>NC_089609.1:5390866-6061482 GCF_039881205.1 Euwallacea similis
GATTTATTTACAACGTCAATTTCAACGGTTTCAAGGAATAAAAAAATTTTAAAGTATGAAACAAAAACAAATAAAAAACAACAACAAAACTTACAAAAATGCGCCTACTCAGAACGATAAAACCGGACACCGTCGTTACTGCAAATTAGTAGTAAACGCGCTGATTCCATTATTAGCCATTTCGTCCATTATCTCAGTAACGTATGCGGCTACATCGACCCTTTCTTGGATCGCCCTTAATATGAACGGGTCTTGCAATAGCTTGTTGTACTTGGGTCTTGACGTTTCCTGTTTGATTAGGCACGTGTTCACAAAATTGACAAATTCAGCGGTGAATGCGTTGCCGTTGGTGGTCAGTCGCGGGGGTTCTCCGTTGACTACCTCAGCCAGTTGATCGAATACACTGGACCATCGCTTGTATGGGAAGTGGCCAGTGGCCACTTCCATTAGGGTGATGCCTAAGGACCAAACGTCGCTACGTACGTCGTAACCTTTAGCTGTTTGAGGGTCGATGCGTTCCGGCTGAAAAGAAATTAAGTATTTGCTATGTTTATTACAAATACAGTTAGTCTACATCGCGAAAATTTAATAGAAAACACGAGAATTCGAGATATGTAAAAAAACACTCGCCCCTATGCTACGAAAACTAAAAGTATTAACTTTTTACAATTTTGACGCCAAGTAGCGAATACGATAGCTAATAAAAATATCTCATGTTTTGTTTCACCACTAATTACTCATAAGCCACAAAACGCATTATCATGCAGCTGCAAATAGTAGATGTCGCGTACTTTGAACTAATAAAAATATGTGAGGGTTAACGTTAACACTATATCATATATTAATAGCAAAAAGAATGCAGATAAATGTTGACGATAGATAGAAGAATGCAACACAATGACAATGATAGATATTATCTCTAAAAACTATATAATTTATGCACGAAATAATCCGGTTTCAATGAAAATATGTAATTATATCAAATGAGAATTAATCAGTGGGAAAATAACAAAAATAAATTGGCTTGCAATGCATTAAGCCCCGTTTGAAAAATTACATTAAATTATTAGGAAACAATTGTAACCTACCGCCATATACGGTCTGCACCCAGCATCTTTAGTTTTAGCTATAGAATCGACAAGTTGACCAGAAATTCCAAAGTCACATAACTTAATGTTACCTACAAGAAAGCAACCAAATTAGAAGAGTAACTACAATTAATATGACATTTTTTAAAATTAAGTAGTAGGTACAATAGTGTAAAATTAAGTTCTCCTATAGTTCAATTACAAAAACAATCCTGAAACAAATTTACTCAACTATCAGATGAATACTAACCATTTTTATCTAATAAAATATTGCTAGGTTTAACATCCCGATGTATAATTTTCAGTTCCTCCTTCAGATAATTTAAGGCTTTGACAGTCGCCAAAGCAATTTTACCTAAAATCGGCTCGGGTATTCGTAGGTCAAGGCGTTCGTATATGAATTTATAAAACTTATCCAGGGATGTGTCCATTAGTTCCATACATATCCAACAATCACCCTGAAAGAGATAGAGTATTTATAATAAGAATAAAACAACAAGCAGCTTTATGGCTCACCTCTTTAAATAACGCCCCATAAAACTGTACAATATAATTACACTCATTGCTTTTCATTACAACATCCAAATCCATAAGGAGCTGCTTTTGCTCTTTTTCATCTACAGTGGACCTAATTCGTTTCACTGCGATGGTAGTTATAGATTTACGGTGAACCATTTTATTTACAGTGCCAAAACCTCCTCGACCTGTTTAATAAAAATTTAAGTACCTACAGGGTTTTGAAACATTTCCAAATTACTCTAACCTATTTCACCCAAATCCTGCAAATCATCCGAAGTAAAATCATAAGTAGTGCCCCCAATCTGTAACTTTCCACTTGAATTAATGGAGTGGCAAATTTTTAACTTGGCCTCTCTGTAAGAAATGGAACGTTATTAAATAACACTTTAGATGGAAATTGAACCACAACTTTATAATAACGTAGTGCAAAAATTTCGATTATTAGTCAATGTAGGAACACATGCAAAGTCGAATAAAGGTAGAAAACTGATAAATTTGAGAAATATAAAACCTTCATGATGAAAAACCTTGCTACAAGAAATTGATTACTAATTCTAAATGCTGCATCATCAGGACATTGATTTTTAAATCTTATTAATGAATTATGTAAACTTTAGTTTAGATTTACCTTGTTAAAATGCAACTATTTAATTTTGAACACAATCCAGAATCTTCAGAGCAAAAAAACCACACCAAGAACACAATTCCAAACAACAAAATCTTTTTTACCTTGTTTTGCTTCTATCAACCTGCCGAGTACTGTAAAAACATAATATGACAATAAACAGTTTTTGACTATAGTCTCAAAGTCTAATTTACAACATTGCAGTTATTCACCTCCTTTAACCCTCCAAATCACAATCAGAAAACCAAATTAGTTACTTACGGGGTTCTAGTGATGGCAGGATCCTTTGGTTTGCTAGTGATGGGCAGGCTCATTTTTGTTCTGACCGAAGAAGAAGGTAATCCAGGCTTCTCTGCTGTTGGACAAAATGGACGAATTGCAAAAGGTTTTGCTGAAGAATTTGCTTGTGGAAAATCCATTTTCATAAGAGCAGGTTTCCTCGCTGAAATACGTCATATTTATGTTTCGTTTATTATATTATTATGCACTTTTAATGCCTATTCCTTATGTAACACACTTATGGTAGATTTTTTTGTTTTGGAAACCATATTCTGAGATAATTAAAATTCTATTAATACCAGGAAGTCTGCACTCTCATAGGGCTCATTAAAATATTTTTGAGATGTATGACAGTAGGCAAATTAAACGGTAGTTTCCAACTGAGGTAGGTAATGTACAGGATATTCACAGTAAATCCAATAGATACTTAATTTGTAACAAAATAACTATTACAAAGTAACTGAAGGAACAAAGATAAAATGTCATGAAAATGTAATGGAATTAATGTGTGAAATGTCAATATGTAGTGTTTAATAAATTAAATATGTTAATTATTTGTGAAAATGAAAATATCTTGTAAATACCTATAAAAATGTAAAACTAATATTATATTCTCCCTAGGTTGACAAGCCAAGTTTGTCTAAGAGTGACTTAAATTGAGGCTTCTGCATACAAAACAATCAAGCCACACTATAAAGTGAGAACGGCTTATATGCTCACTGAGAATGAGGCTGTTAGTGATCTATAGAAGCTAAAAATTGTTGTACTTATGGTTTGATTGTAATTCTCCCACTGTTGAAAAGTAGTTGGTGAGTGAATCACCTTGCTCGAAATTATTTTCTCTTTTTCGAAAATGGATAAGAACATGACCCAATCTACTGTCACTTGTTCATTTTTCGAGAATCAACAATGCTCTTATGGATTATCTACAACTTTCAGTCGTTTATTTTAAAAAATTAAGCATAAATAAATATTTCAGTTCCATGGATAAAATAATACGAACAGGAAAACGAGGATAAAACAAGCGGGTACACTTAAGATATTTACCTGGAGTGTCTTGATCTGCCATTTTGAGGAATATTCTGTATCTCAGGTGCCTGGCAAAACTACGAAAGCGAAAGCGCTAAAATACAAGTTTACTCCTTATTTACGATTTTCCTAATCAGCAGATTCCAGGAACGAGAAGTACTGTTTATAGCAGGCATGTTTATTCGCGGATAGACCTTTGTTTAAACAAACGATGGCATCTTTGTGTATGTAAAAACAAACATAAATTATTAATAAACTATAGAATAAATATTCCTCCTATAATTGCCGTATTTACAATTTTGTAGTATACACGATATCTTCACTGCTACAAAGACTTCCCTACAAATTATTTTATTTTTATATTTAGGATTGATTAGGAAACGGTAATGCTAAAGTATGATTTACGCAATCGCGAATATCTTTTAGAGCTGCGATTGCGCTTTCATTTTAGAGTTTACGATTCAGGGTACTGCAGCCATCCCTCTCACTTTTGATTTTATATTATTATAAAAAAAGATGAATAAGAGCAATTAAAAAAATCACCATTAAATTGAATGTAAAACAAAGGTTGAATTGCGCTTAATTTCCACCCGAATTTTAATGCACATTTACGTTCTTTGAAATTAAACATGAAAACATGGTAGAAAATGGTTACTGGCGCTACCCAACAATGTTGCCATATTTTAACTTCTGGGACTAAATAACATTTAATAAAATACAAAAATGACGTAAGACAACCGCAAAAGCACAAATACTGTCTACTGCTGTCACTGTCAGTCATATTGGAAGATTAAGAATAGGTTGGAGAATTCTTTGAAGATTTCTTAGACTTGGAGTATTCCTCCCAAAAGTCGCGATTTTCATACCCAAAAAATGTCAGCAGTTTTAAACCATGCCGTGAGGCGATTCCTGCATACCTCCATTCAACGGGCGGGACCGCAAATAGAAGGCCCGTCCGCCGTTTCGGGCCTTCATGAGGGTGAGACTATTTCGTTGATTACATAACAAAAATTCCGAAATAGCCCTTCAAAAACATAATTTTACGTAAATTTAAGCTTCTTTCCAGTAATAGTAGTAGTAATTTAGAACATTCGTTTTTAGGTGGCTACAAAATCTGGAAAAACATCTCCTTATTTGTGGCTTTTCCAGCCATCGCTCTGTGTGGAGTCAATTGCTACCTGCAACATTTGGAACATGAAAAACATGCACATGAGAAACATTTCACCAGATATGAATACATGACTAGACGTGAGAAAAGATTTCCATGGGGTGATGGCAATCACAGCCTGCTCCACAATCCCAAGACCAATCCATTGCCTGACGGATATGAGACATAGGTCAGAGCTCTTTAGAGTTGGTAGTTCTTTCATTCTTTTTATTAAGTATAACATGTTTATTATGTTCTAAATAAATTAGTTTCAATGTAATTTGTCCTTGAAAGGATTAAAATACAAAGAATTAAATACTTTAATTTTATATTCCTTAGAACTTCAGCAACAGTAAATAAAAATGGAATTTTACTACTATAACTAAAGGATGCTTGATTCTGGACAATATGGTATTCCCACATCAGGACATTCCTGCAACCCTTAGTCAAACGACTTCAAAAAATTTATGACAGTCTATCACATTTAAATCAAAAGTACTGTTTAAAATGACATAAAATGTTTTCAACAAAGAACATAACAGCAACTATAGCAGTTTCCATTTTACATTGGATACTTTCTCCTTCATCACAATTTCAGGAAACTAATAAAATAAATTTACTCTTCAAAAAATTTTATTAATGAATCATATAAAAACAGCAAAATAAAAATTACAATCATATAACTAATGCATATTGCGTGAAAACTGACCTTAATTTTGGAATGATAATTTTCAATAACAATCCATTTTGTTAACATCAGGTACAACGTTATACTCCTTCAATATATCGTCCAACAAGGAGTCAAATTCATCGAGACTATCTAACCAGTGGGTTTTTTCTTTTACATGGTCTTCTACCTTATCAAATATGAATTTAAGAAACTTCGAAGGAGCCAAGTATTTTTTAGTTTGCATTGCGGTGGCATTTTTGACCTAGAATACTTATATTAATACAGAGGTTGGTACAGAAATAAATATATACTTGATCCGCAGGACTATAAATACGTTCAAGAAAGGAAATATCATTGGACTTCAACAAATCATCCATAATTGAATCTAATTTCTGTGGATCCATCATACTCAAAGATGTATTCTGCAAAATAAGTTAAAGCATTATTAGTACAGGTTCAGATAAGACTACATACTTTAAGCTGATTTCGTACATCTTGTACTTTAGAGTCCGAGTTAATACTCGCATTTTCCGTAACGTTGGATAGAGGTAGCTCCCCAAGTGTTTCCTGATCCATTATGCAAGACTCTGAATTATCGGAGGGATTTGAGGTTGGAGGAGACAAGAGATCTAGATTTAGAGAAGGACTAGAAGGAAGTCGAAAGGGACTGAGAGGATCAAAAAATGAAGGATACTATAAGAAGTTACATTAATATTGAATTTATTTACTAATAAGTTATGTTTTACCTCAGGATTTCCTATGCTTGAACAAGGGCTTGGAACAGGATCGCTGTTGGAATTGGACGAAGCTCTATCCATTGATTTTTCGCTGGATGAAGTTTGAATAGGAGGACTGGGCGGTTCTGCTGTATCAATATTTTCGCTGGGTACCTAAAAATCGTATTATATTATCTCTATTATCTCCATCTATTATTTAACATGTACGGCAACGTTGAAAAAAAAACACCACTTACATGATAAAATTTCAACATTTCACCCAATTTTACAAGGGCGGTAGCACTTTTTCTTGAAACCTCCACATCGCAGTCATCTAAACATGTGGCTTTTAAAACGTACAAACAACCATTATGACTCAACTGATTTAGTACTTTGACAAGGCGCTTTCGCACCTCAATCTCATTCAATGTGACAATTTTCCGGTGCTCTTTGGAGAATGTAACTTCGGGAAATTTATCATCAATCATGCCTATAATTATGTAAAATTAAGAGAATGCTCAAGATATTTTTATTCTGAAATATTTACTCAAGGAAAATAAAAATAAAAGTTTTAAAATCTTCTATACAAAACTATTTAAGAAATAAATTCGTAAAAAAAAATACCTTGATTGACAAGATGAACTTTAATGACGTTTAACCAGAAGTCCAAGGCATTACATTTGACTTCCCAGTGAAGGTCTCCCACGGCACCGTGAGTCATTACATCATATAACCTTTAAATAAAAAGAAACGATATTTTCGATATATCGGATTTAAGATCATCACTCACCTGTTTTGCATGCAATTGGGAAAGTGTTGAAATTTGTTGATTTGATGTATCAAAGTTACTGCCTCTTTTCGTACTATACCTTCCGTTTCATTCTCAAATATGCTGAGAATTTTGTCCTGCAACAAAACATGTACATAGATGTTACCCAAACATGAATGGACATTAGTAGTTCTCTAATAATAAAATAAAGTTGAAATGTTTACCAAGAATTGATCCATCACTTTAATGACCTCCCAAATCTCATCAATTTGTATTAATTCCTGCAAACACTTAAAAGCGGTGGCTCTAACGTAAAATTCGGAATCGTTGAGGGCCATCTGCACCAATAGCTGTGGTAATCCTGCTTTAAGTAGAACATTTTTATGGGCAGGAAATCCTGAAAACAAATGTTAAATTATCTAAAATTTCAACGAAAATATGATATTAAAAATATGTATTAAAATGCGATTAAAAACAAACGGACTGGGTAAAATTCGAAATTTTGTAATATACAGTTGTAACTTCTATACTGAAGAAAAACTTAATTTTATTTATACATTCATTATTATCACTGCTTACTGATATTTGCATCTACCGCCATTGTATGGACGCACTCCAAAGCCGTATCCCTAATTTCCCAACTGGTGCTATGGCATCTGGCCACCAACAAATTTCCCGTGTGTGAAACTACGGAATCATTCGAATCGTACGTGAGCAATGCCATAGCTGGAGACATATATTTAGCCAGTGCTAGGTTTAGTAATCTAAGGAGCGACACAGTAACCTAAACAAAAAACACTCCCTTTCATTATTCCTTTTAACATAATATATGAACAATACTTTTTGGCTCCAAAAGGTGTATTGTAATAATTCACAGGCGATGCTCATTACTGATATGGTTTCTATGCTGTCCTTCCATGTTAAATCAAAAGTTTGCACCAAGTCTATTATTGTTTCTAATAGTGTGACCAAGAAATTATCGCAACTAAAATGAAAGGACGTCTATGCAAATATTTAATATAAAATGTATTGATGAAAATCCAAAAATGTTCAATTAATTAAGTAAGCTCATGTGTCGTGACGCCTGCGTGTTTCTGGTTTTAGAATTAAATTTCTTTAACTTCTGCACTATACCTAGGATTTACGTCGTTCGTACACGTGCACTCCCCTGTTTCCAACACTGCTATAGAGTCTTTCATGGCGTATATCAAGGGTTGAAAAAAGATGGTGGCTCTTTCTTTGTTTAACAGATTTTTAGCTTTAAGCATGTATTGCAATCCAAAAGTCATGTCCTCCATTAAGGCTTGCTTTGACATTAAACGGTGTTTCCATCTAAAACCTGTAGTATCCTTTAGGTATCTTGTATTTCATTACTGCTATTTTGCATTACACTATATACTGATATGTAAGTATTGTGTCTTTTCCTTCTTTTTTAATTTACATTGAAAGTTCTCATACACCCACAATAAATGTATGGAAAATGTGATTAACAATACAGAGAAAAATTAATAAAATTGTTTGTAACTTACAAATATCAAGCGTCCTAATGGCGCTCAATTTAACCAGTTTTTGAACAAATTCCCTCCTAAAAACATCGCTCAGTTTTGTTTCTTTGCTCACACCATTGTTGCCGAAAAAAAGCTGTAAAGATGTAATATTTTAGAATATAAGTGTATAAGAAAACTTTCAAAGCATGTACAACATATTGTAAAACACAACGCGCTGTGAAGTGTTTTGTAAACCCTTACCATGAGAGGTAATATCTGAAACAACACCATTTGGTTCTCGAACTCAATAGGTTCACCTTTTCTCACACACAATGGCGCATTTCCTGGTATGCTGCGGTACAAAGAATGAGCAAAATGGCACACTCTAATCACACACTTTACATGATCTTAAACAATAATTTTACAGCAATTTCTTCCCACTGACTCTTATTCTTACCTTTATCCATTTCCCCTTCAATAATGTCAAACAATGTCTTCATGTCGAAATAAGATAATGAATCATTGAGAACTTGATTGACATTGCCTTCCTTAATTGCCCTATCTCTGCTTAGCTTAGCAAATAACATTATAAATCTGATTTTAATTAATTCGCAAGAGAAATCTTCAATTTGAGACAAGAGTAGCAGTTTTTTGACCGCTTCGATTAATTCAGATTCTTCAAATAAGTGCAAAACTGCTGCCTGTACGTCTTTGATTAAAATTTCTGTTACCTTGAATGAAAAACAAATTAAAAAATGGTATTTGAATTGGTTTCATTGTAAACCTCTGAGATGTATATTAAACTGGGCTTCAGGGTTTCAAAGAGAGTACTGCTTTCAATTGGAGCTGGTTCCTCTTCTTGGGAGGCTGGCAATATCCTTAAAGCATCTTTTAGGGGCTCAACAAGTAAATACACTAAGTTACGGCAAAACTGTCGATTAAAGATTATCGTTTTTTTTATGAGTTTTGCTATGAATTGATAGCTAAAATGGAATTTTAACTATTGAAGTAATATGAGGTATTAATTCAACACTACTAACGCTTTTTTTTGGATATACAAAGTATGAGCATTTAAGCCCAACTTGAATATTTCAGTCCAATAATTGGTAGCTAAAACCCACTGTAACCCGCTCTTATGTTCCAAAAACGAGCATAACATGGCTACAAATCCATGAGTTATACTGGCGTCTGTATCAAAACTAGTCTGTGTTATACCTTGAAAAACATAGAACCTTCAAGGATATGTGGAAAAAGTTTTTATCTGGAACTTACAGGCCAGAGATTCGTATGCATTTTGGCTATTGAGCTTAACAAATATTTGTTCATTTTTACTTAAATGGCTTGCTAAATTTAGGGTGAATGATAAAATGGTACTTGGAGGTATTAATTTTTTCTTTTCCCATACTGATGAAGCATCTACCAGCCATTGACTGAACTGGTCTTTTTGTTCATTGGTGAGAGCTTTTGTTGTATCTATAAAATAAAATTTATTCCTATATGATTTCTAACTAGATGTATATGAATTTTGATTTATAGTTAGGTGGTACCATCAATACACTTCTTGTCAAAGTAATATCTTATAGTATCATCTCTCTCGATATTTAAACTAATTGTAGTTACAATAAGAACCGCCAAAATTAAATCGCCAATTTTTATTTCATATTTCTAGATTCCTTAAAATTCATAATCGATTTAAGGCCAAATAGCTGTTATGCTGAGGCGTATTTAATGTTAAGTGGCTAGAATTAGTATGGAATTTCAACATGAGATAGCGAGCGCTTATCTTGAATAGCGAATAGACACCATCAAGGTCAATTGCATCTTTTGATGAAAATTGCACAATTTTAAAACCCTCTGGATATACTATTATTTTATCTCTGGATCCATACATTTAATGAGAGATCTGAACACAAATTCTTTAAACTAACAGAAACTCACCTGATGATTTGCAGTTATTTTTGCCTACCAAATGGGTTAGGAATTGGTTTAAATAAACATCATTCTTCACTTTGAAATTAGGATCGAGAAATTTTTTTAGCACCTTTTGTATCTTTTCATTTCGGATGTTATCAGCTTCCATGGCACTAGGTCTATAAAATAACTGTATAGCTGTAACTATTGAAGATGTAATATGGTGTAAAATGATATAAAAAAATTACAAACAAATTTATGTTTAGTTATTACTTCTCATGAGGACTTAAACAAAAGTCACAATCAATGAACTTTGCTAGGACCTTAATAGCCTTAATAACACTTAAAAAAAACACCTACTTTTCCTCTTCTTGAGTTGCCTGTATACTACATATGAAACAATGTGCAATTGTATTCTTTTTAATATTTTTTCCCAGTACTTCATAAATTTATCAAATAGCAAAATTATAAAAATATCAATATCAATATTTCATATTATAAGGAAAGACTTATCAATGCATTCCAAGATCTCTAAACCTTTTTAGAACTTTTAGGTAGTAAATAGTATTTTGGCCACATACATGACTCAATATTGATAATCTTAATTATTCAAATGATAATGGTATTAACTGGATTTATCCACCTTATTAAATATTGAAAACAAATTTACATTTTTTCAAAGTTGTACTTAAGTGCTGGAATAGGGTGCCTGTTGGAACTAGAGAAGCTATCTATATCTAAGAGAACCTATTTATTAGGTACATCTTGTTTTAAAAATAAATTATATCATGATGAAGTACTTAGTAGTTGGTAAATTTGTAAAGATGAAACTTAAATCAATGCTATATTATTAAGGTAAAAAACCTCAATGGTATTTCAATTTTGGACTACCAAAAAAAGGACAATTTTCCAGCACAATATGAGTTAGGAATAGTGTACAGGCCAGTACAACAAAAAGCAACCACTGGAATATAGCCTGCTGTTCCCTGAATTCACTCAATGGTGCACAATTATTTATACCAAGTTGTCTGTTAGATGATGCCAGATCAGTTACGGCTTAAATATAAGGATTTTTCAGAGAGCGACTCAGGTTATGTCAAGAGTTAACTTCATCATCTTATCAACTACGCGATGTTAGTTTACTTTAAATTTAAAATGTATTTGAGCTAAGTAACATGAGATTATTAAAGTTACTCAGGTATGTATGTCAAGTAACTTTCTGATATTCACATATTCGGTATATAATTTGAAAGTTCTATATTTGATTTGGTAACTCATTTTATGCTTTAAATTGTTCTGCATATAACAGAGATTTCATGTATTTATTTTTGGTGCTAGTACTGATTAGAATGGAAAGGAACCCAATTAGTCCTATATATATTTAGATTATTATACTAATTTAACAATTGAAATCTTTAGTAACTAATGCATACTCACTACAAAACTTTCGTACAGAATTCAACACAAGTTCATATTGAATTTATTAAATCTTTATAGGATCACACTAAACGAAATAAAAATAATAACATCAAAAAAAGCTGTAAATTCTAGTGATTGTTTTTTAACCTTTTTATTATTGAAGGAGAAAAAGTACTTAACACACCGTAAACTAAAAAATCTAAAAAGTTTAATTATTAACATGTCATGGATTATAAAATTAAAAAAATTAAAACGTCATTTCATTGATATATCTAACATTTATCTCGTTCAACAATTGACATGACAAGATAAAAATAATTAAGTATTTAACCACAGACCTAAAATGGCAACGCCGCATCAAAGACAGTCCCCCAAAAAGTCTCTCTGAAGGTTATCATATTTATAAAGCAGCTACCCATAATATTCTAATGTCTACCGTTCTGTTTATTCCTGTAGACTTTCGATGCAAAGAAGTAAAATAAATTAATTTGACTTTCTATGGGTTTTGTATTTTTGTATTCATTTAGTAATTATTGTTGTTTATTGCAATTTCTAATGATAGGTGCATAAGTTCTCTATTCTGAATTTTTTATTTTTTATTACAAATAAAAATCTATTTCATAGGTACTTTTCAATCTTCTTCAGACGTAATTCTAGTTGCGATGATGTAGCCACTAAGATATGACTAGTTTCGATATAGTATGCCCTGTTGCCATGTGAGTGTTGATAATAAGTACTCCTCAGGTCCTCGTCACACCTCTCTTCCAAACATCGTTGTAAACAAAAATGTTTCTCTCCAAGTTTGAGAGTATTTCCTAACAAGTAGTCTATTTAAACTGTTGGAAGGATTGATAATCGGCAAATTGCGTTGAAAGCGATCCAAGTGTACATAGGAGTGTGCACAATCAGATAATCATTGCATATCCAGGCCACTTGACCAAAGGTAATACTTATCTACTAATTAAACTTTATTCCCAAATTTTTATTCAGTTTTTGCAGTTATGAGTAAAAGCCAACCCTCCAAGAGTCCCAACAGGGCTTCAAAGAGGAAACCTCTTACTCAGCTGTCTCAGGAAGAAACTGTCAGCTCTCTAAAAAGATCAAGAACATCAAATGGTGCCTATAGCTCTTCAGCTGCAGAAAGGAGAGCAGGCACAATCAACTACATTATCTTAAAGAATTTCATGTGCCACTCCTTTTTGGAGGTCGACTTGCGGCAAAAAAACATAAGCTTTTTGATAGGCAAGAATGGGAGTGGTAAGAGTGCCATTTTAACTGCTCTAATTGTGGGTTTGGGAGGAAAGGCCAGTTTAACCAATCGAGGAACCAGTGTCAAGAACTTCATAAAGGTGGGACAGCAGTCAAGTAACATAGAAATTCAGCTTTGCAATGAAGGTTCTATGGCTTATCATCCAAAAACATATGGGAAAACTATTACTATTAGTCGTAATATCACTGCCTCAGGTGGTGGAAGCTTTAGAGTGAAAGCTGAAAGTGGGGCAGTTATTTCAACTCTGGCCAAAGAAGTTGTAAATATAACAACAACTTTGAATATTCAAGTTGATAATCCAGTGTGCCTTCTTACTCAAGATACTGCTAGAAACTTTTTAAACAGTAATGATCCAAAGAAGAAATTTCAGCTTTTCATGAAAGCAACTAAGCTGGACGTGCTGGAAAATGAGTACAAAATTGCAAAAGGTGAAAAAAATAAATGCTTTTGTGATTTAGAGAATAAAAAGGCCGATTTTGAAAAACTGCAAGAAGAAATAGAGGGGCTCAAAGTGGAAATAGCACGACATAAGCCAATTATTGAATTAAAAGACAAGAAAATGCAATTACATAATGAAATAAAATGGGCCCAAGTTCAAGACATTGAAAAGGAATTGGCAGAGGAACAGCAAAATGTAGACAAAATTGACAAGCAGCTGAAAGAGTTACAGTCTCAGAGTAACAGAAAAGCTAAAAAAATTGAGGAAATTCAACAGACAATAATAGAAAATGACAGAGATATTACAACATTAAAGAAAGATTTGGAAGCTCAAAAGCGACCACAAACGGATGTGAAACGGGCATTAGACGAAATGAAAAACGCCTTCATACAGATAAAAAAAGCAAAGCAAAGCCTGACTATTGAGATTACATCAAAAAGAAAGGATATGGAGTACTTGGAGCAGGAAATTGCAAATATTAATGAAAATATGTCCCAGGTGGAGCAACAGAAAAGAGAGAGAATAAATAAGTTATCACAGCTACAAAATAGGTTGAAGAGTAAGTAATTTTTGTTACCCTATGGGCACTCTTACTATACTGAAAAGTCTTTCTTTTTTGTTTAAGTACATATATTTTGTTATAGGCTTTGATGAACGCTTAGCGACCAGTACAAACGAGCTATTTCAAATCAAAAACGACACCACCAGGAAACACGAAAATGCTGATAGCCTTAAATCAGAAATTAAACAGATCAATCAAGATATAAATCAAGAGGAATCCAATTTAAAAGCTTTGCAAACAGAGCAGGGAAACTCCCTGATCTTATATGGCAGGGGCATTCCAAAGGTAAAAGAAATGATCAGAAGTCAACTGCGATCATTCCAACATGAACCTAAAGGACCGTTGGGTTCATACATGAAGCTGAAAGATAAGAAATGGGCCATAGCCGTTGAAGGTTATTTGGGAAGTGGAATGTTGAGAGCGTTCACAGTGGATAATCAAAAGGATGGAAAATTACTGCAGCAGATTTTTGCTAAGTGCTTAGAAGGGGATCAACCCAGCATCATCACATCAAAGTTTCTTAATAGGAAGCATGATGTGAGCGATAATTTAGTGCATTCTCCGGCGGATTGCATCGCTTTATACAACGCAATAATAATTGATGATCCCATAGTGTCTAATTGCATTGTTGACCAAATGAACATAGAGAATGTATTGCTGATTCCAAATGGTGAGAGAGCCATGGAGTTAATGTCAGATAGAAGGAAAGTTCCTAGAAATTGCAAACAAAGTTTGACAATGAAAGGAGACAAGTACTATCCAGACCCGAAGTACAGGACTTATGCCTCAAACTACCCTAAAGCCAGATACTTACAGGTGGATACAAGGGAGCACATGAAACATCTTCAGGAGAACATAAAAACAAAGAAGAATCGGAGACAAGCGATTGAGAACCAGTTGCAAGCCCTACAAACCGATATTGACAGTGGAAGCGTGTTGCTAAAAGAGTTGGAAAGTAAAATCCAAAAAGTGACCACTGCAAAATATGAAATTCGAAAGCAGTATGATGAATTGAGTAACGAAGCTGAGCCAGAAGTGCATAATTTGAACAACCTGGAAGATGAGTTACGTGACATTCGGAGAATCGTAAACGAAAAAGAGAGTTCGTTAGGACAATCTGACACAAAATTGCGAGAGTTGAACGAGAAGATAATTGCCCAGGAAGAGAAAATGTCCAATCTAAAAAAAAATAGCAAGGGGATTGAGGAACGACTTTGGCCACTTCAAGAGCAAATCAAAGAGAAACAATCGCAGCAAAGACAACTATCTACAAACTGTGATTTTTATAAACAAAAGCTAGAGGAATGTCAAAGAAAGAAGCAGAATGCCAGTGAAGCAGTAGAGGTGAAGCAACAAGAACTGAATACCAAGACTTCTGATGCGAAGAGATTATGTGAGCGGCCCCTGAGACTTAGAAGTGTACCGGAAATTTCTAAAGAAATCAAGGAAATTTCTAGCAACATTGCTAAAGTTCAAACGCAAGCAAAGGATATTATAGAAATGTCACAGAATTATCAATTTTTAAAAGAGAAATATGACTCGATTTGTCGTGCCTTCAAAATTTTGAATAAAAACGTGTTAGCACTGGATAAGGCCGTACAAGATAGGTCCAGACATTATAAGATTATAGAAAACTATTTTGTAACTTGGATTAGACACTCCTTCAAAAAAATTCTAGAATATCGACAGTTTACAGGAAGCTTGGATATAAATATGGATAAAAAAAAACTTGAGTTAATTGTCAAGCCGCAGCATGGCTCGCAAGGCCAAACCTCCACATCCAACTTATCAGGGGGTGAACGATCATTTTCCACAGTGGCCTTCTTATATGCCTTATGGCAATGCATGGATATCTCGTTTTATTTCCTGGATGAATTCGACGTGTATATGGACAAGATGAATCGCGTCAAAGTAATGGAAGTATTGCTTCATCACGCAAACACTAAACCAGACTTGCAGTTCGTATTTTTAAGTCCTCAGGAAGTGCCACTCACGTTAGACCACGTAGCTGTTCTGCAATTGCAAGATCCAGAAAGGTTTAATATATGAGATGTTTTCTACAAATTTCATTTTTTTTTTTGTTTGACTAAATTGAGGGATCTCCAAAGAAAGAAGTATAGGATTGTATTTACCCACTGTTGATTTGAAGCAGAGATATAGACGTTGCACAAAGAAAGCTTATGTCTTGAAAAATTTTAAGAATAGACTATGTTGCAATCTGGTCTGTATCGTTTTGTTCATATATTTGGTAAGTTATCTTGGCCTAGGGACATTGTGCACGGAAAAGCAATTACTTTTGAATCTAGTATTTATTAATCCGATTGATATTTTTTATGTTGTGTGCCAAGTATAATTTTTATTCCAAAATTGGTTAAGAAATTTTGTTAGGGTGAAAACAAAAGGAAGGTGATTAAGACTATACTCCTATATTACACGTTAACAATAATCCTTTAATACAAAAAACCAAAACTCAACTCCACCGATAATGGGCATAGGCTTTGTTAGCCTCACACTGCTTGTGAAGTTCCTGTTTCCTCCTCACAACTCTCCCATTATTATTTGCAGCTTCCACTAATTCTCTACCCAGTTGTGTCCAAAATCTAACCAGTTTCCTATCTTTTTCCCTTGCAGCTTCAATCAGCCATTTCATAGACAGGAACTGTGCTCGATGATTTGATACTGGAACAGGAACCTATTTAAAGAAAATTTTCAGTGATTACATATATTTTCAATTGAACAGTCAGGGTAAACAATGAGAAATTTGAACATTTTTTAGCAGAGTTATTTCATGATTTAAATTAAATTAAAATAAATCAGAGATGAACCCCTGCTAGCTAGTTTATAGTATTAATGTTTGTCTTATTGTTTATCCCATCTAATCTTCAAAGGATAAACAAATTTTACCATATATCTAACTCCTCCTCTTTTGACAGCCATGAGCTGCAAAAGTGGTTTGCAATTTTCTATGGCTTCATGAAACACCACTTTTGGGTTCAACTCAATTTTGCTTTTATCTTCTTTTAAGGTTGCTTTATGGTATCTTTCTAGTTGAATTCGCTTCACTTGTTCTAAAGATTTTTCAACTAGTTTACGGGCTAGTACTTTATCTCCATTTCTCATGAGATAATTTGTGAAAAGCCTGAAAATTTAAAAATAAAAGTATCCAAGATATTTAAAGGTACAGTTTGGGACAAGCATATTCTAAATAATTTAAACTAGTTCAAACATACTACATAAAGAGTTTATACCCTTATATAAATAAGGCATTGAGAAATTGCAGAATGTGCAGTATCTTAAATAAATTTATAATCAGTCTTGACTGAACTTACGCAATTAAAGGATTGTGAGATAAAGAACTTGTTTGATTGTTTAGGGCTGCTTTGGTTGGTACATGGGTGTACTGGCTAATTTCGCCTGATTTAACCAATTCCTGTTGCTGTTCTTTCCTGTAAACTGGCTCTACAAAGTAAGGGGGGTACATTGCCATGCCACTTTGCTGGAGTAGCGGCCTGAAAAAAATAGTCTAGATTCTCTCGAGTATTATTAGCCATATATTTAATGGATTTGATTAGATTGATCGCGGAGACTGAAAAAATTACTGAATGATTTAAAAAATTAGTTTGTATAAAAATATGGGGAAGTTTATGATGAAAAAAGGGTTATTTGGAATCTCTTTCAATCTTTTATGGTTGTACTGGATTTAATAATAATTAAAGAATTTTATTATATGTAATTAAAATTATTAGGTACCTCAAAAAATTTATATTTTGCTTAAATAATTGAGAATTTGTGAAAAACGTTTTAACCACGGCCATGTTTATTGTGGAAAAAATAACTGTCACTGAGCCTTTCGTCGAATTGACAGGAACCTCAATTTTAGGGGTTTGCGAACGCTCAGGACGTTACTACATCTCTCGCGCTTCATCATGAATTGACATTTGTCAATGTCGCCAAAATCAAAACCACATGTTCAATGTCAAATTAGTCAGAATGTCAAAACAAAACCAAAACTTCAAACTTGCGCAGCCCGTTCTCGGTCAAAAAAAAATCGGGCAAGGCGAGCGACGAGCGATCCCTGTGTGATCCATCGACAGATTCTCGATCGCGTTTCGCCAGGTGAAATCTTACCGAGTCGTCGTAAAACATTTAACGAACGTTGAAATCGGTTTTCATGTCGAAAGTGATTAAATCCGCGATGTTTGCGCGTGAATTGACGCTGCATTAGTGACCACTGGGGCACCTGAGGGGCTTGAAAAAGAACAGCTGCACTTACCTATATATACCAACACCGTTGCCATAATTTTAATAGTCCCCTTTTATTTTGCAATGTTTTGGTGGGATTGTCATTACGCTCAAAATTTTCGTTCAGTTCGTCGTCGTTTTCAGTGAGTAGTGCCCCAATATTTACGGGAAAATTGGAATTTCAACGCTGTGCTTTTCGGGATAAGATACTGTCGGCAACGTCGCCTCTCCCCTAGGAGCCAATAATATAGAGGGAATACGGGAACTAGGATTTGGTCGTAAATGAGACGTGGACGGATCAGTAAATTAACCATTTTTTACCAGAATAGTGAGTATCACAATATCACAACATTTGCAATCCCCCCAAATACCCAACGCCCAATCAATTTTAAAAAATCTATGGACAGTATTCATCCCTCTTATCAATATCCCCCTCAAGGGCAAAAATGCAAGGACAAACTGACAGGAATGTCTGGTGCTCCCCTGGTGCTGGTTCAATCAGTTGGGCCCAATGATATTTCTAATAACTTTTAATGAATGAATTGCCCAACAACGCTGGCAAGATAAGTGATATTGTGATATTAGCCAGATTAGAAAGTAATAAGGTGTTGGGTAAATATTTGTGGCTTTTATTTTTTAATGTGTGATTCACTCTATGTTTGTTATGCTGATTATGAGGAAGGGTATTTCTTCAACTCAAAACAAAATAATAAAAATAAATACTGAGAATAACACTTTCTCAGACACTTCCATACTTACTCTTAAGGGAGTTTTTATGTTATCTATAAGGTTGTTTAGGTACCAAAAGAAAAGAGGACATAGATAAGTAGATATAAATAATCATCTATGAATAAATCATTTATTATTTATAAGTGCAATTCCAGGTGAAAAGTTCTTTCTCTGTATACATTTTTCTCAGTAGTTTTACTTATTGTGTAAAGGGTGTATCAAAAATTCTGGGTTGAAAATGCTTTGAAACAATCTTTGTTTACTTGCTGCATGCATATCTTAGATAAGTTCAACCTGAGGTTTGACCTTAAATAATTTAACTTGGACTGGCACATTTCACCTGTAAATATGTTAAACTAGCAAGTATAAGGCATATTTACAAATCTTTCCACAGTATTCTTAACTAGGAATTTTCTGATCCACCTGTTAGAACAAGTGTTGGAATGTCTCATTCTCAGTGAACACAAGGTGATTCAGGTTTTACTTGACAAAATTTAATAGGTGATAAAACTCTAAAAAATGAATAGAAAACTTCATATAAACTTGTATTTTTTAAAGCTTCATTATCAAAATACAACTCTCAACTTTTGCTTCATTTGTTGTTAAATTTGCTATGGTTTGTGAGATACTTCACTGAAATTTTTAGCATTTGGATAGCTTTTCCATCTAAGCCATTAGGCTTTTCTAATCATCAGAAAAATCTACATGATAATATTCTTTTGGTTGCCCATTCTTTTTTCATGGTAGGCTACTGACGGTACTACTGGTCTTTTTTAGGAGATTTGAATTTTTTCTTCTTGTATCTTTTCATATTTGCAACCATTTTGGTAACCATATCTGCAACTAGTTGTGATTAAGGTGGGTTTCAAAATAGCGCAAGATGTAATTAAATCTGTTTATCCGCTTTGAAATTACGAGATTTTAAAACTGGCCGAAAAAATATCTTGCCTGATTGGGAATGAGGAGCAACTTATTTCCTATTTCTAATTAGGCACTTAATCATAGA
Organism: Euwallacea similis; assembly: GCF_039881205.1. Taxonomy (NCBI): domain Eukaryota; kingdom Metazoa; phylum Arthropoda; class Insecta; order Coleoptera; family Curculionidae; genus Euwallacea; species Euwallacea similis. Next base: position 5,410,774 of record NC_089609.1, read on the forward strand.
AGTCATGGAAATTTGACTTAAACATTTTTTATCTTGTTGTAGCCCCTCCTTGCTGTCTTTCCCACAGGTGTGCACAAGGTTCTAAGGATGAACTCTGGATTGAAATCACTAGTGAATTTTAGGATATTTTTTGAATACAGATATACTTATGAAAAATATACAGAGTGAATCAGTTTATATCAGTAGGATTTTGACGTTGGCATTGACAGTTGATGGAGACTCTTATACGTCAAGTATGAAATATAAACCTAAGTCAGAAATCTCTTAGATTTGGAGATACCTACATAGAGTCAAAGTTTAATATTTTTTACAGGATTTCTTTTTAATTTTATTACTGCTAACAGGCAGCCACCACAAGTAAGATAGAGACAAAAAGGGTTTATCCTGGGTGCTGGACCAGTAATGTATTGCTTTTTACCCATGTATCTAGTATATTTGTTTATGTTAATGTTTGCGTGTTTGTAAGAAAATTGTGGAATCTTCTAGCCACAGGATTTTTAGGTATATAAGAAGATGGCTGTTAAAATTGGGTTAGTCTAAGACTAGTGCAGCCATAATTGCCAAGCAATTGTAATAAGCAGTGTCACAGTGTTTACTAATAAAATAAGAATTTACTAGTTACTTTGCGAATTGTATAATAGTTATGTTTTCTGTGGAGTTAATAAATAATGTTTACATTGGAAGAAAGTATACTTGAGTCATTCCTTCCCTCGAAGTCGAATATTTTCCCGACATCTTATATATTGTTTGAGATAATTCCCTGAAAGTATTTTATTCAGATTTTATGTAAAAAAGTGCGCAATTGAAATTAAAAAAGGGGGGAGACTTTTCAAGGCTCGAGTTTGCAGGAACAGGAAAAAAGTTAATTAGAAAATTAGAAAAAAATTACAGGAAAAAGGTTAAAACCGTTTTATTCCCACCTTTTAAGCCTTAAGTCCATAGCCGCTGTTTTTATGAAGCCAGTGTTTTAATTCAAACGACAGAAATAGAAAAGTGAAACACTCTTTGAATAACCACTACATCATTCGCTCTATCCGTACATAGCAACAGTCATAAAAGTTTGATTTTCTTTTAGCTGGAAATAGTCGGAGCTGTGATGCCCAAATGACGCCAGGAAGAGGCGCTCCGTGATCCACCAGTAGAGGCTCCTTCCTACGTTACATTAAGAGCGGACACGGGGCTAAGTCACGATGGCGGATCTAGAGGCCGTACTGGCCGACGTCAGTTATTTGATGGCCATGGAGAAGAGCAAGTGCACTCCGGCGGCAAGGGCCAGCAAGAAGATCATTTTACCAGATCCAAGGTGAGTGGAGAAGAACACCTAATTCGATAAAAACATGAAAAACTAAATTTTTTTTATAAAAGAAATTGGACATGAGCGATAAATCTGAGCCTCGACCTGAATAATAGCCTTTTTTTGTATAGGTAATTATTTTCATGTCTCAAACAGAAAAGTGTCTCTATATGATGCGATTGAGCACTACCGGGCGATTGGAGCGAGCCTCTCGGTCTGAGAGCTGGTTATTTCTGGACGATGACTAACTGGTTATGTGCTCTGAAAGTTGGGGCATTGTTATTATAGTATATTAGTAAAAAAGTGCCTATTCAACAACCAAGACGAGTAGGTACCTATCCAGCAGTCAACGTCCCAACTTTAATTAGAAACCGCTGTAAATCACTGTTTCAAAGCTAACTTCCAATAAAGTAATACGCAACTGAGTACACACAGCTCGAAATCTACAAAGTTGTGTTGAGGTTGAATTCGTGAAACAACTTGCAAACTGACACGGTCGTTTCGATTAAAAACCGAATTTAAACATGCTTTTAATCTAGTATAAGTTCCCACTGTTTACGTTCTCGGTATAAACAGGCATTTATTTCGGGGTTTTAATAAGACTAATTATTATTTTTACTCTTTATAATCGGTCAGCCTTTTTTTCGTCGGACGTTATTTTCGGCATCTTTCATTTATTATTTCTCGGAAATATTTCTGACAAGAATTCGCGTTTATGCTGCCGAAATTAGGCGATAGAGGAAACTTTATACACACTGTATCCCCTGACAGTTTTCTTTTTGAGAGAATTTCTAATGAGCGTGAAAATAAGCATGAAGTTATTATTACGCCATGTGCGTGTTGTTGGGTTAACCGAGGATTTGGTATTTTTGTGAACTAATTAAAGGTGAAACTCCGCTGTTTATAAGTTCCTGTTGAGGCCAATGTCACTGCCAGTGCCTTATATTGTTAGTTCCATTGACAATGTCATTAGGGTTATTCGAGAGAGAAGATTGGTTCAGTGCCAGGTAGTACCGCCACTCTGTTCATGGTTATTTTTACATTGCAGGGTCTATCCTTTGACAGTTGCTGGTAAATATCATGCATTTTTCGCTCGATTAGTCCTATTGCTACCAGCGACTTTATGAAACATTAGGCCTTTTCGAGAACAACGATCTAGATCCGAGTGATTTCAATCAGCTGGTTTTTAACCTGTAATCTCTAATCAGACCGATTGGTTAAAAATTAGCTAATATGGATCAATGCGTTATATATTTTTATTTTCGAAAACCCTTAGGAGGTTATAAAATGAAAATTTTAACAATATCCAATTTAATTCATGGAGTTGTTCGATCCTGTTAATTATTGTGACAACACAAGAAGTCTTCCATTTCGCATCTAAAAGTTCAAAAATTTAAAACTCAGGCTCCACATTTGCGCGCCACTTCGTAGGTAGAAGGGTAATCGAGTCTATGTATCAAACTTGACAAAAATATATAGTAACGTCCACTTTAAGCGTCTTCCTGGTTGTCTATCAACGTCCTCACGAAGCCTTATGTGGTTTTGCCACATATGAATGCAGAAGAAATTTACAAATATCTTATTCGAATTATTGAGGAATTTTTACAAAGCCATTAAAATAAATTGCTTTAAAAGCGATATATGTACAGTTTATCTCTTCTGCTTATATTCACATAGAAGGGATGCAGCATACTTGTAGCGGTTTCAGAACAATAAACCCTTATCTACATGGTATTTGAATGGTGAAAGAATGTTTATTAAGCACCGCATTTATTTCTCCTTTATTGCCTTATCTTGACCATTTAGTAACATAATTCCTAATGTTTTCCAAGTAAAGTTTTTATGGGCACTTTTATGTTAACGCCGATTTGGGGGCTATTTTAATCAAATTAATGCGCGATTTCTTTGATTCTCCTCTCTCGCTCTAATACTTAAGATTTTTACAATAAGTCGATTTTTATATAAAATTTAAAGCATGGAGAAAATTCCCCTATTTTATGGCTATATGTTATCTAAATATTTATTCAACCTCATTTCTCGGTGCTTTATTATATATTTATATAAAAGTATTCTCCGCTTGAAAAAATGTTTATACATTCATTTGCTTATCGAAAGATTCTTATGGAACAGAACTTTCAGAAATTAATATTATAACTAATGAATTAAGCTAATCAGTGAGTGGTATCTTAAAGCCTATTTGTTTTGAATAAATGTCGAACTCGTGTTTCACCTTAAAGGAGTCTCGTAAATTTTCCTCTCACCTCGTCATTAAATTATTATTTACCCCGAGGGTGCGTATCTACAGAATTTTTTTTTTTTTTCAGTGTCCGCAGTGTGATGCACAAATATTTAGAGAAGAAAAACGAAGTGTCTTTTGACAAGATCTTCCATCAAACTTTAGGTAAGTGCAAGGTTTATTCCTCTTGGTTCCCATTTAAAAGGGCTATTTTTGACATTAACTAAGGTTAATTCGAAAATTCTCTTAACTATTTCTTGCTTCATAAATAGACTAGAAAATTGAGTCTACATTAACTTCGAAATCTGCAGTCTGACAGTGTGACAGTTTAGCCTAATCAAATTTTGTGGCATTTTTGACAGATTTCAAATAACATCAACTTATCAAATAAATATTGAGTTTTCCCTTGAAAAGTTAAAACAGGAGACCTAAACCATTGCCATCCATTTGCCGAGTTCGTGTTTCGCTCCTAACTGAGTGCACGGATGCGCCGTTATACTTAAATATTTTTGGTGTTGGCCAAGAGGTTATAAGCGTGCGTCGTGACACCTGTCCGCACACTTTCGTACTAATCGGAAAGGTCTTGACTCGCATGTTGTTTTGATCTTATTGGTGAAAGGTTAATAAAAAAAAAATGGTGTCTATCTTTGTACCTTATCAGTCACTACAAAATTTCCTTTTGGACGAGTTCTCAGTACGTACATTCCTCTTGTGGTAATGTGTTAATGTGTGGCTAACATTGTCAACGGTGCGTTTAAAACAGGTTAATTAAGACTGTATCAAGTGTGAATTGTTCCAGAGAAGACTAATTAATTACACTCCAGTTACGCCCCGGAATGAACTAGCCTTGGAGTTTCGTTTCTATGCACATCAAGGAAAATATGTATATGTAACAACTTGACAACAACAAAGATGGGCGTGTTCCAATTACAGTCCCGCCAGTATAATTTCCCTATATGAGCAGCCTCAGTCGGCCTAGTATACTAAACTGCCGTCATATCATTTAGTATGGAAATACAAAATGCACAATGCGTCCTCGTAAGACTCGTCGAGTGAATATCCATGTTCGCGTATTATCTCCGTTCTTGTGTGCAGTGTGGCTTTTGTTAATGATAATATACGGTAGCTCCCAACTATAAAGTCTTATATAAACGGGAGGGGACTTCCTGTTGCACAACTAGAGGAGAGAGATACAGTGCTCGATAATACAAAATGGATGCGTCTGCTTTAATAGGGATTTATTCCCTTTGGAATTTGTTTTATGGGGGCTAAAACACTAACGGAGTATTGAAAATAAGATGTTTGTCTTTCTAAATTTGTTTCTAATGGTATTTCAAATAAAACTTAAATTGAGATTGAGTGTATAAAAATAGCCTGGGTTTCTTTCTGAGGGGGCTTTAATCCGGGGGAAAGATGAAAAAGGGCAGATTATACAAATCTCATCAATATCGAGGAATGTTTGACATAAATAAAACCGGGAGGGCAAAAATAACAACTGGGATGCGCCAGAAGAGCGTCCTATTCCGACTGGATCAGATCAATATCCCGATTTAGCTGTATTAAAATACCGGTCTTATTGCTCTCAAAAGCCTCTCGAAACTGCTTTGGATTCAATTATATTAAAGCAATATACAACTACTTCGTTAGGCAGAGGCCACGTCTGACCAACAAATATTAGCGTTATCAAAAGCGGTATATGTTGTATACTGTGAGTTTTATACAGTAAGTGATTTTATCGAAAATGGTTGATTATAAGAAGGAAAATTATTAACATTAAAAAAAGAAATCATGAACTATCCCAAATATCTATAGCAGCTTTCAAAAATAGTATATTTGGTGTATAATAACTAATAGTTTAATTATCTAGAACTTCATGATTTAATTGGCTTTGTAATTTTTATAGGTTTTGAAATCCTAATGCATGGAAGGCTAATTTGGGATATGCCATTTATTAATTATAGACTTCTCCGTAAAATCTTCCATTAAACAAACAATTTGTTGACAACAGGTCACCGTAATCTATTGCAGAAAGATTCGTTTTTTTTTTGTTTAAATTTTACTTATTTTATTGTATATTTAAAATTCCTCTTAGAATCAATAAATGAGATTATATCGCGGGCTCTTTATTTAGAAGAAAAACAAAACTTTGGTGGCAATGACTTTTTGACATACCCTGTATAAATGAGACCTATCCGAGTACGCGATCCATTCTTCAAAATGGCGTATTTTGAAGGACCCTTAATAGCAATGTATTAGGAAGATCATCCAGTTTTTCCGCCGATCGATAACTTTGGGCCCATTGAACGGGCATAATACAAATAAAACGGACACCCTGTACAATGTTTTTAGACGCATGAAAATTTATTTTCTACGAGAAATAGTTTACGTTTGAAATTTTTATCGTTTACGCAGAGATAATGAATATGACGTAAGTGTTAAAATTACAAAATCGAAATTGGCAATTCTGTATGTGCTTTGCGGTCATTCCACCGGTTGCAATTGATTATTGCAGTCAGAAAATGAAATTGAGCATAATTGAAGAAATGAATCAAAGATTGACATTTGGCTTTGAAATGGGACTCAACATATGGAAATGACACACATATGACCGCAAAGTAATTTGTTTGCAAAATTTCTCTTTTGTAATTTTATTACTTACTTCATATTCACTGTACCTACTCCTGCGTAAACACTAAAAATTTGCTAAGCTGCGAGCTCTCAACGAACCACCACGGGCTTAAGAATTTCAAAAATCCTGCTAATACTTTCAAAGCACATCTGCAAATGATGCAGATACACATAGAAGTTTCGGCGAGTATACCTATCTACCTACTCGTATATTTTCGAGGTTTGACGTAATTGCGGTTTCGTTTACAATGGCCCCATAAAAGATGATTGTGTTGTTAGACAAGAGAAAATGCCCGGAGTATCAATTTATTAATAACGTTTTAATTAAAATCGCCAACCTTTCATAAAAAAATAGAGAACAATGCTTTTGACGTCATTGTATCGTCATCGATGGTGTTTAATTCTATCCGACCAAGGCCGCGAAATATGAAACGTGGGGCCGGTCAGGCTATCAGACTGAGTCGAGTCATCACAATATGCTAATGCTGAACGTAAATACAGGTAATTCGATGCGTTTTAATGGCATTTGTTACAATGCCGTAAATTTATGTAGTTCAGATAGTTGCCAGTGGGTAATCGACATTCTATTTCAACTACGAGCTGCCACAATCATTTCGCTTCCGTTGTTTCGAGCACTTTTTAAGGCAGCCAATTTGTAATGTTGTGTTCTAAATAATCCGGATAGCCGTTGCCGTTGCCGTAATGGGCAAATTTTATTAGCCAAACATAACACCGTTCATGTCTCTGGTCGGGGCATGGATTCAATTAGTCCAGCTCGTAAAGATCCGTTATTGCCCGTAAAGTACACTTTAAGTTTGCGGGTAATACCTAACATAAACCCAGATATTGCCAGTGATGATGCCCAGTTTTTGATTAAGGCGAACGCTGTAATTTTGGAAATTTTGTGGTAATTTTGCAGTAACGTGGATCGAGAAAGGCGATACATTTCTGTCAGGGTTGAAACACGTACATATTTGAAAATAATAATGAAACGCAGATTTGAGACGCTACATGTCATGATGGGGTAGTTTTACACGGGGTGTCCTGAAAAAGTGGGTCAATTCGCTACCCATAACAAATATATAAAAAACCTAAGGGTAACAAAATGGATTCCTCTTTCTCAATGCTTTAAGATATGCCCTATTTTTATCGGAATTTATTATCTATCTGGAAATGAAACTGGGAACATCCGAAGCATATGTGCTTTTTACGGTAAAATTATGTGCATTTCTAGATACTTTTCCAAATAACTGGAGAACTGTAACGGATACGGATAAAACAAACGACAAAAAATTGCTCAGAAGAATTAAATATTGCCCAATAAATATCCGTTGACCTATCATGAAAGAACTTTGTGTCTAAAAAAATAATCGCCCTAGATCTAAAAAAATTGTAGCAAAAATACTCCTGGTTCTGATCATCCTTCAGCATCTACATCTATTCCTACTGATAATTTCTGGCCAGATTGAGGAACACCGCCATACTTTTGAGGCGGAATTTAATTAATTAACAAAACAATCGACTGATTGAACGATTGATGTAACATTGAGAAACGATTGAACTCTGTTTTTAGATGTACTTCGTTTTTCAATAATAAACAGCTATCTCGAAAAAGACCGACAAATGATACTGGTAATGTTAAATCCGGACTAGAAAAAAACCAGATCGTGAAGGTTTTTGAATGTTCTAGTGAATAATGTCATAATCGAAAGTAAATTCCGGTTCTGCATTTATTAAATTTCAGTGTAATTCGAGATGATCTTAAATGAGACTAATATCATTCTAATCAGAAAGTGCTACTTTTAAATCTTGTTAAATTAGAATTTAAGTTTAATCTAAATTGAACGTCTTTAATTTCTATGAGGGTGTGACTAAATTCCTCGTTAAATTGTTTTTTTTTTTTTAATGATGATAATGGTGGTGATGGTTTTGGTTGTGATTAGTAATGATTTAAAGACTTAAAAAGATTGAAAAGAAGATTTAGAATTAGTATCAGCAAGACTGGGCAGAAGTTCCATTATAGTTTGCTAATAATGGTTTGTTTTCAGGTTATCTGCTATTTAAGGAATTCTGTGAAAGCATGGAACCTCCCTCGCCCCAAATTACTTTTTATGAACAGGTAAGACGCTCAAAGTTTTGAAAAATAGTTCAGTGTATTTTTTTTTTGGCTTCGACAATGTATTTTTACAAGATCCAGGAAACATCGATTAGTATAATATATTTTATTCAAGGTTATTACGTTTCTACCTCTATCCAACTTTGCGTAATCATAAAACAACCTCGTCCTTGGATACATGTCCGTAAATAACAACTGTTCCTTCGTATTATATCTGAAAGTAAAATTGGAAGTGCTGTGCTAGGCCCCAATTGGACGAAGGTAATGAAAAAAAATTGGTCTGAAAGAGACGGGGATCGAGACATCTCCAGAACGAAATAACCCGAATAAATTGGACAGTTTCGTGGACCTTTTCTCTGTTTATTAGGGGACGTTTGCCATAGTTTAAAAGCGAAAAAAGTTCGCTTCATAAGTCATGTGGGACTGATGTGGGGCTCAATTTTCACCAGCGCGTTGGCCAGATTCTTATTCCACATTTCAATACATCATTAAAGAAACGGGTTTATTAATTCATGAAATGCGTATTCTAAACGGCAATGCCTGCGTCAATCGGTGGAATTTGAACACGTTTATGCACATTCAGTCGATACCAAAGAAGTATGGTTTTTTCTAAATATTGCTGCTACACTATAATTAGCCTGCCCAGTAATCACATTTAAATTAGCGTATGATTTAATCCAGTTAAACAGTCGAAAACTACTTCCTCAATGTTAACTGTAGTTGTGTGGTCGTGGGTCAATTCCGCAAACTTCTCTCGCTGAATGTCCAAGAAATGGTTTATCTCCAAGAGTTTGTATCTGTTTCTTTTTATCTTGTGTGCTTCTAACTCATCGGACAAATTATCCAGCCAACCTTGAGCTTTAGCGACCTGAAAGAAGTTTTGAAGAGCAAGTTTTGGCTTTGTTTAACGGTTACCAATTGATCTTCTCTACCATCTATGATGTGTATGTGTACATCGTGAGAAGCTGATATTGCGTTGATCAAAGTATTTCTGAAATCAATTTTAGATTTATTTTTGTTTTGAACTTTTGAGTGCGACTTCACTTGTCAAAAATTATATCTAACAGACATTCCGCCACTTCTTCATCTGGATTGACATTTAAAGCGGTCATAAACCTGAGAGCAATATCGTTGAGGTTTTCTGAATAAGTGACCTCAGCTGCACGGATATTGGTGAATACTCCTTGAGCTTCCTCTGAAATTTTCTATTAATAATGTTAAGTCATTTTTTTACTCTTTCACTCACCAATAAAATCATTTATCATCTCCCGTAATACCTGTCTAAAAATTTGATTCACCTCATCTACTTGCTCAAACAATGTGACTTCCAGCCTGAAATTGCCAGTTCAATAAGATTAAGTCTCTAAGCTCCTTACTTTCATCACCTCATCAAATTTTTCCACGTGAAATGAACCAACTCATCAAATATCTTTCGATGCTTTTCAATATTGCACTCAAGTATTTCTTCTGTAATTGTATCATGTTTCAGCTGAAGTTTCCAATCTTTTATGTCTGAGAATATCTGGTCTCTTTTCTCTGGAAAGCAAAGATGGATTAGGTATTAAAGTCAAGTTAACTGGCTTGAAAGACAAGTCTAGCCGTGAATTTTCATAGTTTAAGGACTTTGAATGATGATGATTTGAACCTAAAAACGACTCCATGAATCCAATACTTTCAGTTTGATTATCATTCTTGGCTTTCTGTATACACTTCTCAAACTTCTTCACTTCGGTTTTTCTTGTACTATAGTGCTTCTCTCCCACTGCGAATATTTGTTGGCAGAAGCCGATGAATTGGGTTTTGTACTCGTCGTAGAGTTCGTCGACCTCATCTCCTATTTCCAATAAAGCTTTGCCTGCAGAAAAATAATATTTCGCACGTGCATTCAAAAGAAACGTAACCACCTTCTTCATCATTCTGATACATAGCCTCAAAAAGCTTCCCAGTGTTCAGATACTCAACAAACATTTTGGAATGCAATTCCGCATCCTTTAGTTGCCGTTCTACTGCATCTCGTTGTTCCCTTTCCATGCTTTCCACGTTTTCCAGTTTCTTCAGGGATTCCTGGAATTCCTTACCGCCCTCAGCTTTCTCTTTCACGGTTATTCTGAAAAATCCTGGCTCTTAGTTGATTTTTAAGCATGGAAGTGTAAAAATGTGGTTTGTTGAGAAGGGTTTGAGTTTGTGTGGGGGGGTATTGATATTTTTTGGTTCAGTGTCCTTAATACTTTCCCAACGTGTTGTTTTTTCCAGTTTTCGGTAACCTACCTTTTGTACTCATAGTAAACTAAAGTTGGAAGGAAAGCTGCTACATAGAGTCGAAAATCTACGTTCTCAGCACAAGGATTTCCAGCCATGTTTAGTGACGTGAGAACTTTGAATCTTCGGAAGTAGCTGACGCATGTTTTGTCGTTTATGCGATTTTTGCCTTTAAGTGCATTAATAACGTATTTATTTAATCAAAACTCTCGAGGTTTACCAATGCTAAATACAGTCATTTTTGTTTGATTATCCATATTTTCAACAGTTTCAATGTTGTTCTCATAAAATGTGACTTTTTCTAAATTGACTAGACACTGTAAGTTTTCAATTTTCTGTATTCTGTTGAACGACAAATCCAGTTCTCTGAAACATTTCCATCATTTTAGCATCAGCAAACAACGTGAATAAAAGTACCTTAAATGTATAAGTGTTTCCAAGTTCTCAATTTTTTCAATAAAGTTGTTGTTTAAGCTAAGTTTCACTAATGATTTGAGAACCCAAAGATGATCGATTCTTAAAATGTAGAGGTACTCAAAACGTATTTCTTCGACTTCTTCTAAGGGAATTCCTTCAAGGCTCAATAAACGGCCCATCTACAGATTTCTTTTAGTTTTGTACTTAATTCCTATTCTATTTGGAAGTTATACCTCTCCTTTGGGATATTGCAGTTCCACACATTTGGCAATAAGGTCATTGTCGATTACTCTGGGTTCTTGTTCTTTGCAAGAGTTTATCATTGTGGTTCAATGATAGTCTAAAATTGAAAAATGATTGCCAGTTTATTCGGCAACGAAAAAATGTTTCTAATTTTATGACATTTCGTGATTGTTGGTGTTCGTTAACATAAGACGTAAAACAAACTTTTCGATTTTTTTGTGAGCATTTGTATTACACAGCAAGTTAAAGCAAGACACGATACCGGCCAATACCCGTATAATATACACTATAAATTCTTCTATATAATCTTAACGATGGGTCTTACGGCTTATGTTAAAGCAACTGTAGTTCGTTTTATATTTTTGTGTTTAACAATTTTATAACAGGCGATTTGACAATTAATTACTTTCTCAGCGATGGCAAGATTTAAAAGATAAAAAAGGGTTTAACTATGGATTTATGATTGTTAAGCGTAAGCTGAAAAATGTGAATTAACACCTCCATTTGAAATGGTTTAATGAGATTAAAGAGGTTTAGAGTGAAATTTATGAAAGCAAGAAATTTAAGTTGTAAGAGATGAAAAAAATGATCAGGGAGGGCTTTTTTAACTTAAGATAATTATTGAAAGTGATAAAGGCAAACAATATGTAGCTATTTGTGCGTGCGATTTCAGTTTTTAAACCCGAATTTACGCTAATTTATAGTAGGGCATATGGTTTGTGTTAACCTAAGGTTTTAACAAGATTTAAGCTGGATTTAAATAGGCATTTTCGTTTGCTTGGAGTTGCAGTATTAAATCAGCCTATTCAAGCGAAAAACTGAATAAAAAAACCTAATGGGATGTTAACGTATTTTTAACTTTTTCCTTCCTTCCTTTCATCCCGATACACTTCTAAGATTTACAGAGAAATTTTTGTTCCTCAGTTTGCTGAAAGAATTACCTTCTCCAGAACCAACTTTTTACTTTCGCATCATTCAATTTCTCAGAATTCTTTCTTTTTTTTTGCCAGCTGAACTATAAGTGTTGTTGACTGAGAGTTTTTGAGATTGAGAGTATAATGATTTTCCAATTTACTATTGGAAAAGTTAGTTTTAAACGGATCTAAGTGCCGAAAGCCAGCAAAAAATTAGTGAGAATAGTTATTTCGGTAATCAGTTAGGAAATACACAATTTTGTAAATCGAGGCTCCGTAATGTGACACGAATAGAGCGACACGAGAATTTCCTAATGACAGAGCTCTACGGTGAAGAAATAGGAAAAAGGCATACTCGTTTACTGGAATAGATTCTGCTATATGTAGAACTGCAGCAACCAAAAATCTATTGTCGAAATTTAAAAAAAAAAAGATTTTTATTCAATTTTGACATTCTAGGAGAGTCAATTATTCAAAGGGTAATAACGCTTGAAAAATGTTTTATTCATTAGCGATGAAAAAAATTACTCAAGTTCCTCGTAGATAAACTCGAACTAAATAAGTTTCCTTTCCGATAGTGAACAAATAGGAAATGAGTTTTGGTCTCGATTTAGCATGCCAGAGGCGCACTTCAAAGGAAAACTCTTAATTACACCGCACATCATAAACCTGGAACGAAATGCTCAATATTCCACTCACCGTACAACCGAAATGTACAGAACACTTGTCAAATATTTGTGTTATTTTGTTAGGTTGTTCACAGGCGAACAAATAAACCTGATCGTTAAAGGTATCGATTAAATTTTTACATGACAGTTGTCCTGGAAACTTGTGGATATTTCGTGTACGGGGGCAGTTCGTTCACACCGGAAAAGTCAGTTTTGCTCGCCCGTCGTGATATCGGAAATGTAATTTTCTGTCTGTATGGTGAATAATCAGTCAGGAATAATTGTTATTTATTGCCTCGATTGCGTCAATGGAAGACCCGTCGGAGGTTTTGGTTTTATGTCGGTTTAGAAGACCGATTAAGCGTAGTATGGGGTTTTATGATTTGTCGGGTTTTGTAATTCGAAGTTTTCCGAAATTCGCATTTTCATAACGAAACGCAAAAATATTTGTTTGCTAGCCATTAATTCTGTAACGTTTACGCTGGAAAAAGTGCGTGACATGCAAATTTACTCAGCAAATTACATATTAAATTGGAAAGTTGAAAGAAGGCGCTGACGAATTGCTCTCGTAAATCAATGACGCTATTATTACTTTTATAAGCGAATAATTCGAATTCCCCGAACAAATCTCGAAAATTCAAAAATTGATGTTGCTCGATAGATCACAAGGTAGGGTAGGATGGTGAAATTGCGGAATCGTAAAAATCACTGCAGATAGGCATAGGAAATTCTCCATAGAAATATCTATTTTACAATTTAGTAATTTTTGCTTAAACCGTTTTTCGAATACTGAACGGCTAAAAATGAACTAAATACACTCTTTAAAAACACTAAATCCTATTTTTTCTCTTATTTCAGTGGTGTTACTATTTTTTTCAATCACGTCTTTTGTCAAGCCCGTAAGTATCTTCTTTATTTTCTCCCAAATAATATTTGCAAAATAAAAACTCGGCGGGCGAATCAACTTCCGGGGTTTTATTCGAGCCTAAAGAACTTTAAGGGCGTAAAACTTGGTCTGTCGCGATGAGATAAGACGAATCCTGAGCGACCTTGTTCAACGAGGAAACTTTTCAAAGTTTCAGACCCATTTTCTATATGCAAGCTAGAAGAAGTGTGCATTGTGTAGTAATAGGATTTGGCTTTTTTGACAGAACACCGGAGTCCTAGTATTAGATTTAAGCCGCATAAACTTTACTAATTAGTCTGAGCACACAGTGTTACTAATTTAATCTCGCAACTTTGCATCCCCGAGTTGTTTAATTTTTTAATGAAGTCGGAAAAGATTATCGGCAAAAAGTCCACTTTTCCGAGTTTAATTCTTGAAGGCTTTCCTGGGAAATAGGGGATATTCGTAGAAAATTGCCTGCAGCCGATTGGACGGTTAAGAGGCGCATTCAATATTGATGGCTTCTACATTACGGAGGTGGTTTTAGACCTTTAACACTCTATTTGCCTTGAGGCGCAAAAAGTTAATTAATCGGGGGTTGGGAAATGTTTTTTTTTTCAGAGATTGTGCTAAAGCATTCGCCCTTACATTTGATTTTTTCCAACTCAATTAGCGACAAATTTCCACATTTCCCAACATCTTCAACATTTCTTATTTCAGAAGATTGAAAACGTATTTTCAAGATGAAAACATTTTTAAAATTCGACTTATCAATAAAAGAGGTTTTCGAAAAGTTCTGAAAGGGTTTTGATTAAAGATTTTTGATAGAAAACCTTAAAAATTTGAATCGCAGAAAAGGCTCAGAATCCGTAGGTAGATACAAAATTATAAATTTAGTCCGAATTTTTGTGTTTTTAGAAAATTTTAGGACGGTTTATGTTCAGACAATAACTTTTCTTCTAATTCTTTCAAATTTCCAACGGAGGTGAGGTATCAAGTGGGGTTATACGTGACTGTTTTTTGCCGTTACTTTGATATCTATTTTCGTGATTTTAAGAGTGGTAATTCTGAGGCTAAAACCTGGATTTCATTAATACATCCTATTATATTGCCAATATTGTCTTAATATGACATATATTTTTAGTTTTCAAAGTCAGGTTTTCAATATACAGGATTCTAGTCATGTTTATGCATAGTATCTTAGATCTGCGACAACAAAATCCTATAAAACACATACGAGCGCGTATTCCCGTTGGGTTTTATGGGATTTGTCATTTTCTGTTGAGATTTTGAGCTTTTCCCGATGATATACGGTGAAACATAATATGTATGTTGGATTTTATAGTCGTGCGTGTGTGTTTGCTCATCGTCATGTAAATTTTCTTTGGAAATTCCAATAAATTATTATTAAGCAAAACTGAGGACTTTCCATAATTCAGTACTATTTTCAACTAATTGTAGTGAATGTTAATTAAAACGACACATAAATGTTTGCAGCAGCGGAGGCGTTAATTGGTTGGTTTCATTTATGGATTGCCTTGCGAATTTTGCTTGCATTACGTTGTTCCACATGTATGGGAAAAAGCGCCTATAAGGGGATACATCCTCTAAGTAAACGTGTCTTTAGGGGAAACTTCCCCTCGTTTCTCGAATTGAAAGCATTTTCGAGCTTCGCTTATCCCCCTGTTCTCTATTACTTCTACGTGGGCGCGCCCACCATTATCCATAAATAAAAAAATAAAAAGAGGGAAAAATAATTTCGAAGTCTGGCGCACTCTTCGTAAATATACACGTGATAATGAGATACCATTCTATGCTCCAATCAGTCCTGTTGCATCAAATGTACTTATGAAGCGTATAGTGGTGACATTAAGATGCGAGAGGGGTGTAGTTCCGAGTAGCCATAAAAAAGAGCCAAACGATGCCGAAATTTGAAACACATTCCAACGAATTTCCCAAACTAATCCTCCAATTTCAGGGAAGGCATTAGATCTCGGCTTTCGCCATCGATTTTCCAATTTTCCTAGGACGAGGGCTCAAATTTTACTAAGTGTGATGTCGCTTTCTTCGTAGTCCTATCGTTTTAAATTATGCACATTTTCTAAAAAATCGTAAATAATTAATTTGGTAAACCTGAAAGTAAACTCGAAAAGCGATATTATGAACTTAAGCCTGCGTAGGATCTTTTTTTAGGTTGTCATTTTGCGAATATAAATACGTCGAGGTGATAAGATACAGGTCGTTAAAGTATTGAAATACTGGGAAAAAAAACTAACGATGTTTTTTTTCAATTACTCTTTCTCCTTTAAATCTTTCAAACTTACAGGTGAGAGCAGAAACACCTTTTTAAGGATTTCCTAATTTAATAGGATTTCATCGAAGATACCCTCAATTTTTTTCCTTTTTGACGACGATTAACACGATTGCTGAATAACAATAATGCATTTACCCCTTTCAATCCGACATCGTAATTAAAGCAAAGTAGAGATTTTATACAGCATATTCTTCAGATAAATGAGATTATTTCAGATTAGATAGTGCTTTCGTTTAATTATCGAATCCACCTGTGTGATACTGATTGCGGTATCAAAGGTGTGGTAATAATGTGCGCACATTTGTTGATTTTTCCACACCATGATTTTATGCATTTCAACGTGCATCGCCCTCATTTTAATGTGAGCGTGAGGGTCATTTAACTCCCAGTCGATTAACAGTATGTAACAGACTTAAAGGTACCTTGAGGGGTCATCAAATTTAGTGTACAATCACCATTAAAACGTTATTCAAATGCGTCAAATATTAAGCAAATATTGAGCAACTAGTTCAAATGTCTGTTACATACGATAAGTGTCAGGCAAAAGGGAGAAATGTTGGTAATTGAAATGGGAGGCAAATACATCAAATGTTATTCAAATAGGGGCAAATGATGTAGTAAATGTGTCAAATATTGAATAAATGTTGCAAATGTGAGGAACAGTTACTGACTACTGTTAATCAAATATGAAGCAAGTGTTTCACGTGTCTGTTAAATATTATAATGTAATACATGAATGTGTGTAAGTAAGTGTAAATGTAAATGTAATACATGAATAATAAATGTATTAAATGTTGGTGTACACATACAGTGTGGCATATTTAATTGGAATAAATTCGATATTTCGTTTCGCGATGATTTTCTAAAGAAGCAAAAAAATATTGGTCTCTTTATTTTAAGTTTCACGTTTTCTTGTGGCATGAAATTGAATTTTACACCCTATTTAAGGGTAGAAACAATCCTCAACTGATTTTTCCAAATGTAAAGATGTGTATTGTGATAGATCATTAAAAAGAGCATAAAAACGGAATTAAATCAATTTTTGACAATTTTATTTACATTTTTGAAAAATGATAATTTTTGTATTTCGCGATTTCGGAAGTATTAACAATAATTGTTACTATTATTTAATTTTGTTTTTACATAGAAACTTTACCAAAATAGTAACAAAAAAAGATTTTATTGACAAGACTCTTAACTTATCTGCTTGTAGATTTCAATGGTTTCCAAGTTCACTTTAAATTTGACCGGAATTGTAGCCTGTTGTTGTCAAGTATTTGAAATTATGTCTAAGGGTTATTTAAATGAATCCCTTAAAATCGAAATTTTAATGATAATAAGGTATGACGATAGGTCACGTAATCAAGGAAAAATTGTAGCATTGTTTCAAGAAACCCACTCTGATTTACCACTAATTACGCAAGACATCATACGCAAAATCAAGACACGTTATCGTGATTAGGCCACGTGAGGGATATACCAATACAAAGGCAACTTAGAGTAATTGATGAAGGCAAACAATTAAACGTTTTACTTGCTCTCCAAGAAAATCCTATTACTTCAGTTCAGCAACTTGCAAAAGAAAACTTCAGCCATACGTCTGCGCAAAAATTAATGAAATCATGTAAGATGTAAGATATAAAATGCTAATGGTACAAGCGTTAATGAAAGATGATCCGGATCGTCAGTTTTGTAAAATTATTATGAATGCACTTGATCAGCATTCAATAGATTTGGCATGGGTTATTTTTTCGGATGAGTACTTTTGCATTGAATGGTGAACTAAAAAGAACTGCCGATTTTGGTTCACGGAGAATCCTCACTAGTTATGCGAAACTTCCACTTAGCGACCCTAAGACCTCAAAGTTTGGGTAGGTATAATTGGTGACCACATCATTGGGCCAGTATTTCTTGGAAATTATTTGCCTACATATCTGGATTTCTTACAGGAAGATCTTATTTAAGCTTTAGCTGCTTTGTTGCCTCATTATGCAAAAGCAAACTTTCATGATGATCGAATATGGTTTCATCAGAACGGTGCTCCACTTCATTACGATATAACGTTCGACAATATTTGGATGAAGTATTTCCAAGCTGTTGGATTGGAAGAAGGGGTACAATTGAATAGCCGCCAACATCGCCAGAATTTAATCTCCTGGATTATTTCCTTTGGGGTCACATAAAACCAAAGTTTACTCGATAGATTCTGAAAATTTAGAGGAACTGGGGCAAAGACTAATTCCCGAAATCCGACAAATAACCCCAGAAGTACTACGTAATGTAAAAAATGAATTTTATTGTAGGTTAGGGCAGTGCTAGGAAGGAAATGGTCAATATTTCCAACAATTCTTATAGCAAAACAATTAATTTCATTAGCGTGATTTAGTTCATTTTTATGCCGTTTCTAATGAAGTATCATAATATTATACCTTTATATTTGGGAATAAGGTGCAAATAAGGTGTAAAATTCAATTCAGTATCAAAGGAAAGTATCAAACCTAAAAAAATCGGACCCGAATTTTTTTGTTTCTTTAGAAAACTAATGCGAAACGAGATCTGGAATTTATTCCAGTTAAATGTGCCACCCTGTATTCAGCTGATAATATGTACTGGTGCTATCAAATGTTTTTGAAGTGTTGAGTATAAATGCCAGGCAAAACTGTCGAATCTCAGGCGAATTCATCGAATATTATTCAAATGATAAGGTAAGGGTGTCAGTGTGTAGAAGAACAATTCCTGATACGTTAGTCAAATATCACACATGCCTATTAAATATTGATAAATGTCACTAGGTGTGAATGACAAATTTTTAAGATTCAAATGTTAGTGTACACACATTGCAACCAACTCATATATGACCGATTATTAATCAGGACTTCAATTAACGCGTTCGCTTTGCGAAATATCTCAATTATTAATCACCGTCATTATTAAACTTCTCCATCAAATAACTGTTTCGTGCTAGATCTTTACTGATGTGTTAAATTGTCACTAAACCCTGGTAAATTTGTGGTGGATATAATTTTAGAATCCATTTTCATTAATGAACTACCTAAAAATAAATGAAATTCTTATCATATACGAGTACGTATTGTTGATTTATCGACCTTAGATCCCAATAAAGTTAATTTAATTGAATCGTAAATGGTAAATTTTCTTTATTCCAAATCGTTGCTTTAATTATCATTATTAAATAGATTTTCAACTATATTATATTATTATCCAATTAGTTTAAGCAAGCATCTGGTTTAACAGCAAATTACTAAAGCGTTGGTAAACTCCTAAAATTGATAAGGGGATGATGCCATAGATAGAAATCGTGCATTCGAATTGGAATTATCCTCCAAGTACTGTTAACAGTAGATTAATAATTGGCCTTAACTTAGTTAACTAAGTTAACTCGACACTCTAAAAAGTAAAAGAAATTCCGTGTTTATCTCTGTTTTTGCGAAGTTAACGTTTCACTGATTTGTCGAAGTTGCATTTTAAATTTTGTTAAATAAGGGTTTATTTAATTTCAGTGTTCGAATGACCTATACCGGTGAACTGACACCGGAGTTTTAAATGGCATGTTATAGTGTCAATTTAATTTCTTTAAATAATATAAAATTCATCCAGATTTTCCAATAAAGCTGAATGCGTTCTCGGGGGAACACAACATGATGCTCTATTAATGTAATTTTAGAACATCCTGTGGCGAAATTGTGTATTTAGCACTGAAATATGTATGTTCTGGGCTGAAATGCACTTTGCTCTTTGTAGATTATTTTTTGAATCATGATGATATTTCAGCTGGTTAAAAAACTTATTAATTATTGAAAAACTCGTCCGTATAGAGAAATTAAACTTTGGTCATTTTTTTTTTGTTTCCCTTACGCTGATTTTGTGGGGATGACTTTGTTCTAATGCATGATGCTGCACAACATCATGATCATTCTTGCTGTGCACTAGCGAGAATGAAGTCCAAACGAGAGTTCAATGGAACATGTTTGGGACATGTACTTTTGTGAAGAGCGTATTCCTGCTCATTTAACCATATATCCGGGACAAGAACCTTTTTTGAAGAGATTGGAACAATAACTTCCAGTTCCCATTTCCCATTTTATATATAGGACACTCGCCCTTTAATTTTAGGTATGCCAAAAGAACACAGGCAATCATTCGGGCACATGGGGGTAACGCCCGCTCCTAAAAACATTTTACATACAAATTGTTTAAAAGTTTAGCTACAGCGTCTTTTCGACCTCGGGCTGAAATTACTTTAGTTTCATTTGTGTTTATTATGATCATGAAACATCACATAACGTTTCAATTTTAAGTTATTCATAACTTTAAAACCAGCCGAGAAGTCAACATGATTCTAAAAATACTCCATAGAGAATACATTACACTTCCTTTCCTGAACACTTTTCATTTTCAACTAAATGTGTTCTAAAGTTAGATTCAAGAGAACATCAATTTGGTGTTGTCCCGTACATTCGATTTGCACGTCGCTTCATCGCAAAATCATTATTGATATTGAATAATTTTCTCCTCATCTGCAAAAAGAAACTTGAGAATCGGGCCAAAAATGGAAAAGATCATATTTTATTAAAATTTATGATG
The DNA here is from genome assembly GCF_039881205.1 of Euwallacea similis. Lineage (NCBI taxonomy): Eukaryota > Metazoa > Arthropoda > Insecta > Coleoptera > Curculionidae > Euwallacea > Euwallacea similis. The sequence goes on from NC_089609.1 coordinate 5,431,354, forward strand.
CTCCGTTTTTAGTGCCCATGAGTATATTAAATATAATTCAATTTTTTTCAAATTCCTCTAAATCAGTGATAAATCACTGTGCTCGTCTTGGCCCTTGAGTGAGCCCCCATTTTGTTCAATCCAGAAAAACCCGGGTCAGATGCCATTAGCCATTCCCACCCCTTAGCCACATAACAGTTTAGAAAAAAAGAGACAAAAGGGTGGTCTACTAAAACGTCATCGTGTCGGTCCCTCGTTGACTTTTCGAAATCGCTTTGGTAACATCAAAGGGGCGTCTTTACCATTAGGTAACGACTCCTGCTTCGGAATGTAGACGAAAGGAGGGCTTTTTCGATTAGGACGAGTCTTTACAGCGGGTTTATTGCAGGATGAATAATTTACTGACGAGGAGATTGCAGTTTATCCTCGTCCTGCCAGAACAGTTGTTTCTGTATCGGGCCATGTTTGCGATTATATTTCTTTTTAACAACGATGCATCTTTGTACCGATGTTTTATCGATCACTTTGTTTCTTTCAGATAAAAGAATACGGGAAACTAGAGTCGTACGAGGAACGCAAAGAAAAAGCCAAAGACATTTACGATAAATATATTATGAAGGAACTCTTAGCTCGAACACATGTGAGTAGCCAACTATTTGTGACATTAATGTCGTTATTTGTCTCTTAAGTCCTTAATTCCATTATGTTTTGGGTGCACCTTCTAAATTTATTGATTGAGCATGTTTGCAGGAATATTCAGAAGAGTGCCTTCAACACGTTCAACAACATCTAATGAGGCAAGAAGTGCCTGCGACGCTCTTCGAGGTGATTTAGCTGCAATGTTACCACTCCTATCTCATTTTTATAAGTGTTTTTCCATTTCAGCCTTATATAGAAGAAATTTATAGCCATCTTAGGGAAGAACCGTTTAAGCAATTTTTAGAAAGGTTTGAAGCTTTAGTCTCGTTGAAGACATGATCATTAACTCTTTTTCCGTTTTAGTGATAAATATACTAGGTTTTTACAATGGAAAAGTTTAGAATTAAATATTAAGGTGAGTAAGGGGGTTTAAATTTTTGGGTAAAACGTATTTATACGTGCTTCACAGGAAATATCGAGCACTACCTACAATACGTGAAGTTTCCAGTGGGATTCGCTCGGTCGGGTACAAATATTGAATTCTAAAAATAGGGCAACTGTTGTGGTTGAAACATCCTCCATTCGCTTTATCTTGGTCTATTCAATACTCCCGCTCTCAGTTTACATTATTTTAAATCGATTGTAATTGTAACTATCTTTGGTATTAATTCCTAATTCCTACGCTTCCTAAAGGCTAAGCTGTATAAATTGCTATTTACATGCACCATTTTGTTAAGAATTCTATTTTGGCCAATTTTTTTCCTGCTTTAAATTCTTGTCCAGGGACTCCCACAGAGAAAATGTCAGGGAATCTCTGGAGACCAGTTCGCTATCGTTGTTATGTCGCATGTTTATAAATTTGAGTAAATTACGAATGAATATCGTTTATGGTCAGTTTACACGTAGATTGTCAGAAACTAGTTATTGTTAGGCGTGTCAGGTCATTTTATGCTTCGGTTAAAAATAACCATTTAGAGGCGTTTAATATTAATTACATAATCGGTCAACCTACTCGTCATTGATCTATCCTCCTACGAGTAACATAAAAGTAATTGAGATATCGGGCAAAGAAATTAGATGCCAGAAATGCTGGGAAGAGAGAACAATCTTCCCTATGGTATCAGTATAGTAAACACTCAACTTATAATAAATAAACAAAACAAGTAAATAATATAGGACTTTGCGAAGGACATACATTTTTCAAAAGATGTTGATGATGGAATTTTGGGACGCGAAGTGTTGGAAACTTTGACCGTAAATGAATACATGTAATGAGATCACAAGCGTTCATTTTAAACTGTAAAATTCACTGATTTGTATTTTACACGAGCATATTTATCTATATTAACTAAGATTCATTTTTATCGTTCTATCTATTGCTTTTCCAGTTATCGATGAACGACTTCAGTGTGCATCGTATAATCGGTAGGGGAGGTTTCGGCGAAGTGTACGGCTGTCGGAAGGCCGACACCGGCAAGATGTACGCCATGAAGTGCCTCGATAAGAAGCGCATCAAAATGAAACAGGGTGAGACTCTCGCGTTGAACGAGAGGATCATGCTCAGTCTAGTTTCCACTGGACAGGTTAGTCAACATCCTTAAAAATATTCTAATTTGGGCCTCTCTCGTTTGTCTGCCTCGATTCATGAATACCCAAGCTGTAACGTATGCGTTCTTTTTTCTAATTTCCTGTCTGGAAAATATTATCGGAAGATAGAAGACGAGAGGTTTTTGCTCTTAAGGAACTAAAATACGAATAATGATAGACAAATATGAGCTTTCAATTTTTTTTTTTTTTTGGTAAAATGTTTTTGTGTTCATAGGACTGTCCATTCATTGTATGTATGACCTACGCTTTTCACACGCCAGATAAGCTGTGTTTCATCTTGGACTTGATGAACGGCGGAGATCTGCACTACCACCTCAGTCAGCACGGAGTTTTCGCCGAACAGGAAATGCGCTTCTATGCTGCAGAGGTTCGTTTCCGTTTCATAAAATTGCATTGGAAAGGTGGCAAGAGAATAGTCCTCAGAAGTGTTAAATCAACCTTAAAATCTAGTAAAAACATTGATAAGAAACATTCTGTTGGTTTTAATTGCAAAACGATGGCAAAGAATCGATATTCCTAACACACTGCATGTATAATCACTAGAACGGTTCAATGTATTCCAACAGAATTGAATGTTGAAAGTGAGCATTTTTCAGGTGATTTTAGGCCTAGAACATATGCACCGGAGATACATTGTGTACAGGGACTTAAAGCCGGCCAATATTTTATTAGACGAGCACGGCCACGTGCGTATCTCTGACTTGGGACTTGCCTGTGATTTTAGCAAAAAGAAACCCCACGCCAGCGTGGGCACCCACGGGTATATGGCACCCGAAGTCCTTTGCAAGGTGAGTGTTAAGTACCGTTTTGATTCGTTCTTTGATCTTTAACATTATTCTCATTTCAATTTTCTTTTCTAGGGCACGCCATATGACTCATCAGCAGACTGGTTTAGTTTCGGTTGTATGCTTTACAAATTGCTCAAAGGACACTCACCATTTCGCCAGCACAAAACGAAAGACAAACACGAAATCGACAAGATGACGCTGACGATGAATGTGGAGCTCCCAGATTCGTTTTCCAGGGATCTGAAGTCACTGTTAGAGGGATTGTTGCAGAGGGATGTGGATAAAAGATTGGGCTGTCGCGGGAGCGGCTCCGACGAGGTCAAAGCACATTCTTTCTTTGGAGGTTTGGACTGGAGTCAGGTGTACAATCAAAAGTACAATCCGCCCTTAGTTCCGCCTAGAGGAGAAGTTAATGCGGCGGATGCTTTTGATATTGGTTCCTTCGATGAAGAAGATACAAAGGGGATTAAGGTAACTTTTCTGCAGGAAGAAATTATGTGAAAGAGTAACGGTTTTATTTGTGCGATTAGTTAACAGATGCTGATCAAGAATTGTACAAAAACTTCCCTCTGGTTATATCGGAACGATGGCAGAACGAAGTGGCAGAAACTGTTTTTGAGTCTGTCAATCAAGAGGCCGATAAGAATGAAAGGAAGAAGACGAAACAGAAGAAACCGTACGACGACGAAAAAGGTATCTTTTAAACCCTATAATCGGTGCAATACCGAGACCACGAATGTGTAAATTAGTATTGAGAAAATGCATTTGTCCATGATTCGAAGAAAATAGTAATATTACATCTATATGTAAACACATAAATATCTTTTTTTTTCTTAGAGTACACTTCATTAGTAATAAATACGAAGTACTTCAAACCTACACAAATGTCCTTGTCTCCGGAATAGGCCTAATAAAACTGCCATGTGCATAATGGCCGCCAGATTATTTAGTGGGCTTCAAATTTCAAGCTTCACTTGACATTGATATATGATTAAAAACACATATTTTTCGTTTATTTTAGAGTCGGATTGTATTTTGCATGGATACATTAAACGGTTAGGTGGGCCATGGTCAGCTTCATGGCAGTTGCGATACGCCAAATTATATCCTAATAGGTAATAACGAATTCCCAATATCTACAAATCGATACCCAAAGAAAATTTTTTTCTTAAGGCTAGAATTATATCCCGAAGGCTCTCGGCCCGAAATGATACTGATGGATCAAATCGAGGAAGTAGCAGCCGAATTACAAAATGTTAAAAATGAGAATTGTATAGTTTTAAGGATGCTTGCGTTAAAGGTAAGTTCAGGTGCGCGGTATTTTAGAGAAAAGGAAAACATACATTGGGTTTTAGGACGGTAAGAAGGAGAAGATCACACTTACCAATCCTGACGAAATCGGCTTGAAAGAGTGGCTGCAATCATTGCGGGCGACTCATAAAAAGAGTCAAGAGCTGCTCGCCTCTATGACCGGTAAAGTGGGCAAAATCTACGGTACAGACAGCAACAACAAAAACAATCAGGCCATTATTCAGACTAAAAGTGCCAACGGCAATTGAGATACGCCGGAATTATTACAGGTAAGGTTTTTAATATTCCATACTAGACAATTTCATACACATATACAACATCTACAGGAAAAAGAATTTGATGTTTTTCCCCTTTTGTTTAGGTAGGCATTGCAACTGGTGCCGTAAGGTAGTCGTTCGCCGCGTAGAGCTGAAAACGTCCAAAAGGGCATCGCTCGAGGCGACGCAGACCCAGTGCAGAAGGAGGGGCCGCATCACGCGACAAATCAAATCAGTATTTTTCATTTGTGTTAAAAATTATTTCTAAAGACTTGTGCAATCCTAGGAAGTTCAATCAAATTTTTATAAAACCCAGAAAACGTTTAAATTTAGTCAAATGTGGGCAATACGTCTGAAATCGCCGACCTGCCTCTTGGTTTATGTCACTATAGGAATACGAGGTATGTCAATATTCAGAGAAAAAGTAAGGAGGACACGAATTGATATATTTTTCTAATAAAAGTGACATAAAGAAGGGGCATACAGTCTTATCAGTTTAGTATGTATTATAATCTAGCTGGCCTACTGATGACAATACAAAACACCCATTTCCAGATGTCAATCTAACGTCTACCTGCGTAATAGCAATAGCAGAAACTGTGTGAATGTTAGCACAAACTTGTAATCCGGTCAAGCGGTACCTCATTTGCAAGACTTTCCCTTGAGCTAATGCCCAAAAATAATGTATATAAATGAGGTGCCAATCAATACATATAGCGTATTTAAGGTTTACAGCTGCCAGAGGTAGCAGTCTCAACCCCGTAAATTGCTTAGGTTCAATAGTATTTGTAAGCGACTATAATTATTTTAACGCGTAGAAAAAAATCCCCCTCCCGAGATGACCGTAGGATAGAAACGCGCCAATGACTGTCTTTATTTTCATGACAATTTTGTCAGTATTTCTATATGTAAATTTATACAGGGTCTGGCGCGATTGGCAAAGCACGCGTTTCAGAAACGCGCCCTATGTCATCAACCCCAGGCCAAATTGTATTTATAGTGTATTTATTAATTTATAACATTTAGCTAGTTTTATCATATAAATAGATCTTTCTTTCGTGGGATAGAACAATCAATTTTCAAATTCTATTTTTAACGTGAAACGAGTTATTGTAGTGCCCGCAATGTTTTTTTTGCGATATTTTTAATTAAAAGCTTTAATGGTCAATTCCGTGGGGGTTTTAAACGACTAACTACCCCCGTCTCATTGACATAAAATGTAATTTAATGTGAACCCTGCTAACATTTTCAAATGGTTTTTCTAAATAAATTTGTCAAATGGTGGTTTTCTTTCACATCACATAATGGGAAAGGGACAAGTAAGTATCCATTAGTATTTCTTTAGGTGGTATCTACAATGTGTCATTGGCAGGGAACAATAGAGAACTGCGTGACTGAGCGGAAAATTTTAAAGAATCTGCTCTTGGCTTAGAGTTCTGAGCATAGACTGCTGAACAAAACACACCAGACAAACATATACAAGGTGACATTGAAATAAAGAGTTATGCGTTTACTCACATGGTACAAGGTGTTAAAAAAATAAAATAATTATACATTTTTGCAAAAACTTTTGATTTTCGAAGTACAGGCTGTTAAAATGTTATTTAAAAAAATACAAATTTGTGGATGGCTCCCAAACAGTTTAAAATATTTAAATGCTATTTTCCACTTTATAACAGTTATTATCGGTGCATTTTTGATACATAAATTTTATTTTTATGTATGTGTTTTTAAAGAAAATAAATGATACGTCTCTGTTGTTCTAAAAAATAAAAATCAGTTTTATGTTCCCCATTTCCCCCTTTTTCATGCAAGACACATTTCGTACACAAACCGTTTTCATAGCACTGAAAACGGAAGCCAGCTGTGCACTAGAAAATCCTAGCATACTAGGTTTCCACCAATTAAAAAGCAGTGGGTTCAATTCCCAGCCGGGATATTGTTTTTATTAGTATTTGTGTATTCCTGGGGAAGAATATACATAACTCGCTGGAAGGTCTGTTAAAATTTCGCCACTATCTTCAAATACCTTCTAGACATAACAGTAGGTACCTACTTGTACTTTCCCAAAAACTTTCGCTAAAGCCGTACTAATTCTGGTATTTTAATGGACGTTTTAGAAACCCTTTTATACATTGCAATCAATGAAAGTTTATAGTTATTTTTTATAAACCTTATTTGTCACTAACTCGTGTGATTGGCTCTATTTTAATAGTAGTACGATGCGTTTGAACGAAACACTAAAACATAATTTTAAGAGCATAAAATTCTACGGTCTAATAAGTCATAATAATTGTATATACTTTGCAGCCCACAATCGTTCCCCTTCCATTCAATGAAACTTTATTCAAACGCCTCGTATGTCTGTGCCACATTCTTTTTTGTACATACCTACTACTTAGTATTTACACACGTTTTTTAGATGTCTTTTTTTAAATAAAACTTTAAATAAGTGTTTGTTTTCCTCAGACATTGTCTTTTTAAGTTCAATAATTATGAAGTAATTCTAAAAGTAGGCTAATTCTAGTCAAAACATTGCATACATTTTACCTTAATAATAACAAGAATAAAAGTATTTTAGTCCAATTTTTTGTGGTTGTTTTAATATGGAAGGTTTTAACCAGGTAAAAAAACAAGCATCGTTTTTGCCAAACTCGTATACATTTATTTCTAGGCACTGGCTGCAAATATCCCAACTGAAGTCATTTATATAAATTAAAGATAGCCTCTCCAGGACGAAAGGTTTTGACCCCTCTGTCGAAAGCCCGAAAATGGAACTTTTGCTCGTTCTCCCCCCTCTGAACAGTCATTAACCCTGTTACATCAGTGCTTCTGCCAGTTTTTAAAGATGAAACATTCACAAATAAATCGCAAACGTATTGAACACTATTGGCTACTACCAAGTCATTTTTCGAACTAACGTGAGAGTTTATAACAGTAAAAATATTTCCTTCACCAGTTAAATTAATGCAATTATTGGTAAACTGAACCATCTCCGATAGTTCAGCGCCCAAGTCTAGAAAATGACTCAAGTCGTCGATTACCAAGTATATGGGACTGTTCGAGTTGGAGAGAAACGAGGCAATCTCCTTTTTAATAGAGTCAAACAGGCAGTTTAGAATGCCGCCATTGTTGGCATCCTAAAACAGTTTTTAAAGTTCTGTTGGCTTGTCTTAAGAGCCAATTATTACCTCAAATCGTTGCCCGATGTTCTCTACTAAATCCTCGAGAGGATCAAAGACTTTCACATTGCCCATCTCAACAGTTTGCCGCAAATCATATCCCAGTTTTTTCCCTACATTCTGATAATGCTCAAAGCTGTTGTGCATCATCAGAAAGCAAATTCGACATTGCTGATAGAGCAACTGTTTTATGAGATGCGTTATAACAAAGTTTGAGTCGGCAAAGGAGTTTTCCCTTATGAAGATGATTTTGTCGTCCGATTTTACTTTTAGTGATGATAGTACTGGGTTGGAGATGGTTGGGTCTGTTAAAGATGCCATTGTCAGGATATTTCAATTCCCTTCACCTGAAATAGAAAACTAATGTTATACTTAGCTAAGATCTGAGACAAAACCAACAGGTAAACCACTGAAGTAATGGAGATCTTGAGAATTGCTGGATATAGAGCAAAGTTTTTGAACTGCATTAAAAATTACCAAGTGTACAACTTTTGACCTTAGCATTGACCTACCTAGCCCTGCTCAGGTAGTACATAAAATTCATTTAATTTTTTTTTCAGCAGTGTAAGCAATGGAAATATAACATGTCGCCTCTCTGTAAACTAGAACAAACATTTGCACTTTTTTTTACAACTATATTTAGTAGGTAATAGAGTCAAGCACAATTAAAGAATGGCCAGTGCCTCCAAATAACTTAAATGATTGTAAAAAAAATGAGATGATTTACAGAATGTAGCAAACCTCACAGAGCCAATATGAAATCATCTGGATTAGTTAGTTGTTCATCTGAATCTGTCAACAGATACCATGGAGGTCTGTCTATTGCAGTTATTGGAAAAAACATAAGGACAGTGTTAAGATTGGGTAGCCAACACAGGTAACATGCAGAGAAAAAAAGAAGTTTTATCCTGACCCAAGAACAAAACAAGTGTAATAGAGCAGCATTAACTAGTATAATAGTGATATTGTCACTTCTTAGTGGATTATTAGATTGTAGTTGTGTTTTACTGGAGAGTTCATAAAACATTTTTTGTTTAAAACAGGTATACGGGAATTATTTGAACCCCCTAAGTTGCAACCATCATTTCTCATTTAACTAGTTAGCATACAAATGATTAAGCTTTAAAATGTGCATTTTTCTAAATGCATTCAACTTGATTAAGCCTAACAAACTTTAATTTAAGTCATATTGACAAATAGGTTAAAGTCACCTTCACGCCATGAATAATGAATCATGTGGTCGTTTACATTTTGAATTTGCACTTAAAAATTTGATTAGACTCATAGTGATAGAACAGTTTTGACCCTCCTAAGCGTCCATTGGTCCAAATTCTACACAGGAAAATCAATAGAATATTCAAGGAAATTCGCGCATCTCAAGGTAAATAATTTCGTTTTTAAATTCAATAACCTGTACATTTGGACGATAAAACTACTAATTCCGAAAACTATGTGATAACCTTGAAGCAATTAATTTCAAAAACTGGACTCTATTGCTTATGTAGACGCTTATCGCCAGCGAAAGAAATCGTGGTGTCAATATAGTGGACTATGAGTGTGTCGGGGAGGGCATCCTTAGTTTAAGTAAGATATTTGAATTATTACCTGACCCAAAGAGGTGCCAAACGAAGGGAATTCCGATTTTTTGGGTAAGTCACAAGCCAAGATTCATAATTACATTCATAACACGTTTTTGTTTATATAACCTCAAAAAAAATCTTGACATTCATCAATTTTCTGGCGTCTGGGCCTTGTTGCCAAAATGGCACATTTTTTCTAAAATTGAACGTCATCCTGACGGTATAAATCCTTTAAAAATTTTAATATAAATACAACATATTGCTTATTTACGTTGCTACAATACTGAATTAATAGTCACCTTTACAGGCAACACTGATCCGCTCATTTGGGTAACAAGAATTATAATGTAAATTTAAATTTCTTAATTTTACGGTTGCACGTCCGGCAACACGGACACGTTCATTGAACTTTTGAAAATTGAGCGGCCGCCAGGTGGCAGGTTTTCGATTTGTGAATAAAGCAAAGGCCCGTAATGTTTTGCAGGCTGTACCACTAATTGGTGCCCTAAGTTTAAGGCTTGATTATTTTTATAGGGTTCTTCAAAAAAGGTGTTTTTTCCATTTGAAAACCTTGATTATGCCCCATGTAGATTTTATTCAATTGAAATTAATTATTTGCTAATTTTTTTTCCGGACGTACCCATTTGATAACTTTTTTCAACTTTCATGGATACACCGCAAATGATTAATTTTACACTAAAATCGGGTAGTTCAGTCTTATTTTTTTGCCTGTTAATTTTCCTTGTAGTATGTCTCACCACTTTTTAGTTGTCTAAAGTAGTATTTTGAGGACAAGAGTGCACATGAAGTCCTAATATGTAGTTCTTGAGAGTTTTGAATAGAAGACTAAAATCTATATCCATTTTCACAAGAATTTAGTTCTCATTTCACTGTGAAGAGTCTGAACTATATACTCTTTTGTCTGTTAATTTTGAGACACCATGTAAGCTATGCTATAGTTATCATATCTTTTTAGTTTACTGTTGGCTACATTCCCTACTAATTCCAATGCAAAGCAAAAAATGATCATCATACAAGATTTTACGATTACCGCTAAAACCTTATATGTATAACAATAAAGATTATTTAACATGATGTAACCTTTGCAGAGTATTGTCTACGTTTTCGAATCGAGGAAAAGTGTAAAAATTAGACCCTATCAAAAATTAATTAGCGACAAATAGCTTTATCTATACAACGCTGGATATAAGACGAATGAAAATAAAATTGGAGATAATTATAATAGATACAATACATATTTAGTAAATAAGTACTTGCTATATCAAATATCTGAAACTCATATTCAGTCGTTCGAAGATTAAAATGTACCATTAGCCGGAATTTATAAATTTTGGCAAGTAATTGAGCTCATTTAATTATTAGATAAGTTTCTTAAAAATGAAAATCCAAAAATAACCCTGTAATACGTGATTGGTATGTAGACTCACATTTAAACGTGTATCTAAGACAGTAAGTATTTAACTGATATTTCTCAATACTCACGTACATATTTATTGAATTAATATCCAATAAATTTATAAACAACCTTCAATGATAATAAATTTATCAAAAATCCACATTTTTTGTCTAAGTTCTGATTTAGGCCTATACAGAAAATACCCTTCAAGCCATGACAATAGAGAAGCAAAAAAGGGTAGCCAGATGGTACTTCGGAGGTCTCTCTTCCGCCTTTGCAGCCTGCTGCACCCATCCCCTGGATCTACTCAAAGTGCATTTGCAGACTCAACAAGAAACTCAGCTTAGTATGATGCAAATGGCACGGAATGTTGTTAAGAATCAAGGCAAAGAAGATGTTTAAGCTTGACTGTTTTGCTACATCGTAGTGTTTGCAGGATTCTTGGCTCTCTATAATGGGCTATCAGCGTCACTCCTGCGGCAGCTAACATATTCCACAACGCGTTTCGCGATATACGAGGTAGCCAAACAGAAGTATCAACCGGATTCTTTCGCGTCTAAGGTGGTTTTAGCTGCAGGAGCTGGTAAGGATATCAAGCAGTAAATTTTAAAAATACATACATATCTATACTTCGTGACAAAATTTCGTAATCGTTAAAAACGTATACAGGATGTCTCAAAAAAAACGAAAAATATTCGGGTTTTCTATTTTTCCCGTAACTAGAATTCAAAATTAAAGCGATATATAAAAATAAGTTTCTCGTAATTCTGTATTTTTAAGATAAATATGAAATGCTTAGTTTTAATTAAAAAAAAATCGAAATGGTCATGTAGTAGAAAATAATATGCTAAATCCAAAAATGTTAAAAAATTTAAGGCATCCCATGTAAAGATCAAAAGGTATTGGCCTCCCCTAGGGCCTTTTCTAAAGATTAAAATTTTTTTCTTTATTAATTTTGTCTTTTAAACTATTTAAAGAGGCAAATTTTAGTTGTTACCTCGCAATTTTCTTCAACAGATACCTAAAATCATCCAAAAAAACCATTTATCAGTCGAAAAATAGTTCTGAGACCCTGAAGTCTTCAAAAAAACAAATTTCAAAGCTTTCAAAATGTTTAAAACTTGCAGGATTAGAGTTGTGATTTTTTGAAAATTTACATATTTTAGTTCATCAAACCATCCTGCCTTGCTCTTTTTGAAATTCTCGAAATTTACAATGGATTATTTATTTGGTTTTGACGATGCTTTAGGTGCTTGTGGAGGGTTCATCGGTACTCCCGGTGACATGGTCAATGTCCGCATGCAGAATGATATTAAATTACCCAAAGAAAAACGAAGGAAGTGAGTGTATGCTAATATCCAAATAATATTTCTACCATATATTTCTTATTCAGCTACAAACATGCTCTGGATGGCTTAATTCGCGTTTACCAAGAAGAGGGTATCAGGAGATTGTTCAGCGGAGCCTCTACTGCCACCTCCAGAGCCGTATTCATGACCATAGGCCAGCTCTCGTTTTACGATCAAATTAAAATAATGCTTCTCAAATCCGGATACTTCAGCGATAACCTCACCACTCACTTCTTGTCTAGTTTAAGTGCGGTAAGCCTGCATGAATGCGAATTTTACAGCAACTGCTTTCCAGTGAACTATTCTCTACACGATTTTCTTCAATAGGGCGCCATAGCAACCTCTCTTACTCAGCCTCTCGACGTGATAAAAACGAGAGCGATGAACGCAAAACCAGGCGAGTTCTCCTCTCTGGGGGCCATCATCATGCACACAGCAAAATTGGGGCCCATGGGCTTTTTCAAGGGCTACGTGCCTGCTTTCGTGCGCTTGGCGCCCCAAACTATCCTCACATTCATGTTTCTGGAGCAGATGAGGCTCAATTTTGGTTTCGTGCCCATGAGGGAAGTCGTCATACTTAAAGCTTAAATTGGGCATTTTGGGTATATTTATGTTTGTTAATTGGTGTTGGAGAAAATTCGCTTATTGTGATACTGGAGAGAAAGGCCTTGCAGATTGTAGGTGCACAGTAAATCCGTGCCACTCAAGAATGTTAGGAAGACGTGATAAATTGGAGAGATTCAGAGTGTATGTTTAGTATTAACTTGTGCCCTTCTAAAGTCGGTTTAACTAATCTAAACTCGTTGTATTTTGGATATTTATTGACACTCTGTATACTGGGTGTTCCAGATTGCCTGTGACAGCAATGATCTTCACACCTCGAGGAGATAAAATTAAAAAATGGTTTGATCACAAAAGTTGTAAGATGAAGGCAGAGGTGTAGGCAGGGCGTAATTTTAAATGTACGAGGTGGCTCAAAAAAGTGCAAAAAGCCTCGCCATCCTATAACTTTTACATTTACACCCTCCTTCTACCTCTATGAGATTTTGAGATAACTGCGATAAATAAAACCTGGAACGCCCTGTATATTTAGTATTATAGTACCGGCAAAAAATGCCAGATATTAGTAGTTGTACTCGTAGGCTGATTAAAGCGATGCTACATCCCGAAGGTTTACACGTAATGGAGCATTTTGATATTGAATTACTATTCCTTGCATTAAGAGATTTGCTGTAGGGATTTGGGTAGTTTGTTAATAAATCAACCTCAAGAATCGCATTTTCAATCAATATATTGTATAATTAATAAATATTTTGATTATCTAAAATACGTTGAGCTCTATGCATTCTGCAATTTTAGTTAGGTAGACACGCATTCCATAGGCATAATTTTAGGCAATAAATAAAGAATGCAGGTAGGCTTAAATCCTATTTAATATAATTGAGTCTGATCCTCTATTTTATGCTGAACCTAGTTATATATTTATTTGTACCTCTCTTCTGAGGTAGGGGGGAGTAATAACATGGCTGCCTATTAGTGATCTAAAAATATTTTCCAGTGCCAAAGCATTATATTTCTTCCAGAGGCCATATTCAATTTCCTATAATAGGTACATCATTAGAAAGGTGACGTCAAAAACACGTCAATAATACTCTTTCTGCACTTCCAACGTCACATTCACAGGCTAGAATGACGTGATTACGACTGATATGACATAAGAATAATATCATTTATACGTCACCTCGGTACCAATGAAGCACACAGTCTATTTGCTGTTTGTCTTTTCACTCCTTGATCGAAAATGTGAGCATTTAGCTTGTGGAGTTACGTCATTAGTTTTGCCATTCGCCTGATACTCACACAAAAACCTAATAAATTTGCAACGATGAAGTTTTCAGGAACATTATTCCCATGTTCAGAGACCTAAAATTAGTGCATTGGAGTAAAATAAGAAAAAGGTTCTTGGGGAGAAAAAAATTTGGTTTTTAAGTTGTAGCCCTATTTAACGCAAAAGGGCCTAGCGCCAGCTTAAGTTTTGCCACGAATGTAAACTATTTCAAAGGAGAACACGACCTAAAACAAATTTCTAGTTGAAGATGAATCATTTTTAGGACATGCTGTATAGAGATTATGCCGATTGATGACGCAATTCCACAAATCGAACACTCAGAACGTACTACATATCACTGATTATTTCCCTTTCCATTCACTAATTCAGGGCATGTTTTTACAGTTTTTCAAAAATTGTTGAACATATATTTTTTTCCAATTCCTAAAAATGAGTTTTTTGAACAGAAATTGATATTTTGTATAAAAATTCGCACTTACGCACCTTGGCATCTAAACATACGTATTTATTTGAAATATCAACAGTGTAGCATTTTAAATTTTATCTCGGTGTATTGTGTTTCATTATTATTGTTGCTATTTGTTGCTGAAATAAAACCAATTATTTTAAATAACATTTGAGGTTTTCGATAATTTTCCTTGTTTCAATGTAACCTCTCCTTCTCCTTGATTTTTTCCCATTTCTAGGGCAAGGTTACCAAAAAGCTTATCGAACCCATTGGCGTCGTTGAAACAAGGATGATGCCGACGGAACCCACGACCCGGAGAGTTTAATAGCTTATGGGGCTCATTAGGTGAGTTGATCCCCACTTTATTTAATCGTAAATAAATACGGGGTGAGTCACGATATACATATATAGTTCGAGAAGTACGTGGGAAAGAAGAACTTTTGTTATTGCTTGAATCAGTGAAGTCCTATAGTTTCTTCCAAATTATATAAAATTTTAAAATGCAAATTTCCTTGTTCTTTACATAAGTAGCGGTTTTTTTATGTAATTACCTTTACCATTTCTGAGATTGTTGGTAAATTAAATTTTTTACGTTCCTGCGAAACGAATTCTGGGATTCACAGGAGAAAAATTACATCCGAAATGTCCTGGCTTATAGGACCTTAATTACTTATTTTTTTACAATGATGAGTAACACGAATCTATTAAAATTAATTATATTAAATTTCTTAACAAAACAAATAAATCTGCCGACACGATGCAATTTCCTTAAATTAGAAAACTCACGACCCTTGTCAGTGTATAGAACAAATAACCCTGTGTAATGATTCAGAGTCATTGTCCACAGATGTTATTAAGTATAGTACTTTAAATCACCTTCAGCAAATTGTCAAGATTATCCAACAGCTATGTCAAAACCTTTTCTGTTTGCCGTTTGGTCAAGAATTAACATGAATCCACGCATATATGGATGTCCAGTAAGGGGGTTTCGTAAACGGTAAGTGTTACCGACTTGCTTAAATAGCAAAATAGTTGATCATTCAAGCAAATGGTTCGATCATGCAAACAGATCGACTAAATTATTTTTGGTTTTCAGTTATTTCGAAAAAACCTGAAAAACATTGGAAAATGTCTTTTTTTTCGAAATAACAGGAAAACCTAAAAATAATTTTGTAGATCTGTGTACGAAGTGAACTACTGCTGTAAATGCGCAGCTCTTCTCCTATCTAACCACTGCCTTAACAAATCTTCATGCTGGACATCCTTATGGTGGACACCCTTTTCACAAATATCAATTTTGATTGATTTGATTTATTTAATGTCATATGTATGTAAGTACGACGTCTTTAAAGTTCTATTTCATTCACACTTAAAACCATCACAATTAACCCTGACCTTCGTATTAACTTATAATAGATTTAATCGACCTGCAGATGCTTTTTAATTAAATATTAAGGGACACGAAAAGGGTCTAGGCCAGCGTTTAATTGGAGTTTTATCCCTTAGATATTTGTAATGAATAATAGTCCAGATAATACAGGTAATAAGTCATTAAGACTTGTATTTTTTTTCGCTTGGTTCAACAGTGTTGTCACGCTAATTGCCATTTTCGTTTATCTATAACGTTCAACTTCCTTAATTGAATCGTTTCAACTAGGAAATTCTGAGAATGTGTATCAAAATCAATGCTTATAAAATTCAGAATCCATAGTATAGCCATCAATCAAAAGCTCTTAAGTATTTGTTGTGCGTATCTGTTCGACAGGTACCACAAGTCCCTGAAAAGGGCTAAAAAAACTGCTCATTCCTTTTGATGTACTCATTTGAATTTTATCGAACGGTTTTGCTAAGGAATGGTAACAAACAACCAGAAAGTTACAGGCAGTTTATAATATCTAAATTCTATAGCGCAAAGAGTAATTTCATGAAGCATTAATTTCAAATTTCTACACAATTATCTTTCTGGAAAACTGGTCTGGGCATCAATTTTTCGACCCCAACTCCGCAAAATCAAACCCCAGATAACTTTGCCAGGAGGATGAAGTCCATGGAAACGACGATATAGGGGTTGCGTATTAGCGAATTCCATTATTTCCATGGGAATTATCTTCCATACACATTTACACACAGAAAATTTTACATAGTTCCATGTTGCTTACTGCTGCTTATTTGAAAAATTCATAAAAATTGAACCACGAGCTTAGGCAAGAGAAGTGAAGAGGTAAAACTGGAAAACTCATTTGGCTATTAAGCTGGAAAAGCGGAGGGGGCCTCCACTAAACTCAGCCTTTGTCCTAAACTCATACATTAGGGAAACTTTCGCAGTTAACCTAGAGTTCAGTGTCGCTTGGGTATAGCTACAAGTTCTGACGCTTCGGTATCCGAATTTTTGTGTTTATGCCGCGAAAGGATGAAACGCGTTTTGAATTCTCGATTATGACTTAATTAGTTGTTCGATATTTAAATACTGAACATTTCGTAGCTTCATGATGAGTCCAGAGACACCAAGTTCCTCGGGCAGCGATACTTCTTCGCGGCCTCAGATCAAAAGTGCCGAAGAGAGACTGATGGTGGCGGTGAGAGTGAGGCCGCTGAAGAATGATGAGACTCAGAGGGTGCTTTATGGTACTGATAAAAAGGTTTGTAGCAAAGTTTTAGCTTTAAGTTCCAGAGTAATAATTTTCCTTGCGTTATTCAAAGAGAAGTAAATTCAAAGTGTAAGTTAAAGCACGTTCGGAATTTCAATTATTATGCAACTTTTCTTGCAGTTTTTGAGATATTTAATGATACTTACAATTTCCCTTCGATTGATTAAATTTGCTAGATATTTGTGGTAAATAAGTCTATTTTACATAGTTTTACTGCTATTTCTTGCTAGTGTGTAGATATTACGTATGTAATTGGGACGAATTTGTATTCAAGTTTCATTTGGCGTCGCATGTTAAAGGTGCAAGAAATCATAAATGTAACTTTATTAATAGACATTTTATTACTATGTGAAGCCAGCTCTGGGCAATTATAGCTTGGTGTTCCAGTTAATTATTTTTCTCCCCATGTTACACGAGTTACATGACTGCTTTTTGGTTCATTGAATCTGCATCCCTTCAAAGTTTATGTTTGTTTGGATGTCTTGCGAAGATATACGAAATGATGTCTGTTGCTGACATTACGAATGAGATTATTTGAACTGTATTCTGTTTCCATAATCTTTTTATTTCCATCGTGAGGTCCTCATATTTGCGTTTTTGCATTTACGTTATTTGATTTGGTGATACCGTTGCATTAATTACATAAGTGGTTTGCGATGTTTTGTCCTGGAACGCAATGTTGGCTCTATTGTAACTGATTGAATTGTCCATGTGTGTGGAGTTTTCGAAGCGTCCTCGTACGCGAGAACTCAAAACTGCTGACACTCAATTATATACGCGGCGTTTTTTCTAAAGGAGAGCGAGAGACTATTTGCTTTGGTACCTTTTTACATATACTTAATCAATTAGATATACCCTTTTTTTTACCCTTCAGTTACAACATAGCCTTTGGAATTCAATACATATTCTTTTCTGTTTTCCAACCAAGTGAGTTTAATTATCCAGTGCGACCATCCCAAAAAGTTAACGCGACCGATAGGTCCTCCACATTTCAACAATGTGAATACCTATTTTTATGTTAGCGTAAAGTAAATGATCCATGACTTGATGTCGCTGGTCACTTTCCTTCAATAAACGGAACAGCCAAATCCATTGGATTTTTATCATCGTTCTTATTATTATTATTACTGAGAATGGTCCTAGAAGTACTCGACCTTAAAGACCTTAAAGACACTTAAAGAAAAAAATTGGAAAATATTACATTAATGCTCAAAATAGTCTCCTTTGAGATTAACAGACTTTTCCCAGCGATGTTCTATGAGTCTTACGTTCTGTTTTATAGCAAGAAGCTTTGAATGTTTCAAAATAGGCATCAACCTCGGACTTCACCTCCTCATTATTAGCAAATCTCTTTTCACCAAGCCATTTTTTCAAGTTTGGAAATAGAAAATAATCTGAGAGGGCTAAATCTGGCGAATAGGGTGCGTGAGGAAAAAGTTTGTTCGAAACCATTTTTAACAAAAAAATCGCCATTTATATGTCAGGTCTGACAATTCTGGAACTATCCTCGTATCATTATTATTATCATCATTAATATTATCATCATCATCATCATTATTATCACCATCATCATCATTATTATTATCATTAACATAATTATTTTTATGTTAAGAAAATATAGAATTTTTAACTAAAAAATAAACTATACAAAAGTTAATTAGGTCTTAAGTACTCTAAAAACCCTTCCCAAAGGGAGCACCCTGAATATTTTTCTATTTTCCCAAATATAATCTTATCCATCATATCCCCATGGTTCTAACAATTCTAGGCACACCACATACACCACTGAATGTCAATAGGTTTCTGTTGAAATCATAGCCATAATAAATTTTGAAGCGAAAAACACCCAGTGGTGCAGCTCGGCAGTAAAGTAACTTGTCTTAAAATAAGGTATTTATCTTGCTCTTCCTCCTTTAGATCCTGGTACGGTACGCCACTGCCCTTTCAGAGCAAACTGATTTTAATTCCAGCTGTTTTCATGAAATTCCCGGATTAATAGTTTAACATTTAGCGTTGAGTTTTTATTCGTTTTCCTTGTAAAGGCACCTTGAGGTTTCCGAGCAGGTTAAAGTTCAATGGCGCAAAAGCCTAGACCTTAAACCACCTCTTTTACACGCAGTGCTGGAAGTAAAACAAATTCGGAAACTGGGGTAAAACCATAAAAACTCGACATGCGCCCTTTTGCATTTAGGGGTGAAGCCAGGGCTAAGTCAACAATAATTAGTAGCGGTGTATGTCTGAAAAACTTATGAAAGTATTCAACTAGTCAACAAAGTCCCTTTGTATTTCCAGGACGTACTTTTCTGGTACGTAGTACGTGTTTTTGTTCAGTTTCATGAATTGAACATGAATAAATTCATCGTTTATGAATGGAACCGAATTTTCCTGGCTGATTAGCGCGCGATGACGTACATCCACGATGCAAGTTAATAAATCAAATTCAACACTATCTGGACTTCTGACGTGGTCAAGGGGCAGATTTGCGTTTCAGTATGTGCCAGTTATACGTAAATCGTGTCTAAGTAATCGGTTTGACGTTTCGGCGCCTATTTTTAGTCATAAAATCAAGGAGGTTTTTAATGTTGAGCCTCATTTGCATGTAAATGTAGGCTACGTGTAAGATTTCTTCCTCGATTTGCCCACCCGCCGGCCTTACGCCGATTTTCCATTCATTTGTCAGATAACCCTACTGCGGTGCCATTAGTTCCTTTTTACTCAGGTTTAAATTTATATGTATAACATAGAAGAATCGAGAATAATAACGTACACAGGGTGTCCGTCTC
The DNA here is from genome assembly GCF_039881205.1 of Euwallacea similis. Taxonomy (NCBI): domain Eukaryota; kingdom Metazoa; phylum Arthropoda; class Insecta; order Coleoptera; family Curculionidae; genus Euwallacea; species Euwallacea similis. Next base: position 5,451,192 of record NC_089609.1, read on the forward strand.
TGAAGCCCACCTAGCGGCCCGGGTCGCCGTAGTTTCTAAGAAAAAAATAAAGTTGATGATGGTCGGCCGATATCGAAACGTTGGAATTGAGGTACGACATCGCCCCATTGCAGAAGAAGCAAAGTTGCAGTGGTGAAGTGTAAATCATTCTGAATTTCCTCGCCAAATAAGCTGACGAAAATGTTTTCCTAAAATTTAATTTTTTTTCGAATACCCCCGAAAGTCTTCGAAATTTTTGAAATTTTTAAACAGCACATTCTTGCTCTGCGAGATCCCCGTGGATGAGCTGCAGAAACGGACACCCTGTATGGCATTACTGACGGAAATTAAGCCACTATAAGGTGTGAAGGAATAATCATCATCCTAGTTTTGCGAACATGTTCCAATAAGAGGGGTGACATGTTTCTTCCATGTAGCTTTGGCACAATTACATATTCGAAACATGCCAAACCCGACCGTTTCTATCGATAAAATTAAGTATGATTTCTGAGTCATAATTCATAGTAGAGTGACACCATAGATAAAAATGGTGCAATACTTTCACCCCAACATATCGAATTTTAAATACCGACCTTTAAACCGGGCTTCTCGTTGTTCCCACAAAAGTCACGCAAATGTTAATAGTGCTAGATAGTTTAAATTGATATCCAAGTTTATCTGTTTTTACTTTTTTTTTTTTTTTATTTTCTGCTTGTTTAGTCGATACCGTAAGAGAATTATTCCGCAATTGCTGTTTATCCAACGCTGTCCCATTTAATCGTCATTTTAGGAGGGACATCGTCGTGGTCGAATCCAGGTCAGATAAATCATTTATTTATTTGCGTAAAAATCTATGAAACACACAATGTTCACAATCCAAATTGGTTTTTAGATATAAATCTATCATATACGTAAAGTAACTTTAATAATAGATGCTTTGACATTCCAATTTTGTCGACATCGATTTCAATAGAAGAACGATGCAGATAAAGGGTAACTAACTACCGGGTCCTGCTAGGGCAATTCGTTTGTTTATCTTGTCATGGAAGTCTTCTAAAAGGAAAATAAGTATACATAATAAATAGGTTGAATTGAAAGTACATTATTGATTTGTGGAGAAAATAATATGAGCACGTTCAGAAATTATTCGAACCTTGGGAGGGTATCGCCCCAAAATGGAAAGCTCGACAAAATCTACGATATCTAGAAGGGATCCTGGACCCTATCCTGGATCCGCTTTCCAACCAAAACAAAACCGAAACTTGAAGTTTGCTTTGCTCGATTTGTGTCGGATAAACACTTTACGGCGTGGGCGTTTCTTATTTGATTTCGAATAAACACTTTACGGTGTGGACGTCTTTTGTTTGATTTCGAACAAACACTTTACGGCGTGGGCGTCTCTTGTTTTTTTTCGAATAAAACCTTACGGCGTGGGCGTTCCTTGTCTGATTTCGAATAAACACTTTACGGTGAAGATGTGGTTTTTTTCCTAGAAAATTCATATAAAAGTTGTGGTTTTGTGGAAAGTGTTGCCATATTAAGTGCATAATCTGATAATTCGAATTCGTCAAACGAAATATTAAACGAGAAAACGACAGTGCGTTTAATATATTCGTGATAGTAGTGTTAGCGCCTTAATAGACAAAAAACACCTCTTTATTATTATCGTCCTTAACAGGAAGAACCTTAAATAGAAGTAAATATCTTGAATAATACAAGAGACAAAGCACTAATCGACATGAAAAAGGCTTACCATGGCCATTTCATTAAACTGATTAAAGTCGATTTTAATTTAATTAATATTACTTCGCAGGGATTTTTAACATCAATACCACTTTATTATGAACAAAATTCATTATAATCCCTCTCCCCTAATTCACATAATTAATTTATTTCAGACGGTAATAATGGAGGATTTTGAAAAAAGCGATGCCATTAGACAGAAAAAAGGCCTGGAGAGACAGTACAAATTTGATGTCGTGTTTAATGAAAAAGCAACTCAAGAGGAAGTCTATGAAGTGACCACTGGGAATTTGGTCAAGGATGTTTTAAATGGGTAATTGAAGAGTTTACGCTTTTTTTTTTGTTCAAGGAAGGCTAATAAATTGGTCTGGTTGTAGGTATAATGCCACGGTGTTTGCTTATGGAGCAACAGGAGCGGGAAAGACTCATACCATGGTGGGGGACAGGAGTAGTCCAGGGATCATGATTAGGGCTTTGAATGACATATTTCAGGCTGTTAAAGACAAAGAAGATGAATATTCTGTAAGTTTCAAGTTTGGGACGAAAATATGGTTTTAGGAGACTCAGTAGTCTTGCCATGTCAAAATCTCCTATTTGTAGAATTATTCCAAAATATCTCTTTTAAATCTGGAAAAACTCTTGATAGAACTTCGAAATAAATCTTGGGAAACTCCAATAATTAAGTTGGTTTGAGCACATTAGGATTTTAAGAGCTCTAAAAATACCTGTAAACTCCCAAATAAATCAGCGTTAAGGCTCTAAGAGATTCAAAACCACTTCAATAAACCAGAGGCGTGCCTAAAAAATTTGGCGATTTGAAAAAAGCCTCTGTAAAGTCTATAGTTGCAGGATATTAATATTTCTGAATTTTTAAATTTCTTATTACGTATCACTGAAAAGTTTGATTTTAGTTTAAAAATTATGAATAAGCTTAAAACACAGGGACATCTCTTCAGAAACCGAATCGGAACATACTTACAGGGTTTTAATATGTTTGTAAACCTCGATTTTGAGTCCTAAAATTTCACAAAACATCCATAAAGCACTAATATAGTTATCCCTTCACGTACAAAAAGATTCGTCGCAATTCATGGATGTTAATAAACCTAAAAAATATACTCGGAATCAGAGGTTGAGATCATTATTGCCACCCATTTTCAATCATTGAACTATCAGTCAAGTGGGTGAGGAATGATTAATTTGCTCGGAAAGTATGGAAACTACTTCCAGGCAGTGGAAGTTATTGAATATCGACGTTCTTAGATCTAACAGAGCTTTCCTTCGAACTTCCTTTCACTTAGAGCTCACAATAGCATTTACATCAACCCTACACTAAAAGACCGGCACGAAAATTGATGATTTCGCTTTTCAATTCCATGATTCGTATAGATCGATATCAATTTTTTCGAATAGTACAAAGCCATGTTCCGAATGATCAGATATTGTCTACCTACGATATACAATGACCAAATGATAAATGAATAAATTAGGATACGTAGTCGTTCGAATGAAATTTTCATGTAAATTAAGGAGAAGTGTTTCAACTCCACTGAAAATAACGAGTTTCGTGAATGTTTCTAAAACTGTTTAGATGGCAATCTTCCCTAATAGGCAAATAATATATGGGAAGTTGATTGTGAGACTTAAAGTAAATTGTTACAAAAGTTAGTAGGCAATTAAAATGCAAACGATTCGAGCTCACGCCTTGAGAACACATATCTCATTAGCCCAATGGCCTTCATCATTCGAATAATCTGTTGCAGGATCAACTTTTGTATTGTTCTTTCAGGTTACCATGTCCTACATAGAGCTCTATAACGAAAACATTAGAGATCTACTCAATCCATCTTCAGGGTATCTGGAATTGAGGGAGGATTCGAGGGGGCGCAGTGTGCAAGTTTCAGGATTGACGGAGATTTCAACAACCAGTACTGAAGAGGTAAATTCTTAACTATATGAAGACTCATTTTGGAAAATTTACTTGATTAGGATGGGTCTGGATGAGTTTAGACCAGATCAGTATTATTAGTTCGCAGAAAAATACATAATTGATTTGAGGAGTTATAAGGTCTGGAAAAATAGCTTTTATAGTCTTAAAAATCGAAGAAAGGGTAAATATAATTTGTCAACTTTAAAGGCCCATAATTCTCTTATAATGGGTAAATCGAAAGGTGTTATCGGAGTGAGTTATAAACCCCCCAATTGAGTAGTTTAATGATGCAAATGAGGTTCTAATGAGTCTTAAGCAGGAATAAATAAGGATTGACCTATATTTTATACAAGTCTTTACTGAGGTAGTTTTGACACAGAATTTAGTTTAAGATGTTTCCAGTACTAACTAGGGAAAACTAATACGCGTATAATGAGCATCATTTCGTCATGAAAGTTACTCCACGCGCTTCGCTTGGGGCGCAAATTTCTCCACCGGGGATGATAGCCTTCATTACATACTTGTCTAAAATAGGTATTATACCTCATCAGCAGTTTAGATTTAAAAGATTTTCCACAAATTCATTAATATTCTAGCTTCTCTCCTAGTTTCGATTACATTCGTGTACCGATTTCGTGTCTCTTATCTTTCTCAAAACTTTTTCTTTCTATCAAAACCGCGATTTAGACACTCCCAGATGTTTTTCGCTATACTTTACTCTTTCTGGGGCTCAAAGACATTTCAACGCACTGGAAGGGCAACGCACCGGTTTGACTTAACTGAAAGGGTTTACATGAATCGAGACTTTATCCTCGTAATTAAGAAAGATTTCATGCGATTATGAATCACTTCATCTACTTAGCTTGTATCTGAGTTTTGAGTTTTGAATTAATTTCCGAAAGTAGAAATCTGACAATAGCCATAGCTAAATACCGGTTTGTCTTGACCAATCACCTGAAGACCGGTACTCAAAACCTCCAAAAGAGATCACAAAACGCATCTTTTTAGTTCTAAAGGTAATTTTTTGTAACATTAATCCCAAGCAGAAAAATCCTCAAATCCAGTTCTAATTAGAACTGCGCAGTTATTCAGATTAATTTTTTATAATTGCCCCATTGCCCCCGATTAATTACATGCAGATTTTTGCATACCCCAGCCTGACTGCTTAAATATGGGTTATTAGGTTTAGAGGCACATAATATATCAATCAGGCCTAATCTCTCCGAGTAATATTAACTATAAATGGCATGACAACACGCAGGTTAAAAATTCTGACTCTGTGCACACGTAGACATGAGGGCATGTGTGCATTTTAAAAGTTAAAAAAATCAAAAAATAACGTACGAAATCTTTTTAGTAAAGGAAAACTGTATAGGGCAAACGCTTAATGTCTGTAATAAGGAGAATCACGCGAAGCCATGCAGACGGCAATTTTTATTAAAGGTTTCAAATGGAGGTATACCTTGGCACAACATGTTTTTTTTCCCACCATTGGCCTTATGATTTTCAGTCATGATTGACATATAATTTAGGTTACATTTCGGCCAGTAACTGGGGGAAGTCATGTAAATGTCGCTGGGGCTTAGGTGAAATATCATTTCTCCAAATCCTTCGACTCCCAGATCTTTACCGAACTGCAGCTCTAATTTGATATTAAAGCGAAACGTGACCTCTACAATTAGAACACTTAAAAAAAATAAATTAAATGAAAATCCAGGAGTTTATCGCGAAGAAATACGAGCAGATTTAGTTACTCTTCTTTTCATTTAACGTCGTTTCCCTTCGTTTAACATTCCACATAATTAAACACTATTTGACAATGAGTTGCTCTCCAAATAACATATTAAGTGTTATCTTTTGTTGAACTGCTAAATGGCATGCCATAGTTAATTAAGGACAATAGCGACCTTTTATTATTTTTGTTATAATTAACTAAGTTTGGCCTTTGAAAAGAATTATAATCAATACACGTGGAAGATTAATTACAGTTCCCAGCAACGCTTCCGAATACCTTTAATTAGATCCAACATCATATATATAATAGGAAGGGGGACATTTTTTCTTTGTATAGGTTTTTCTGTTCTTTTGAAGCACTCCCACAGCATTTACGTTAAGGGTTAGAGGAAGATTTAAGTTACCAAAATTCAAGTGTTTATTTCTCAAGAACGTTTACAATCAATCATGGAGTTCCCCAAAGCAACACACTGGGTCTTCTACATTTTCCGATTTACATTTATAATAATTATATTATGCAACATATGCTGATGACACTAGTTTCATAATGCCGATGGGTAGCAATGAGCTTTGTTGGGATGCTGGTTCCTTATGGGCTGCTACTAATAAATGACTTTCCAAAAACCAACTTATAGTTAACCACAAGAAAACGAATGCTGTAATATTTCGGAGAAATAGAGAAAACTTAGATACTGCTAATAAACGTGGAGCTACAATAAGAAACTACTCCCTTGTCCTTACGAAGGCACATTGATTTTATGATTTTATGGTTTCGGAAATTGATAATTCTCTTCCTTATCTTCGTTATTTTTTAAAATTGATTGCTCAACTTTTGTCCACTTTATTTACATCTTATTACTAATTTTTTCCACCATTTCTTTTCACAGTTAAATTTTTTTCAAGTTTGTGATTTTCTCCCTATTCTCTTTATGATACTCCTTGATAACTATTTTCAACCCCTCTTTTAGACCACTTCACGCGTTCTCACGTTATCTGATAATTTACGTCGAATTCAGTAATTAATATAATAATATGCTCTATAAAATTCCCCGATACACTGGGTTGAATTACGAGTAATAATGCAAGTTTCAGTGACCCCATTCCTTACTAGGTAATGAGGGCGTTCACACTCTATTGAAAACCAGGTGTAGACTAGAATAATTGCCCCTAAATCGGTGATGTTTTTCGCCATATCAAAATAACCTAGGAAACCAACAAGCCAACGGCTTCATGCTCAAATGATACTAAAAAATTTCAAGCTTAATGATAATTGGCAACAAGGCGTTTTGCTTTTGTCAGAAAGAAAACAAGATTTGGTGTTTGCAATTGGCCGACTCACCTATCTCCAGTGGTACACGAATTTTATGTAGAAATGGGCAATATTGCCAATGTGCTCAATATTTCTTAGATTTACCTGTAGAGAATAAGGCAGGAGATAAGGCAGATAATACATGTAAATATGAAACAATAAGTGATCAGGGGAACTAGCTGGGGTTGGTAGTAAAACTTCGGTTAAGGGTCGCGTAATGGGAGTTTTATTTGATTTATAAGGGATTAGTTTTGTAATGTGATGATGAACAATTGAGACTATATTTTTTAGTGCCAATTTTTGTTGTTCGGGACTCTTTACTTAACGCCAATGGCTAATGACTCCATGACGTGCCAAACACTTTCTCATTCACATACATAATTATAAAAATAACGGACTATTATTGTCAAAAGTTAAAGAAATACAATTCTTTGTTACTAATGGAGCAGGAGTCTATTTATACAACAAAATCTTTTAGTTTTGTGTCAAATTTAGAAACATATAGAAATGCTGGGTTTTCCTGTTTTTTTTAATAAAATAACCTTTTTTTGCCAAAAATAGACACTTTTTTTTTAAATTTGACCTTCAATTATTTAATAAGAGAAAATAGTGTTTGAATTTATTGTAAGTTTGAACAAACCTCCATTAGATTCTTGTCGAATAACAATAAAACTTCTTCAAAAGTCTAAAATTTGCGAACCATAAGCCTTTATCACTCCGAATCAACATAATTCCTCCAAATGTCTTTTGTTGTTTATTTAAATGCTTGTACAAAAATACACCACCGATATTTTAATATCGATTACTACATTTTACATATTTGGCCAATTACTGTATTTGACAAATAAACAAATATAAACATACGTAAATCCATAATCTTCCATTAATAAAAATAGATAACTTTTATGAAATTATAATGTTTATATCAGAACGTCATAGAATGTTCTCAGATCTATAGACCATAATAATGACCTTATAATATACTTTCCTATCCATAATCTATAATGCTCTTAAGCGGATTATAATTGAAAAATGCCCCCTGTTGTGTCGGTTCGGATCTAACCTTCTACACCCCTTAATTAATATTTCAAGGGCATCGATTAAAGAAGGTTAAGCCGTCTGAGTTTCATGTTTCGCGATGCGTTATCGACAGGTAATTTTAAAGTTTACTTAGTTCACATTAATCGGTTTTTGGATATACGATTTGTGTTACACTCACCTATGAAGAAATATATAAGCAAGTACAGGATAATTTAGACTGATAAAGGATGCGAGTTTTCAAATCGAGTCAATTAAATGATACATACCACAGGAACGCGTTAAGCAAACTGACAATTCTTGCCACCCGGCAACAATGCATTCGTTTTTTGTTTGATGGGCAATGATATGACTGATGCATTCACATAGGGTTCAATTGGGCCGAATGACAGATGACGGTTGACATAAGTTTCGCTGATGCCGTTTCAAAAAGAATGCAAGAATAAATATTCAAGACTGATGTGGAATAAAAATTTGAAAGCTCGCTATGAAGGAGATCTAGTAAGATTTATCTTTGACTTTAAACTAACTGTTACGCTAATTACTTGGAAGAACCAGGACTCTATTTTCTTTATTAAATTTTGATGTAGTGAAAGAGTGTATTGTTAAATTTTTATTTAAACAAAATAAGTTTAACTTGCCCTGAGTCTTCTGCCAATTAGCAACAGGGCACTATTCTTTTATCATTATAGAAGTGTCTGTAAAAAAGTGATAGGTGTCAAGATAAGTACAGCGTTATCAGTCAAATTTTCTAAAAATAAGTACTTAAAACATAAAAATTAACTAATTAATAAGCATAAACTAAATTAATAATAAGTAATAAAACGTTCATAAAAATTGTTTTTAAAACTAAAAAAATAAGAAACTAAAATTCCATATAATAAAATTGATAGAAATTTGAAGGTTTTTATACAAATTTTGAAAATTTTTTAGCATTATTTGAGTATGTATTATAATGTTTTTGTTTAGTGTTTAGTTGTCTTGCAAGTTACCAGAGGAATTTTCCAATCGTACAGGAAATTTGTTTATAATTAAATTTCATGCAAATTCCAAAATTCACACATTCAACCAACTTCATGCTAAAAAGGCGTTTTCTCTGTATTTCAAAAAGGAACTTTTAGAAGGTACTTTTCTCTTTATTTCAGGTCATGCAACTTTTACAAAAGGGAAATAAAGCGAGAACAGTAGAGCCTACCGCCATGAATCAAACGTCTTCTAGGAGCCACGCCTTACTCAGCGTTACTGTTAGGTAAAGCTATTTTTATTCACGCTTTGTATATCAATAACCATTAGTTAATTATATGTACAACAGAGCGTAGAGGCGAATCAAGGTCGAGGGCATAAAAGCAAAAAAGTGTATAGCAGCAATTACGTCTTAAAAAATTCAAGCATTTTCTTAACTTCAGACACACAACACCGTTAAATCAAAAGGACCATTTGAGGATGAGGGTGAAACAGGGGCGACTTTTCATGATTGATTTGGCAGGATCTGAAAGGGCCAACAAGACTAAAAACAGGGGTAAAAGGCTGCAAGAAGGGGCTCACATCAACAGGTATTAATCCAGATTTTTCTAGAATATAATACCGATCATGTTCCTTTATTCTTCTTCATTTGAACAATGGAAATAATTTCATTGCTCAAGGAGAAATATGTCCCAAACCTGCGCTATGAAACTGTTAATATTTGATGGATTGATCGAATGTGTTTATATTGATTATTTCAGTAAGTATAGAGTGATGGTGATGAGTAGGATGTTTTAAATATATTTTTGGCTTCGAAAAAGGTAATTTAAATACATAACAGAGATTTTTTTGGTAATTTGTATTGGATTACAGCACCTGATGTTTATATCCCCCTTTAACCAACTCAAATATTGCTTACAGTTACGCTGCACTCATAATTCTTATATCGATTTAAGTTCTGGAAATTCCTCTACGCTCCCTAAACTGGAAAATTGAATTTTCATAAAACCAGAGGCGTACTTGTAGTCCGAATTTTTAGGAGAGTTCAACCATGGGGCAGTAAAAGCAGCAGGGAAGATATTGATTTTGACAAAACCCTGTGCTACACTCATCTTCTGATGTGTTTTTAAACCCTGGAGACACTTTTTCAATAAAATTAGGGGCGCACTGTTATTCCGAATTTGCAAAGGGGTTAAATCATGAGGCAGTAAAAGCATCAGGGTAGAGTTCAATTTTTACAAAACTCATGGCAACACTTTGTTATACCTATGGTTTTTATATGGATTTAAAACCTGGATATCACCTTTCCAGTAAAATCAGGGGCGCACTTCATCGAATTTCATTACAGTTTAGAAACCAACAAATATTTTACATATTTTTTAACATCTCAACATAGACACACATATTCAAGCATGAATAATATTAATCCACCCTTAGATCCCTCCTAGCCCTTGGGAACTGCATCAACGCCCTAGCGGGGGGTGCACGATACGTCAACTACAGAGACTCCAAACTCACTCGGTTACTCAAAGACGCTCTTAGCGGCAATTGCAAGACTGTAATGATTGCTCACGTGAGCCCTTCTGCAAGTCAAAAGGATGAATCCAGGAACACTTTAATATATGCCGATAGGTACTAATTTTCCCTAAAGTTTAAGGGTTGATTTGACCACTCTTTTTGAAAATTTCCAGAGCAAACAATATTTCTACTAAAGTAGAGAGGAACGTCCTGGATGTGTCTTATCAGGTCACTCAATACCAGACTGTGGTCAATGAGTTAAGGGCGGAGATTTCACGGTAAGGGCTCATATGATCTTAATCAGATCTGTAACAGATGTCTTGTAGATTGCAAACCAAGATGAAAGAGGATAGGCCGAGGTCTGCAGATTTGAACAACGTGAGTTCCGAGGAGAGAGGTATTGAAGTGAGAAACTTGAGAGAGCAAATAGTGGACACTTTCAAGACTCAGATGAAACTGCGGAGGAAATTAATGGAGATTGATGCTCATTTGTTGGGTTGGTAGCCAAAATCTGACCCAGTCATTCATCTATATATTTAAATATCAAACTCACTTTAGGCCTGGGAATGGAGGCAGAAAGGCAGCACTTGATCATCTCTCATTGGGAGTCTAGAAACAACAAACTCTACAAGAACAGTATAAATTCCAGCAGGGCCAGAACTCAGCAAAGTATTAGGTAGGAAATGTTTTATCTTGGATTTTGTGGTCAAAACTCCCAAATATTAAGTTTAATCATGTCTGGGTTTTCAGGAGGAGGAGGGTAGCAACTGCTGAGGGATTCAGGTCTGCAGGGAATGAAGATCTGGCTCCTGACTTGGATGCAGATGAAGGCGAGGGAGAGTCTGCCAGTAAGTATTGCGATATTTTTTAACAATAAAACTTTAAAATAAATATCTAATGAATCTCCAAGAACCATTGGAAAATTACAAAAACCCCTCAAAAATTTTTAAAAAATCATACTTTTTGAAGATTTTTTCCAAAAAGCTGCGAAATAGAGATAATCTGTTGTTATGAATGTATTTTACTGAAAAGAGATAAAATTTCACCAAATATCGATTATTAATCTTTGCTATTCAGTTGAACAGGCTTGGGGTGAACTAGCCGATATCGAAAGAGAACAAGAGAGATGGACAGAGCTTCGAGGACACATAGAACAAAAACTGGAAGCGTGCAGACAAAGAGGAGTGATGTTGGAGGATGTACGATATCTCCTATTGGCGCAATTTCAGATTTTCACCACAGATTTATTATAGAAATTACCTTCATTACTCTCCTCAGACGATGAAAGAGAAATTTTGGCTCTGATTTGTCGAGTTCACGAACTTGAAGCTGATAAGATGGCGTTGCAATCTGAAAGGTTGGTGAGGCAGCACGAGCTGAAACGTCGAGACTTGCTGATCATCAGATACGACAGGCAGAGGCAATTGTGCGAGGAAATTATCACTAGGCAGAGACAACTTATTGAGGGTAAACTTATATCTATCTTTTTGAAAAATTCTCTATTCCTCTGTTATCCCAGAAGTAAAAATCAAACTTCCTCCCGACCTGCAAGAGCTCTACCAGATGTACCAACAGGAAATTCATGCTGCCACTTATACAGACTTCAACCCGCCCTCCACCGCAGCTTTTAGCCCCGATAAACTACCCCCCATTAGCAAAATGTATACTTTGTTCTTAGACGAAAACACAAATGCATAAACATCAATTTTGCTTCCAGCTATAGTGATCCGATGTTCAGGCCCACGCTCACGTCAGACCCCAGCGTTTCGCCGCCGTCATCTTCAGAGAGTGGGGGGGATGAAAACGGAACTAAAGAAACGAGCGTTGATAGAGTGATGGGGCAGGCGATAGCCAGACCTGGAGGGTCTACCAAGCTTCCTCCTCTACCTCCGAGTCCCCCGGTACGGTACTCGGGCAGATCAAGAGATTCTGCAAGGTGAATGCCTTGAAGCTTTGATTTTGTTTTTGTGTGAAGTAGATAAACAGTGTGTCTATTATGTATAAAGTGTTTGGTCTGTGTCAGCTTTTTTGGTGGGACTGTCTGCATCCTGACATCCTCAATTCCTCAATGTTGATTTAGTCGACAAATAGTTATTGCACCTTTTTTTCAATATTTTAGTACAATGAGAAGGGCGATAAGTGAAGACCGAATAATCGACAACGGTGGACCCTTAAACAAAGATTAGTGTTCGAATAGATGAAATGTGCCTAAATCTTCGTTAAACAACTGTTAGGGCTAGATAAGTTGGTAAATGCCTAAGGAGTCATGGTTTTTGAGGTAGGTAAGCTTTAGAACTATGGATTCAAGCTCAGGAAGGTTCTTTGTACACTGTGTAATTATGAGTGAAAATAGTGTAAATTACCTTTACTTGTAAAATATATTATGAAGTTCTAATATGTATGGAAGTGCTGTTTGTGACCAAACCCAGATTTACAACCATAGTTCTAATAAATAAATCAAGTGGTTATTCACTGTTGAGTTTCGACAAGATTTAAGAATCATTTAAAATTCCATGATAGTAAAGCTTTGATGTCACCGTTAGTACTCGTTGGTACTGTATAGAAAAAAAATTAAAATTTTCAAAAACCTCTCAGGCTCTTGATGCTTTCAGACTTCTCGAGTCTTACGCATCTCCTGTTTTTATTCGGCATTAACATACGCATGTTTAGCATATATAAACGGAAAAAGGTTTATTACTTTTATACTTAAATATATTCGGTTTTCGAATTTAAAGAAAAACAGATCATTCTAATGAGATTCTGATTAGCTAACCAATTAGGGCATTTCCTAATTACCTACAAATCTCTTTATTACTTGACCTAATCGCTGCTGCTCATCGCAATGGGCATCACCAGCAACGATTAAACATAATTATACGCTAAACTCTCGAAAATTTAACACAAACTCTCTAAACAAAATATCACCTAAAGTCAAGAAATTGCGCTCATTAACAAAACTCGTACCAGGGACCACAAATGTCTCCCTCTCAAAAATGCCTGCAAGACCAATAACACGTTCATAAAGCATAAACAAATCCCCAATAGAACAAATTGTAAATTATAAACAAAACAGGGAACACCATCCTGGCTTTCCTGTCGATCCAGATGGCCACTTCCTGAGGGGTCATTTCTGACCACGTTTGCTGTGTAGGGGAGGGCGTCGGGGAGTTCCCCTCGGGATGTTGATTGTCTCCGTTGGTGGTTGGCAGGTTCAGGGTTGGTACGTTCAGGGAATTGGAGGAACTCTTTATGAAAGATGGGCGTAATTTTCGATGGTGAGAATATTGCCGACTTACCGTCATATGATTTGAATCCAGACTGGAAAACGATTCGGATTTTCTCAAGTCTTTTCTGGCCAGTCTGGGCGAGAGAGCCCCTTTGATGATATATTTGGTGGTGTGTTTGGCCAGTTCCACTTTCTTCCTAAAAATATTTCGTTTCCATGTAGTTCAGCACCATCAACAATAATTGTTTCAACAGTACTTTCTTCTCCAAATCACATTGACAAAAGTAAACTCGGCCAGCGAACAAAAGATGAAAGTGGCTCCTCCGAAGAACCAGATCTCACTAGCTTTCACATAGGAGACTTTCGGAAGGTTCTTCATTAGGTTCCCGTTAAGAGTGATGAACGACAACATTGTGGATGTTCCGAGTGTGGTTCTGGCTGGAGCTGCATCCGCTTGAATCCAGAAGGTGACCCAAGACATAACCACCAAAAAGATGGAAGGGAGGTAATATTCGAGGATGTAGTACCCAGCTTCCCGCTGCAGCTTGAACTTGAAGATTAGGGTACTGTAAGTCTCATCTGTGGGAGTGATTTTTGAGTAAAGTTGGGAGTAATTGGTGAAGGAAATGCTTACTGAAACCGCTATTTGAGGGGTTGCTGATGGAGGTCTTGGCATGTTCCACAGAAATGGCCTCGAGCATAAATTCTGTTAGTTGCAAATTTTCGGATATAATATAGGGCTTGTCTTTGGCCCATTGAAGCTCCAAGTTGGTTTCGTTGTAGGCCCCTAAGATGAGCAGTTTAAGGTTGATGAGATTTCCATCTGTCTATATGAATACTTACAGCTGGCCCAAATCAGCTCACATTGCTGATGATCAAATGGGAACTTTCTCAAATCCATGGAGCAATAAAACGTTGTAATCATTCTATAGGAGTATGTAACGTCCCCGTGAGGAGTAATCTTCACAATAACATCATTCCTGCAGAGAAATATCGCTTGAAAGTTCATCAATTTAAGACAAATTATCTAACCTACTTGTCCAATCCCATCAAGCTTGACTGCTTCTCATTCTTAATGAAGAGATGGGGTACAAAAATCTGCGCCTTCACCATCTCCTGTCCAACTATAGCTCCCCTATTAGGAGACAAGTCCACAAAGTTCAATCTATTATCTCTGAAATGCAACTGCACCAGCAAATGGCTCTTGAATTGCTGAAAATTTACTTGATGAAACTTGATGTTTTTGATTTATGGCTGATACTGACTCTGTTATCAACGCTTTCAATATGTTGGACATCAATTTGGAAGGTGACTTGCAATGGTAAGTCGCTGGGTGGTCTGGCTACATGGTCGTATCTGCAGCTATCGGTTAGTCGTGACAGGAATTCTTCTTGGGTTAACTTGTCCATGTCGGTGTCCAATGCTGGACAAGTGTCGGTGGCGTTTCTTCTGACACGTAAATGTGGCGAGTGGGATATCATTCTGGAGAAATGAACAATTGTTATGGTTAAAGTGAAAATTGAAGAGAGGATGATCAAAAATTTTCCTAAATTTTCTAAAATTACATTTGATCGTTTTTGATTGGGCCTTAGAGGTGTATAAATGAAAGAAAAATGGAAACCTAAATAAGATTTGCCAGAATGTTGAGAAACGATTAAAATTTTAGCAGTTGAATCTTCAAAAAACTTCAAATTGGGACTTGCGACTTTTGTTAAAAATTGAAAAAAAAGTTAAAAAAATGTTTAGTTTTAGCTTCTAAACATTAAATCAATTGAATTTCAAGGGCGTATTTTATTTATATTTGGAGTGGAATAAGTGAAATATTCAAAATTTAAATTGTGCCAAGAAAATCTCAATTTTAGTAGTTGGACCTTGGAAAAATGGAAAATTTTCATTTTTCACACCTCAACTTTTTTCCCATGAGAAAAATCTTCAAAAGGACACCCGTCGTGTAGTTCTGACAGCCGCATAATGTGGGATCCCCCAAAGCCCCACCAGAAACCTCGGGATACCTAAGAAACTGAGCTTCGACGGCTCAGAAGTGTCCCTGGGGGATATATCTTCAATGACATACCTTGAACTGAAGTAAACTTTTCTTTCTGTTCTGAATCATATAAATCTTGATTATCTCAGTATCTTTAATGCCAAAGCTAGTTGCAGCTACGTTTTCATTATAAAAGTATTATTATCACACCGTAATAAATAAAAATTTGCATTAGAAACATACCTATATGTTTACTTAATGTTTTAACAGTGTATTTGCTCATTGTATCGAGCATTTTTGTTCAACAGACTTTCACACTTCGAACTGAAATAAACTGTTTGTTTTATTCTGAATCATGTGAGTTTTTAATGTCTCAGAATATTTAATCTCAAGGTTGGTTTTCGGTTGAGTCCAGTATAAAACTGTTATTATCAAACCGTAATTCATGGATAAATCCAATCGGAAATGTCTAATGAAAACCTTAAAAAGTTAATTTATCACGTCTAGCCGAAGCGAATGGAAGCGATAAAAATGGTTTGGGTCTGTTTTGGTCAACAGTGAACCTCATCTGTCCAAAATGAGAATAAGAGGATTTAATCTAATTTTAAAGGTACTTAAAGATTATAATACATTTTGGCCTACTCTTTCTGATCCGGAAGGCCTTTCCGACCGGAAGCTTTTCTGCTTTGGCAACCCTGATTAATGTAAGGCCATGAGGTTCGGGCTACGAAATGTCGGTTTCTTTAGTGCATGTTATTTCATGTTAATGTAAGAAATAAAGCTTCGCGAAACAGGGTACAATCTTAACAAATTCAGTATTAAATGGTAAATATTCGGTTTTTACACTTGGCCTTAGACTTAAGGTACTGGCTTGGGGCCTTGGCTATAGTAACAACCAGATGACCCTTCGGCAAAAAAAATCATCTTTATTCAAATTTTTCTCGCAACATTCCCTAATTCAAGTCATCAGTGTTCTATTTCAGCCAGTTCTGACCAAACTTTAAAACGACTAATCTTAGCCTTCTGGTCTTCTTAGATTTACTATAAGACCGCTCACCTGATTGATAAAGACGAAAAGGAGAGTGTCTCCAAATTTAAAGGCCAATCGAACAAGGTTACCCTTTCTAGGGCATTGTCACTGTCGAGACCATTGGAACCAATCATGTCACTATCAAAAGGTTATAGAAGCCATTCACCCAGTGGTGTTAGGTATGTGCTCACCAAGCAAAGGACATGATATGGGTAAATGTGTATTGTAAATTTTAAATATTTAATAGTTATTTTTTAAACAGCAAAATATCTGATAAATGCTTATCGACTATTCAAAAAAGGTACCCGGTGCCTCTTACAGTTGTACCGTGTTTCAATTTTAACCACTAATTGTGTACCAGTGGGAGTGAGTATAAATAAGTTTATAGGAGTAATAAATTGAAGGTATAAAAAAATGTAAAATTTGATATTTTAAAAATACTGATTTTGCTTTACGATACAGTAAAAACTATTCAACCAAAAAATAAATTTATTTCTGAGTCGAGTTAGTAGGAGACTGTTAACCTGTACTAACCCGATCTAACCCGAACTAACATGAACTAAAAGATGCTGAAAATATATTATGCATGTGAATAGACTAAATTCAAAGACCGACAATTTGCGTTAAATATCTTCAAAAGAAAAAAATCCGTTGTCTGTATCTCGTATTCCTTCGTATTGCCACAAAGTAAGTGGGAAATAAAAACTAATTAGAAAAAATAAAAAAATCTAAAAACACTAATATTGAACTATTTTAGTAGTAAAAACTTAGAGTAATTTTAATACAATAAGCAAGAGAAAGCTTCAAAAAAATTGTTGTTAAAATTACGGCAAATTCAGCATATTAATAAATGCAGAAAGAAAAGAGAAAGCAATAAAAGTCCCTCAGGAACTTAGGAGCTGCACCTCTGTATATTTTTTAGAATCGAATTTCGAGGAGAGTGCTTTTTTCCAAGGAAAATCTTTCGATAATTTTTCAAATAAGGTTTTTACGTACATACCCTTTTTCGAATTGCAGTTTTAGTTCAAAAGCAAAAGCTAATCCTTCGTCTATGTTACAATAATTTTAGTCTAAATTTTACACTCAATAGTACCCACATTCAAACCTTTGTCTCAAACCAAATCCTCACCTGATATCACCGCATGCACCTCCAAACCACCACAACCAAACCACTACAAAACTAAACGTCGTCCTGTTCAAATAGCCGGATTCACTCATTGCTGCGGACAACTTTCCCTCCAAGATTGCCGAAAATTTTGAGGATCACAGAGGCGGGTACCACCTTTGATAGCGGAATACCTGCATGTTCAAACCCACGGTGATCTAGAGGAAGATAAAGTTAAAGACGCGCTTATTGAATGTGCAAATATATGGGAGCTTTACATGTGCACACATGAGATTATAAAATCGGTGGTAAAACCGTTGCTCGGATTCGTGGTAATGTGTTCAGTTTTTTTTGTTTGCCGTGTATATAAAAACGATTATTCGGTCTGGTTTGATTATTACATTGGCCAAACATTGATGCCATAAAAATAGCTCTGTGAATGTGTCGTAAATGTTAATTGCAGGGATACAGTATTCAGTCCCTATGTACTTACTAGAAGTAAATAGTCACCGAAATCATTTATATTATATCTATTTGATTACTACTAGAAAAGCCGGAATTAGAATATGAGTCGGACAGCACGTATACAGGGTGCTTCAAATTTGATCGCGTCCCAGGGACCTTGAAAAAAACGGTAAATGTATAGGTGGTAAGAGGAAGTTAATTATTCAAGATCTCTATGAGTAAATATGTCAAAAAAATTGCTTTCCATACGGTTTTTAAAAGAAAACTATCAAAAATATTCATTGTCAGGATTTTGAAAATACATTTTAAACATTGTGACTGTTGATTCAGGTCTGAACTGCGGGCGGGCCAATGAGTCGCATCACGGTTATCCATCCATTTATTTGGAAATAGTCGGTTTAGTAATAATAATATAAATAAAATAAACAAGTGGGTCGCGTCTATGACACTAATCGCTATGCCTGTCGTGTGATCAATATCTAATATTTATTGAACTATTCATTGTGACATAGGAGTCTTCAATTTCTACCATAAAAGTGGAGTAAATAGGGTGCACTATTGCAGAATATGAAAATGCTGAGGTATTGTTTCTCCTGGCAATGGATATTTTTGATCTGGATGTCGCAAATCGGCAAGTGTGACACATGGTTGTTTTTCAATTATCAATGACCAGCCGACTTCGTAAGAAAATGGTCATGTCCTTATTGGAAAAAAAGTTGAAGTTGGAATTGAAAAACCGAAACGTCGTATCTTCGAAAAACCATTTTCATGTTGTGACGCGGGAAAATACCTTAAGAAGGCGTTCTTGTTTCTTTGTAATTTAAAGTAGAAAAAAATAAAAAAGAAACAGCAATTTTTTATTTTTTTCGGATATCTCCGGAAGTTATCGGAATTTTTAAAAGATTAAAAAGGTAAAGTACTCCTCTCATAAAGGCACAACTCTGCTTTCATTTAACCAACTCTTTATCTCCTATGATATCGGAGATCCCCATGTTGAGAGTCAAATATAAGACACCCTGCACACCTACATTTTTTTAAATCCTTTGCAACAATATGCACAAAGTGTTATTTTTTTAAGTCATGTACCATTTTATGCTCTGTATTTTTTTGGACCACCCTGTATGAATTACGATACCACATTTAAATTCCTTCTTCAATTTTCCAGCTTTTTGCTCTCTTGTAATATTTTCATATCTTTAACCATTTTCGTAGAATTTGTAATAATACCGATCGACGCAAATTAAGAAAGTAAAGAAAACAAAGAAAAAATAATCAACCGACACAGTTATTCAATAAAAATATCTCAAGCAATTCGTAACACTTAATCAAATTTCTTAAAATAAAAATAATTCTAGACGAAAACACAATTATAAAAATTGTGGAAAATGATGCGTTTTTTACCATGGGTCTATTAACATTTTTTATTATTACAGAGTACTTTCGCTCCCTGAAATATCTCCGTGATGATATGTTACACCCTATACAAAGTGATTCACATTGATTCATACAAACTCAAACACCTCCGTATCGGGATCTAAAAAGTTGATCTAAAACGTCGTGTAAAGCGACACGTAAATTACCCAAAATCCATAAATAACAATGGCAAGCTATTTCAAGTTAATTCAGATTGGGTATATACTTGAGATTAGGAAACTCTTGAGTGTTCGAAACATATTTTACGTAATGGGGAAAATAATGAAACGCCGGCTACAGCGCAAGATTGTGCAATGATTTGCAAACAGCGAAATTATGTAACCAGCAATACAGCTCTTAGGTTTGAATGTGGCAGCGATGCCAAGTTGCGTTTTAAAATTTTCTTGGATAATTGAAATAAAAAATAAACGTAATAACAAGCCAATTTTTTTAAAACATCTTTTTTGGAATTTCAATGAAATCTGCCTAAAAATATATATGTTTTTTTAGTTGAAATTTTTGAAATGTGAAAGATTTACTTTTAAAGGGATTTTCCAATTAACACTCTCGATTAGCACCATTGCAACACATTTTTTTAAATTATAGCAAATATTTACCATATTTCTCGGCATTGAAGCGAAGCCGGTGTCAATAGGTGTGTGCTCATCTCAATTTGAATAATCATAATCGTATTATTGGGTACCCTGAGAGTGAGTAAACCTACTCACTTATTGCAAATTACATGTGAAAAACATCTAGAAAACGAAATAGGATTATGAATTCTGGAAGCTCCAGAGAGTTTTTACATTACAACAAACAGGTTTAATGCTTTAGAAGAAATTTTGCCTCACTCATGTGATTAATGAGTCAATAGTTAACGTAATTTTTAAAGCAATTAATAGATTAAAGTCTTAATGCATCATTATCTAATTACCTACGTTCAAAGGCCTATTATACTCCTGATTTTACGCAATTAGAACAGTCTTAGTCGTAAATTGACTAAAAACAAATTTGCATTAAGGTAATAATTAGCTGGAATTCTATGATGGCATATTCTGTTTGTCTTTCGAAGATTTAAAGACAATACCAAAATATTAGCACTGAATATTAACAGCGTTTATACCTTTTTTTATGCCTTTATTTATAAGGCGATAATCAAATTATTATCTTTTTGTTTGATATTGTTAAGCGCAAATTGATTGAGACTAATATGTCATGAAAAAAGCATCTTTAAGTATGGTTTCAGGGCTTTGATCCCGGCACTATTAAATGGTATGAATTTCAGTCAAGTCCATTTATTTAAATTTGTAAAATCGATATGACCTAAAATTATCTAAATGAAGGAAATTTGAATGTACGAATGTTTATATACCTTATTTGCTCAGAAAATGAGTCGCCTATAATTTCATTGCTAAAATTAATTTTTTTTTTTTATTTCAAAAGCCAAAATCGTGACTTCTGACATCTTTCGCGACTTTCACGTTTTTTTTTAACTTGCCTCTGGAAATTTCCAAAAAATCTCTTGGATCCCTGCGTCTACAAATGCCCGAAAATTCTCATAACCGCATTATAAGCGATGTTTCACTTCTTACGAATTTTGAACGAATGAGTGTTTTTTCGGGAACTTTGAGCTTTTCCAACAACTTTTCGAGAATCCCGGGGGAGACATTTTAGAATAATTCGTTTGGAAGATTTTTCTATAAACGACCTCCACAGGCTATCAAGTTAGTAAATTCTTTAGAATCGATCCAGAGGCGGACTTGGCTGGAATCTAGAGCATACTAAAAATATGACGACTCCATTAACTTCCCTTAATTTTGTAAAATTGTAAATTCCGAGGGAATCAAATTTGGCTGGCCAATTCTGAGTTTCTTCTATACTTTTTCAAATTAGCAGCTTCATTCGTCTAAAACCAAAGGCCTACAGGGAATCTTAAGAATAGCGAACAATAACAAACTTATATTTTGATTTGCAAGATTCTTTTCTATTGTGAATTTCAAAAAGTCGAAATTTGGTCATTATTTTTCTATGGAGGATTGTACTGAGTGTCATTTATAAGAGGGACAGAATGACACTTTCAGTCGATTCTAATCAAGGACCACAGCTGACTCGATACCAAACCCTAAATGGGTACTATCATGCGTTTTAAACCAATATATCATCAGTTTTATGTGTGAAGTTCCAATTTTGCAAATTTTTCAAAAATTGTAAACCTAAAAAAGTCACAATTTGCGAGCTGCTTTCGGTTAAAATCAATATGTGCGCCATGATTCTGAAGTATCCAATATCCGTAAACTTTGAAAAAACTGTACACCGAAAGGGATAAAAAAAAGAAAAAGAGGAAAAAGTAAATAAAACCCTATAATAAGTAGAATTTTTTTAATTAAAGCTGTTGTAGAAAATAATACATAAATTATCAGTTATCACTTAGTAGGTTGTAAAAGTCTAGCATGAGCCATTGCAAATGGCTAAATCAAACATGTATGAAAGAGCTAGAACTACTTTTTAACCCATTTATCACATTTAAAATATGCATATCACTGGCAAAGAAGAAGTGTTCTTTTTGTTCAGATTCTTAATTTTTTAAGTAACGAGATTCCACTACAAAATTGACAAATTCGCAATTTCAATATGGTTAGTAACTTAGAATAAAAGATCTTCAAAGTGTCTTTAATCCATTCAAAGACTCAATTTCTAAGTTCCCCATTTGTATTAAATCTCAGAAATTAGAGATTTCCTCTTCCATACAATGGGCCAAATTACAGCAAAAATAAATAAATAAAACTTCTTATAATCACAAGGCGTAAACAAAAGTCCAGTAGAACAGATTAAAAATTATGAAACCTACTGGAAAGGCTATTCTTGATTTCTTGTCTATCCAATTGGCCACTTCATGTGGGGTCATGGTAGTCCAGCCTTGGTGGGCATGCCCATTGGTCCTTCCCAGCTTCTCTGGTACTGGAATGGTAGTAACACTATCTTCAAGATCGATCAGCTCATCGCTACTACCGTTCGCTATTCTGATGGTGGGGACTGATTGTATTGATGTGGGGAAAGACTGAAAAAGAAGAAATTGTGTTTTGGGTCGATCAAATTCTTCTTGCAAAGAGTGGAAATGCAAATTTCTTGTTAAGTTGTACTAAGTCCAGCCCTTTTTGAAAATCTGGAAATTGGATATCGCTTAAATCAAGAATTATTAGTAAGTAAAAAGGCAGCAAAACAATTAGATTTTGTTTAAATTAGAGAAACATGAATGTGTCAGTTTAAGTGAGTACTTACATGCACAGTAAGGTAATTATTCTGATAGTCCTGTTTCTCATTCTCACTCTTCTCCTCAAGGCTAGTACAAGATCTACTCTTATGCAGACTATTAAAAGACCCCGCTCTTCTCACATGCTTCCTGGCTAAACTAGGTGTAACCGCCCCAATAAGAATGTGCTTGCTACTGGGTTTCTTCATTTCAACTTGCTTCCTGTTGACCAAAATACAAAACATTAAAAATTAGTGCCCAAAAAAGCCTTTAATTGCAAACCTTCGCCTCCAAATGACATTAACAAAAGCGAATTCCGCCATCGAGCAAAATATAAAAGTGGAGCAACCCAGGAACCAAACCTCGCTGGCCTTGATGTAGCTGACCTTTGGAAGGTTCTTCGTAAGGCCTCCATTTAAAGTGATAAACGATAACATTGTGGAAGTGCCTAAAAT
Source organism: Euwallacea similis (assembly GCF_039881205.1). Lineage (NCBI taxonomy): Eukaryota > Metazoa > Arthropoda > Insecta > Coleoptera > Curculionidae > Euwallacea > Euwallacea similis. The sequence continues at coordinate 5,474,334 of NC_089609.1, forward strand.
GCAATGTGAATTTTAAGATTAACAAAAAATATTCTGTTGAGCACCTAAGACTGCTCTTGGGGCACTTGCGTCCGCTTGTAACCAAAAGGTGACCCATGAGGTGGCAACCAAGAACATGGATGGTAGGAAGTAGTCCATTATGTAATAGCCGATTTCTCGACGTAGCTTGAACTTGAATGTTAATGCACTGTAATTGCCCGCTGGAAAAGAAATAATTATTTGGTCACAAGGGCAAATGAATAATAGGCGGTAAATGAACTAGAAAGTTGGTTTTGTCGAAAAAAAGAAAAAGTCTGCATCGGCCGGGAATCGAACCCGGATCGCCCGCGTGGCAGGCGAGCATTCTACCATTGAACCACCGACGCTTGCAACAAAGGTTTTCCTTGAGCAGTTATTCAGTTTCAGATGTGGTCTAGAATTTTAGTAATAATTTTAATTATATGTAATACAGGATGTTTATAAAAAAAAACTTCTAATAAATGTAGAAATATCAAAGTCACGTTTTAAACGAATTCATGTGTTGCCAGTAAAATGGTTTAATCAATACCCTCTGTTACACCCACCTCCTGGGAGGTTTTTTTAAGTCACCCGTTAGAAAAGTGCATGAAAAATTAATTGATTATTTCATGGCAATATAATTGAATACGTTTGTTACCTATTAGGTTGTATGAAATGATATTTTCTATTTTTTTCCAAGAGCACACGCCTAACCTTCAGCAAATGCGCAGAGCGCTTTTTCGAAAATTCGGACTCAGAGTGATTTTTTGTTTGGAAAAAATTTACTAAATTTCTTCAAAACGGTCCTGGATTTTTTAAACTCTAAATACATTATCTTACTCGTACACAACCGTGAACTCTTTCACCTGAAAATTAAAAAAAAACGGCATTACAAAGTTACAGCCAAAACCATTTTTCGACAAAATTTTTTAAACTCCCTGCATAATAAACAATAAAAAATGCGAGCAATTTTTTAATGCTCATTCGATCTTACTCGTAGTAATCTTGTTCCATGGTAGAAGTATGCACAGTTCCTCATGACTCACCCTGTATTAATTTCACTTTGACAAAGATTCCGATATGCCAGATTTTAGCCTGTTGATAAATATCAATTTTCAAGATATCAAATATTTTGCTAAATATTCTTTCTAAGCTTAACAATTCTAAATGAGGAATACGCTAGAATTAATAGAGACTAAGGAACCCACTACCGCTCCTGTTGAACTGAAACTTGAAGATCAGATAGACTCTGCTTGGAAGACTTATTCTTTAGATGGTAGGACTCGACATTTAAGCTTATTTGATTAAATTTTAGGATATTTGATATTAATTATCGCATTAATTGTCTTTTATTTTTGTCAGCCCCCAAGGTTCCCAACCCAATTCCCAATGATACCCTCGGTAAGACCCAACTTTCGTCCATCAGATACACCACCTTCTGAATTCATCACGTTTCAGGTCTTCGCAGAATATGCATAGTAATCAACCTGGTCATCCCAGTATCAAAAGTTATCTTCGGACTCCAATACCTCAATTCATGTCCCACCAATACTTGGCTCCCCATTTACATCCTAGTGGGAGCACTTCTGCAGAGCTCTTTTCTCATCATGTTTGTCTACAAACCATTCAGACATACTGCAGCTTTAGTTACTGTCGGCTTAACTGCGAGCTTGTGGATGATTATTGGTAAACAGCACTGCAATTCTATTATTATTATTTAGTGTATTAATTGTCTTCTAGCTTCAATAAATATAATCGTAGAATGGAAGCCGAATTTCTTCCTGGGAGGGTGGAGGTACTGCAATAAGACCTTCTTTTATTTCGCATTTTTCGTATCCATTTCCGAGTACATCATATTGGCAGTGTTAGTTTTGTACATTTGCACGCATTTTGCTTATACTAATCCTGAGGATACTGTATCTTCAGTGTGAAGGAATAAAAGATGAAATAATTAAAGTGGACAATACAGGGCGTTCCTTAATGTCGTGCTAATATTTCAGAATGTGGTTCTTCAGGCTATTTTATAAAGGTTCATAGAAACATGCAAAATGTCCGGATATGACGTCGAAATATTTTGGGATGTGATTATAGCGATAAAAATATATTAAAAAAAAAGTTTTTATAAACATATCCCAAAAATTGATTCTTAAAGGGACTAGAACACCTTAAAGGGCGAACTCTAAACATTTTCGTAATATTTTCGAAACTAATTAGAGAATGTATTGGGATGAGAGGGGGCCATTTGTAATATTTGTTGTAAATAAGTAATAGATCCTTAACAATATTAGTTTTGCTATTGCTGGCTAATAAAAAAAATTTCTGTTAAAAAGATGCCTACTGTGTTGTCCATGTAAATGTATTGCTCAACTAGTGGCATACTTACATACATGTCTTCCGATATTAGTTATGAAGAAAGTGGTACGCCCCTGGCATGTTTTCGCGGAAATATTTTTCCTGATTAAATGGTCAATTCTACATGAAAAATTCTCTTATAATAAACTGTAAAAAATATAACATAAAATAATAGCTTATAATAAACTCTTAAAATAAACAAATCAATTAAAAGAAATTTTATTGTTTTAATCAAGAGCGATTCTTATAACAAGAAAAGCATAAGAAACTTTCTTCATGTTGGACTGATCAGTCTAATCAGAAAAAATTATCCCAAAATATCAGTGGCATATCACTTTTTTCGCAAATATTTGAAGACATGTATGCAGGGACGCCACTGGTTGAGAAATGAATTACTTTTCTTTTATGTCCCGTTAACACACATCAAAATTTACAGTAATATCTAAAGTACTTTCTGAGTAATTCAAAAATAACGATTTGAAAAGAAAAATTTCAACACCCTGTAGCTAAAAATTTGGGTCTTTGCAAAGATATGTTCATATGAACTTTTTTCTATAAAATGACCTGAGGAACCACACTGAAATATTGACGTGACATTAAGGAACACCTTGTATAGATAAGTTTTGATCAGACTCTATGGCTGGCCTCCTATTAAATTAAAATAACAATTTCAACGTTGTCCTAATTTTTTTATATACACGTTAAACGCCGGTGTCTCCAAAATTGATAGAGCAATTACTTTAAAAAAATAACTCGAGTCAGTTTTTTCGCCGAGCTTCATAAGCCGGTTTCAAATTGACCGAAAAAGTATCTTAAAAATATCTATCCAGGATGGCCCTAAAAATCTAGAGCCTCAATTGAGGTATTGTCCCCAGTACTGGTAGATAGGTAGATGGAATTTGACTTAAAAGGTAAAAAGTAAGTCATAAAAGTCTTCATTTTCAATGACTTCAACGAAGAAAAGCTTCGAAGAACCAGACCAATCTGATCTTGATCTTTCTGATGTATCTGACATAGAGTCCTTCGTAGATTCCCGGCTGCAGGAAAGGCTCAACGGAATGACTAGTGGTAAGAAATTTCAAATAAATCTACTAAAAATAATTACTCAATTTCAGAGGAGAGGGCTAAGTATCTGGAAACAGTGCGATGGTACTTGAAACGCAAAAACGAGGCTGAGGTCTTCACTCAAGGGACAATTATCCTTGTTATTGTAGCAATTTTGGCAGTTTTGTTGTATTTTTCATTATAAGGTTGCTCTCTATATAAAAGGGATTTCGACTCACCTAAACCGCCGGTAGAAAACGAGGCTGGAAGGGTAGAACTCTCAGTCCAGGACGAGTCCAAGACAAACTCAGTGAGGTGCAAGTTTCTGGCTATCTGCACTGGGTTCAATTTAGCCCAATTCAGCCTTAAGTTGGTGGTGTCGTAAGACCCTTAAAAGATCATTAAAATCTACCGAAAGTACTATTTTAATTACTCACAACTAATCCAAGTGATGCCGCATATTTGATAGTCGAAAGGGAACTTCTTCAGGTTCATCCAGCAGTAGAAGGTTAACGTCATTCTATAGGAATACTTTACTTCTCCATCAGGTTTAATTTGAACGAAGATGTCCTTTCCGTCCAAGCCCATCACCGCAGACTCTCTGAAAGTCATAAAAATGATAAATATTTGACTAAACCTGCATTAGAATCCTACTAACAACCTTTCATTCCTTACGGTGAGGTGGGGAATCCATATCTTGTTCCTCAAAGGCTCTTCCCCTTGGATATTCCCCCTCTTGGGGGAAAATGTATCGTACTTCAAGCGACTGTCTTTATACCCCAACTGCACCAAAATATACGACTTCATTTGCTACAAAACACCAAAAACCTGTATTCAAGCCTGAACTTTGGACAGCCATTATTTACAGAGCAACATACTTGTGCCTCTGAGGACTCAATGTGAGTGAGATCAATCTGCATGTCCACTTCGAGGGGACTCGGAGTGGTCGGTTTTATCAGTCGATCGTACCTACAAGAATCGGTCAGTTTGGAGGTGAATTCCTCCTGGGTCAAATGGTCCATTTCACCCATTAGGTGCAACGGGAGGCAGCTTACGTCGACAGGCCTTTTTGGAGTGGTGTGGATAGTAGTCCAGGTAGTCGAGTAGATTTCTGTGGGAGCGATTAGAAAAGGGTTTTTTCACATTGAAGAGGAGTTTTACCATTCTCCGTAGATGAAATACTTGGGCTGTAGTTCGGTTCTGATGTTACAGGGATGGTGGCGTTTTGGTATTTCTTGGGGGCTGGTGAAACTGGCTGGTTGACAATGGGTGGTAGAGCTGTGATGGATACCGTCGTTAGCTGACTAGAAGAAAGGTCTTTTAAAAACAGAGAAAGGCGACGAAAGGCGTGTAAATACACAGTTTTAACATAAAAAAAGAAGAAAGTACAACAAATATGTTATTACTTATTTGTAAGGTCGTAAACACGTCTGCCACTGTGCGTTTAAAGGTATTTTCAAACAAATTAAATACCTATTAATTCCTAACGTTATAGTAACGTATTTTATGTGACTTCTATGAAACGTCACGAAAATGAACTCATATTTACGTCACATGGAGGTGGAATGCATTAAACTTGTGTATGTAAGGTCTTAATGGCTTAAAAACCATCTTGCTGATTTTACGGTCAGATTTCCATGCGAGTTTTTATAAAATTAGACCATATCTGGCTTAAATGGGTATATTCAGCTGAACATTGGAATTAGGTATCCAAACAACAAAACCATAAAAGTAAGCGGATTATTTATAGCTCAGATTAGACTCCGCTATTATAAATTTAAGAGGCGTCATAAATCGTGAATTTCTAATAAACTTTGGATTTTTAATATAGAGCCCTCGAATTGGCAAATGGGAACCAGATTTCAGGTCGGTACCGAAATTAAATTCAATACGATTTCCTGTATTCTTCTTGAAATAAATTCAACTTGACTGTTTTGGTACAAGGTCTCTACAAACAGCCTCCTTCTTCAGGTTGGCCGAATTTCTGCTACATAACAGTAGCCTATTGGAAGGTACAATTGCTGAGTTCATTATGAGCTACTAATTCTAATCCGTATAATCACATTCTTCCAAAGGTGACGACTGTACGGTATCACCCCCACTTCTGTGCAATTTACTTGCTAAACAACCGCACTATTAATGAATCAATATTTACAATGAATTAACGTTGTTTTACGGCTCAATGGGTTCTGTAAACCTTGACTCGTTTAATCGGATTACAATACTTATCAGTGAGCCTACTATATGCCTAAGATTTGATATCATAAAAGTTTATAGCACCCATAAGAGACTAAAAGTTTGAGTAGGTGCAATCTGGTGAATTTCCTAAATGCGGTGGTTCTACTTTACATATAGCTGATATTCAGGGCACACGATCTTTCTAAAAATAGAAAAAAATACCTCTTATTATTTAGTCGAAACAACTCGAGGTGCTTTCATGAAATCCTGGGGAACCCTTCAAGATTTCTCAAATCCTACACTTTTCGTCTGTCGAATTGCAGGTTAATTCAGGCAATCAAAATTCCTCGAATTGTGTATCTTTCGGCTATTGAACTGCAGGCAAATTCAGAATTTAAAAATTTACAGAATTTCTGCATCTTCCCTCTATCGAAGTGCAGGCCCGCTGAGAATTCCGAAAACTTCCAAATTCTCCGTTTTTCGCCGATTGAATTGTAGGCCAATTCAGAATTTCTGAATTTCCCAACTTAGCGCGTCTTCTGTCTCTCGAATTGCGAGCCAATTGGGAATTTTAAAAATTTCCAAATTTTACGATTTTCTTGTGTCGAATTGCAGGCCAATTCTGAATTTCCCAAACCCTGTAAGTTACCAGTTTTTGATCTTGAAATTGAATTGATAAATGTTAAAATTTTGCAATTTCAAGGTAGAAAATTTCTAGTCGGTGCTCCGGAATGGTTTTCCTCCTATCAATTGGTTTTCAAGCTGGAATTATCAAATATTCTAAGTTCGTATTTCTACCATGGAGAATTTCAATGCAGAATTCTGTAGAGTTGCAGAGGTATTATTCCGAATTGTTTCCTGGGTTTTTTGGATGATACAATATTTCGCTGGATTAGAAACACGTCTAACACCGCTGATGGTGATAATCGCGATAGTGCAAATCAATCACCCGACGAAGCATTAAATGCCGTTACTTCAGTAATTATTGTTTGCTTAAAAAAGCACTAGCAGCTATTGTTTCAATTTCAACGGCATCCTCAAATGCATTTAAAATTGTGAATAGATCAAGTAGAATGAGGAAGGTGCTAATAAACGGCTAGAAAAGAAAGCGCTTCAACAGGTCGTAAATCCATTTATTATCAACTCGAATAATTAACACTTTGATTTGTTGTCTAATGAAATTTATTACTATTTACTAACGATTAGCCGATAATAATCCAAACAAAAACCCATTATTGTCGAACAATGCCAGTACAATTAACTGTATCGTGGGACATCTTTAATCGAATTATCAAGTCGATTATTTACAGAAAGCATCAATTTGGGCAAACAACGACGAGGAGCAGTTTACCTACGAAATCAATCATGTCAATCGGTATTGGTGAAAGGGATATTCGGGCAAACACACAAGGGAAGTAATTCCGGTGATTTTTTTATGGTGAAATCACGATGGATATTTTTAAAATTTTACCCGTGAGAGTTACACATGCTCGGTTTTTACTGTACAGTGTGTCCCAGATGAGATGAACAGCATGAGGATCTCGGAAACGGTAATAGATACAAAATTGCTTAAAATGGAAAAAATTTATGCAGTCTAAAGTAAATTAGTGATCTGTTTTTGTACTGACTAGATTCCGAATAGTGACGAGAAAAGCGAATTTGTCGGCTTTCGTTTTTTGCAAATAACTTTTATATGGTTTCAGTTAGAGTGTCGCTCTAAGTTAAAATCATAGGCGACATCGAAAAATGTTTTAATGGCTATACCTCATAGAGTTTCTGAGAAAAATACCAAATGTAATACATGACTGAAAAGGGAATTTTAGGATGATTTTAAAAACGTAAATATTCGATTTTGCGCGTGTATGAAAATCAAAAGTTTAACAATTTATGTCCAAAAGTAAGGATTTAACAGGAAAACTGGCAACACTGCTAAGAAGTTTTCAAAAAAGCGTCTAAATAATGTAAAACTTTCATTCCTCTAACTGGAACCGTATAAAAGCTATTTTCAAAAAACGAAAACCGCCAAATTCGTTTTTTTCGCAATAATTCGGAGTTTAGCCGATTTGAAAATAGATTACTAATTTGCTTTAAATTACACAACTTTTTCTATTTTAAGCGATTTTGTATCTATTACCGTTTCCGAGATCCCCGTGCTGTTCATCATTATCTAATACAGAGTGTATAGCGATACGTAAACTCTCGTAAATATGGCTTTGACTTTAACTGAATAGTTCAGCAAGCGAGCCACTTCTGAGGACAACCAAATTTAGACTCCTGCGGCATCCATTCGTAGCTTTATAGCTCAATGTTGTCATCAACAGTGTATCTCCAAGTTTTTAAATTTCAAACTACAGTAAAGCTCCGCAAAAATATTGAAGTCAATGAGCCACAAGGAATCCAAACGTTCAGTTGAATACTAAGTAGCCGAATCGGAAATTCTGGAACGTCAAGAAGAAGAGAGAGGGGTACTGCACACTCCAGTTCTGTTCTTTTAAGAACGAAATGAGAGAACGGAGGTACCATCGACAGTCGAACCCCAACTAACCTTCCACTAAAAACCTTTCCCGCTCTTCGCTCTCTGGATTTTTTTGTCCGCAATCATCTAGAAGAGAAAACCTGAACTAAATGAGATCGATAGAAAATTCTAACCCGAACCAACCTTGCATGAAATCTTCTTTTCGTCTTCGTCCTCTGGATTTCCCATTTTGTATTCACCGTGAGGTCTTGCTGTATAACCGGTAAACCTTAATTAAATATTAAATTAGGGTTAAATAAATTTACTCAGTTTTAAAGGTGAGGTACCTTTAGACCACTCCTTGAGCTGCAAGGCTCTTTAAGCTCTTCCCAATAAAGATATGAGTAAAAGAAATATATTTTTTTAATTAGTTGTGCTATGTTCAGGGATTCCTGAATAACAGTGTTTGTTTTAATTTTTTGAGATTTCTTTTTAGGCCAAAAATCATATCAACCTCATTACGATTTGAGGAGTCCTACAGCATTGGGTATGTCTTTGTTCCTCCGTGGCAGAGTTCTTCTTCACAGCTTTGATAATAAAATCCTTCCAAATGCATCATTTTACACGAACCTCACTCACGTCATATTTTCCAGAAACAGCTCTAATTAGCATTTTTCCATCATATTTGTAATGGATTCAGTGTTTACACGTTCTACTTATAATACCGGGCTTTAAAAGCTCATGAAGCCTGATCCTTTGATACTTCCAATTGCTGTTTCTGATTTATGGTACGCAATAATTGACCCGAACCAGCCATGTGTATTTATTTAAATAAATTTACAATTGTCGGTGCTGGATTATGGTTAATCAAAAGAAAACCCACCGATGGCAAAAACCACAAAACGAGGGGCAGAAGAAGTCTCCTGGAAGCAGCTTTAATTGCTGAATAACGCTACTCATGATTGAAAGAATTATGATTATCATGCAAGAATGTAATATATAACAGCCCCACCTTTATTCTTGTGTAGTGGATTTCCTGAAAACCAGGTCTTTTAGGAAAACACACGGAGCAAACATTATTATCATGCACAAAGTCGTGATGGAAGCTTTTGAGAAATACCTTGACAAAAGTGGAATTGCCAGATAAATTAAATGTGATTATTAATTAATTGCTCATATGTTTATGAACTTGCTTGAACATACATGAACGACTAAGGAGATATACATGTTTAGTTAACCATGAGATTCACTATTTCAACTTAAATAGGTCAGGAATAATTATTCTTTTCAAAATGTTTAATTTCTTATTGCTTTTGTTGAAATAATATCGAGAAAGGCTATTGACGAGTCAGATGAGGTAATTTTAATTAATTCAGGTTATTTTCTTTGTGGTTATGGGAGAATCCATTGATGGCGATCTTGGCGATTTTAGGCCAGATCAAAGTCTATTTTGATCCTTCTTCTGTCCGCAAATGAGAGGTCGTCTCTAGTTTAAATATAACGGAAGTGTTCATTTAGCAGCAGCTTTTGGACAATGATCAAGAGCCGAATTCAAACATAAACGAATAAGCGAATTTCGACTCTTTTGAGTTTTACGATTTGCCAAAAATTCTTTGTTTGTATACTCAAAATTCAAGGGATGTGCGCTTCTGGCTGAAATCAATAAAAAATAGCAAATTTGGGATATACTCGACTATTCCCGCGCAAAAATCAATCCGACTTAATTCATTTAATCATTGCAATTTAAAAAAAAATCACGGAGATAAGTTTCGTATGGTATACTTCAGACTCAAGACATTAGGTACGCCTCTGGATTGAATGGAAATGGAAAATTGGAAAAAAAAATCAAATGAAACTGCTTATTTGGTAAAAAAAGCAGACTTTGACACGCTAAAAAACGCCCTGTATAAAATTGCTATTTTCGGGAGAAAATATTTTTTAATATCTGAGTAACCTCTGCAAAATGAATTGAAAATTTTACCCCCCAACAATACATTGAAAACCTCCGAGCAGTACTGGCCTTATGGGGGGACGAGGCCGCACGATGGCCCAGGGCGACACATTTTCCTGGTCGGCGATTTTTCTTTGGGTGGTAGGGGGATTGTAATTAAAAATTTCGCCAGGCTCGCTAAGGCCGGCCCTGTCTCTGAGGATCCCATCAAAGCTTCCAAAAATGCTTGAAAATACCAAGGTATTTCTTAAGGATTTGCTTCGATTGTTAAACGATGAATCGAGAATAAACTTACTTATGGATTGACTTTAGGTGAATTTTAAAGATTTTCTGGCTAACTATTAGCCCTTAACCGGAATTAATCTTAAGTCAACATTTTTTGTTATTAAGCCAAAGTGAGATTAACAAACAGACCATTGAGAAATCTTGGTGATGTTCTGATATTTATCTCTCCTAGATTTTTTGTTAACCTTGATTACTCGCGGGGGAAAATTTTAGTATTATTAGCTAGTTTTATAGCGCTATTTTCAAGGTAACTTGAAAATAACAAAAACTGACCTTTTCTAATTATTTTACTTCGCAACTAAGGTTGAAAACGCATTTGCAGAAACTGCATACCACATACTGAAAGAAGATCTGGCCGAAACTGACCTTAGAACGTAATATTCGCAATTTTTCATCAAATTCATGTTCTTTTGCATTTTTTATTTTAAAATTTAGTGTGCTAATTAATTTTTTGTACTTACCCATATACCGGAGGTGAAATATTACAAAAAACACCAAAAATCACCACCGTAAAAACCACTGTCCTGACCACCGGCACTGAGACCATGATAAACAGACCTCGTTGAGGCCGGTGATGCGGGGACGGCAATTAAACTCGACTTTCAATAATAATTATTAAAAACAAATTACGTACTCGCCACGACTAAGAAAAAAGTTACTGCTAATTCGACGGTTAAAGGTGTTCCTCAGAGATTGACAATAATTAAAATTACGGCAAATTTTTACTTTTTTTTCAAGAATTTTACAGTCGCCAAGAGCGCTCCGGGCCTACTATTGGGCCCTCGCGGCCGGAACCCGGACTCTTATTGCGGTAGCTGACGGTGGCGTCAGACGATTGTTTAAACAATATTTGGCGTGATTGTTTTTAGCCAAATAGCAGTCATGAACGGAGATAAAATGCTGCCACTTTATGGTTCGCAAGCCGGGAGTGGTGGTAGATGCATGAATTTGTTTGCCCTAGCTTGGAATAGCACGTTAGGCGGGATAAAGTTTACAATGTGCTACTTATTTTTCGACTATAAAACGGTTGGTGCTGTAAGCGGCTAGTTTATTCTGAGTGGTGCAGGACGAAATAGTGAAAGAAAAAGTGGCAAACTAACCAAAATAATAATATCATCAACATTTAAGCAGACAGTCCCCTTTTATTTTTCACTATTTTTATGTCGTTGTAATCGTAGAAAAAACATGGCATACCAAGTGCACAAAATAGCCATTTTCTCACAAACCTCACCAAATGAATAGCATGTCGTGAGGTCCGTAAGGTATTATATTCCGAAAAACCAGTGGCGTATCAATTCACAATTTAACCCGAAAAGCAAACCAATAAATAATCCGAACAGTAGTTTAGAAAAGAATTCGATTTATTCCTTTTTATCTGTATTTAAGCTGCTTTTAAACGACCAAAAAATTACTTTCGAATTATTTTTTATCATTGCTATTTAGTGTTTCTTTCTTGACATACTGTATAAAGATAAGCACAGGTTATCCTGAGTAACAGTTTCATATAAAACTTCACAGCACTGCCCTTATTTAAAAGAAGAATTAGGTCTCAAAAGAAGATTAAAAATTGTACAATTTAATAATATAGTTAGCCAATTTGGCTAAAACCGTACTTGAACTAGTATTACACTATGGAGTCAAAATAAGCACCGAAATTATTAATACACCTTTCTTTTTCAAGTTTTATTGGACATGTTTTAATGCGACATAATCAAAGTGTCATGACTAAGTGAATTTTCTATGATAAACATATACTCGATTATTGAAACCAGTATCACAAGTTGGATTTTTTCTGCACTTTTGTCTCTATAAAAATATACTCCTTTTCAGAATTTCTATTTACAATCTTCTCGTATAACAAACACATACCTAGTTATGGCTAAAATCTAAATTTAAAATATATAATCTACAAATATTGATTAATAGGAGACTGTCATTATCTCATTATAGTCTATTAATTAGGCTGACGCAGATAGGTACGAAATGGTGAACCTAGTGTTAAGTAGGCACTTACGTTTATTTACAATAAACGCAAATATTTGCACTCTCCATTAAAATGCTAAAAACTTCTGAACAGTTTCTATTACTCCGTTCAGCCTTCTCTATCTTTGGCGCGATTTTATTCAAATTGGCCCATTTATTTTCAAATGACGGGCCATTGCCTAGAGCAAAAGCAAGTCTTGACTTATAAGCGACCAAAAACAAAAAACCAAATAAATAGCGTTTTAAGGATTTCAGGGATGCTGTTAAATTGCTTCTAGATTTCTGGAAAACGTCTAAACAATTAGTTCTATTATTAATCGTTATAATTCAGAAATTTAAATAATCTGAGAGTAGAGCTGTTTCAAGTAGAGTAGAGACTAGAATAGTAGTTTTGATCGAAGGTTTCAGAAAAAAAAGGTTACAAACAAGATTGTGAAAATTTATTTAATAAAATGCCTACAACTTAGCATAAAATACAATTTATTACATCTCCTGACGATATTAAAATGTATTTTTAAAATTTGATCGGACACTCTTGAATCAATCATTAATTTGTCCTCCGAAAAGTTCCTCGTCAATACAGCAAGCAAATTAAATAAAAGAAAATAAGGACATAAAGACAGAAGACACAACGTAATAATAGGGAGAAAAAATCTACAGGTCTGAATCATATTATTTAAAATATTCATTTGCCAAATACTTTTTTAATTTCCTCCACCCTGACTACAAACTATAAAAATCAGTTTGAAGACTGATCATTAAGAGCACCTACATCACCGTGATTACTTTTACTTTTCTGGAAAATCTTAGTGCACATAGGCCTAAGAAGGGTCGCTTCCAATTTATACGAATTGGAAACTCGTTTCAGTGCCACTTTGACTATAGTGAACATTTCTACGGTCAATTTAAAAGTCTGTGCGATATTTTCCGTTTCTGGGAACTCAATAATCAGGCGAAGTATCTTTTTTTCATGCTCTAAAGTGGATTTTGTCACATTAGAGCTGGAGGGTGCGATGTTTTCAATGGTCCACGTTGGGTTGTCCTCGCATTTCTGAAATTAAATTTGTATGAGGTAAAAAATATGTAATTCATGGAAGTTCAATCATTAAAAACTCTATCACATATCACGGGTAATGTTTTTATGTTAACTTCAAATATCCTAAGAAAGGGGATTCATGGAGACTTCTTTTTGCATAGAATATGTTGGGGAATAAGAATTTTATTAGAACCAAATTTCATTATGTGGCAAAGGTTATACCCCTTTAAAGAGGATGGACATAACGCCAACTGCGCCCTATACACTACATAACAAAAATGTAAGAAGATTCAATTTATTGATCCTAAATATTCCTAAATACTAGATTTTGCCTCACTACTGTCATTATAAAAGTAGCAAAAAAATCACCTTAAAAAACAATAATTTTTAGATTAAGGTAGTAAATTGAATAAAATGATTACATTTTAACCTCATACCACCACATAGATAAAAGATAATAAGTTCTATAAACATACTCTCCATTAATTGTCCTGCAGAATCACCAATGACGTGCAAAATTGGTTACAATGATATTTCTAGGCGATTTACGCGTATTGCTAAATCTCAAGATTCTACGTAGACAATTAGGAAGAAAAAGACATTAGAACTAAATGCTCTTAATGATGTACAAACAGGCAATCCGAAAAGAATCATTACTCAATCTATAAATAAGATCCGATGAAAGGCAGATGAGATGTTTCGTCGGAGGCACGTGATTTTATCGGCTTAATGTTAGTGGGTCAACGCGATTATTCGCATGGAGGTCAAAGTTAAAAGGAATTGCTCTTTAATGAAGAATGCGGTCAATGAACTTTTTTTGAATTGTTATGATCATTGAAATCAAAATTACAACGATATTTGAAGAAAAGTATCAGCAATTGCTTCTGTTTCCTACTCTTATTACTGACAGTTTTTTATAATCCATGATTTTTTTAGCAAAACATCACTTTTACCTTTGCATAGATTCGAACCACGCTGCCGGTTTTCAGGGCTATAGCATCAAAGGACCGGTCTTTGACGTCAATTACAATGCAGTCCTGGATGTAAGGCTGATTTTTCTCTATGTAATGTGCAAGGTACAAATTACTGCTAGCTTCACCTGCCCTAGAATTCATTGAAAGGGAAAAAGATTTAGCGAGAAAGAACAAAAATTTTTGACCATGGTTAGACAATCATAGAAACTATGGATCATAACATGAATCTGACCAATACCTAGGCTCTATTTTACCTTACCTTTTAGCATTATACTTTTGACAATTGCAATTAGCCGCTATTTGATTCACATGGTCCAAATCCCACTTGGGTTTTGGAGCGTAACCTGAAAAATCAGGGAAAATGTGTATTTCCATTATGGTAAAACTTCATATTGACGAAAATTTTGGTCAAATTCAACGAAAGTGTTCGGCCCAATAATATAAAAAAAATAAGTAAACATTTTTCTAAATATTAAGATGTTTTTATCATAACTCTAAAGAAAAATATTATCAGCAAGCAAATAACACATAAATTAACTAAATGAATATTTGAAACTTACCTAAACTAGCCGCCAAGAGTCTATGCACCATAATATCAGCATATCTCCTAATTGGGGAAGTAAAATGCGTATAAATCGGAACACTTAAAGCATAATGATTGTATTTCTCCTCGTTATCCATGGAACCGGCGCAAAAGTACCGGGCTCGAGCCATGGGTTTAGCAAAAATATGGTTTAAAACTATCTGACGACACATCCCTAAAATGGCCCCCAATTATGCTTCATTCTGTCGCAAAGAAAGGCAAAATCTTAACCTTGATAATCATTGGTGATATATTTTTTTAAACTAGAATGTATTCCGCCACTTGACGAAACATCCACGTAATAATCGAAAGATTCCAATGTTCTCTGAGCCTCGACTAACATCGTGTATTTTGGCGGTTCATGACAACGAAGAAACGCTATGTCCGGGAAAGATTCGTTGATCTTTCTGGCTACTGAGATATTTGCCAACAGCATAAATTCCTCAATTAGTCTGAAGGGCATTGAGAATTAACATTCAAATAGCAAAGTTACAAAAAAAATACCTGTGGGACTCCTTGTTTTCGTAAACGATGAAATCTGTGGGTTCCCCATTTCGTGGGTTTAGGTTGAAAAGCAGTTTAATTTGGTCGATTCTTAATGAGCCAGATTTAATTCTGGCCTCTCTTAAATTTACGGCAATTTTTTGGAGAACGTTCACTGTTTTGCTCAAATCCCGAACAGTAAATTTGTTATGAATTTGAGGCAGCTCTTCTTTCTTGAATTCTCTATCAATGGCAGAAAATAAATTAAACCTAAAGGGCTGGTATTAAATTAAAACCTACTTGGATGGATTCTCGATCATTTGCTGGGCGTGCTCGTAAGCTAATTGGGCACAGGAATTTAAAACTGTGCGCACAAATCTAAAACCAGCAATTTGGGATGTTACACTGGCTTTATTTAAAATATTTTTATTTAGTACCTAGTGTTAAAGATCTCTCCTTGTAAATTCATTTCCCAAAAAACTGAGAAAGCTAGTTTATCCTCGCCTGGCAATAAAGAGCAATGGAGGCAAAGCTCCACGGGAAGCATGTGGTATACCGTGTCTACTAAATAGATAGTGGTAGCTTTTTGGGACACAATCTGGTCCAGGGGTGTGTCTAATTAAGTTTAGGGAAAATGTATTGAAGTAATGTGGTACGTAATTGAAATAGAAACAGTGATATTTAAAGGCGAACCAAAAACCAGTTTTAACCCCGTCTGTTCCATTAAAGACATGAAAACAATTATAACATTTTTTAATTAAAAACATATAGTTATTATTTAATAAGGTGAAAAAGTAGCCCGTTTACTACCAAAACGTTATCCCTAGTTGTGTCAACGACTGGGGAATGGTAAAGGTCAAGGCAATATAATTGTATTTCCGCCGGGTAAAACATGTAATTGTTTCGCCGACTGATAATACAACCTTTACAACATGCTTACCCTCTGCTAAATAATAACTGGCGTCTGAAATATGAACACCAATCTCATAATTCCCGTTTGGAAGCTCTTTGACTGAGACTGCATCATCCAAATCACGAGCAGTCAAAGGATCAATTGTAAAAACGCACTCTTTCCTTATATCTTCTCTCTTTTTTAATTCCTCTTGTGGTATAACCTAGAACAGGAAAACGGTTTGAAAATTTTAATTTCAGTCACAAACCGCTTATCAATAACTACAGGTAACGGATTTCTTAGCCCCTTTTGATTCATGTATTTTAAAGGATATTTGTTTGATTTTAATACGCTTTCCAGCAATGGAAAGTTTCTTGCATTTTTGAAATGCAATCTCTAGAAATGACCTAAAGAGCAAGACAGTCAGAGCGAATCATTATATTTTAAACTGTCTAGAATTAGTAGAAGCGAATTCCCATAAAATCCCGTTAGCTCCAAGAGTACCGTTTACTACATTAGAACGTACTCGAAATGGGGAAAATTATTATGAACTAACTTTCTCTTATAATAAACTACCTTATAGCATTAAACACTTAAGGGAAACAGATTTAAGAAGGCCATAAAAAACTAATACTCAAGGGGAAAGATGTGACTTAATTGAAAAATCCCTGGAAGCCCTGATCTTATTGAAATCCAAATTTGAGAATAACTTAGTTTACAAAAAATCTCAACCCATTACTTGTTGGGTCTATAATGAACCATAACTCTGTTCATACTTACTTTTGTTTTTGGAAAAAACTGAACCATATCTGGAGTATATGGAGTTATATCCAAACAAAACTCTTTCAATATTGACAAAGTTTCGACGTTCAAATCACCTGCCCTTCCTAGGGTATCTATAATAACCCCTAAAATAATAAAAAATAAATACCTATTGCTAATCCAGAAATTCAAAAGCATTACCCACAGCCTTATGAGGCTGAGACCACTGCAACAAGCGCCCCAAGTATAAAATATTTGAATAAGCTTTAGGGTCTCGTCTGAAGCCATTTGGGCAAGAGACCTCTGGTATTCTCATACAAGGCATACGTTTATCTCTGGGATAAAACAAAGCATAGCCAAGTTCTCCAGATGGTTTTAAATTCCCCACAGTGGTACGTGGATGTATCTATTAACAAAAATCACAATAAGTAATCCACCAAATAATTAAGAACAGTTAATTACTTTATCAAGAATAAAGACTACAATAGCAGTCTGTTTTCCTTCTTGCCATTCCTCTTCCGGCTTTAATAAAAGCAAGACTTGGTCCCCTTCCAATGCTCTATTTCTATCAGCAATGGAAGTCAGGAAATAATCGGGTAAAGATGAATTGGGGTTGCTCACATAAGATTCTTGACTGTTTTTTGGATTGATTCTGATAAAACCTTTAATTAATTCTCCGTTTTGATAGCCTTTAAAAATATTGGTTTTTAAATGAGTATTTTTATGTAATAAAAAGAAGTAAAGTATTACCAAGTTTTGCCATATCAGCAGTGAAACTGGCGGGAAAAGATTCCTGGGCTTCTTTGGCCGCTTTCCTTTCATGTTTATGTCTTTTATGTTTCTCTTTCTTGGGAGTTTTTAACTTCCCTGAACTACGACTAGTGTTTTGATTCACCTTAAATAAAAAAATAATCTCAATTGCAATTTTACCATGTTTTAGAAACATACTTCGACACTGCTATCTTCAGAAACAAAGACAGATTGATTTGCTTCATTTCCATGCTGACCTTTCTCAGTCGTCCTTCCCCACTTCTCTCTCTGTGTTTTTGTTTCCACTTTTGTTTTTTGCCTCAACGCAGTATTGTTAAAATATTTTCTGCCTTTATAAGTTCGAGTCTCAGCAGCTGTAAAAGTCTCTCAACAACCCATGAGGACATAAATGAAGACCCTTGAAACCTACCCAAAGTTAAATCTTTTAATGCAGAACTCAATTTTTGCAAATGCGTCTCGAAAATGTACGTTTTAGCTGATCCGAGGAAAGACTTTAAATTAATGTATTTATATTCTTTATTTCTTTTCCTAAAGACTTTGCCATTTCTTGTTTTGTCCATGGATATGATATTGCAAGTAAACTTTAAAGGTGATTCGTCCTGCAAGATTTTTATTTATCACAAAATTAAATTGTCCTGATCACATTTTGGCGTAAATTAAACCTCTTTACAGGCCGGCGTATCTTCTTTTTTTAAAGGTAACAAACTGGCTAGCTGATCATATTGGCAAACTTGGCTCGTTGTAACTAACTTTTGTTTGAGCATTCTGGGACTGGTGTACGGCGTAGACTCAGATGAGACTGAATTTGAATTATTTAATTGGAATTTGTGTTTCCTCTCCCTGCGTCTGTTCTGAGATCTGTTTTTTTTTGCAGAATCTAAGCACAGAAAAGACCACTGTAAACAGGGAAATTGCCTGCTTTTTATCTATTTTTGAATATTGACAAGACTTGTACTATGCAATTTAAATGTTCTTTTAGAGTAAACTTGGAAAATTTTGATAGCGAGAAGAGTATATTTTGTATTGGTGCGGTTGTTTTCAGAGTATGATGTTTGTGTTTGAAGGAGCTGCTTAAAACAGCTCTTTCAGTCTATGTTTCATCAGATACATTATTGAATGACTGTGTAATTCATTCAGCAAGATATTGTAAATATTTGTAAGTTGCTAACTTTAGTATGCATTTTTATTTTGGAATCGTCATGTTTAATTCGCGATTTTGGGAGACGCTCTCAATGGAGGCAACTACGAATCTCAACTAAATACCTTTGCTAATACTTAAATCCATACTGGTAAAACATTTTATTGTTTCTGGCTGTAACACCATTTCTAATAAGCTCCCATTAAACTTTTGGCAAATAAGTAATGGTCTGCAAGTAAGTATGAATATTTGGGGATTTTTAGAAATGGAGTAAACCTATAATAGCTATTTAAAGGTACTCATTGTAACTATAGTGAGTTTAATTATTTTGGCTTTGTCAGTGAGTTTTATATCTTGGATAATAAAGCTCTCATGAGGAAGACTGCAAAATTCTACATTCAATTATTCCCATGAGGTGATTGATCTGATTTACCTGATTTTTTCTCTTTTATACTATGGCATAAACTCTATGTATAATATTCAAAAACATATTTTTTAATTTCTCATTTGTAAAACTGAGGGCAAAACTGATAGAATAAATATAACATATATAAAAAAAGGGTGACAAATAATAAAATTCAATAAGAAACATAAAGTTATGTAAATACCTGTCAATGAACTATTGCCAAAATCCATTGTTTCATTTCGTCTACTTTGCACAGGTATGTTACCAACAGATACATAAGGGCTTCTAGGAGAGGCTGAAAATGCAGGAGTTTTGGACAAAGTTAAAGTGCTTGAACTTGCATTGACATTTAAGGATGGAGGCTGAGGATTGCCTAAGAAGGCCATCCTCTCTTGGCTTTTTTTCATGGTTATAGGGCCACTGATTATATCGCAAAATATTTCACAATATGACTTCCTTCATTTCAGAAAAACGGAGACGAAAACTATTATAGAGATGATAACAAACGTTTGATATATCCCAGCGACTTGAAGTTGGCGAGACAGTTAAGTGTATAATCAGATAGTAATATCTGTCGAGATCGGAAAGTGATTCAAAATTTAGAATGGTACTTCAAATTTCTCCTTTTTTTGTAAAATTTAGTTTTTTTTAAATTTTTGGATTTAAAAAAACTTTAAACACAACCTCAAAAATTAGATATTGTTACTGTGACATTTGAGAGTTAATTGACATTCAGACAACTGTCGATTGTCGACAATTGTCTATAAAAATCGTGCACATGACAAATTGCATTATCGACAATTTCACTGCACAATTGGAGAAATTATAAACAGGAGTATTACTTTTTGACAATTGACATTTGACAAAAGTCCATCAACAAGGAAAAAGGTCGGAGAATCGGTTCGCTCCCTTCTTTTTCCAAGTTGTCTCTCCCAGTGGCATTTCGAAGCGTAAGTTGGATTTTAATTTTTAAAATATCTTGAACATCTTTAAATAGAAATTAATTTACTTTAGCAATATGTAAAGTCTGATATTCAACAGTATTATTACAATTAATATTTCATTCAAAATATATTTGTTTTATGTCGTATCGTATTGGAAATTTGTGTACAGGTTAATTGTTGACCGCTACATGAATTTTTGTTATTTAGCTAACTCAAATGTTAGGTTTCCTTACAAATGGAATTTAATCCAGTATTTATCCTACACTCGGTTAATTTAATAAACAGAAAACTTGACCCTAGTAAACTACTTCATAACCTAGATCTATTATGATTACACTAACACAGCTTAGAAATTAAATGGTACTAGTTGCTATTATTACTATACCTATGTAGTTCTTTTTTAATAGTGCCTGATATATCATAATGGTTTTAAAATAAAATATGAGCCTAACCACTGATTTATTGTAGTTTGCATTGCACCTTAATGACCCTTAGTTCTAGGTACACTTTCAGATTGAAAACCATGCTGGTTTTCTAAGAGACTATTGCTTGTTATTTACAAATATATAGAGGCACTCTAACACTTTCGCATGTATTATAAGTAACAGTGATTGACCTGTAATTCCCTGGTTTTTTTTTCATGGATGAGTATGATTAGGAGAAGTTTTAAATGCTTCTGCGAATATTCTCTGTTCTAGGGATAGATTGATGATGTGGGCTTGTGAGTTGCATATGTAGTTGCTCAAAGAATTTATAATTTTTAGCATCAGACTACCATGCACAGATACCTTATGCATTATCAATGCTTTCAATATTGCTTTATATTTCCATTTAATTCTGAGTTGCAATCAATGAGCTTGTTGTTCTGCCTGAAAGACTTCATCTTGAAACTGTTAATTCAAAAATGTGTTTTCCATTTCTTTCAGGTAAGCCGTTGCACTAAATTACGTGAAGATGTCGGGAGGTTTGGAAGTCCTTAGCCTTAAGGGTGAGTGTAGTCTTAATGGATTTATAGCAAATGAAAATCGTAGCTTATGAGAGCCCAAGTCTAAGCTGTGAGTTATTTATACTACAAATTCAGTAATATTACACATATCCAAGCCAATTTTATTCTTATAGTGTCATTAAGTGCTTATAATGTTTTGTAAAAATACATTATGTTGGTTTAAGTGATGAGACTTTGACAAGAGCATTGGGTTATGATTCTTTCCATGATTTATGAACACAACTCTGATGAACCAAGAAATGCACACTAAAAAGTAAAAAATGTCTTTTGAGCAACAACACTATTTTTTCAACTAATTGAAACGACTATCTTTTGTTAATTAATATGTCTACTAATAAATCAGTATTTCATTACTAAGCATTTTAATATTGCTTATTACAATTACTTCTTTACAACTGCATTAGTCATAGACTAACTCAATTTTAGCAATAGTCTTTTTATGTAGCTAAAGATATTGTTACTAGAAGATTTCACAATTTTCTTACAAACATGCAAACATTAACATTATTAATTAAAAGTGTCCTACTTTCAAATTATCAGTCTTCCTATAGAAAATTATGTCCTATATAACATTTTTTTTTTCTGTAGAGGAAGATGTCACAAAAATGTTGGCTGCCAGCACCCACTTGGGAACCACCAATGTTGATTTCCAAATGGAACAATATGTCTACAAACGCCGCCCAGACGGAGTCCACATTCTTAACTTGAGGAAAACCTGGGAAAAGCTTCTTTTAGCTGCTAGAGCTATCGTCGCTATTGAACACCCCTCAGAAGTGTTCGTCATTTCATCCAGGCCTTATGGTCAAAGGGCAGTTCTCAAGTTTGCCACTCACACTGGAGCTACTCCTATTGCTGGAAGATTCACTCCAGGCAAGTTTTTTGCTTAATTTTTAACACAAATTCAATCGGGTGCAAAATGATGAAAACAAAAACTAAGGAACCTATGAAATATTCTTTGATTTTGATAAATTTTCTGATGGATATTTCCCTAATTATTGTTTAAGAATTATTATAACTATAACTGGAAATAATTGTATGATGTTTTAATAGGTGCATTCACCAATCAAATCCAAGCCGCCTTCCGTGAGCCTCGTTTGTTGATTGTAACAGACCCCTCTTTTGATCATCAACCCATTACTGAGGCCTCTTACGTCAATATTCCAGTGATAGCTCTGTGTAATACTGACAGTCCATTGAGATTTGTTGATATTTCCATTCCTTGCAACAACAAATCTCCTAACAGCATTGGGTTGATTTGGTGGCTTTTGGCTCGTGAGGTAAGGAAATTTTGTGATGGACAATTCTTTGCAAGACCACAATACTAAATAAAGAATATAAGTGATGATAACCACAACCGTTCCAGTCAATTTGATTTGACCATGATGCAAATTTTTCCACCTGACTTTTACAAGCCATTTAACTGATTGCACAGTAAAACTTTTGAGAAAGAACTAAAATTTTGGCTTCTAGGTACTCCGTCTTAGAGGGCTGATCCCCAGAGAAACCAAATGGGACGTGGTGGTTGATTTGTTCTTCTATCGCGACCCTGAAGAGGCCGAAAAGGAAGAGCAGGCCGCAAAGGAGCAAGTAGCTGTAAAGGCTGTTGAAGTGAGTCAATGTTTTATTTATATTCTTAAAAAGTCCTTTCTAATGCTGGAAGATATAATTTACCTCGTCTTACAGTTTCGCTTAGGACTAAATTAAAATGCTAAATTTTACCATAGACTGCCAATGCAATGGTAATCCTATAAGTTATTTTGCAACATTTATGTTTGATTTTAAATTCATTATTTTCGTCAACTATATAACTCCCACGTTAGTATTTTTCTAGATATACCAATATGTTAAAATCCTTAGGTACCACATGAAACTCAAGAACTGGAATGGAACGCAAGTGGTGAGCCGGACTGGGCGGAAGCCACTCCGGCGGCCACAGGTGCTGTTACAGCTGCAACAGCACCTGTAGCCTTCGCACCACCGCCGGCGGCTGATGATTGGGCAACTGAGGTTGCCCAAGAGCAGTGGAGTGCCCAGCCTCAGGCCGCCACACCTTCCCAACAGCCCAACTGGGGTGGTTCTTCAAGCTGGGACTAAGCCAATCACGTTTAAATGTGAATAAAGAGTTTTAATCAAGGACTTGATTACTTTATTTTCGTTGCGACTTTGGTAATTTTCATATTGTTCTGTTGCATTTGCTTTCGTTTCACAATAACTCTATCTGGTTGACTGTTTACTAAATGTTAAATGCAATGAAAATGTTGTTACAAGATGGACTTTTCAATATACCGAATGTTTCAGGAAAGCTAATACAAGAAAGTTACATATTATATATGAAGAGAATTTAAAGTAGAATGGAAATATTAAATGTTGTAGGTTTCAATTTGAAATAACGTATCTTTCGTATCTTGTTTTTCTTCACGTTACTTTAAAAGGTAAATAACTTGATATTTAATAACAAACTTCCATCGTATGATATTTAATTTATTATATCAGTGAGTCGTTACAATATCTTGTTCAAAGCTTCAAGATCAAATATTTTACCTACTTGCAGCTGTAACCTTAAAGTTTCTTTGCTGGAGTACCTCACTATTGGATGCCACACTTTATTAGCTATGCTTTCCTGTAAGAATATTTTTTCAAATTCTATTTTAGTATCTAGTGCCTTATTATAGTAACTTCTTACTGGTAATTCTGTTTGAGGAATGATGTCGTTAACTGGCACTTGAACATCTCGCCTTCTACCCCAGAAATCAACATAAGCAATCTGGACCGTGTTCGTATTTTCATTGAAATAAATAAACCCTATGAAACGAGCTGTTGCGAATCCTAAGCTGTAGAAGAAAAAACAGCCTGATATTGCTACAAAGAAAATAATTATGTGTTTACAATATATAAAACATACTATTTATGGAAAGAGGAAAACTTACCTACTCCAATGGTAGTAGCAACAGTTCCTGGGGAAACTATACCTGTAACACTTAAAACAATCACCCCTACTGAAGCTACAGCTGAAATTACTGTGTGATAAACTTTAAGCCTGTTGATTAAGCTAAAGTAATGAATATAAGGAAATTTATATATCATTTTAAAGTCTGCAGAAATTTCGTGTGTTACTTTTTGGACTTTTAATAAAGTCCTCACAGATTCTTTCTCGGATATAGATTCAATTGAAACGTGCTTGGTGTGCTCTTTTATTGCATCAAGCAGTGTTTTTTGTCTAGACTTCGAAACATTTTGCGTGGTTTCAGATGCTGAATTTTGCTTCGATTCACCGAAGATACGTGAAGATGTCCTGAAGGTTTTTATGTGGATTTGGTTCCTTATGAAGTTGCATTGAAAACATTTTGAGAGCATTGTTTACCTAAAAAAAATATTTTAATAACGAATGTTTGTTAAAGACCTTAAGTAAGCATTGAATAATAAATGGCTGATCATAACAGTAAATGACTGTTCTATATTTACGATTAATCCCTCATTGCAAGATTTTCTATGATCGCTCGTTATAATTAATGTATAATAGTTTATGCGACAAAATTACTGACTACTCTCTACGCCATTTTGGTTATAAATAGATAAATAGAATATTTCACACGGAACGTGTTCTATAACTCCGAAGTATGACGAATGACTGAATGTTCTGTCGTAATGGTCCTGTCGTCTTACTTCTCTGTAACGTGATAAAATGAGACACACATATTTACCATTTTGTTCTGCCTTTATCAGTGCATTTGCAATTTATATTTAAAGCTTCAACCTCAAAATTTAACAGAAAAAAGGCAAATTTCAAAGTACTACCAGGATGTTTTCCGACTTTTAATATTTTCTGTAGTTTAAATAGTATCTAATGAACGTTAATAGATACAGTTACAAAATAAAAGTGTTTAGTCAATTGTTTTTGACTTACAAAATTCAACACGTTTCCCCCAAGTCCAAGTTAATTTCCAATTACCAATATTTAAACTGTCGATGTTGATGTAGTAATTGATGCAATGGGCACTTCAGTAAAACTAAAAGAGGCGTAAGTATTTCTCTGATACATATAGGTTTCTGAAAGATCGAAATTAATTTTCTTTTCGCGTTTGTTTATATATAAGTAAATAGAGGTTATGGCACTATCACATGTGAGTAAATGCTACGGGTAGAGGTAATTCCTTTGGATGTGTTAACAGTCTTTCTTGAGGATATGGCGAACGCGAGTTTGTTTGTGAATAATATACCAATCTAAAATCCACACAATTCTTATTTAACTCTATATAATATTTAAATAGGTATGATATTGAATCGAAGCATGGAGCTTTTTACACTGGGGGCCACATACAGTGGATAGACAAGACTTTATATTGTCAAACAGAGGAAGCCATAAATCTCCTAAACATTGAAAATGGCACAGTAATTCAGACTATAGGAAGTCCAAGTGAAGCTGAAGAAGTTGATACAATTCAGACTTTTACAACTGATGGAGATCGATATGTTTCATCTCATAAAAGTGGTTTATTGAAAGTGAGTGAAATGTCTTACTGAACTTAAGCATCTAACATCCATAATTTCTTCAAAAATATACCTCAATTTGTATGACTAAGAATTACCCTTCTTATTATACAATTTAATCCATTTTAACATGCTTTTTAAACACATTTTTCTTTAATTCCAGCTGTGGAAAAAAGATGGAAACCTAGAAAAAATGTGGAAATATATACATAAAGGGCCCATAGTCAAATTAAGCCTTAGTGGCAGTCAATTAGCGTCTGGAGGCTCAGACAGCAGTGTTAGAATTTGGAATTTAGAACATCAAGCTTGTATTCAAGCCTTAAAGGGTATTCATAATCTCACTTATACGTGAATTTTCGCATTATATTTACCTTGAAATTTATAGGTTGCCAAGGAGTTGTTAATATAGTTGAATACCATCCCTATGAAAACACTCTGTTAGCATCAGCAGATGATGGCAAAATCAATTGCTATGATTTAGGTAAATTTCCTGTAACTTTTTTAGTTTTTATTTTGATCAAATTGTTTTTGTAGCTAATGGTCAATTAAAAACTGTTCATGACGCACACTACAGCAAAGTTACATCCATAGCTTTTGCTCATGACAAAGAACATTTTATTTCCTGTGGACGAGACAAAGTTATAGTCTTATGGCAGTTTTACAATGGTGTGCCCTTGAAGACAATCGCAGTTTATGAGGTAGTTGAGGCCATTATAAGCCTGCCGATTAAATTCAAATTGCCCGGGTTTAAGTCTGAACCTGACGGGCTTTATGTTGCTTCTGCTGGAGAAATAGGTAAAATTTTATGCTTAAATATTCCTTATTTGTCTAATATATTTCTATATAGGTGTGGTACGTGTATGGGATGTTAAAAAATCAAAAGAAGTTTTTGTCCAATCAAACTCGTTAATATCAAAATCGTCTTATGAGGGCGGATTGGCAGTGATGTATTTGCTTTACAATGCAGATTCTGGGAGTATTGCAGTGGTTAGTGCAGAGCACAATATTGTTATTTATCATTTGAAATCATTCGCGTGCTTAAAACAATTTGTCGGTAAGTGCCACTAATAAAACCAATATTTATGAGGTCCAAAGTCAATTATTTTTAGGTTTTTCTGACGACATTCTGGACATAGTTCTGCTGGGCAAGGATAACAGTCATTTTGCAGTAGCCACAAATTCTGCAGATATTAAATTGTATGATAATGCCTCAATGAACTGTCAATTGGTGAAAGGGCATGAAGATTTGGTTTTGTCATTAGCAGTTTGTCCTATGGATAAGAATTTAATGGTGTCTTCTGGCAAGGACAATAGTGTGAGACTTTGGCAATTAGATGGAGGGCACATAAGGTTAGCAGTTTTACCCTTGGAGTCTCATTGATATAATTAAAAACGTCTGTTTTATTCAAGATGTATAGGTGTAGGTAGAAGACACACTGGTTCAGTAAGCTCAGTAACATTTTTCCAAAGCAGTCGCTGCGCTTTCGTGTCGTCCAGTCAAGACACTTGTTTAAAACTGTGGGACATTCCTTCCAAAGAGACGCAAAAATCAAAAAAAATCGTCAATTTGGACGAAAAAACCATAATAGCATGCAAACAGACTGTGATAGCTCATCAGAAGGAGATTAACTGCGTTGCCGTTAGTCCTAATGATAAAATCATAGCTAGTGCTTCTCAAGATAAAACTTTGAAATTGTGGAGCTGCGATAATTTAGAGTTAATAGGAACTTTGAAAGGTCATAAAAGAGGGGTTTGGAGCGTTAGGTAAGCTGTATAAAAATTGTTGGTTATCAAATATAAAGTTACAACTAGGTTTTCGCCTGTGGACCAAGTTGCAGTGTCCTCATCTGCCGATTGTTCAATTAAGCTTTGGTCTGTGGCAACTTTAAACTGCCTGAAAACTTTCGAAGGTCACGAATCCAGTGTCTTGAAAGCGGAGTTTCTGAGCAATGTATGATTATACCCGTTTTGGATACATTTCTTCATTAAATAAAAATGTCTCGTAGGGTTTACAAATACTCAGCGCTGGTGCTGATGGCCTGGTAAAAATATTCAATATTAAGAACTCAGAATGTGAGTGTACCCTGGATCACCACCAAGGCAGAATTTGGGCTTTGGCCCTCAAAACTGACGAAACTGGTTAGTCTATCTTTACCTCACTTCGACCTGTCCATTATATTTTAATATTTTTTAGGTTTCATAACTGGGGGCAGTGACTCTTATTTAATAAAATGGAAAGATGTGACGGAGGAAAGGAAACTGGAGCGGCAGAAAGAACAGGAAGAATTGGCATTAATAGAGCAGAAGTTGAGCAATTATATTCAGAGCGAGCAGCTTTTAAAGGCCCTTAAGCTGGCTTTGAAGTTGGAAAGGCCCTTGCAAACTTTAAAAATTATACAAGGGATCATTAAGAAGGGGGAAATTGGTATAACTCTTAGTTCCCGTTTGATATATTTTTCTACCACTTATTAAACTAAAATTTAACATAACTGATTAATTTAGGCTTAAAAGAGACAATAACGGCACTGAGAAATGACCAGAAAGAGAGCCTCTTAAATTGCGCTTTGAACTGGAACATGAACAGCAAAAATTGCCATCCAGCTCAATTGGTTTTCAATGTGTTGCTAAATGAGCTACAAGCAGGAGATTTCAGGTATGTTTTCCTTAACAAAATTTATGGAAAATACCTAATTGAGCCCAATTAATAAATTTTCAGGCCTGTAGGTTTGAATAAAATGGTGGAGTCTGCCTTGCCCTATACGGAAAGGCACTTTAAGAGACTCACACAGATGTTACAGGACGTGCACTTCTTATCTTATACGGTTAATATCATGCAGCCTAATGCTAGAAATGTAAATATTGGAGAATAAATTATTATTTAAAAATGAATGAAAGTGGTTTAAAGGATAACACTATTCCACACAAATTTTGTGTCTCGGTTTTCCCAATCAGATTTTCAATTTTTCTACATAATTATTGCAAAATTGTTTTAACTTAAAAAGTTTATTTTTGAGGCAGCTAAAAGGGAATTAAATATTGATTTTGCAAATGTGTTCCTTAACTTTAATAAAACAAATTCTTAATCATTGAAGACCTGTATTTCAAACGTCCAGATCATTGTAAAAGGGGCAAAAACAAACTTCGTAAATTACAAACGATGTTTATGTTTGTTATTGATAATAACAGATTGATAGAAATCAGAAAATGACTATTAAAGTTTAGACACCTGCGATAATTTTAGTTTGGCATACCGAATGAGGTAGACAACAACAAAAATCCAAATTTCAATTAATAGTGCCTCAATGACAGATGGAAGAAGAAACAACAACGAGTCGCCGGTTTTTAGGTTAAAAAAGCAAGAAGGTGAATTTTAATAGAGAAATTAATTAACCACGTAAGTAAAACTATTAAAAACAATTATCTCATGCCAATTGCCCAATACTCGTCTCATAAAGAAGTACCTAAATTCTTTTTAAAGTTACCGGAAAATGATTTTTTTTAGGTTTAAAAATGGGTCAAGTTCGCTGTGAAATTTGCCGCACAAGGCTGCCAACACAACGGAGCTTAAAATCGCATTATTTGCGCGGGCATTCAAAATTAAATTTAGCCCGCGAAATTTTTGTGCAAACCCTCAAAAATACGGTTCCTAAAGTTTATGTTAATACACTGAAACGCAAGACTGAACAGAGATCTCGTAATATTATACCTGATCCTACTGAAAAGACTGAAACTGTTTTCGCCAGAGATAGTGTTCAAATATTATACCGAAACAATGATATTATTATAAGGGATGACAAAAGCTCTGTCGATATGGAATTTTCTTTTGATGAGAACTCCAACGATGCCAGAGACAACTGTCCTGTTATTTCTAGTGATTTATCTACTAAGAACAAAAAGTCCTCTTCAACGCTGCCAGTGAATCTACTTAATCACAAAGATGTGAACAATAACAGGCCTATAAGCAAAGGGGCGCAGCTTAAGAAATTAGTTACATGGCAGAATCAAGGGACTACTAAACTTATATTAAACGCCTCATCAAGCAGTGCTTCTTCAGAAGACAGTCTTAAAAAGTTTTCTTTCAATAAGAAAATTAAGAAAAGGAGAGGGCCGAGAGATAAGAGCAGGCATTACAAAATCAATATAACTCGAACAAAAAATTGCCTTTCTTTGGATGAAAATACAGGTAGGTTTTGAGGATTTACTCCTGTTGGTTTATTTACTGTCACAGAAAAAAATGCTTTAAGGTACATTTTATCAATGTCACTGCAAACAGGGGCAATTATTAAGTAAAGAAGCCCCTAAAATTGGATTATTAAAATTGACATCAGACACAGAATCTGCCTCTGATGCAGGCAGGGTGAATGCTTTTAATGACATCAAAGTATTTTGCAGCAAATGCGGGAATGGATATAAAGATGAAAAGTTGCTTATAGAACATATGAAAGTTCATGAAACACACTGTAGGTGAGGCAAGAGACGCAAGTACAGAGTATTTCATGGTACATACCGGAACAGCAAATCCTTTATGTAAA
This sequence comes from Euwallacea similis, assembly GCF_039881205.1. Classification (NCBI taxonomy): domain Eukaryota; kingdom Metazoa; phylum Arthropoda; class Insecta; order Coleoptera; family Curculionidae; genus Euwallacea; species Euwallacea similis. Next base: position 5,504,594 of record NC_089609.1, read on the forward strand.
AATTTTAATGCATAATTACATCAATAACTTATTATTTCCAAAAACTTGTTAAATCGAATCTCAATAATTATGCCTCCAATTCTAGGGTATGTAATGAAATATTTCCAACTGAACAATCGTTTAAAGAGCACATCAAAGCCCACATTTTCAAAGTATTTGTGTGCCACCTTTGTAACTATGAATTTCCAGTTAAAGAAATGCTCCAAAGGCATTATGAAAGTCATGTTGAAGACTCGGTTTTGGATTCTGTGATAGACATGGAACAAGTAGTATTTAAAACTCTATTAACATTATTTGAATTGCATTGTTCTTCTTTTAGGAGTACAGTTTGCGACCTTGTCCTCTTTCCTCTTTACCCCACCAAGAGAGTATTAGCAACATTTTATATTTTTTGACCAGTGATAATGATCTCTACGGCAGTCAAATACCGAAAATACGGTGTGATATATGCCTTAACGAGGTATTTTATAGTGATTATGAGAGTCATATGCAAAACGTGCATCGAATTTACGGATGTAATTAGTTATCTATTGATAGAATAATTGTTGGTTTAAATTTCTACGGAGTTATTGTTTCTTAAATTACCATGTTTTTGATTGGGGGAGACAAATTTGTAAAAGTTTATATTTTTGACGATGGTTTAGTTATGGTTGTAAGTCGTATATTGTGAGAACAAAACTAGATCATTCCAATATATCGGAAAGCTGACATCTAATAAAAGTAAAAAAATGTTTTAAGCATGTAAAAATGCTCTTTGTCAAGACTGTTGTAATAATTGTTAAAATTGAAAGATAGACTCAGAAAGTCGCATTAACTACTCTAAAATAAAACAATATAGTCATAAAAAAATGTAACTTTAGTTTATACTGGCTTTATGAGGCACCCATTTTTAGACTTGGCAAAGATCTAATGCATTTTTTTAATTACTTGCACCTTTCCAAAACTGGGATGATCCAAAACTTTTTGAACACCAGTTATGTGTCATATTGAGGTATGTAAACACTTATGCAACGCTCGGAGAGATAAGAGAACAATTTTTTTTATACTAAATAATATAATGGTTTTAATTTTCTAATTAAATTAAATTATCATTCAATAGCATTGGCGGCTTTGGGATTGAGTGCTGCTGTTACCAAATTTCAACATTAGTTTGTTACTTTACATTGTCACGTTTTTGGGATTTTTACAAGAAGAGATACGTTTTAGGTTTAGGGAAGTCATTTTTATTTAATATGTACTATGTATACAGATTAATTTTTTTATGAAATAGAAAATATATGTTTTGTTACACCAGATTTCATCTTTCCAATTGTACTATTTAAAAATTGTATAGGGTATATCCTGAAATAATGATTTTCGAAAATGTTTCATCTCATTTAAAGACAAATAATATAGATAGAAAAGTCATTATTTGCAGCTAAAAACACATATTTAGTCAGCAGGTCATCTTTTTTGTTGACTAAACATTTATTTTTTTTGCATTTTGCAACTGATTTTATTCGGATTTTTCTGAGCAGAAACTTTCGTCTATTCAACTCCAAGCTTTATTAATTAACAGAAGCCTTGGCAGCAACAAGCCGTTGCTTTTAATATGGTTTCAAACAAAACATCCACATTTGAAATACATATATTTTATTTTGTACACAAATATTTGTACAATAAAAGATAATTGTACAAAAGGAAAATATCAACAAAAACGCATTAACTAAACACACACAATCTGTAGATATGCACAAAAATATTAAAATCAAGTGCAGGTTTTGTTAAATAAATAAAACAAAACTATAGGTACATAATACAGAAGACTATAAGACGATACCATCAACACTTTCATGGCACCTTCAAAGAGAACACTCTTAAGCTATAAAGTTAACGAAATTCAATCACAGTCATTCCAGGACTTCATATCTTCAAAATGCACGACATTGTGAAATTTGGAAATATAAATTTTGCAGACTGTTTTTAATAAAAATTCAAAGAAAATGAGAGCGAAACGATCAGATATTTACAGAAGGAAATTTATAAGTAGTGTATGAAAAATATTTAATTGGGGTTCATTTTTCTCTTTGATAAACTGCTAACAGTCGGTCTCTCACTAAAAAAACTGTTTTCTGGCGGACTACAATAAACATGGCGAATAATACTTATATATCAATATGTGGTTAAGTTTGAAATTCTAGGAAAATAAACCACTGTATAAAAGGCAATTTTTGCAGTAGTACAGTATTCTTAACTCGTGCAGTATTAGTTTCAACAAAGGAAAGTAACTCCCTATTTATATAACTTAAATTACTTCCTTAGGAATAACGATAAAGAAAACAGTTGCCTATAGTAATAAGAAATAATTAACAAATGATATGAAGGCTCTAATTTCTTACTATTGTTTCTTTTCCTTGTCTTCTTTATTAACTTTCTTCTTCAGCTTCTTTTTTTCTTTCTTTTCGCCCTCTTTCACCTCAGCTTTAACTTCTGTTTCAGCGTTACCAGCATCCTCATTGGGCTTTGTAGGCTCCTCCACTTTCATTTCTTTTTCAACTTCAACTTCGCCTTCAACTTTTGCCACAGCGTCGCTTTCACCACTTTTGGCCTGAAAGGCTTCTTCTTCATTTTTTTCCGCCACTTCGCTCTGGGAAGCAGCAGGAGACATCTCCATAGCGTTGGGCTCCTGAGAACTCTGCTCGGTCTCCATTTTCTCTCCCTCCTGAGGCTCAACTTCCATTTTATCCTCCTTGGGAGCCGCATTAGCCCCTGCTTTAGTGTCCAACAGACTAATAGCCCTTTCTATGCTTTTAATAGCCTCTTTCCTGGCGCTTCTAATAGAATCTTGGCCTTGGGTGTCAACGTTGTCCAATTTCAGCAAGTTCCTCGTCAACATCTCGTCTAAATATAAATAGTTTTTGTCTTTAGGCAATCCATTAAAAGCTTCAACTTGCGTAAGCAAGTTAGCGACATCCCTTTGGATAGCTTGAATTTGTTCTATGGGAGTTGGGGGTTGTTTTTGAGGTTGAGGTTGAGGTTGTGGTTGTTGAGGTTTAGGTGACTCGCGAGCTTCGCTCTGTTTAGCCTCAGGTTGTGCCTGAGGTTTCGGAGCTTGCTGTTGCTGAGAAGGTGCAGTTTGTGGTCTATGACCTTGCTGTTGGGGCTGCTGCCTCTGTCCTGCAAACCTGCTAGGGCTCTCACTCCTGAACCCAAAATCATCTTCGGGGAACCCTGATGAGAAATGTGGAGGCCAATCTCCTCCAAACCTGTGAGGGTCTCTACGCACGAACTGAGTGTATGCTTCAGGCCTCATTCCAAAAATGGTTTCCGGCTGAGATCTGGGACTATCAGAGAAAATCCTTTCGGGTTGGGGCTGTTGCTGCTGAGGAGGGGCGGATGTTTGGGCTCCGAAATGCTTGGGCACGACTGGATCATCACGACCCTCTACATGGATGGGGATTACACGTTCTGTGCTGCCGCTTCCGGCTTGGCTATGGGGTGCGCCTTGTGCGGGGATGTTGGTTTCCTGGTTGACTCCCATGGGGATGTTTACAGAGGATGTGAAGCGCTTGTTTTCTGGAGGGGCAGACATGGAACGTTGTCCGCGCTCATTCAGGGAGTCGTCGGGGGGCTGGTGTTGGGCGAGATCGCAGGTGTTGCTTTGTTGGATGGGACGACCTGGAACAAATTAAAATTTCTTTGAATTTGATCATGCAATCACTAAGGGCTAATGAGTTTCCTTGAAATAATTTTGTTCGATTGCAAAATAGTTATTTATGTAACCAGTTACAATAGATGCGATATGCCTAATTTTATGTAGTAATATGTGAGATTTTGAAAGATGAGCGAAGTGAGGTTCTGTAATATGGTACGAATTATCTTGATAATTTCTCAGTGAAAAAACTAAAACACTCACCTCTGGTTGTTTGTCCACTTTCTACTTTAGTCTCCTGGGGTTGACTGCTAGTTGTTGGCTCCTTTGACTGAGCTTGAGCTCCACACTCTTCTTCAGTTTGAGTTCCTTGACTCACAGATTGACTCTGCTGGCTTTGATACTGAGGCTGCTGGTGTTGCTGTTTATTGGGAGATTGTGGCTGGTACTCCTGACTATACTGAGGAGGATGCTGCTGATAACTGGAGCTCCCTTGATGTTGTTGAGGTGACTGTGGACGTTGGTTCTGGAAGTTCTCAAAATACTCAGGATACGCCTCGTAGTATCTCTGAGGTTCTCGCTCGAAATCGTCTCTATCGAACGGAAAACCGAATCTTTCGAAACGACCGCTCGAAAATGGCCTTTCGAACCTTCTTCTTATGAAGTCGTCTTGATCTTGGTCGCCTGCACTCCTCTGACCTCGTCTGGGGAAGTTTTGGAGATGCTGGGCGAATTCTGGGTGGCGTTGGGCAATGTCCTCGAGGGGGTCTCTAGTGCGACGCCCGGAGTTGTCGAAAGGAAAGCCAGACTATCATAGAAAAATTCAGTTGTTTGTTACAGTTATTAAGGTCTTATAGAAGATAATGATGCATGACCAAAATGATATAATAAAACTATGGACATATCCGTGGGAGTGTGGCTGAAGGGAGTTTAGAGATATAAAAAAAGTTGTCAGGATGGCCTTGCAAATTCTCTTTAAGGGTATTGTGGCAAAACTCGCTACTTACACTATCATAACAATCATAATCCATAGGGTTTAAATCTGCGTTGCACCCCCTTCGGTGCTGCACTATCACAGGTATATCGCGTATTGTCTCTACCGCTGACATTTTCAACACACTAAAAGTAGAAAATTCAAAATTCGCGCTATCGACACTGATCAACTTTCTCTCTACACGGCAAAATCGATTCTAAACGCGCAAGGAGGAGGTGACGCTGTTTTATATTGGTTGTAGTTGGACTCCTACATACACACTCGAATTTTCTGGCTCATTCGCAATCTATCGGGCATGATACGCCAAACATTTATCATGCGAGAATGAGAGAGAACGCTAATAGGCAACGAGAGAAGGGTGGAGTAGGACGGTATATGCGGTTGAGATAAACCCTTAGCAAAGAGACCCTTAGTATAAAGAAGCGACAAGGGGAAAGAAAGTTCTGGAGTTCTTTAGAATGCTGCGGGTAGAGAGAATTACTTCAAAAGGGTTTTTTGGACTGCGAAAGAATATTCTGGAAGCTTGCGACCTTCTCGACTCAATTAATAAATATCATATATGACCAGTGGTCATTATTAAGGAAAAATAAATCGAGTGCATGTAATACATAGCAACCACAGCCCCTGGTTTGACCAAATACGGTAGTGGCGGCGACTCTTAAGGTTGTCTGCTGGGAACTGATACTGAACCTTAATCATGGTTAAATTGCACATTTTTTTATTTCTCTGTGTATGATAATTGCAGTCTCATTATGCACTCAATCAGAGAAAAATATGACTAATTTCGATCATGCACGTCCAGCAGTTATTGTTAAATCATATTATTAGAAGACCCACAATAATATAATCACTCGGCTGACCCTGAGGGTTAAATTAAAGGTTTAATAATACGTCCATTATACGATGCTCAATGACAAACTAAAATCTACCACAGCATCTTTAACACCGGTTATAAGTCAAGGTGCATAAAAGGAAGTGGCAAAATAACGCAGGCCTACTAACCAGTTCCCCGAATCCGACCATCATCGGGGACCATAAACATATCTAACCAAAAGCAGAGGCTAAGACAAATCATTATTGTACACGGAGATCTCCTAATTGGAAGATTTTAATCGATCGAATGAGTAAATAGAAAACAAGTAGGCAGACTGCCCGATTCAGTGGGCGAATGTTGTTACTTTCTATAAGATGACTTTGTAGTTATTTATCAGGGTCGATTAAAAACGGTTCGATTGGTGCCAATGATAAAACTTGCTCATTTGCAATGGGATCGAATGAGTGAGTCGTTCTGGATATGGAATCTAGTTGAGGACTTTCTAATGCGAATTCCTGAGGAGTAGAAGGTGATATTATGGTGGTCTTATTAATTGACAATTTTTGATTATCTCCTGTTCTTGGATAACCACACTAATCTTCTAGAAAAGTCATCGATGATGACATTTTACCTAATCCTAAATTTGTTTTTGTGTGCTGCGTGGCTTGTCGTAACAGTTTACCATATCTGATCCATCGATTTTCTTGAGAATATTCTAGTAGAAAGTTCGTGGGTATTACTTAATGAATTAGTTCGTTTTCCAATTTACCTATCCCCTTGTATATTACAAAACGAATCGTTTCGAAGAATAAAAGAATTGTCTAAAACTGCAAACCCACATTTTCGCCTTTTTGTCAAGAAGCTTTTCTTTGATTCTTGAAGAACATCAAAGGTGTGATAAATTCTACTCAAAAGGAAAACCTTAGACACAGCTGAAGTTCGACATTTCCCAGACTAAGTCAATGTAGCTGCACAATGAAGGTCAGGAAATGCAAATTTCCTGAGTAATCCAATGCGTCTGACTAAAGCAATTAAATACACCCATAACCATCCATAACTTGATTCCCTCGATCCATCATTTTAAGTTACAATTTGGTTGAGATAATGAGTAATGCCCGCCCGTAAATATTCATGTAAGTTGTTTCTGATTGGACTTATTGTTTAACTGTTTATTTGTGGAAAAAATTTTTAAAACAAATAAATAAAACAGGGACTGCTGAACTGAAATTGGAATAAGCGAGCTCATTAAACTTTTCACATCCTGCAGTGTCACCTACATCGTAAATTAAATTGCTTTGGTGTTAACGTTTGTTCTTTATTGGTAACAATGTTTGAATGCTAAAAATAGTCATTACAGCATCGACTTCAAATACAGTTTTTTAAAATTTTAATGGCGATTATTGTAAGTTTTCAACGAATCGAGAAATAAACCATACTCATTGTGAATATTACTAGTTCGTGGTTGTATCAGATTAGAGCATTTTCTTTTAATTACGATGACTGATTTGCACTCGTTTGGTAATTGATTTTCAATGGAATAAGGTCTCGAATGATAGGAAAACATCACGTAAATTCCGATAACTCGGCAATTCAAATTTCAAAATTCGAATTATTTGTTGTAAAACCCCTAAGCAACATAAATATTAATTTACAGAAACTATACATAGCCGGCAATTTAGTCAAAAATAACTCTCCTCTGTGTCATCTTGGTTTATGTTGTTACTCAAAATTATTGTGCGACAAAATTCCGCATAAATCTCGAAAAATCGTGCCAAGAAAAAGGACTTGTAAAGTATTTCGGGGATATTATGGGCCGAGTTATGGACTAAAAGCAAAAAACTGTTGTATAGTGAACCGCACATCGCATTGATTTATTAAGGGTAACGCAATAAAAATAGTGGTGATTCACTGTTTTCATTGCAGAGTCCACTGTGCTGTTAATAATGGTCAAGCCACTACAACCGGTTCTCATTTGGTGTTAATTATCTTGTAATAGGTTATATGTGGTTGTTATGGAGATTTCCAAAATAATAGAGAGATAAACTTGGATTTTAATGTGCCATTAGGTTCTCGTCTTTAATACGTGATTCAAATAAAATTAAACGGCCCATCGTGTCTAATGCTATTATGTATTCCAAACAACTGATAGTATATGAGCAATTTTTATACACATTTCCAGCTGAAAGCATCTTGACGAATTTAATTTAGTAATATTGTAATTATAAATTTATCCTTATTGGGGTTTAAAGGTTACAGCAATTTCCAAGGCCAGACTGACATTACCAGATTAAAATTTCCTACCTTCAGTAGAGTGGTAGATCTTTTATTTTACTCAATAACCAATCATTAGTAAGGTTACATATATTAGTGCCCTTACAGCAAAAGCACATACAGAGTGCCTGTTTTATTGGACCCCCTCTCATAGAGATCTCAGTTATCTGAAGAGAAACGAGGTCGGTCAAATTAGGGCAAAATCTTGCAATTTAACGTTTAGTGAGTTTCAAACTTATTTTGCAAAAAAGGTAGTAAGTATACGTTCTCAAATCGGTAGTGTTGCCAAGACTTATCGAAATATCTGTGAAATGTTGAATTTTCTTTTCTCGTTATTTTTTTGCTTATAAACCAGAAAAACGAAATTTCAGTTTTTCAGACGTTTAGAAGAGTATTGGCAAAAATGTTGATTTGAAAACGTATTTTTATTAAGCTTTGCGCAATTTTGCCGTAGTTTAGCCGACCCCATATCTCTTAAGATAACAGAGATTCCAATAATGGTGCTTGCAGAACAGGTACCCTGTATACAATAGTAAACATTTAGCTCAGCATTTAATTTAGTTTAACATTTTTTTTGCATTATTCTATTGCCGACTTTCATGTAAAGGCCTGCCACTTTTTACTAAATAAAATTAGACTTGATTACTTCCACCGTGTGAATTTTATTTACATACCCGATGTTTTGATACAAATTCTAGGGACATATCAAAAAATGAGAATGCTGACAAAATGAGTTCATTATTTACTACTAAATGCTACAAGATTATTCATGAGCTGGTATTGAATATCTACTTAAGAAAGAGTTAAGTAAGGAAAGTCTTTTAAATTAAGTACACAATAGGAAATAAAAAATGGAAAATATGAAAAATGATGTGTATGATCGTTTCTTTTTTTTTAATATACTCACTAGCACTGCGTTGTAGCAGATAGCCTAAGCGACGTTGTTAGACAGATCCTGCAAACCAAAACAAAGCACACTTCACGCAGGAATGACTACCATAATTAGAGTATATTATGTAACTTAACTGATTAATAAATGATTGTGTTTGGTGTTGCATTTGCATAAATTACTACAAATACTATGAAAATTTGATGAAACATAAACCAGAAAAGTATAATAGGTAACCAACTAAATCAAATTTCCAAATGAAAATAACCATTTGAATTAGAAAATTGAGATCAATTAATAAAAAATAACCACTTGTATATTTAAAATTGGTAGTAGGTTGTAGGCTATTAACAAGAAGATATTTGTGAATAATTCATCTCAAAAAAGTATATCTCCCACTGGAGAGAAATTAAGATAAAAACCAATACAGAGAGCCTGGAGATTCACGTTTGGCCAGTATCCAATATTCAATACCATCGAGAAAATATTTGAAGCATGAGCGTTTAAGAAAGTGGCCTGCAATGGTTGATAAGATAAGTTGAGCTTATACGTAAAATTATATTATTTGCCAAGTTATCTACTTATTTAGATACCTACGTTATGATTAATTAGGCATGAGTTAATTCAGGTAATATTCAAGGAAGTACTTGAGTTACTATTATGTGATGCCAACTGATGCAGCAAGGGTGTGCAGTGATGGATTAGCATAATTTTTTTTGTATTCATATGGTTTAAGTTATTTTTTTCATTTATTTTTGTGTGATGTATTAATTGTAATACACTTTGATCTAGGCATTTACCATAGAAAAAAGATGCTATTATAGCTGCTTCTTGTGTAGTCAGACCAAGGCGATGAAGAATTCTTTTGGAGAGCCAATTGGTTTATAATGAAATGTAATATCATACTGAACTTAGTCTAATAAGAAATGCATGAAATTTTAATTTTCTATTTGAACATTTTGGCCTTGACTTTGATATTTTCAAAACTAAAATTTTTAAATAAAAATAACTTGATGTCGTTAGTAACTGTGTGATTAATTAAACAATTTGACTCAAAATTAAATACTAAATTACACCATAGGAAATATTAATGTCATCCTTGGTACCTTGACTTCCCAGATTCTAAAGTTTTGTTATGAATGGAACTTTAGGTAAAGAAATATTTAGAGCCATATTATTAATATTTCACCAACTTAACAGGAGGGATGATTTTGTTATCTGGTCATTGCTTTTTTGAAGGAGACTTAATACATTTGGGATAAGTTACCACCATTTCAATAATTTGACCTAAACGTTGAAGTTAACAAAATCCTTATTTCCCCTGTACGCTTGGTTGAATATCAGTAATTTGGCCCTTAATAAAGCGACAGTTCGTAATGTTTTGCACTCTGAAGATTCTTACCAATGAGATTAAAAGGGGGGGTTTGTATTTTATTTTTAAAGAATTCCCAAGTGATTTCCAAATACCTCTACAATTTTTCGGTTTATGAAGTGAGGAAAAACAACACCAAACTAAAGAAAACCAAGCGGTTAGTATGAAAAAATGAGTTAAAAATAGCCCTCTGAAAATGGGGCGATTCAGGCGTATAGAACAACGTTTTTACTTACAAAAGCGCTTCGGCTAAAAGGCATTTCGGTTGCTAAACACTGAGACGAATAACACGGAGAGCTTACATAAAAAATCAATTAATTAATTGTAAGAATAGCGAGAAAAATCCTTAATTCAGTGAAAATTTACACAACTCGTTGGACAGAGAATCATCTGGAACAATTTTAATCTTGGAAAATAATTGACACTCCTGAATGGTTCTCTTTGTCGCACTTTCTGTATACCTGGATTAGTACATCTTTTTCTGTGTTCAAAGAAAGTCGTAGCTTGAATTATGCAATGTCAGATGACAAATGAGGAATAAAAAGTCGACATATTGTCAAAGGTATATGCCCTTGATAGGCAGCCCACAATTGTCTTGAATTAAAAATTCAAAAGGAAATTCTTTTTTAAGAAATATTTAACAAAAGACCATGCATCGTTATGAGAGTGTGGCATTCTTTACTTAATATTAAAATTTACCATGCCAAAATGAAGAACTAATTATTATTTCGGAGATTTAATGAAAAAGATTTTATACACGAGGTTGCCACTTTAAGCAATATTGCCAGATCGTTCTTATACAGGATCAGCTGTTTTTTGATTCTTTTTTATAAATTTTTTGTTTATTAATGGATGACATGCGCCGCCCAAGACCATCAACTGTACCCTTTTTTTTCACAAAGTCAAAGTTCTTTCAAAATTTGAGTATTCGCATGGTGTACTCGTAGCAAAATCAGAGTGTGAAAATGTCGTTGCAGGACAAGGTGAAAGAGTTCTATTCAAATGATATCGTGTACAGGTTCGACAAGCACAAGAAAATCATATTCGGGATGGTGGTAGATTCCTACGAGGCCTCAAGCGACGATATGGATGATTTGCACGCTTTACAAAAGGGCCAGATTAGAGTCTCATGGAGCAACAGCTCCAGGGACCAAGTTTGGCGCCAAAGCAAGGTCTGTACCTGCAGCTGCTGAGGCCTTTTTATAATTATGTAGGCTTTTAAAACCTGAAATACATAAGCAGTTAATTTTCAGTAATGCGAAGATATCAGTCAGAAGTGTGGGTAACCCCAATTCCCATTAATAGTTGACAACATTTCAGCAGTTAGCCTTATAGTCACCCCTGTTGTATTAGGGTTGCAATGTCTTGCATAGGGATTTTGAAGAACTCCATATGTGTCCCACATTTTCAGCTGCTAAATTAACAAATAATCTATTTCCTCGTTTACACATGGACAGTTTACTGGCAGAAAGTACTTGCTGCCAGTAAAGAGTCTATCTAACTTTTCACTGTATAAATATTTTTAATCTAATGTCAATAGAGGTATTTTGAAGTGTTAAAATTATAACAATGCATTTATTACATTGAAAAAACCCAATTCTAAATGCACCACTAATTTTGTTTCTTTTTTTTCAATATTTTCTAACTCCCAATTAATGGCAAGACTAGAACATTAAACAGAAATATTAATTTAGCACAAATATCCTGTGAGAGAATGCTAAAGTAAGCATACTGAAATCTCTGTGATATCTATTGTGATTTTTTAATTTAGTTGGCCAGATTTTTTATTTAAAATAGATTTTTCAATGTAATGTCTCAATTTTGAAGCATCATGTCAGTCACCACAGTTGACAACTGGTCTATAACTCACTCTCAATTTAGGTTCACTTGATGAATAGAAGTATAATCTCTGGCGACATTGTCCGAAGACTTGAAAAAGGCAAAGAGACACAAAGAGGCTATTGCAAAGAGACCAAGCAGAGTGTCACAGTTCAAATAGTTGGGACTGATAAGGTAATAATTTATTAACCCTTCCCAACTATCCATAAATAAAATGCATTCCAAAGGTAATAGAACATGTGGTCAGTGATAGACTTCACAATGTGAGACCTTTTGATGTCGATGATGCAGTCTGCTTGGAAAATAAATTTGGCCGAATTGAGGTAAAAGTTATGACAATACTGTAACTCGTCAATTTTATTGTTGATAATAGGCTGTAGATCAAATGATGTCAATGCATTCCATGGATGGGTCTGTGGTTGAAGTTTATACAAGTATTAACAGTGATATTGAGGATTATTGGCTAATGAAGAGGAATAGATTTCCTTTAGACATTTTTTATCCTGGGCAGGAAGTGGTAAGTTACCCTTTATTATATTAAAATTTATTTACATCAAGTTCTCTTTACTAAATAAAAATCATGTTCGTGACTGACATAAACACCCTGAAATTCCCCATTGGAAGGCAATATAGTGCAATTACTAAATATGTCTGCACATACATTAATCTACTATTTTTAATCCAATCAGATTTGCGTTCCTTCCAACCTCGAACAACCAAATTGGATAAAGAAAACCAAAACGATGAAGCGAAATATGCAACAGCGTCAAAGATTCACTATCCAACATGTTACTGAAGTTGTGCTTGATGTGGCCTTATACAGTCAGACCTCTGGCTATTCTTACATTGCCCAATTTATGGACGAAGATGTTAAAAAGTAAGACTCTAAAAAATCCTAGATAAATTAAATTTTCAATGTTGGTGGAAGATTGAAGGTGCTGGAACACCCAAGTGATACCTGTTTAGAACTAATGGATCGGAAACTATTGAAATTAAGCTCTCATGATCTACTTGTGAAGAAGAAAGAATGGGTTAGGAAGCTATCTCTCATATACCGACCGGAGGTGCCTAAAGTGCGACATATTGTCAATACCAATTCAAAAATGTAAGGCCTATGTGAGTTTTTTAAGCCCTATGTAATTTGATTTGATTTTGTAAAGCAATTCAAGAGTGCCCCGCATTCGCAGTTCGTCTTTATTATATCCCACCACTCCGACTAATTTGGAAACTGTCAATTCACCAAGTTTCCCTAATGTAGATGATAACGAGGATGATTGGTGGACGGAGGAAGGTGAAGAATCGGATGAAGATGCCAATGAAGGTAAGAAATCACTATCTCAGACTGTTATCATTATTACTACATATTGATTTTATGTCGCTTTTGTTGTAAATTTGTTTTTAAATGCTCTTCTTGTATAGGTACCGTCGAAATGAATTCTTCTCATAAGTGAAAATTTAACGGTAGTTGTCCAATCATTTTTCTACAAAATGCTTCACTGTAAATTACTTGTAATAAATAAAAAAGTAATAATTTTAGATGGAAGTGGTGCTTCGAGTCAATCCCCATCGCTAGCAGGAACAAAAAGCGTATCAAAGAAGAAACATTATCCGCCCATCCCTAGTGAACTTACCGCGGGCCATACCTTACCCGTTGAAGTAATTTAGCCAATATTCATATAAGTTTTTTACGTATTAATTTCGTACACATTAGGTGATTTGCGTGGAATCAAAAATTACAGTTGTATGGCAAGATGGCACTGAAGAAAAGGACATTCCATCCACCCATCTTTATTACTCCATATCTCTTGACGATCACGAGTTTTTCCCCGGCGAATGGGTGGTGAAAGATGTGGCCAATAGTGATATGGATACCAAGTCTAAATATGGGGTTGTGCAGAGAGTTTACTACATGGAGAGAACTGCGACTATTAAAGTGAGCATAAAAAAATTGTCAAAATGGAGTTTCATTTAAAGTTTTTCAGTGGTTTATCTACTCTGAGAAAGAAGACAAGCCCCAAGCGTTAGACGTGGAAGAATTGAGTGTCTATGATCTGAAGAAGCATTCCAAATTTGTTTTCAGACCTGGGAGCATAGTAAAGGCAAAGCCCACTCAAGAGGGAAAAATAGGGAAGGTTATTGATAGCTGTGTAGAGGTATGTAATGATGTATTTTCCTATGTCTCCTCCTATTCTATGCACTTTCTGAGGTTAAATTATTAATGTGTTATTATCTATAATAACCATATTATATAACGAATAATCCTACTAACAATCTATTTCTTCTTGGATAGGGATATGTGATAGTTCAGTGGTTAGAGAGCAAATTAGAAAATTGTTGGCCTCAGCACATAGAGTTACTTCCTGACACTGCAGAAATCGAATACTCAGACGGCGGTGAATCTGGAGATGAGGATGTAGTAAGTAATAATATCTTTAGTCCCTGAAGGGAAATGAGAATGTTTTTAAAAGGTCTCATGGGAAACTGAAAGTATTGAATCGTACGCCGGCGATATCACAGACGAAACAGTATTACAAAATATGGCGGCGCGATTGGATTTCGTCCGAGCCAGGATCGTGTACCTGAAAGAAGCCTTTAAAAATCATACTATCACCGAAAACTTTGCAGTAAGTCCGCGGCTCAATAATTTTTATCAAAATCGCGTTAATATTTCTTTCAGATACTCAAAGACTTACTCTTAGTTTACGAAAACTCTAGTTATTTAGATAAACTGTTGGGGACGTCTTTTTTCAGCTTGAAAAGCAAACATTTTCAGGTGAGACATATTTAAGTTAAAGACAAAATTATCATTTTTGCGATAATTGTTATATTAGGCTCTTTTGATGCAAGCAAAAGAGAAAGCAAAGGCTCAAAATATTGAACTGAAAGGAAGGTTGTTTTCAAACGAGTTTCGATTCATGACAACAAAGGTGAAAGTGGCCGAATCGGAGAATATTAAGAAGATGATTAAATTGGAGAACAAGATTAACGCGGAGATTGAAAAGAAGGAAGGAAATAAAGGCGGCACAGGTGAATTAATTAAAAACAAAACTGTCGCAACCATTAAAAAAACTTAATCCAATTTTTGAAGTTCCAAATTCTAAAAAACATGTGGTTTATACTAAATATTACAAAATCTTGACTGAAAAATGGCAATCAAAACAGCTGTTAAATTGTGTTTTTCAGTTAAAGTAATCCAATTATCAACAGCTCTGATTAAAAATGTTATTTATTTAAACGTTTGTGACTATCTGCAGCGCCAACAACCCCACTATCGCCAGATAGCTCAGATGTCCCTTACATATCTCAAGAAAACCTGTGTGTAGAGCTTCTTTCCACCCTTAAAGTAAGAATGGATCTCGCATATGCTGAAATTATTAGTCGCATAGGAGGTAGTCAAGCCCTTAGCATCCTTACAAAGGTCTTACTCTAATTTTCCCAACGTCTAAAACATTTTAATGTGTTTTGCCTTAGGCCACTGAAACTACAGCAACTCCAACCAGCTCCACTCCGCTACCTAGTTTCCCTACAACTCCTGAGGAATCATTTTCCGTTTTAAGTCCATTCAAACCTAAAAAATCCCTCTCATCAATAAAGGAAACACCGATTGCCACCCCGTCAGGAGGGGAGACCGAGTGGTATATAGTTGTTGAGGAAGCACCAGTTACTCACCACTATTTCACTAGTAAATTCGAGCCGACTGATCTACAAAAGTGATAATTATTTATTAAAATTAGTGTCTCAAATGCAGAGTTACTTGTTCATAGGTTCCTTAAAGTTGTAGTGAAAGAGTATAAGCTATTAAAAGAGTCGTTGCCTGCGGATGTTTGGGTGAGGTCCTTCAGCGATAGGGTGGATTTGATGAGTGTGATGATTCGGGGTCCTGCGAAAACGCCTTATGAAGATGGGTTGTTTATGTTCGATATTCAGTTGAGTCCGGATTATCCAAGATCACCGCCATTGGCCCACTATATTAGTTATAGTACAGAAAGGCTAAATCCAAACTTGTACGTTGAGGGTAAGTTGAAATTACTATTACGGTCATGATAAAAAAAATATTAAGAATTGTCTAAGTGGACAAGATAGTTCGCTTTATAAAATGGTGAAAGAGTGTTTCTAAGGATATTTTTATAGACAGATTCTTGGTATTTCTTTAGGATTATAATAATCATTTAATGATTTTATTTTCAATTGTGTTTGTTACGAAAAAAAAACAGTGAAAAATTACGAATTTTCAAAGGTAAAGTGTGCGTTTCGCTTCTTGGAACGTGGATGGGAAAAGGCACTGAAGTTTGGGGTCCGAATAGTACTTTGCTACAACTGATCGTCTCGATTCAAGGTCTGATTTTGGTTTCGGAGCCATATTATAATGAAGCCGGCTACGAAAAACAGACAGATACTCAACAGGTAAGTTAAGTATCATGTTTCTATTTTTACTGTCAAGTATTTAGGCATGTAACTTCACTTGAGGAGATATTATCTGTCTCGTTCAAAACATAAGGAAAACCTACAATTTTGAATGTCTACTACAAGCAATTTTTGCATTTTTTTTAGGGGTATGAAAACTCGAGGACATATAATGAATTGGTAATCTTGAAGTTGGTACAAAGCATGACGGAATTACTCCTAAATCCACCGAAAGTGTTTCGAAACGAAATTTTAAGTCATTTTGCTCAAAACAGCGAGAAGCTGTGTCAACGCTTAGAAGGTTTTTGCAACGAAACGGTACATAAAACTTTGAAAATACCTATATCCTTTTTTTACAGTCATTTTTCCTCAGCTTTGAGAAACTTTTGCCTGGCCGTAAAATCTGTCTAAATTTGTTAGACCGTGTTTATACAATGTTGGGAAGTATTTGCCTCAAAACTGTGGAAAAGCTCGTCTTAATTACTCTATAAAGTGTATTTAAAATGGCATTCAATTTCTTCAGTACGTTGTTAGCAATTCTTCTATAGACACTATAGAAATAACTAAAAAAAAACGTTTTAAATGCACTCTCTATATGAACCAATCCTAGAAGTAGCTTTATAACATTTTTAGGATCCTCTGAAACCAGAGTTTCCCCTGCTGCCTGTTAGCAAAGGCCTAAAACTTTCCCTTACCAGTTCATTAAGAAAGTTTAGGGAGGTCGTGGGAAGGAAAACTCAATATGAAAGTAACGTAGTTCAAAGCTAGAAAAACTCTTCGGCGTTGGTTAACCTATCAACAACGCTTAACATACAATTATTGGTAGGTGCTAACGTAAAATTGTGTTTGATCAAATACCTCGATTGTGATAGAAGAAAGTCGTAAGTGATACACTTATTAAAATTGTTCGTTTTTCTTATTAACAATCAGACACCTGCCAATTTAAAAATCACACACTCAAGTTTATTGTCATAGTGGTTTAGTTTAACTAGTTCATGGCTTTTTTTCCAGAATAAAAATTCATTTGTTAGGGTTGCGCACTTTATTTGTAGTTATTTATTTATTTATTTTCCATTATTAGTATTAATGAAGGAGCATTTGTTGGCTGAAAGTAGGTCTGTCGTGGTATTTTTCTACCTCTTTGGTGTGAATTGTTGAAAAAATTACGTCCTTTGAAAATTCTGAATGGTAATATATTGCCGAGATAGTGCTGTGGTATTACAATGTAATTTGAGACTTGATAAGTAATTCTCCAAGGCTGTTTCTACGTATTGAAAATCACTTTGCTACTATAATAGTTGTTAAGAAGTCTTAGAGATGTTGAATAAGACATTTATTTCGATGGTGTTTAGAGATTTCAAGCATACATTTCAAAGGAAAATAAGGGCCAATTTTATTTTTTCTTGATGTACTTAAAATTGCTCTCTGAAATTGTAAAATTTGTACAATGCAATTGTGCACGAGTTTCTTACAACACACAAAAGCAAATTTCGCTCTTCCTGAAGAATCATTACAATTTTAACAACGCTTGTTATGTAGGAGGTAGGGTTTTCTAGAAAATCTTCAATAAAAACTGTTATACTGTTCTTAAAAATTGAGTTTTATTTTTAATTGGTATGCGGAGATTGTTTAAATAATATGAAGGGGAATTAATTGAGGTAGGTGCGACATTATTTCCCTTGGAGTAAATCCAGTTTTTGAGTGTTTTATATAAGTGACTCATCTAGGGCGGATCCCAAGTAGGCAGGGCTGTTGAAAACGGAGTTGTTGCTCCAAAAAAGACGACCTTTTTTATTTGGACACCCATGATTTTAACCTTTAATGGGACCTTACATAGATGATCACATTTCTATGGGAATATCGTTTAACAATTCATTTAATAATACTAATTTTACTCGAAATAAATTGTCAGTTAAGAGATTTTTTTAGAAAAGATTGTTCTACTTATTAAAATTGCCCACCCTATATATTCCATCCTATTAAGCGAAAAGGGGAATACAATGAAGTGACACCCAACCATAAAAAATAAAAGTTTGTTTAGATTGCCAAATTGGTTTTTTAAACGTTTTAAAGTAGATACAAATACTGTCTTATCTCTCACTTTCCCACAAAAAAACTTTCTTTCTTAATTGATTTGTAGAGTCAAGATTTGTCTAAAGCATGGACAAACCGCCGTTTATCGCACGGCAGCCGCACTATTACAACATATTTTATTTCTTGATTATTATTAAATAGGCTGAACTGTGAGATTTGTGAAGGATTGTTTATTTATTCACCCATTGATACTAAACCACCGTTTTTTCCACAGACTGATTTTCGCAGTCGATGCACGACGAGCTCACTCGCAAAAACGTGCGAAATCCACACTTTTTACGTTTGAATATGCAGTTTAGACCGTGAAAAATTGATTTCAAGAGAACCTTTTTACTGGAGGATTCAAATTTAGTTTTTGCAAGGCTAAGAGTGTCCCTCAACCATCATGGGAAAATATCAAATTTAAATTAGAAATTGTAGGCTTAAATGTGTTTGTAATACCCAGTTGTCTTCTATTTCTTTACCACTTTTTGCTGTTAATGACTTTTAGTGAGTGCTTGATGAGCAAATTAAGTGTATCTACTTGCCCAACAACCTAATCACCACCTTAGCATAAGCTGTGGGAAAGAATGCCATAAAACTAACACCGACTAATTGTCCAATTTTCACGGATAGCGTTCTTCGAGTCAACAAACTTTAATTTGTACTTACCTAACTTTTATGTTGCCAAGTAAACAGGGATAGCTAATGGGGCGATGATAATTAATTTTTTCAGATTTCAAAATCGAGTTTCAATAATGCATTTAAGTCTTGCCCCTCTCACCGCCAAAACTGATGCAGATCTGCTAAACCGTGCAGAATGTTTCAGTGTAAAAAGCTACGAAAACGAGAAAAAAAACTTGAGTGTTATGTGCCTTTAATAAAATTCATGCTTCAGCTCTGGCTGGATATTTTAATGTTTAAGGTTTTGTCTAGTTTTTGTTGTAATAATTATATTTAATTTAATTGAAAGGAAGGCATTGAAGCAAATTTACAAGAATGTTTACACCAGTCAATAGCCGGGTTTAAATTGTCCATAGAGTTGCAGAGATTGGATTGATATGATATGATATGGTATATCGAAATATAGATGAAAAAGTGAAAAAAACATTTTTTAATTTATTTACTTGTTAAAGTATTGTTGTGTTTTTTAAATTAAATTTTTTAGAATAATTTTTTTCTATCGTAATTCTCTTTTTATTTGTTTATAGAAAACTAATATACTTTTCTCCAATTGAAAATTTTCTAAAAGTAAAAAATTTTTAAATTAATTAATAAAAAAATAATAATATCTTTAATAACTCTAAAGTCTTGCCTTCCACGCCAAATCAAACGATTCAGGATTATTTGTGTTGACTCCTTAAACCGATAAATTGTCGATGCGTTATTGCAATAATTGATTGATGATCAATTATTGCATCAATGATATTGAAAATCATCCAAATTGCTAATCCCCTTGCCATTAGGAGTAATACCCTTTTCAATTTCTAAAAGCCCCGTGATTTATGGGCAAACTGGCCAAATTTGTTTCCTAGACACTTACCACTCCTTAATACATTTTCTTAAAAGCTTTTCTTACTTATTGGAAATCACAAAATACGCCATTTACATATCAAGTGAGGAATATGAGGCTCTAGATCGCCTCTTTCATAGAATACATTTCAATAGAATTTTACATTTTTTTGCAGCATTGAGTGTGGTAATTTTTCTCCGCAGTAGGCGTGATGAAGACTGTCTTGAGAGTAAATGTAAAGAAACTAATTATATATCATAATCTAAAAATCGTAAACTATCAGGAACAACAGATCATGTATGCGGCTCGTGCTTTGCACACTCATGTGAGTATGAGGAGTGCAGTTTTCACACACTAATCATAGAATGATAATATTGTCTGCTTCCAGATTAAATTATTCAGTGAAAGAGGGTTATAATTACAATTTATTGTATTACAAAAACAATACAATTTGTTATTCCAATTTTTGCTTAGGCATCTCCAATTTTTAATAAGTGAAAGATAATAATAGTATCAATTGGGAAAAGTAATATTTTGTGTAATAAGTAGATTTGGGAAACAGATGCGGGTTTCTATTATTTGAGAAAAGATGATTTCCTGCTGTGTTTCATATAAGATTTTTTCTATTTTTTGTCTCGACTTACGTGTAACATAATCATACAGTATAACAATATGTTGTTTTACTTATCATATTTTCCCAACGGGTCTCATATAAGGCTTTTATATTAATTTAAATTGAATTCGACGTGACAACCATTTAGGAAAAGTAAAATTTTTCACAACTGACGATGCAATGTCAATTGTGAAAAGTAATACTTTTCGTAACTGGTGACGAAAAATAATAGTTTTTGTAATTGCTAATGAAAAGTAAGGCGTTTCGAAACTATAAGTAGTTTTGAAGGCGTCTTTTTAAATATAAAAACTAGAAAAATATATTTAACTTGTTGACGAATTAGAAGAGATGATTGAATAAGGCTCAATCAGTTAGTATTGATGATTGTTCTAATACAATAGAAAATATACTGTAAAAAGGTGGAATAGAAACATTCAATGCTTCATTAACAACCATTACTCAATAGGTTTAAATGCATGAAAACCAAGGAGAGTTTTTGCGTTTCAAGCAAGTAATGACAACTGAAATTTATCGTGAAAATTTCGCAAAAATGCGCGTAAATCAAATCAAGTGTAGTGAAGAAGAGGAAAAGATGTTTATATAATTTTGAGTAATAATTGAGAATCTTATATTACCATCAAAACATGATTCAAACTAGCCCTTATAGCCGATTTCCTTCCATAACTGGACATCTGGACCAATCTGAACTTGAACTAGCTGTATTTCATTTCTATATTTTTTCTATTTTTTGTATTTTTTGCCGTAAGAAATCTTTTTGGTATCGCGGATTTCTAATTGTTAAAGCCCAGTTCTAAAATTGCAATTTTGAATAGTCTATTTCCTTTGATTATTGGGACACCTCTTTAAGCATACCAAAAAGTTAACTAACAATGGACATTCAACTCATTTCTGGTTCTTTTAATTCAACAATTAAAAATATTTTTTGGGACCGCCACACAATGATACCGTTTAAAGAGAGCTATATGGGGTGTCTCAAAAAAGTACATTAGGATTCAAACTTTTTTTAATTTTAAATGGAACTTTCTGTATAATTTTACATTTTTGGTTTTGCCTTTAAATTCTAGGAACATGGTATGTAGCACGTCCTGGTTCAAACTTATTTTCAAACTGTTTTTTTTTTACTTTTTTCGGCCACCTCGTATGTTAAAATCATGTCCAGTCCATACCTTTGCCTTCATCTTATAAGTTTTGATTTTAACCCGCTCTTCTGCCTTTACGAGGTTTTGAAATAATTGCTGTCATATGAATCTAGGACATCCAGTATACTTTACGCACCGATATTTCCTAGCAGCCTGAAAACTCTCATTTTTGTTAGCCTGGGCAGTGAGGTAAGAAGTCGGGCTTGTTTGTTGTTGACCGTCGTCGTGGACACCGGATTACCTGTTTTGGTATTCAGGTGATGTGTGTTCCGTTGCGCCGCAGAGAATACCAGTAATACCACGTTTACGCGCCTGTTTTGTTATTGGAACCGGTCACTTGCAGGCTGGGACAAATTCAAAATATTTACGGGATTTGTGAAGGAACAAGATTGACGGTAAGTTCTGTTAAATTGAATGAAATAGTGAACAGAATCGCTATGCAGAAGAACTGAAAAGTAATTATAGGTGTGTAGAAGGTATTCGGGCAAAGGAGACACGTGAATAGCCACCATCATAGTTTAAAATACCTAAAAATTCGTATAAAGTGTTCTCATACGTCCTTCAGGGTTGAATTTATATAAATTAGGTAGATATGCAAGAATGTGACAATGACCCACCTACATACATATATTTAAATTTGATTGCTACGGCTCCATTTCAAAATTAATCATAAAATCTTCAGGTTCGTATCTCTTGGTTACAGCACATGTAACAAGGTAACTATGAAGAAAAATTTGTTGCAATTGCAAGATTTTGTCAAAAAAAGCTTTGGGTACTTTGTAGGGTACTGTCGACATAATGTTAATAGTGCATAAATGTGTGTACCAAGGCACCGGAGGAATTCCGGTAATTTGCTATTTAACAATAATTGAGAATGACGAACGTAAAAAGACTTTTAGTGACATTGACAAAAATGGGACGAAAACATGATCTCGCATACGAATAAAATAAAGTATTATGAACTCCGATTATAACGGACCCATTTGGGGTTTCCCCATTATTTTGGGGTGACACCGACTGTTGGTATTCCCTAGTGTGTGTCTCCGCAAATTTTCTGAGTTGGTTAAATAGATTTACGAAACTCAACTTACGGTATTTCAATATTTAGGAAAACCAGTGGCGTACTCGGTTTTTGAAAGTTTCTGCGAACTTTCCAATTTTAGTAAGAGAAATTCGAGGTGGATGTCAAGAAAATCTTGGATTCTGTTTTAACTTGTGATTCCTTTCTCGGTACGATCCAGATTTTCTTCATTTTGGCAGTTCTATAAAAGGGGATTCGTGAACCAAACATATGCGTGGCAATCAGTGATGTTCTGCATTTTTCGAAGCTTCTACGAATTATTTGTCGCAAAAGACAATTTTTCCCTTGAGCTTTTCACCTCTTTAACCTCTTTCGGTATAACCGTGACTCAATTCAAAATTAGTATTTATAAAATTTCTGTGGTCATATATCTCATTGGCGTACTTTATTTTTCTAAATTTCCTCGTAGATTTAAGATTTTGTACCATCTGAGGCGACTTTTTCTTTTTCATTTTTTTACTTCATTATGCACGACACTAGTTTTGCGAAACTTAAAATGATAAGATGATAAGAAGGAAGAATGTCCACAAATATCAGTGGCGCAGTTCGTTTTTTAGAACCTCTTCTAATTTTCATAATTTTAAGCGATAAGTTTTACAGCACTTTGCTATTTTATTTTTAATTCCCTTATTGGTCGATTCTTACTTGAAAATAGTTTTACAAGAAAATAGTCCTACTAGAAAATAATGAAACCTCCGTCTTTATTGTCTTACCTTAAAACCGACACTCTTATTTAAAATTCTATAGCCCAAACTTCCGCGTGGCCTTATTCTTTTCCAAATGTCAAATGTGTTTCCAATTCACCGACACCACATTTGCGTGTGAATCTGCCGAAAAATCAATTTCTCAAACATTTCAGCCCATGACCTTTACGTACTTAAGCATTTCACCCACCTACGCCACCGTGTCAATCAGGCTGCAATAGGAAACTTAGTAGGTCAAGCATGTCCACCTTACATCATTGATTAGCACAACAATTTATTTTTAAATCGCTTTTTCACTAATATTTGCTTACATAAAACACTTTCAATGTAACACAAAAAGTTCAACTTTCGCCGTCAAATTTGTATTATTATATGTGAAGATATCCTGGTTGGGAACCCCCGGAAGTCATTTGAGTCGCGCAGTAGTGCGGGAATTGCAAGCCCTTAAATAGTAGATCGGTCACACCCTTAAAAATGGTAAAATTAGGTTTATTCTAATGAATTTAGAGGTCTTACCTTGAGGTCATTCACGCAAACTGTGAGGGGCAGGAGTACGATGTAGAAGCCTGAGCATAACGAGGCGACAATGAAGGAGATGCAGATCAGGATTATTAGCCATAGCAAAGCCCTGAAGAAGTTTGCCATTGCTGTTTTGTTGCCTTATAAATTGGTGATTTATTATTTAGCAAAGTTCCATTAAAATTAGCTACAAATCATATAATAACTATACGACACGCATCATTTTCCTTTTGCGTCTCAATTGGATTGCGAGGTCTCATATTCATTGAATCTGTAGGTCATCAGTACATACAGCACAAACACGTAATTAATTCATAGATGTAATAAAGAGCCTGTTTTAAGCTCACCTGCAATGTTCCTTAATTGCTTATGAATTCCGATTCTTTAGTGGTGACATCATATCTTCACTGCATGCAATTTCCTTCTGTGCTGGTATAATGCTGCTGCTCAAAGTAGTTAATTAATGCCGACTAAATCTTTCAGAATAGTGGTTACATTCATACAATGTCATGTTTATCTATGTATATGAAACCATATTAACTTGTTTGCCTGGGAGTCGTTGATAATACAAAATGAAATTTAATCAGGCAGTTTCGTTGCCTCACACTGAAGCGTGGGTTTTTAACTAATTTGAAATGCTGTAAAAATCACCGATTCTTGAAATCCGAAGGGGTAAATGTGGCTTTTTGATTCAAGCTTGTGAAAGCGACGCCTAAATGATCTCGAAGATGTCGAAAACACAATTGAAAAAAGATAAAAGTACGTTCTGCACTCACCCCAAAGGTCCAAAAATTAATGAGAACTATTTTTTTAAAGCGAAATTCTAAGGTATCTCTTCTTAACCTAGAAAAACTCTTTCTATGAGAAAGTTAAAATAAGGCCAACCCCAAAATTTCGTGAAGTCGAGCGCATCATGGGCCTTCAACAGGCCCAAAGTTCCAACAAATACCTCTAAGAATTTCCAAACAAGTGACAGTGATGGACATATAGCCAGGCAGGACGGTACTGCTCCTGCGGCTAGCTGACCCTTAGATCCGACACTGACTTCGTTCTCTGTAATTTAAGAACCATGCTTTTGAAGCCAGTCAAGACACGGGCATAAAGATTTCAGTTTTTTTCACGTAAGAACTAGCCAACAAGTCAAAAATAAAAAAAAGAAATTATTGCCGCATTTTAGAAGTTTGCGACAGGCCAGTGATTTGGTGTACAGTGAGTGCAGGGCCGGCCTTAGCAAATCTGTAATTTTTTTTTAATTACCGCCCCCTGCCCCAAGAAAAATCGCCGAACAGGAAAGTCCGCCGCTCTATCCCCCTCCGGCAAGTGAGAACTGAGTGCTCTAATGCAGTAAAAGCAGTGGCGTACCGGGCGCATTGAGGTACCTAGTAATGCAGATTTTTTTTGCTACATTGTATTAATAAGTTCAATATTATCCTTGACATGAAGTTTCCACGAGGAATTGAACATAGAGTACCTCTTGAAGGGCACGATTACGCACCTGTTTAAGGAAAAACTTATAAATAGACATGATAGGAAAGAAGCTAATTAAACCAGAATGCTGGCCATCAACCTCGTAAATTTCCATTTCTGGTACTATCTCATGTCCTAAAATATACTGTGAGAATTCTAATATAATTAGTAGTTGGTAAGCCGCTACTAGTAGTAAATTTATAATAGAAAGTAATCTGGGGATAATCCGAAGCTTTTAGGTGAATATGGCGTCAAAACAATGCGCTATTTACTGAAACTCGTTTATTAGCAAATAGACGTATAATAAATTAAACTATTACCCACTTCACTCAAATATTAGGCAGTTAAAATAAAAATACAGTTAAAATTGAAAAATACATTAAATTAAAAACTCAACATGGTCGCAACACTACGTGATAAATATTCCCATGTATTTGTTCAACATTTTATCAGCTTATTTGCTTTCCATAAATATGGCACAAAGTACGAAATAAAGTATTTACTAGTTTAAGTTCCTTATAGCGGGAACAAATCTCAAGTATTGACACAGTAATGATATACTTTTAATGGTACTAAAATGAAGTCATTCAGTACTTTTAATCCTCTATAATCGATTCGATTCCAGGGAACAATTGTTGGAGAATTTTACGGAAATCTAATTTACGAAGTGCAAACTAAATAAACAGATAAAAGGAAAGTAGCGACATTTTAGTAATAAATATGCGAAAATAAAAATACATAAAGGTTAGAAATTATAAAAATTCGATCAGATCATTGAAAAAACCTCAAGTTAGCGTCAGAATTTCAGAGGCACGTATTAGATCAATTCATCTCTTATCTCTAAATAGCAAATCTCCTTATCAGCGCCCTAGATCTACGGCCCACCGCCTAATGGGAGGTTTTTTTTAATAATCACTCGCTACTTTTTATAACCGCAGTATTGTTTATTTTCGGGATATGTACTTAATATATCAAAAGAATTAAACCATTCTATTAACGCATGTGTTTTTGAAATTTGAAGATCGAGATCTCTTAATTAAATGTAATAGAAGCCTCATTAAACAAAGTAATTAATTGAAATATACAATGACTGCAAACAATCATCGGTTAGATACCCACAAAGAATTTAACATCATCACGCCATAGTACTTACACATGGTGTTCACCAATAATTTACTTAACTACATATCCTCTAAGTAAATTTATGAAATTGGACTACCGTCCATCATCTTTTGCGCGCAATAGTGCGGAAACTGGATTCCTTTTAGTAACAAGTCTGATATACCCTATAATAAAAAGAGAATCGATTTTATGAGGGATCATATGGTTTTGGTAAGGGAAGCTTACCGTTAAGGCTGATATGCAAACGCTGAGGGGGTGAATGAGGATGTAGAGACCAGCGCACACTCCAGCCACCCAAAAGCCGATGAAGATAAGGATTAGGAACCAGATTATTGAGTATACGATGTTTCCCATCTGGAAAGAAGAATAATGTTGTCTATGTAGTTTGAAGCGGATGATGAATTCACTTGAAGCTTGAATTTTATACAAATGCTCTTTACAGGGTATTTCAAATTCGACTTTCACCATTGGGACTTCGGAAACTAGAGGAGATACAAAGACGTTAAATAGGGGCAAAATTTCGTAATTTAGCGCTTGACCAGATGCCATTTTCAAAATTTGAATTTTCCGACTACTTCCAAAGATATTCGAAAAAAAACTAAAAATTGGAGATTTCGTTTTTATTTTTTTAGCGTTATTTGACAAGGAAGCCCAAAACTACAAACACATTTTCATTGCCATTTTCTCTCAGCTACACGATAACATTTTCAGATTTGTCATTCGACGTTTCGTCTTTCGGCTAACATCATCAACTTTATTTTTTCTTATAGGTGCCACATTGGATTTTTCGACAGAAAAATGGTCGGATGGCAAATTTGGAAATGTTATCGTGGAGATAAGCAAAAGTGGTAATGAAAATGGGTTTGTGGTTTTGAGCTTCCTTGTCAAATAACGTAAATAAAAATGAAATCTCCAATTAAAATTTTTTTTCGGATATTTTCAGTACTTGAAAAACTCAAATTTTGAAAACGGCATTTAGTCGAGCACTGAATTATGCAATTTTAACTTTCACTTAAACTTCTTCACATCTCCTATAGTTTCCGGGATCCCAATGGTGAGGGTCGAATTTGAAATGCCTTCTATAAATCTACCTTGAGCTTACAGTGCTGAATATATGAATGTAAAAATGTTTCCGTTTATTTTGATAAATCGAAAAAAACATGACAAAAATCAAAATTATTAATCAAATTATCCAAGACATAAAGCCCTATAAGCTATTATATGATCGGTATCTTTGCCCCTCTTATCGCTTATCGCTTCACCTCGTAATGGGCAATTTACTAGGCCCTTTTAGTGCAAATTCAAATCCATCAGTCATACCACTAAATAGCTCAATCATTACAAGCGCGACAGTAATTTATGCACTTGTTGAATCATCTTCAACTAATAATAATTGCAGATTACGCGAGCATGCTGATGAATAATGGCGTCATCATCATAATCAACAACATTCCATTAGTGTACACAATTTTTTCTAAAAAGGTAAGGAATCGGGTGCCATTTTCCCGTACTAGTGCGGGAAAGTATCACAAACGGTTACACAATGTGCCAGTAGAAAGATTAGTATTCCTAAATCTGGCGAAAAGCGTTTTCCACGCATTTGACTTATAACGACTTTATATGAAAAAGCCTATGAGAAAGCACTGCCATTTTCTCTCCGTATGTGACCGCAGAGGCCATATAGGAAGGAAAGAGTCGAATTCCGAACAGTTAATAGTAGGTACTAACCCACATACCGTACTACCCACCTTAGACGATCTAAAAATAAGGTTTACCTAAATATTAACAATAGATCATCTGATAAAGATAGTTAATCTGTCAATGATTAAATAGAAATTAAGGACAACAATTGTTAACAATAATATCAACAATAATATCACATATCTTGCTAGGTGGGTGCGATATTCTCGAAGAAACCAAGAAATTGGATCAACTTTACAATGGTTGCCTTGACATTAGAAATATAAAAACTAGTACATGCTTTGGGCAAACATTGCTTATCACACCCAACTTAACGCTGGTAGTATCAGTACCTAGATTGGTGTTAAGTTTATAGAAATTCTATGTGCTCTTCAAGTTTATTCTGATTTAAATATTTCCCGTACCAAGTTTCCCACCTGTTTAGCATTACTTATTTATTTCTATTCGTACTACCCTGGTACAATGTTAAACTATCACTCCCACATAAAACACTAATCTATTTAAAGACTATAGATATTAATAGAAGCAAATCCCTATTTAATCAAACTTAACCGACTTACCTTTAAACGGTATTCAAATCAAAAAGTCACTGATCAGAATCGACAGTTCTGAGTTGTACCGCACTATAGGAGTGTTAAAAGACGAGAAAAAAATCGAGTGAATCAACGACAAACGTAACACACAGTACCGGTTACAGTACTAGAAGTACGTAGCGTTGTTTACGGAGGTTGTCCCGCGTTTACAAAGGTAGACGAACTGAAAAACGCTCAGCCGGAGGAAGTCACTCAGCTCTGGTACTACCACGGTATCTGATTGATGAGTGCGTTTACTGCGGATACTTTGGGAGAAATGCGTTTGGGTGCGCTCGAAGAGAATTTTAGATTTGTATATATCGAGTGATACCGCAATTACTATCGGAACCGTGATTGACTTGTAATTTTAATTTTTCATGTATTAGGCCACTTAAGCGAAATTTTAAATATATGAAAAAGATGTAAGTAAAATGGCAAATTCGAAATCATCTTTGCCTTTATTGAATTTGAATAATTTGAGTAAGAAAATTTGTAGATTCACTCACTTTCACATGAAATGCACCACCCAGTAATAATAATAATTAAGTCTTGTAATTTTGGCAAAATAATGCTTCATAATAGAGTGACAAATGATCAGAGTTTCAGTAAAAAAGAAAGAACATTTATTAATAAAAAAATTAATAATGAGTAACGTCCAGCTGGACGATGTCGCTGAATCCCTTCTTCATACCACGAAGATGATATTCTTGCAATAGTAGAGTGGTTCCGATTCATTCTTCGGGTAATTTCAAGAAAAGGAAGTTCGCTCTCTATCAAAATCCGAAATGTGGAAAAAATTTCGACGCTGTGTCACTGGGGGCATTTTAAGATGTCTTGTTCACAGTTCAACAACAAAATAAACTGATATTTCCATGTGAATATTATTTTATTTATTAACAATTGAATAAAAAATCTAGAATTTCGATGACAAAAAAACTATTGGTATTTTTTCTTTTTTACTGAAATTCTAATCATTGGTTCTCTATTATGAAGTATTATTTTGCCAAAATTTCAAGACTTAATTATTATTATTACTGGGTGATTCATTTCATGTGAAAGTGAATTTATTTAAAAGGATGAAGATGCTCTCAAGATAGAGCAGTAGAACATTATATTTTGGAAATTTATGTATTTTCGTTTTTTTACTGCATTTGATGCTATATTCTTCACACAAGATCTTCAATGATTCGACTGTAAATTTATCTCCTTTTCTCGTCATTTATAGACAACAATTACCGAAAGTACAAACCCTGAAAATTGGAACTCGATTGAGGCTCTATGGATGGAGCTGCAGCTTCTTAATATTTCCAAACCTATTTGATCAACTGATGTAAATTCATATTTTTTAATTACTCGTGGAGATTAGTTTGGTGGTTTCCCAAATACTAAATTTTTAACGATTGCAGTTGTTGATGCTCTTTAGAGGAGCTGTACTGCTTCAAAAATTCCAAAAAGTGCAGACATTTATTCTTACCGCATTGGAAGCGACGTTTCCGACGCAAACTATTAACCAGTAAAATTGCTAATTTTTTTGGATCATTTATGAACAATTATTGATGGAAAAAATCCTAAAAATTCGATCGAAGTTGAGAATAAAAAATTCTAAAACTTATACATTCTAGTTTATTTAAGACGATTTAAATAAGTCCGAATTAACACGAACCACCGTTATTAACCTTATGGGGATTTTGGAAACCGGATTGAAGATAAGAGGTTTAATTAGGTTACTCAGGAAGTTAATTTTCATTCGGATAAATTAGTCAGTACATGTACAGAGAAAACCTAAAAATTCCAGATTTTTTCAGTAATCATATAAAGAGTAGGGACCGATACTAAGCAAATTAAGTTATTCAACCTAATTAAAATGATAATTATTCTCAACAATAAATCCTTATTCATTTCAGGCAAAAATGCGAAACTCAATATTCGCATTTCTCTTGTGGTCAGTAGCCATCCTTAGTGAAACCCTCGCCCAAATTAACGTGGGCAGCGGGGGGCAGTTTGGAAGTTTCTACCCCTCAGACAATGACCTCGAAGATTACTGCTACAGACAGGATGAGGAGCCTTACATTTATTTCAGCACCAAAACCTCGTATGATATACTAACCAAGAGGGGAAGACAACAGCATATTGTACCAGGTAATGTGCCATAAAGAAAATAAAATACGTGTCCTTGATTGTGGCCCATCTTAGGTTGCCAACCAGTGCAATTCTGGTCCATTAACCGACATGGCACGAGGCTCCCTAAAGCCACGAAGATACAGAAGCTAAAAAAGTTGCAGCAACTCAAAGACGAAATTGTGAGGAATTACGAGGAAAGAAAGTCCTTCCCGAATGAAGGAAAATTATGTTTTGATGACTATAATTTACTGAGGAGGTACTATTATTCAAACTTACAATAAGCTCAATTCTTTAGTGGATTTCTCAGGTGGAGATGGAATGATTCAGTCACAGAAGAAAGGGCAGCTTCGCTCACCCAGCAAGGCGTAGACGAGCTGAAGCTATTGGCTAGAAGATATAAGAGCAAGTTTCCTCAGATCTTCAATCAGCCCTACAACGACAAAACTTACTATGTAAGAGCATTTATTGCTAATTATGACAGTTCTAATCAAGTTTCACAGTTCCAATACACGCAAACTGATAGAACCCACGATAGCTACCAGGCCTACATTGAAGGCCTTTTCGACCAAGAGTACTATAAAGTGCACGCAAACACCTATGGCAACGACATGTTGCTGAAAGTAAGTTTTTCAAGCTCGAAGATTATTCTTAACGTGAATTCTGCAGGCCTACAGGAACTGCAAAGAGTGGCATGAAAAAGTAGATATTAACTCTAACACTGAACTGGAGTATCGGAATTTCGTGGAGTCTGAAGAGTACCAAAGGATGGCTCGACATGTTTTCAGGAGATTGGGATTTAGGCATGAGCTCAACACCTCTATCATTTCTGATATTTATGATATGTGTCGTTTCAATAAGGCTTGGTGAGTAAGCTCGGTATTGCCGTTCATAAGTCAGCGTTCAGATCAAGTAAGTTGTGGCAATTCGATATCGCGAAAATGGTTATACTTACGCATGTACTGAATGAAATACGGAGTATTTCATTATAAATAATAGTCTTTACCGTGTCTCCCTGATTGATCCTTAAAATATCCTTTTATTTCTAGGCAGCTGGACCAGCCTTCCCCATGGTGTGTAGCCTTCACCAAAGAGCATTTGAAGATCTTGGAATACGCAGAAGACCTGAAAGAGTACTACAACACTGGATATGGCAATGATCTGGCTCCGAATATCGGATGCGCCCCGGTTCAGGACATGTATAGAAAATTCGAGAAGACAGTTCAAGGTTTAATTGAGAAAATACTGGAATCTTTAAGCTGACGACACGCATTTGATAGGCTACCCCGATGGCAACAAAGTAACAGCCCTCTTCACTCACGCAGCCACTATGCAGGCCGTTTACACCACCCTAGGAATTGCCAAAGACCATGAATTGTTGAAAGCTGACAACTACAAAAGGCAGCAAAAGAGGTTGTGGAGGACCTCGTTTATCAACCCATTTGCCTCAAATTTGGTGATAGTTTTATACCAGTAAGTTGGTTCCTATCTCTATCAAGGGTTGATCTATTTGACTTCCTTTTAGGTGCCAGAGCAGCAATAAGCCTGGAAATTCATATAAAGTTATGTTTTTCCTGAACGAGGTACCCATAGAGGAGTTCTTGGGGTGCTCGGTGGGGTTGTGCGATTGGGAAACCGTGGAAAATAATTTTTTACATTTGGTGGAGAATTGCAATTCTCAGGCCTTTTGTGACGGGCAAGGTTCAGGGATGAGGGCTGGCTTCGGTTTAGGATTGTTGGTACTGTCGGCGTTGCTGCAGAGGATTTGTTGAGATTGAGGTGGGAGCGGAGAAATTAATTTCCAAAGGGAAATTTCCAATGCAATTTCCAAAGAAATGTTTTTAGCGAGATGAAGCATTAAGTGGGGAGCCTAAATATTGTGTTTTTGAGCAGTATTACTGATTATTTCGGTTCAAAAGATTTATGTAATTTTAGAACGTAAAACTTACGTTTCTGAGAGAAATTAGTAGGTATCTCATTGGTACCTTATAGGTACTTGACTTTGTGATTTCTATAGCTAGTAATGTTACGTTTGATCTTTTTGTAGGTATTATGTTGTTTTAATTTTATTCATACGATTATAGTCTGTAACCACTATGGTAATTCCCCGCGCACTTACAATATTTTTAGATTTATTTTTCACTAAACACACCGGAGATTCACCTAAGATCTTGTATTCAATTGTATTTTTCGTAGATTTTAGACGCGAATTCGCAGGAATTTAAAAAAAAATGAGAAGAAAAACACACTCGTGTGTAATATGATTAAGTTCGAACTAACTCGTACAATCATAAGCGGTTACCTATTTCAGAGTTTTTATTTATTTTGAGCCATACAGTAAAAATTTGTATTAATTCATGAAGTATATTGCTTTTTTGCAACCTAAGTGTCGCAGTTACTTTGAAATCCCTTTTAGCTTTCCTTTCATCACTCATGCGGTATTAGCAATATTAGTGTTTAGTACGATGATTTGGTCACCATATAATACAGGACGGTTCATTGAAAATGAGGCAAATAAATGCTGGAGATATTACACGTTAGATGGTGATGATTGGAGGAAATGTGCCTCATCCGAATGTTGATACTTTCGAATGTACAGAGTATTGAAAGTTAAAATTGTAATTACATTTTAGCCATTATTCTGAAAATATCTAGGTTAGACATTTGAAAATTTGTAAAGTTATGTTTTTTGAGATAACGAATAAGGTACGTTTTGTAATTTTCTCGTTGTTAATATAGAGCGCCACTTACGGTCAATTTTACAGAATTTATAGTTAATAACTTTATACCCTTTATGTCCAATATGAAATTTGATTCAAAATCTAAAAAGCGATCATTTTCCCATTAATTATGTATTCTTGTTTCACTAAGATATCTTAATCCGTTATTGAGAAAAATCTATTTAACAAATTCTACATTTAAATTTGATAATAAGAGAAATTAGATAAGATATATATATAAATAAGATAAATAAGAAAAAATTACAAACCAAATGTATTTTCATTTTCTAGAATACATAATTCGTCCTGTGATCAAGTGACCCACGGTCAAAAATACACCATTTTCGATATATAGGGTGGCAAAATTTCACAATTTTTTTCATATTTTGCATTTTCCTCACGTACGCTTTGAATGAAAATTTTCACCTTGAGTGAGATTCACCCCCAGTAATTTCGCCGCCATGTATTAGAGCCCGATTTGCCAAAAGGGGTGGACCAAATCGTAAAAAACCATAGTATATCCACTCCTTTTTAATCATTGATTTTGAATAAATTTAAGTAAAGTGTAAATAAATGTAAATACTGCTTTTCTCGATTCAAGATAATGTTTTCGATTTTCAACACTTCTCGAACTCCCGTTAGACTCATAAATAGACATAACCAATTTTATGATTTTTCTTCAATGCAGTCATCGGTTTTTCATTGTGATAAATTACAGTTAAGGAATCCCTTGATTGCTGTGAAGCTTGCAAGCCACTTAGAACCAGTTCGATACTTGTCCAAAACGACGATCCAAATAACTGTAGCTGTTGCAGCTTGCGCTATTACAGGTAATAGGCCGATAGAAGAAGGGAATAATAGAATACATTTCGTTACGAAACTATCGTAAACAGCTCAAAGCTAATCAGGGAATACGACGGTGGTTTTCAACTGGTACAATGGCTATCTAAGAGAATTGTTTATTGTTCATTTATAAGATCAATCGGTTCCGAATATGGAGTTTTAGTTCGGAAAAAATGCAGCTTTTGGATAGATGTAGAAAAATGGAACAGGGGAAGGTGGATGGGAATTGCATAGTTTATTCTGAAGGAACGCCATAGTTAATATAAAAAATATGCAACAGACCTTTTTTCAACGAAAATATGAAATATTCAAAAAATTATTTCTGTTTTTTTTTAACCATTGGCGCATCATATTTTTCGTTAAAAATTTTTCAGGGTTACATCAATAACTACGCCACTAATGAAATTTAAAACATTTTTCCCCTTAAGAGATGTGTCTCCACGCTTACCAATTTTTATACAAATATCTAATGCCGGAACAGACTTATTAGGAAAGAACATAAGAATTTTTGTCACCATCCTGTATTTCAGACAGGAGCCGAAAACGGACCTATATTCGTATGAATTTTGTTTCTTATTTGGGTGACGGGAACCTACAGTAAAGAGTTGGTAGATTTATTCGGAAACACTCTGTATAGATTCTAATAACTCATAATGTCTCAAAAACTAGCTATAGGCAAAATTCGAAAAAATAATTGGAACTTTGGCGCGCTCTGTAGTCAAATTCTGCCATACTTCGTAAAAGAAAAATTTATTCAAATTATAATGTTTTTGCAGAAAAAATATGTTAATGAAGATTGGTGATTAGGTAGGAGGACCCCCTATTCAGAAAATTCTTATTGGCTGGAGAAACCGGTTTTTTTCCAATATTATGGCAAGGTCTCCAAATATACAGAGTGTCTTTAACTGAGCGAGCGTTAGAAGTATTTACAAATCCGCGAAAGCTAGAAAATCATAATTTGGGACGCAGCCATTTGAGCACAACATTTATTGATTGAAAGGCCAATGCAAAAATGCCGAAAAGTCAATTTCTTCAAAAAGGACACCCGATATTTTATTACATGGGTTAAAAAGCAATTTAATTCGGCATTCAGTCATGTCACATTTTCCTATTCTTGCATAAGAATTTTTTTGAGTTATTTGAGTTTTAGACCAGGTATACTTACAGACAGAAAAATATTTTGAAACAAATGGTGGACATCTTAAACAATAATTAAAACAATTTGTTGACTTGCAGTTAAGAATATTACAGTACCAAACAATTATATGTTGAATACATTTTTAAAAATTTTGAAATTTCAAACTCAAATTACTCAAAAAAATACATAAAAATAAGAAAATGTTACATAGCTGAATGTAGAATGAAATGGCTTTTTATCCCATGTGGTGAAATATGAGGTGTTTCATTTGAAGATAATTACTTTTTGGCGTTTTCGTGTTGGCTTAGTGCACTTTATTTTATAAACCACCCTGTAGATGATCATCAAAATTGAATGTTAGAAGAATGAAGTGTAGTGTCTTAGCTTTACTGTCTAAATTTTGTTGTTTTAGCTTCGTTAATTCTACAATCACAATTTTTTTTGAAACAGAAAATTTTTGCCAATTTTTACATAAAGTTAATCTGAATGGAATCATAAAAAAAAAACATAAAATAACAAAATTGTTATCAATTTCCGATACTTCAGGAAGTGTCGCCGGTTTGGAAATCTTTTCAATCAATCGATCTTGGGATCGATTGGTTGGATCACAAATCGTGATTTTCTAGCTTTCACGGTTCTCTAAGTGCTTCCAATGGGCACTCAGCTAAAGACATCCTGTGTGTTGGGAATAATCCGACACCAGTTGCTTTTAGAACGCTTAATTTATTGATAGTTGCAACGGTGCATTAATTTTAGCGCGAGAACGACTCAGCATCCTGTATTTCACGATTTCACGGCATTTTAATTTTACCCTTCGGCCACTACAGTGTGTCGTGCGGAATGGATCGTTGTTTCTTATTTATTTGCTTTCTTCTCCTCTCTAATCAGTCCCCCAACGATCTGTAACAAAATGATCGATCTTGTTCAATACACCGTGTCAAAAATCCTCGATCGACAAATTTCTTTTCAATACTGACCACTGTCTCGGCGGCCATTAGTGAGTTAACGAACCAAAGTTATGGTTGTACATAAACGCCACTTTTTTTTAAAGGCAATAATTATACGGGCCCTACGTGCGTAAACCGTAACTTTATTACGAATGAGGAACAGTTGAAAATGTCGTTTCTTACGGTAAAGACAGGAAGCGTACCATACTTAGAGCTGAAGTGACAGTGACCATTGAAAAAGTGTTTTATATTCCTCGGATTGTTTTTATCCTCTGCTTCTTCCGAGAACAATGTGTTTACTAAATTTACTAAAGTTTCACTTATCTTCGCGAACTCTTCAAAATTCCTTGCACAGCAAGTACGCCCAGTCCTACTACAGAAGGAACCCAGTGATTTTCGAGGAACCCTCTTTCAAATCAGCTTCGAACTATAAGATGCTGATAAACGAAGATGATCACTTCGAGGCGGGGGCTTCAGCGTGCTCTTCCGGATTTGTACTCGAGGACTATTTGGTCGACTGTGCAGGGTTCCATCAAAGGTTCGAAGAGCACGGCAAGAGGTAAGAAAACTTCCATTGCAAAGCGGAAAAAATCTAAAGGTTGTATGCGGCAATCGAAAATTACCCATCATCGAGCAGAGTTAAGTTTTGTGCAACACCATTGTTTGACATGTAATTTAGAATTTTTTACCTAGAAATTATCGTTTCATCATAACAAAAATAAACAATATTTTCTGGTGTACTAAGTACATGTTTTGGCAAAGACAATAAATAATCATCGAGGCAAATACGTTCAGTGTTGTTCTTGGCTGTTTCGTGTGAAGCTCAACGATAATGTCTTTTAAAATAAAACTGTCCAAAAACACCGGATGTTTGAAATTTAAGAAAAAAACCGGAATTGAAACCCTGGATGTGCCGATCAAAGATTCCGACGCTCTGCAATACTTCTTAGAAACCTCCAATTGGTTCTTGTTTGAGAAAGATGACGAGATGCTTAATCTGATGGATATGTATCTCAGGTGAGTCTTAAGATGGTAAACGACATGTTATTAAAACACTTGAGGCGGAAGGTAGCTGAAAAATCCCCGTTAAACACCTACATTTCTACGGTACGGCAAATAATTGGACATGTATTAATCAGGCTAATAAGTTTATAGTACGTCGACCGAGTAATGATTAGCAAAATAATTGCTAATTAAATGTGTCCTAGTTAATTAGACCAAATGTGGCCCACTTTTCGAGGTTGTGGATGTCTTGTGTGTATGATGGTTAATGGTCCTTAGAAGTGGGTGAAATTTTTTGCTGCTCGCGTGCGAAAAAGAGCACTTTACCGCACTAATTTAAGTGCGGGAGGGATCACTTTTCCGGCTGCGAACGGATTCTTTTCTTCGCGTACGTCTTCAGATTGCAGCAAAATTACACTGAACAATAAAAATGTGTACTGCCTGAATTTGGCAAATCAAAGAACTGCGCTTTTAGGAATGTTCTTAACACGATAAAGCAGTTCTCTGGGCCCAGAAATCCAGGTATCTAGAAAGTTTGTCTTGGGCGTTAGATTGAACATGCACGTCCAGAAGCTGGACATTCTGGAAGGGCTTATAAGTACTGCATTTTCTAGCCATGTAACCTCAGGTTAAGATAAACTCCTCTAGATAGCTTAGAATTCAAGTCTTGAACTAAATGCAGCTTTTAAATCAAAAAGTTACGTTTTTTATTGCTCCCTTTCTTATAGACAGAAAGAGCTTTGTATGGAGAAATCAGAGATAATCTGGAAGGTTCCGTAAGAATTGTTAGATTTTCCTATACCCAAATAACCCCATGTTACCACAAAATTACTCTCTACACTGTAAAATCTGTGTGTTGAAGAAAATAAGCGAACTCACCAGAGAAGTCTATAGTTGAAATGGGTCTGGGAATTGGAAGGTCTAGGATCATTGAAACTATACTGGCAGGAGCCGTCAAAATACCTGTGGGCACCTGTATAAATAGCAGCTCCTTAAGTTTGGTTGTTACTCAAAAGCCTTGATTACCATCAGCTTCACTGTAAATCTAAAATGGGTGATATAGTTACCAGAGGAAGTTCAAA
Organism: Euwallacea similis; assembly: GCF_039881205.1. Taxonomy (NCBI): domain Eukaryota; kingdom Metazoa; phylum Arthropoda; class Insecta; order Coleoptera; family Curculionidae; genus Euwallacea; species Euwallacea similis. The sequence goes on from NC_089609.1 coordinate 5,543,183, forward strand.
TGTATACAGGGCGAGTCATGAGGAACTGTACACACTTTTACCATGGAACAGGATTAGTAAGAGAAATATCGAATGAGCAATAAAAAATTGCTTGCATTTTTATCATGGTAAAAGTCTGTAGAGTTCCTCATGACTCACCCTGTATTATTTTACCATTGATGGATTCTCTTTCAAATGCCGTTTCAAAAAATTTTGAGACTTCGCCCCCAAGAGTTCAATTCAATGCCAGGTTTCAGGATTTTTCTTAAATCTTTTTCACTCAGAAAAAGACGAAGGCTTTAAGTTTCAAAATGAGCAAATTTGTATACAGTTACTGTTCATACACATAAAATTTTATTTCTGATAATTTGATCAGTAGTTCGTAATTTAGTTCAAAGAAATGTCTTCCGATGTACGTTATTCCATGGATAGTTCATTGGTATCCATATGGTATCTGTAGTATCTTATCAAGGGTTGAGGAATATGCATGGGGCATGGAGGCATTAGCTCGAAAAAGCTTTTATTTAAGATTTTATCTAAGATAAAAACACCAGTTTGTAGGAAATCATAAAGAAATTATGCCTGATTGCTTTTTAATTGAATCAAAATTTTGAACATTTTCATGTCCCCTTTACTCTGGTTTTTATAGCAATTTCAGCTTAAGCTGGCCCTTACCCTATCCCCTAATGACCCGTTAAACCTGAGATCTTTATACCGAATCAAAACCCAATCAAACCGATATTATACTCAGATTAAAGTACCATCAAGTCAGGCAAACGACTAAAGAAAGTACCACCGAATCATTAAGCATATGTTTAGATACTAAAACGAACCAATTTCTCAAAACATCACGTCCAAGTTAACGAAAGCCCCTCGGGCGTATTGCGTGGAACTCTCTTCAATTTCTTCGAAGATGTGCGGTACCCAATGGTACCGTTCGCTGGGTCGAGTGGCCAAAAAGTATCGTGGTTTGAACTGAGTGAAGAAGCGGTAACTTATTATTCGAAAAAAGTTTATTTGATTATAAGAGAATAAAAAATTAGTAACCTTTGGTAGTGGATTTTTTCTTTAGTTTTTCACCTTTCTTCTGTTTTTCCACCTTCCCGTAGTTCAAAAATTATATATTTTTTCCTTTAGAACTCGTCCACGTACGCGTTGTTCTGTGTCATTCCTCTGCATAGCTTCAAGGGGAGAAAATTCAGATTTTTCTCTCAATATTTCTTCAGCAGAGTTACTGCTTTTACAGATAGTGTTATCATCGTTCTTGCCCTAACCACTCATCAAACCATCCCACTGGTTGCCGTCCGTCGAGAGAGAGTAAATTCGCAGCGGCCTTCTCTTCTTATCGAGAAAACCATGCAGTTCTTCATTTCTTCAGTACGAAGAAACCGCATATTCACACACACACACGTGAAGAATACTCCTCGTGAAAATCTTATCTCGCGCTCTCTCAATCCATCAAAATCCCTGGAAGAAACTCAATTTCTTCATTTTAATTTGGTTTATTATTTTGCGTATTTTTTCACAGTTTTTGATAGACTTTTTTTTTTTTTAATTATTGTCAGTTAAATTCGTCGGTCAGAGACACTAACAGGAGAATGATTAATTGACTGTGAACTGTGACAAAAGTGCGATCTAGTTCTTTGGATTGTTCCATCAGCTGGAAAAAGAAGGTTAGTTTTTCTTATATATTGATTGATTAGTATGATTAAATTATACATATTGGTCCTTGCGCAATTTGTATTGTTTTATTTTTAATTTTATTTGTTTGGGTTCGATGATATTCCTGTTTACGACATTTATTATCTAAGTAGGCAAAAATTCCTTTCGCTGATTTGACGTAATAGCAACGAATTTTTTTAGGAAATTTAGCAGTAGTTCGTGTTATTTTATTTTTTTTTAATTGACATTTTTTATAGAAAATGGATTGTGTAGTTAGGCCCGCTAGTATAAATAAGGCTTAAGATACGCTCCACTTCAGCTTTATCTCGTTTGAACCCTTCAACTAGGAATTTATTCTTTTCAAGTGAGCTAAAGTTCAAGTTAAGCATAGCTCGAGCTTTATTTGCGCAATCGGGCCTGATAATTTAAGCTAGTGCCGGTTTGCTGTTAGTTTTCAATGTCCAGAGTATTTTGAAATCCTGAATCCTGAAAGATTCTAGAACCTTATCTATTTTGGCTTACGAAAATCAGGTTAACACCAGTTTATTTGGTTTGGTTTCTCCCTATCCAGAATCTCTTTCTGCCACTTTATAGATCCTTTTTTGTTTTTTTTTTTTGCTCAGAAATATCAGGTTATTTCATTTTCTGATACAATTTCATGAATTCCCCTGGAAGTGCCGGAAAAATATCGACTACTTTGTCATACCAAAATCAGTTTATATCACATTTAACAGATCAACTTCCAACTTCATGATATTTCGCCCGATAATTTCAAAATATTTTGACTTTTAATAATTATCTGCGTCATGTTGGTAAATATTAAAAAACCCTGTTTGGTTTTGTTAAAGAAATTGAGGGTCTACAGCTTCAGGGGTCTGGTTTTGCAATGACTATAGATCTATTTGAACGCCAAAGCGCTATAAGAAAGAGGTAGACTGAAGAATTCATAACTAAAGATGGAGGTATTTTAATTTTTTCATTTTAACCACAAACAATATAGTAGATTGATATTAATGATCGGGACAATAGAAGCTGACCAGCAAAGATGCGAGTTCTGGCAATAATGATCATCCATTAATTTACTATTCATGGCTTTATAAAAAAAAGTTTTACCGCATGGATTTGCGGGTAGAAAGTAACACTTTACTGTAAGTGTGTGGTAAAAAGTGACATCTGTCAGTATGAGAACTTTTGTGGGTAATTGATATTGACATGTGTGCAGTAAATCTTTAATTGCTTGTATGCGCATAAAGATTTTACTGCACTCTAATATTTAATTGAATCTACAGACGGCAATAAAGCCAACGCTCTTGTGCTTCCAGGAAAATATTATGCCAAACTTGTATGCAAGTGTCTTTGAATAAATAACTATTATTACTCTCAACCTTTTTCTTTAATCGCTATTCGTGTGTTTCCTGCTCCTCTCCATTACACTCCGTAATTAAATGAAGTAATCTTCGATTCGATAAAAAATATTTACGAAATCGTTTGATTTATAACAAAAGAAAAACCATCGATTATTATGTGGTAGTACGTGATTCTTGCGAAGTTTTATTCCTCGGACACGCTCAACCGAATCGGGTCAGTCAGATGCTTCGTTCCATAAAGACTGGCAATTCCTAACTGTAAAAAACTGACCATCGCCAATATTGCCTGTTGTTTTAACATAATAATAAATTTAAAATGTGAGGAAAAAGGTGTTTTTGGGTCAGAAAAATCACGACTTGAAAGCGAATTCTTACATAATGCACACAAGATACTTACGCAGAATTGGTATTCTAATATATTTACTTGTAACTCCTTAGGGGGTAAGCAGGAGAATGTGGCCGCATCTAGTGCCACTTTACCCAGAATTCAATTTAGGATTGATGTTAACAGTCGACGCCAACCACAGCCATGCATTATCTTGCTGTACAAAGTCTTCATTTGCATATGTTTTCCTTACAGATATTTTACAGCACTGGTAATTATCCTTGAAATCTCTTGTTGGATTAGATACGATTATGAGTAACGTAAGCTCAGGGAAAATAAGCGGTACGATTAGCACTACAATTAAACGACAGTAACATTAACTGGATCATTAAGAGAATAACCGTAAAGACATATGAAATCTTCTTGTATTACTGAAGTGATTAAATACCGTTTGTGTACAGTTTTTCCGTGAGTTCGCGTTACTTTATAATATGAATTTTAAATAAATAAAATGGACTTGAGCAAACGCATTAATGTCAATTGGTTCCTAATTGGAGTTGATTTTTCAAATTAGCAAGTTCTCTGCGTAGCAAAAATACAAGAAATGCAAGCATGTAAGTGGCGCTTTCAAAAAGAAAAAGCTTAGTAAACACGGCTTAGAACGAGATAATAAAACATGACCCACAACGCCGTTACTAAACAATAATCAAGTTAGATTTTTTGCTAACCCAATTTAGATACCTAAGTAGAATAATAGATAGTTTTGTCTGTACACTTTCATTGACAATTCAGTTTCACCAGTGAAAAGCAATAAATTCATATATTTTTTAACATATTGATTTATGATCGTTAATTGATTTAGACACAAAAATATATAAATCAATGGAAAGTCAATAGGGGTCTTCATTGTAAAGTTTGATGTCTCTTTGAGTGTACACTTTAACTTGCTTCCGTTGTCATGGTGAAATAATTAATCGCTTGGAGCAAAAAAGCAAAGAAAGCGATAATGAATGTCATTATTATAACAATTTCCAATGCTGCATGAACTGCGATAATTGCAATTGAATTTATAAATGGCGTTACCAATTATGCGGAAAAAGAAAAATTAGAATAAATATGGCTAAATACATATTTTTATAGAAAGCGACTATAATATGGTAATCGGGAGCTTTTTACATCGCCTTGCTATTCTTTGAATGCGGTTCCGCCATTTAAGTGTAATATCAATTATTTAGTTAACAATTAAACACGAGTGGTTGAATATTAAAGCAAATTCCGAAAAGTTGTACCTTTTAAAGCCGGCGAGATTTCATTATTTTGGAGCCTTTTCTTGATGTTGATTTTATAGAATTTCTAAAATAAATAGCTAAAAAAGGGTGAATGAACAGATGACTTAATCAAACTGATTAACGGAACTAACATATTCTATAGCTAATAAGTCCGCAAAAGGAACAGCGCCTAAACAAAAATGGAAAACGAACATAGGGCCATACGTGTTTCTATGTACTGGCTTCATCAGGCAGGTGTGCGTTCAAATGTACGCACACATGGTGCTACGCATGTTCGAAAATATGTGCACATGCGGGTGTAGCCTAAAAAGAATGGAAGGAAAAAAAGAGAGATAAACAGATATCAGCTCAGCTTATTGTGAAAACGCCCAAAGTTCCCCGTGTAGGTCAGAGCTCAGAAATACATAAATGACTCCTCAAGGTCTGGTTATTTCGGAAATAGAGGTTCACCATTGGCTCATTGTTCCGTTTCCATGGAAACTAGGCTCCTCCTAAAGCTACCACCACTGCAAGATCTATCTTGGCCTTATAAAGAATAGGCGGCTTATCACAGTAGGAGGTTTTTACGAACGTAAGAGCCCAGTCTGGAAAATGCCAATGAGTACTGTAACACCACCTAACGAACATGTGTCATCTATTATTAGATTTCATACTGAAGTCTAATTGAATCAAATTTAATTAAATCTTGGAGAATAAAAACCCTTTTCTTTTGTGAAAATATACCTTTACAGACCTGATTAGAGGGTAGTTCTGGTGAGTAGGAACCTTCCTCCTCCCAGAAACCCGCAGAAAAATATAGAAGCTGTAAATCAGTTTGATTGTACGTTGGCAACAACCAATGTGTCATCCATGCAACTATTCTGTTCTTGGTAACAAGCAAAACGCATGGATGAGTTTTGAGCGTAACATTTCCAGAATGCTTGGATTTTCTGCATACAGCTATAACAAGGGTTTGTTGCTATGTGTATCAAGTAGGATTGTTGCTAGGACACTTAAACGAGTATTAAATTGGTACCTGCGCATTACTCTCAGAAGAAGAATGAAGAAGTGTTTTTTTTCTAGTTCGGTTTCAAACTGAAAGAAAGAAATTGAAAACCAGACCTCATTTCCGTCAAACCTAAACAAACATAAATTATGTGTTTTGGTTCTCTTCAAAACGAAATCGAAAAAGAAATTGCTTCTCCTGGGCACGTAGCGGCGATTACTAATCGATTAAATCGGAAAACAAAAACAAGCCGACTACAAACATAGACGAGATTTCTAAACCGACCAAATAGGTGCAAATCTGACTAGACAGGTGTCCACTGCGAAACGACCTCCGGCTGTCTCGAGGCCTACATTATTTGTGAAATCGTGATCGGAAGAAAGTTGTTTGAAGAGCTCTGTTGGTACTTCAGACTCTCCCTATCATTGAGATTGCTTATGTATTTATTTATTTCTTCATAAAAAATGTTGATAGTCGTTCAGTTAAACGCGCAACAATTGAGGTACGAATTAGAGATGACAAAGACATTTCCAACTTAAGTATAGAGTTCCTTCTTTGCTCAGTCAAGACTGAGACACAGATGTGTGCTGTCCATCTGAGATTGAGATTCTGTGTAAGCATCTTCATGAATAATTATCTACTTTAAGCAAATCTAAAGCCACTTAATTTTAATCAATGGATACAGCTTAATACTCCCAGACAGTCGATAATTCATAATCAGAACCATCCAAAATTTCTTGTTAGCGAGATGGCACGTGGGAAAAGCCTTTCACTTGTTATTGCGTGATAAGTTTTCTTCATTGTTTCGTCATTGTATTCCCACTGAGGTCACAGTCTCAGTGTCATTACCACCTATGCCTATTGAGATTCTTCTCAAAACGTGGTTTATGGGAACATCGTATTATACGTGTTTACCATCTATCTCTGCTAATAATGATTAATAATAGTGTTTCGTAGGTTGTTTGTTGGTAGCGTGAATGGGCACTTTAAGAAGTCATTATACCTGAAGCAGACTGGATAGTGTTAGCTTAGAAGCCTCGGAGGACACATAAGGCTATCTAAATTATGTAAAAGATAATGAGTTCCAATGCGTATGCAATTTTTTTATATTTCTTTGACCAGTCAAATTCCATAGATTTTAATTCATGTTATAGGGAATCGAAAAGAATCGTATTTAATTATCAACTTCTATACTAACTTTATAGGAACTATTGACTATTGCTCGAACATAGTATGGCAACGTCGCGTTAGTCTTTTTGTCGACAACTACATTCTATTATTGGTTGGGCGGTGGCACACGTAGCAGGATGACCTGCTTGCACTGTTGCCAATATTATCAGAAATTTGATTATTTTAGTTTTTAGTTTTTTCGTTTTACTTAAGCAGATTTTCTTGCAAATGTCCATTGTAACTACTTCTGCGTAAGTGCTAAAAATTCCAAACAAATTTCAAACTACTACTCGCAAATGATAAATCTTCTAATCAATTCAGGATAAGGGTATGTATCAAAAGCTTATTTGTTTTTTTTTATTGTTTTCCACGGTAAATTTTCCAGGGAAACGGTCAGAGGAACTTTATTTTTTAGAAAAATTAAATTAACAATAATTGTTAAAACCATAGGACTCGCTGCTGAAAACTTAAATTTCCTCTACGAGAATCCCATAATCACTCTATTCATAAGCACCCAAATAGTAAATGTTTTCTTTAAAAGCCGTTAAATTTCTATGTAAATATTGGGTAATCGATTAGATATCGGAACCCCAGAATATAGGTCTAAATGTTATCAATTTCTGAGCTAGAACGAAATTTGAATGAAAAATCTAAATTAACAGAAACACAGATTAGTAAGTGACTTTATTAAAAATGAAAATATTCCATAATTTTTATCTGACATTCACCTTTAGTTCTCTTCTCTATCCAGAATTTACCGCCTAATCAATTTTGCTATGTTCAATCCTCAGTTGAACATTTAACCAACGGAAATACGCCATTCTGTTTGATAGATGTTTTGAAAATGTCTCTTATCTTCACACACTTATCAGATGGTTAGGAACTCGTTATCATTTATTGTCCCACCGTCTGTTGACTTTATATGCAGTTGCTCTTCGGCATGAAGCTCAAATCAGTGGAAACAGAGAATAGTGAAACTAAATGAGGGACAGCTTAACAATGATTCCTCAAAGGTTTTCCTAGGCGTATTTACCATTGATTGCAAACAGCGAAATTTTGTCCAGTTCACCACTTTACCTGGCCCACTGTTAAGGATAAAGATGATTTTTTGCGATTGGGTTCGGTTTTACTTTTTTTAAGTAGAAAAGTCTAACGTGTTTTTAGTATCATTTCCTGAAGAACAAATTGCTATTCAAAAATAAAACGATGCAGGTACAGTCTTCCGACAACCTTGTGGCTCGCAATTAAAATTTTCACTAAATTATTCCTAAAACGTACCCAGATGGGATCAATGTCATTACTAATTATACACTACTAGCAAATGTATTAAACACTTTACCCATTAAGTGATCATGCAACAATGTAAATTTAGTGAAAATGAATAATTGTACTAAGTAATCAAAAGAGCATTCACGCATATCGATTGTTGACCAACACGAAATGCCTACCTGAAGAATGTTACAATCAAATTTTAATTGCTTAGCGGGTTTAATAACCCGTGGACAGCCGGCATGATGTTGCGAGACACCAAGCGATAAAGCACACTTCAGTAGTTGAGCATTGTATATGGTCAGCCAGACACAATCACGGTTGAACGACTGCTGTCCCATGAACAAAGGGGTTACTTCCATCAGTCACCCGTATTATGGTACTTCCGTTTGTCACTTTCAACTTTTCTGATGGTCAATTTCTATTAGTACTAAGCGGGGTCGCGTTCAGGCAAAAATGCTAAAAAAATCAAGCAAGAAATGTCATTTTTGTCAGAGTTGTGGCAATTCTTGTGCGTTTGTGTGATAGAGAGTGCACGACAAAATTCTGCAGGGAAGAATATTAAGGAATCTCGGATGGTGAAGCAGAAAAAGAGACCCATCAAACCTGCGTGGCTTAAGGAATGGACTATCTCCAAAGGGTGGGTTCACAATAGGAGTCACATGCTCAGTTTGAGGAGGATGGCTGATGATGGAGGTCAAAAGAAGCTTGAAGAAGACGTAAGCGACAGCTCTTCGGTATCAAATGTGGAGGAACTAATCTCCATTATTAGCAACTTGAACAGTCAAGGATCAGATCAGGAGAGCAGCTCTAAGGAAGACTCGGTAACCATGAACTTGCCAAGAATGGCTGGAAAATCTACAAAAAATATTTTAGTTAATAACGGAGAGGAAATGAAGGAGATTTTTGATCAGATTTCTGAGAATTACAGAGAGAATTTCAAAACTGAAAATCACCAGAAATATAGCGATCTGCATCTACCTACGATCTACAAGGAAAGACTGCTGGCTCAGCAGGATGGGGTCATTAAGCAAATGTGGAAGGGATTGAAGCAGCTTCATATATCTGGTTCGAAGCCTTCTCCCAAATATAACTGCAAATTCACTGTCAATCAGCTGTACGGGGTTGCAGAAGACAAAAAGGACCTTGTTCAGAACACACAACATGCTATAGCTTTACCTGTACAAACTATGCAAAGAAATACCTCAGGGAAAAATTCTCTAGGCAGGAATATTGCTCTCTTCAACACCCTAAACTCAAAATCAAATATCCATGAGGATGTCATCCTGGAGTGCTCAGACGAAAGCAACTTTAATTCCCTCAATTACATCTACTACAACCCAGTCTATGCATCTGACTCATCTAAACCAGACTTGACCCCAAATAAAGAAATTGTGGCTGTAAATCGCTCATTTTCAAGCTCTCCAAACCAAACCGAACTTTCCAGCAGAAACTTTAAAAGGAACAGGTATCAAGTGCTACCTTACCCAAGAGATGATCCCTTGATATACAAAGCGAAGTCCGACAAGTATGTTATTCGGCACGTACGCATCAGGATAATGCTCTCTTTGCGCATCGGCAAAAAAATGAAAAATACTGAAAAAAAGAAACAGGGAAATAGTGAGAAGTTCAGTGAGTTGAGCTCGCAAGCGGAGGAGATGCGCAGAAACATCGACAGGACTCACGAGGAACAAAGGAGGATTGGGAACGGGAGGACGTCTATCAAGATTCAAAATATGAGGTAACTGCTAAAATTTTAAAGGAAGTAATTTTATCATCCGCAATTTATTTATTTCGAAATGCCTTTCAAAGGTAAAAATTTTAATTAAAAAGAACGTGGTTCCGATTTAGTAGAGTTGTGCTCATGATGGCCTAAAATTATGATGTGTATGTAACCCACTGTTCCGGTCGCTGACTGGCGGAAGTGAGACTGCGTCTGTTCATGTTACAATCTCGTTATCTGATGGAGATGGTTTAACACATATTTTATGTTTAGCAAAACCTGAAATTTAGATGAATGACCTCAAGCCTCAAGGCAATGGAGATGGAGCGAGACAACCCAGTTCCAGGCTATGAGTCGGGACTTCCTAGCTACGTATTCATTCATTCAGATAATTAGCATTGAGTTAGTTTAAGTTTATTGAGGTTGCTTAAGGTTAGTTCATTCCAGAAAAAAATCGTGGGGATTTCCAGAACATCATATTGATAATGAATCGATTCAGATGCTTGTTGGGTTCAGAAAGCTTCCCAATTGGCGAAACAAATTTGTTGTATATTCTAAAAGGTTTTGTGGGTTTTAAAGCCGCAGACCAAGCAAATTTCTTTCCGGAGTTTCGCCCACACCTGTGGTGGACGATAACACGATGGGAGGTGGCGCTTCCGGTTAAACCGGAACTACAGCCGCCTTCTCATGAATCTTTCACATTTCCCTTAGTTGCAATATTCCTGCAATCGAACGATTTAAGGAAAAAACTAGACTATTGAAAGATACAAAGGAGATACACAATCCATCTAGTACTATGTGGCAGGTTAGTCATAAACATCAAAATTGGCAATATGGAACGAATTACTTTATGAGTCACAAATTGTTACGGGAAAAAATAAAATTTCTCAAAAAAACTGGAGTGCTTCGCATTAATTCATTATTTTAAGATCTTCGATGAGGTTCAATTACGGGACATTAATTAAGAGAAGAACTGCGTATTTTGGTCGCGTTTAATTGAAACCGCAAGGATAACTGGAAGATGAGAAATATTCGTGAGACGAACGAGAAATAGAAAATTAAACGAGATCAAGAAGATTGAGTGCCTGAAGAACGTAACGAAGGTAACAAACCGATCAGAGGAAGGCAAATTGTGAGAGTGTTTCGTAAGAAGTGAAAATTTCTGGAGAAAACGAGAAGAGGAAGCCATGAAAAAGTTACGCACTAAAACATCACCACATTTTTGGCGTTTGGAACCACCTTCTTCAGTACCTCAGCAGGATTCCTGAAACATCTGAGACATTTGAGCGGCAGCAGCAGCCTTCTACCGTCGAACATACTCGGCGTAAGGTCGTTCAGTGAACTTGAACCATCGCCCGATTTAGTGGTCAATGAAGACTGACCAGTCTAGTGCAAACTGACCCCAGACAACGAGTGCCGCTTCTAATAGTAGTGCTGCCGCACACGAAGCAGGGAATTTTTAAATAGCTCTCCAAATACACGAGTTTCCATGAATAAACAGTATTAGTACTAATCGACGTTCGAACTAATAAGTAACGGGGTATCCTGTCAGGACAATTTACATTTCGATATTGCTATCTCCTAATTGATATTGCGCATTCTAATTAGACGTAACGGATATTTAACAGTGTAAATGTACCGTAGCCAACTAACCAAGAGAAATTGCTATGATTTCATTAAAAAAAAAGCGTATACATCTATGATGAAAATAGTTCATATTTGATGTAAGAGAATTTGGACGGGGCATTAATTCCGCAAATAAAAAAATTCGTTTCGTGTAAAATAACAAGTTTCTGGCCATAAAATCGCCTAAGCCACCACACTAAGAGTAAAACGAATTTCTTCGTTGACTTCCTTAAAAGTTTCCCAATGCGGGTACCACATGTCGACTCATGGTGCTTCATTATTACCCATTCGGCCAGTTCAGTGATTAACTATACCGTTTAAGATGGTACTGCCAGACTTCACGTTTTTTCAGTTTAATTCAAGTTCCGCCATATTAACTACTGGATTTATAGCCGTCCGAAACGGTAGTTTCAACTTCATTATCCACCTATTACGTCTTTCTTTAAGGTGCTGATTTAGACCAACAATAGAAAATTCGTAAAAAAAGTAATTTTTAGCGAAGCAAAACGTGCAAGTAATCATGAGTTAGTTCTCAAATGAAATCTTTCGACATTGATAAATTTTGAATTTCGTGGTTTTATTAGCTTTCCCATCTGATTTAAAGAAGCGTTTGATTTATGTTACCTACGGACGTCATCAAGAGAGAAAGTGATTATTACTTAGGTATCAACAAGTAAAAATTATGGTCATAAACACCAGCTGACGGTCAGAAATCAATGCCGACAATTTCGTCCGTGTCGTTAAAATTTTACTTTCTACTCATTGAGCCAAATAGACATTAAAAATGGAATTTCTATAATCTAATTGCTTTAGTCAATGTATCGATTCAATGCATTGACCAAGACGTAAATTGTTGTTAATTGAAGTAAAGGAAAAGTAAACGAGCGTCTCGAAAACAACAAAACTTCCATTACCAGATCTTTAGTTCATGCAATTCTTCTATTTCTGCAGTTCATCACAGTATGCCGCGCTTCCCTTGTATCGCTTTGATGATTCAGCAAATGCTTTGCTTTCATCAAAAGAGATTGTATAAACACCAAATCGAATAAATGTCGAAAATTTCAATTTTCTTCAAAAGGCTGAAAAAGCATTTTCACTTTTTTAGTTTTCCAATATTTTCTCTTTTAAGGCCGTTACTATTCCTTGAAAATTTCAGGGGAAAATTAGTGAACATTGAACTCGACCTCTTATCAAAATTTCAAATTATCAGCTTCTCGTTAAATAATCAATGTTTTTATGTCTATAGAATTTAACCAACGAAGAGTTATGTTATGGCCAGTCGTTGAAGGAAGAGCTTCTGAAGGAATTGTATAGAAAATAAAGAGAAAAATGAATAAAATTGGAATTAGGCAAATTACTGAAAAATGTGGCATGGGACAACTAAGGTAAAACAAAATGAGTACACGTAGAGTAAAAAGCAACACCAAGATCAAGACAGTTTAAACAAAAATGCGTTAAAAAAGATCAAGGAGAATACAACCGGTAGTGACTAAACATAGAAAAGCAAATACGTGTTGTTAAATCTTTTGATGGGTTTGATATCTGTACGATATTTCTCCCTTGCATTAAAATTTTCCTTGAATTTTCCCTTTACATGCGGGTGAAAAAACTCGTAAGTCTCGCATCCTCAGTTTTCTTAAATTGGCATAAATTAATGTAATTAAGATTCTGAAAAAGGAATGATTAAACAATAATCAACTATCAGGGTATATTGTTTTTATACCAACAACAGTACCATGGTAATGAATAGTAATAGTATATTATGTGTAGTATTAACCACGTTGCCGTTAATATGTAGGCCATCACTCATAATGTTTGTTTCATCATCGCTTGTTTCTGTAATGGAAAAGAGATTATCATCTAAAAGATATCAAAGTTTTAAGGTCGCAGATGAAGATATCTGTGTGTAACGGCAATTTGCAATTATTATGAGGTTTTGCCGCAAAAGGTAAAAAATACAGTCTGGACAAGAATATATTATGTCCTTGCATGTGTATTAGTATGTTCCGTATACTTCCGGCAATTTTTCTCATAGGGATTAGCGAATTTAAGTTTTAAATCAGATTACTCATTGAAGCTCGTCCTCTTCGTAAAAATTCTATACATCTCATCTATAAAATAACTGTATGAACTAGCACAAAATTCTTGGTGGGTAGTATAAAATAAAACTACCTCGACTCTGATTATTACGCGCGAAAAACTGGTGAAGTCCCAAAAAATTTGTCTGGTGGCGCCATCGTTTGATTAGTAGTTAAACTTAATTGATTTGTTGCAGGTACGGCAGGCTGAACGTTTTGCGCTGGCTGTTGTGGGAAGCCGAGTCGAAAGAGGGCAGCACGGTCGCCAGCTGTGGAGCCATGCCCGCGCTGGAGAAAGGTGGCGTTTCTCCGGTGGGGGACTCCCACCACGGAGCGCCGAATGGAAATGCAACTTTGGCGTTGCATTATGCTGCCGCTAGAGGATGCTTGGATTGCGTTCGACTTTTGGTAGATTCCTCTGCGGAACTCAGGTGGGTAAAGTTAAATGTAATTTAAAATGATAATAGAATTACTATAAATAAGACTAGAAATTTAAAAAAATGAGATAATAGAAATAACTGTGAATTAACACTTGGGTTTATATATTTAGCACTGATTTGATTGTTTTACTTCGTTTTAATATTACTTAATTAATTGATATTGCCTTCTTTGCTTGCATAGTGAATAAGTTTCATGATTTATAACACCTCAAGTAAAAGCTCTGAAATGCAAATTTTATACGAAAGAAATGGACTATACGCACCCTTATAGTACTGAAAATGTGAACTTATTTCGTGCTCTGTTTAGAAGTTATGTGTTGCAGCAGATGAGCACCACTTAGACTTAATAAGTTTCCTCAAAAGACTCAACTAAGGTTTAAAATTATTTTTAATTCCCAAATATTCTGAAAATATGAGCCCAATTGGTCATCTTCTTTGGAATATGTTGGCGAAAGTAGCAGAGCGTCACAAAGTCTCACCATTTTTAGGAATTGGGATGATTTTTCCTTGGAATTGTCATATACTCAATTTTCTTGGGTACTTTTTGTTTCTATTTTCATAACTATTGATTTGTCTAGGTGTTGACTGTTTGTTGCTTGTTGGTTAAGTTACTAAGGGGCTTTTACTTGGTATTAATTTTGTTTCCATTTTAAACCTTTCAGAGAGCAAAGGAGGCCACTGCGGTAGCCACAGATTCTTTCAGGAAAAATATAATGACTTTATTTAAATCAAACTTCCCCAATATTTGATGCTTTTATGACCTTTATTCACTTAATTTCGTTCGATTTTATCTGCATTTATTACTGTTACTTGGGAAAGTTTCCGGTTTATATTCCAATTTAGTAGCAAACATGGTTCCCCTCCTTGATAGAATTTTAACCAATTCTTAATCAATTCTGATTGCTTTACCTTTTGTCTTTGCATGGGTTAGTTATTTCGAATTTATTTTTTGCTCGTCAATAATTTTAGTTTTTCCACTTTCGAGAGGGTTTATGAGATTGAATTTTTGATTAAGTGATTATGTCCAATTATTTATGTTACCTGATATGCATCCAGCCATTTTGGTTTCTGCTGGCCAAGTCATTGAAAACGTGCATAACAAATTTAAACATAAAATAATTTCTTGTTTTATTACATACACACAAAGCCATGAAACGAACTTTTACCGATTATAAATGTAGATAAATTTACTAATTGCACTCAACGCCTACTTTTTAATGGACGTCAACGCAATAAAACTGAAGCCTGTTCCTTTTTGTAGGCGAAGTGAGCACAGAACAATAGGAGGCTGCCTAACAAGCATGCTAACATCTATAATAAACATATATTAGACATCAGAATGACGTGATTTTTATTAACGAGACCATCCAGTTCTTCACGAAATGTGTGAAGAAAGCGTGGTCAGAATGGAAAACTTAAGTAGAGATAGACCCGCTCCAAAGGAAGATTTTTCGTTTTCGCAGTTGTATAACTAGAAAGCCACTGTTAAATTTAAGAAGATGATTTCGAAGTTGAAGAATTGGAGGAAAGAAAATTGAAGGAATAGACGCGCTTCAGAGGAAAACTATTTTTATGCATGTTAAAGCGGTGCGATAAAAATTAAAAAAACCAAAATTATGAAAACGGAGATAAATGGATTTATGCGGGTTTCAACCCTGAGCTATTTAGTCATAAAATTCACTCATACACGGAGTTACAGCTCTGCAGCCTGCGCTACCAGCCACGGACCTTCCAGCCCATAATTACGTTCTCATTTGAATTCTCACTTTAAGTACCAAGATTTTTGACTAAATCCACAATAACCAGTAGTGCCAAGGAATTAGGCGATAATTTATAACAGTACCTGCCTCGAAACTGGGTTACAAGCCAATTAAAAAAGCGTACGGTGGCGTTTAATTTCATAAACACACTTGCTGGGCTGTTTAGATGAATTATGTGGAACAGAGTGGCAAAGTAGCATGCAAGATATGCCTCGTTGGTGCATATTAGTAAAAGCCAGATCTGCCATATTGCACCATAAACGCTCACATGAAGACCGGATAATTTACCAAAAACAGACGACCTCTTCACACCTCAATGATCACTCCCATCTCACCAGTTAATCACACCTCCTCCACCTAGGCGGCAACCAAAAAAAGAAGAAGGCAAACTGTTGCGTCTATGGCAAGACAAGAACCTCACCAACCGTGGTACCGTACGGTAACCTGGCTGCCGAAGTACTTGCGAGTGGTATCTGATGCAAAAACAATTCTCGATTCGCGTGATAAACAATTGAATTATCGTGTTCTATTTGTTCCTCTTTGCGAATTAACGAAGGCACTTCGCGATTTGTGATTTTTGGTGATGGGAAAAGTTATCGTGGAGTGATTAGTGACTCAACAGGGATTTTGAGGCCCGTTCTGCGTGTTACAGATGGAAGTGATGGCGAGTTTGCCCAGGAAAAGGAGATTTCGGACCAATTCTTGTAGACTGAGGTACTTTTGAGCTTGTATTAATATAAGCAACGAGGAAAAATAATATATGAATCTATCTCTACGAATGGAGGAGGATCTTTTTGGGATTCTAAGAATTGAGAGTTTAGGGAAGATTTGTGTTTTCCTCCATTTATCGATTGCCGTGTTGTCTTCGATCACCAAACATTCCCCTTAATATTTATTTCTTTCAATTCTAACAAATATGTTTTTATTAGACTTTAGTCGGTTATAGTTCTTTCGACTCTATTCTAATCCTTATTAGAAATTGTCGTTTTTATTTTAGTGTTTTCGTATGTCTTTATCAAATTTTTTCCTCATTTACCCCTGTTTCGTTCTTTCAAAGCATTATTTTGTTACTATTTCTTATTAACATGTAAATACAAAAAAATATTTTTTTTCTGTGTTCGATATTTAGTGTATTTTGCTTCTCTTATTTTCCTTGTTCGAGTTGAGATAGTGCAGGACGTTCTTCATATGATTTTTGGATAGTCATCTAATTAAAAACATCCTTCAGTTTTTGACCGCAAGACATTTCTATACAGTGATAAGTAATATTCTATCTAACGTATGAATTGTGTTCCACCCTAGCCCATTAACCACCCTATACAAATGGCAACGTTGTACATGATTTCTGTCAGTTTTCGCGGAATACCATTAGTTGACAGAGGTCTAACATGATTCAACTCGCCCATAACATGGTTGCCGATATTTCAAAAATTACGTTCAATCTAGAGATTTTTATCTGCGAAAGATTTTGAATGGTTTAAAAATGAGATTTATTCAGTATTTTGATATTTTGAAATTTTTTTAATATTTAGATAAAAACAGTTATTAGACTCTAATGTTTTACTCTAGAAAACATCTCTGATTTCTTATAATTCAGTAACTAAATACCCACAAATTGACCCAGAATCATTGATAATTTAATAGATACACATATACCTACTTTAACGTAATTTCATGACAATAATAGCTATTATTATTCTCTGATTGACTCAGTATTAGAACACTTTCCATCTATCGATAGGCGCACACACAGTGCTTTCTTGCACGACCAGATAAATGAACCATAACCAAGGTTGTCTGCACATTTTTATCCTAAAGCCCTGTATCATATACTAATTAATGCAAGTAAAGTCATTGAAAAACAATAAATTGAAAGGAAAGGATATCAGTGCGGTTCCGGATTTTGAGTCGGTTGGTGCAGCCGATTGAGGAGGATGAAGAATTTGATTAAAAGGAGGAAGAAAGGCGACGAAAAGGGCAAGATAGCTAAAGTCAGGTAAACACATTTGTAATTGCAGATATGCTTTCCCATGGTGGTAAACGCTTTTTAACCTCCACGCTAATAATGGTAAATCTGGGTAAAATGTTGGTAAATCTGGGAATTTAGGCAATTTTTTTTCAAAACGGATGTTTTGAACCGGAAATGCAAAAAAATATTATGACTTTAAAAATAGAAATCTGTTTTTATTCCCAACACTCTGGAGGGAAAAACACTGAATTCTTGTCCATGCAATAAAATCGCTTAAACTAGAACTAATCGCTCTAGTCATTAGTCAGATTCTTCACGTACTGGACACATATCTTTCTTCGTCGGTGTCTATTTAAGTCTCTAATAAAGATGGTTCACTAGAGACTGCTGGAATGTTGTATACCAGAAGAATGTCCTGGTTCTTTGCTTTAATAAGCTGCCTCATCACCTCCAGACAAGCGGCTGTTCATGCTTAAGAATGCAGAAACTCATAGAAATAGGGTTTCAAATATCTCGGTGCTGTTATATTGTTGTTTAGATTAGATATCATTCGAGGTCTATGTAATTTTTTGTGGTTCTGGGCTTATGCAAGGTTCCCTGGGAAATGTTGGTTCTGTGGTCTAGACATGGTTTGGTTTGTAAATGATGCAGAAAGAACGTAAATTTGCTTAAATTTTGTTGTAAGTTTAATAATGATCGAAGACAAATTTTTACATTAAAATATTATTTCTGATTTAATGAATGTGATTTTGAGCAAAACGTTATAATCACGTTCATAATACTGGGATTTGTGAGACTAAAATAAGGTTCGGGATGCCGAGTTCTTCTGGATTGGGATTCCGCGATTTTACTCTCGTCGCGATCCTCTTTAAATCATGGAAACTCGGGTTTTTGTATGGGTCTCCCTATATACATTATTCAACACAGTGATGACTACTGATCATAACAAAAAGGTTCTCAACACGTTTTCTTCGTTAAATTTTTCTATTGCTGTTTTTATCGTGTCTCGAGTGATTTAAGGTTTCAAACCAGGTTTTGAAAATTTTGGAAAACGACTTTCGCCAAGTTTCAAATAAAAAAACGTTTACTTTTTCATATAGAATACCCTGTATATTGTGGAATTTTTTTGGATTTGTTTCCTTTTATTTTTAATTTTCGAATAATACCAGCATTAATAAGATCACTTTTGCAACGCTTTTTACGTTTTTGAATTTCGATACATTAAAAATTTATAGAAATCTACGTGGCACGAACAAGGAAAAAATTATTTTGTAACTTCATTTAGCATGCAGACTAGAATTTTATAACATATTTCCATTTTGTGTAAATTAAGTCGTACATTTTTAAAAATTCAAAATAATCGGTCCCTTCGGATATCTCCGAATGTAGAAATTGGAAATTTTGTGCACGGCCAAAAATGTTCCAGTTCTCCATTAGACTAGAGCGATTTCCTGAAAGTGGAACCTCATACAGTCAAAATTCCCATACTTAAACGTAATATTTTGCCCTCCTGTATACTCCAACTTAACTTGTTCCAAGTTATTCCACTCATGGACGGCGAAATTATATAACCGGCATTAGCACACAATTTAAAAGAATTTTGAAAAATTTATTCATATAATGCGAATATTCCACTCACTGAAAGTGCACCTTATGTCCAATTGGACCCTTCACTTAGATTTATGTTCTTGTTGGCTGCATGTTGGTCGTTTTTGGAATAATTGCAATTTTTAACTTGAGAAATGAGAGATAAATGTTGCGCTGATTGCGCACTGAAAGTGGTTCTGCCATTCTCAATGTCTTTATTGGAAACTTTGCAAAAAACCGATGATTTGTATTATTGCAGCAAACGATCGGAAAATCTGGTTTCGCAGTAATTTATGACTTGCAAAGTCAGGGGGGCGGAATTTACCCGCTGAGACAGAATTTTGGGACGCGATTGGAATAAGAAATAATACAGTTATCAAACCCTAATTACCAGTGCTTCTTGCAGTCGTTGCTCTTCTATATGCACGAGCAAGCACTTTCCTCACCACCGCCTTATTGGAACAGATCGGAATCGTTCAAACCGACTTTTCGATCTAATAAGAGTTTATATAGAATTTTTATTCGTTCCACTCGGTGCTAATTAAAACATAAATAATAATAGAAGATTAGATGCAGATCTCGTGCTGCACAGCGCCCCAGATAAAACGTTTGTTGTGTTCTTATTGAATCGCTGCGGGAGATTAGCTAGATGGGCAGCGATAACCATCGAAAAAATTTTAATCTTTGTGTGCATATTGCGAATGCATGTAGCGACAGTCGCAGGTATTTACTTATCTCTGAAATTTGCATTTCTGGTAACTTATTACATAAACGTTCTAATGAGAATTTTAACAGGAGATTGTGTTAATTGGAATAGTTGCGCAATTAAGGTCAGAAAACTTTTTATGGTTTTATTAATAATTGTGTAAAGTTTTGAAACGAAAAGGGAAGTACCATCTTTAATTGCATGATTAATTATATACAATTTCTGCTCGAAATGTTTTTAAAAAATTGCGTTAGAGAATTTCTCTGAAACAATCTCTTTGGGTCTCCGAGGAGGATTATTGGTGCAAGGCGGAGTAATGCGCAATAACACACAGCTCGCAAATAATTAGATGCCCCGAGAACACACATACGTACAAATTAGCCATTACGTCCTAATCTAGTTCTACTTTCTGATTTTGGGATTTCACCGAAACCAAATCTTCAAGAACCTTATGGCGTATTCACATGTCGTGTGCGACCACTTGTGCTTTCTCTTAAAAATTGTGCTCATGAGGACTTGACGAACAATACATTATTCAATAGTTTTCTACATATGCGCATATCGATTAATGAAATAATATTATTGTTGGTGAAAACGGTGTGAATTTAAAAAAAATTTACTACATAACATGCTAATGCATATGTGAGGTAAAATTGCTAACGCCTAACAATGTTGATCAATATTAAAATGCGCTCTAAGCCAGCAGTATCGGAAATTGCGTAACTCAACAAAACCAATCGGCGAACTTGCCTAAAGCGGTTTTAATTCTTTAATTAAGATCATTAATGCATCGAAGTGCTGACAAATTGCGCTTGGATATGGCGCTTTAAACAATAAAGGTGACAACTCTTGTACACAAGCTAGATAATTTAATATAAGTTTATTAAGGATCTTTTTTGTAACAGTAATAATTAAGCTTGAACTACATCGGAGCGATTACTACCCAAAAACGACCTTTTTTTTCAACTTTTGAACGTTCGCGTAAGTGCCCTGTGAGTTTTGCGGTTTCAAGCAACGTACTAATTACCGGACTCATTTCCTTACTTGGTGACTGCGCGAATTGAATTAAATAATACATTCACTTTCTCTAAAAATTTACGATAGGCGGAGATTGGAGATGGATTTTACCGCTTCCTGCATTAAAAATTTACTGTTTTAACGAGTTTAACTGAAAATTACTAACGCTTCTACAAAAACACTTGAAAAAATTCTGAGTGCTACCGAGGAAATTTCATACACACGTACGACAATTGAACCAGAAACTCGGGAAACGCAAAAAATTATTAATGTAAAAATTTCACAGAAGTGCCTACATAAAATACCTAACTAGTACATAATGCGATAGTTCCCATAGATGCGCTGTTGCGCTGTGCTAGTGAGGAGAGACGATTTAGTTTGCTGTATGCTATCTACAACATTCTCCTCTGAATATCAATTTTCCTTGAATTGAACGAAAATTTAAATGAAGCTGAATTTGAGGTGAATTGTGAAATCTAATTTATTTTAAATACCCTGCATTCATCACTCTAAAGATTTTGATTATCTTTCACTCGACTTACTGCAGTAATTCCTGATAGATCTTGTAGAAAGATATTGGATTTAGTCGAAAATTCTATAATTTCAACAATTTTTTACCTTCGAGCCATAAAGAAATACAACGATATTTCGGATTAAAAACATGAAGAAAAATAATTCCTCGAAGCTTTCCATGAAGCGCCAGTTTATTGAATATAAATTTAAGAAGACAACTCATATTATCAATTTTTGATTTGAAATCGTCAAAAGTGTAGGACGATTAGGGAAGAAAAAGAATAATATAAAATCTCAAATTCCTTGCCTTTATCGCTCTGTAATCTGAGGCTATCATTCTCTTATGAAGTTAACCCGAGATATTCCAGGGAGACTTTAAGAACAAAAAACCTAACAAAAACCTTTAACCTTCGTTCAGCTAAAACCGAGTGAACCATCATTGAGAACTCTTTCAGCTTCATTCACACTTCATAGCTTCCTCCTACCTATATATGCAATGTCAAATGAGGAAAATCAAGATCTTCCTCAATTCCCTTTCCCTCTTACATCTGTCGTTTAAATCAACCTCCTTACCATAAACTCCTCAAAGTCATTCAATTTAAGTGTGTACCAATTCTTTGAACTCTCTCCAGCATCCCTTCTTCTTGCAGTGCTAACACCCAGATGGACAATGACGTTACTCCGGTGTACTTGGCAGCCCAAGAGGGCCATCTGGACGTCCTCAAATTCCTTGTCCTCGAAGCAGGGGGCTCCCTCTACGTCAGAGCAAAAGACGGAATGGCCCCCATACATGCTGCCAGCCAAATGGGGTGTCTCAACTGCGTTAAGTGGATGGTAAGTAATATCTTCGTCTCGTTAATATTTGTGAAACTAGACGAAATTTTCTTGTAGATCCAAGACCAAGGGGTTGATCCTAACTTAAGAGATGGAGATGGGGCTACACCGCTTCATTTTGCAGCTTCCAGGGGACACTTGGACACTGTCCGTTGGTTGCTAAAACACGGAGCAAAATTGAGTTTGGACAAGTATGGGAAGAGTCCCATTAATGATGCTGCGGAGAATCAGCAAGTTGAGGTAGAGTTCATGAGTTTCATAGTATTTTTGTTAATAAATTTTAATAATTTTAGTGTCTGAACGTTTTGGTGCAACACGGCACCACCCCCGACTATAACGACTCTGAGCGGTCCAATAATGGAAAGACCTGCGCTTGTACCGCACGGAAAACTGATCATTTGAAACGGGTAAGATTTTACTCCATTAAATTTCTCCATTAAACAAACTCTGATCATCAATAAATTGACATGGTTACTTGATGTTAATAATAGCAAATTTCATTTTCTGTTCGCAGCCACATTAACTTGCGCCAGACTAATCACATGTTTCTCAATTTCTTTGCTAATTAGCAAATATCTGTCGAATAACTCATTGAAAGTGGTACTTAAAGCAAGCCTTAACGCCATCATAGTTGACC
This sequence comes from Euwallacea similis, assembly GCF_039881205.1. Lineage (NCBI taxonomy): Eukaryota > Metazoa > Arthropoda > Insecta > Coleoptera > Curculionidae > Euwallacea > Euwallacea similis. The sequence goes on from NC_089609.1 coordinate 5,566,119, forward strand.
AATAACAATTATTATTTACCCGAAGGAAAAGTACTAAAATTCGCTCTTTACGACTATTCAGTGTGTCGGTACGGAAAATAACTATAATCTCCTATGGGAGAACTAGTTTTTTCGTGCCATGGTAACAATTTGCTATGTTCATTTAATTGTTATGACTTGTTTAAAGTGTCTTCTATAATAGGGCAACAGTTCCGGCTCGGATTGTTCGACTTGCATGCCCAAACAAACTGTGACTGCTGCTAGGAATTCCAAAAATTCGCAGAATCCACTGGAACCGTTCTACTTGCATCCACCCTTGAATGGGAGAAGTTTGGAACCAGCTCATGCACCAGAAAATGGACTTTACATAAATCCGATGGCGAATCACCGGCACAGGTCGGTAGCAAGCTGAAACCGAAGGATAAATATGAATCATCCAACAGCAGGAGTATAAGAATTAAAGCTTCAAGTTGAGCCTAAAGTTCCTAGTGTGGTGTGCGCTAAGCCTTAAAAAATGCCCCCGAGCGTTGCCTGCGGGGATAAGAGGAAATTTAGCTTTATAATGGATTCAGACAGGAAACATGACTTTTTCAAATTAAGCCCCCCGTTTACTAAATGTCCTTAGATTTCTCGACTCTAAAGAAACAATTTGCGAAATATATTCTATCCCCAATCTCTTTCGATTTTCGAGATATTTGAACGATTATGAAGACTAGAATCAGCGTGAAAATGGATTTCTTCCATTCAAAAACTGAAAAGACGATTTTTTCAAGTGAAAGACTCTGAATTTCCTACTCTAGCGCAACAATAATTTATTGATATATTAATTAAACATAAATAAATAACAATAAAACGAAAATGATCTTGAAAATGGATTTGCTCTCCTTTAAAGCCTCGAAATTCGATTTTCTCAAATGAAATGCCTCCGATGTATCGACCTTAAGGGCTCCGTTTAAGTTATGACCCTGTCGACTTTATCAAAAGATTTAAAATTAGCCCTCTATGGTTAATCAACCGATTTTTACCCAAATTAATCGATAAATGCGTCGTTTCTAATCATCAGATATTTTCAAAAGAATCTATAAAATCAATCATAATTAGATGCTACAACAGTTATAATTTGAGTTTACGATATCCAGGAACGCCTGCACCATTTAATCATTTTCCTCAAAAGTTTCTTCGTTTTAGTGCGTCCACTTGCTCAGAAGACACCAGTTCAATCGGGAGTGAATCATTTTACCTCCACAATCCTAACGAAGTCAGTAAAGAGGTGGTCTATAATCGCGTCAAGGGGCTGTTTGAGTCTAATAGTGATCAGAGGTCTTTGTCAGCGCTGAAAGGTAAGTCCTCACTATTCTTGTTAGTAAGTTAGTAGACGCTTGAATTACTGATAATAAAGCAAACAGTACCAAGATAGGTGACTCGAATTAATCGTCTTGAGGAGCTTTATCGCACAAACTATCTTGCGATACCGTTCCTATAGTTTCAGAGATATGCGAGTAACCAGAAGGACCGGTAATCGTAGTAGCATCAAGCGATACTTTCCCTCAAATTTTAATCAGTTTCTTATGCAATCCATTCATTAAAATAATAGAAATAAGTACATGTATTAAGTCAGTCCAATCTGCACCTAAAGAATTAAAAAATACGTAACTCCGAGGCAAAGAGGAAGAATAGTGTTATTTCAGGAAGTGACCGGACTAGAACCATTATTTCAAGCACGCCATAATTTTTAAGCAATTCTGCTTAAGTTTTTGTTTAAGCCAATAATGCTGAACAACAGGGGGGTGAAAAGTGTGTTTTCGTAACTCTGGTAATTGCTAGTCAGTCAGTTGATGGATGCATTTCAATGGTCATGTTTCGTGTCACGACGTATCCAAAAAATATCAGCAGAGTTTTGCTTTAACTTTTATTAAATATCATGGCTAGTAAAGTGATTATGGACACTTACTTCTGGCTGGTGATGAGGGAAGTGTCGCATGGTGACTGTAAGTTAGTTTCTTTTCAAATGATAAATGGTGGCTTTTTTCCTTTCAGTCAAAGTGGAAGTGCATTCCTCCTCCTCAGGAGCAGGCTCGGACGAAAACCTCTCCTCATCTGATTTGTCCTCAGTCAGGTCAAACGACCAAGAAAACGACTATGAAGATATTTACTTGGTGAGAGAAGAAGCGAGAAAGCAAGACAAAACTAATGTAAATGGCCGCTCAAGATCCAGAGACTCTGGTAAGTTGCTTCAAATCAATGTTTTCAATAACACCCGGAATAAATAAATTACTGATTTATTTGTAGGCTCACACAGTAGATCAGGCTCAATCAGTTCCTCAAATTCCGGATGCAACGTCATAGTTAAAGTCACCCCTAACGGTATTCAGAAAGAGAAAAATGGGATTTATAAATCCAATGAATTCCTGCCTAAGCCTCAGAAGATGGAGAGGGTGTCATCGGATAAGAAAGTGAATGGAAACCATGAGAAGGGCAAATTAGTAAACCATGTAAGTTTGTCCAGGGAAATTAAATAAATACTTTCAAGGCCCAATGGAAATTTATAGAAAAAGGGGATGCTTGAAAGACCAATGAAAATACGCTCGTTTCCTAGACATTCCTATATTTATGAGACGACTTGAATTATTCATCTGTTCAGGTTAATTTAAGCCAACACCTCCCAATGTTTGTCGTTAATTTGGAAAACCCACAACCCATGTATTTTTGTCTCTGCCTTGATTATCCCATCGCTCTCATTCATTTCCTACTCCCTACTCCAAAATACTAACACCGGTTACATGTAGATATTAATAAACCATATCTATGACTAATTTTTTAAATGATGCATGAACACGATCGAGTGGTTTTATTGAATCCGAAGACCTTCATTACACAGTAAAATCAATAATATGATGTACCTGCCGTTTTTCAAACGGCGAATTTCGATCTCTCGTTATAGTTTCTGCGATTAAAAACAGAAGCCATGATGGTAGGAAGGTCAAATTTGTCACATACCCTTAAAGGCAGTTTTCTTTAACTCTCTTTCAGATTTCTCCACCCCTAATCGAGACCTTGCCACCACCTCCACCGCCACCCCCTCCAAGCAACCCCCACTCATCGGAGAATGGAGACCTGCATAATGTCGAATCGAGGGGGACTGAGATAGTGGAAATAGTGGAAGAACCCACACTTAAACCCTCAGACATTGTCAAGGGGATGTGCAGGAGTATGTCGGCTTTATGTAAGTATTTTTTTAGTTAAAATCTGTAATTGAGATAATTAAATTACAAATGTAATTGAGTGTGTAGTAGGTGATGGTTTTAATAATATTATTTAAGCTTTTTATGACTAATGGACTAACATCTGGCCATCAGTGTGCAGATTTGTCTAAGTCAAATTGTGTGCTGTATACATAGGTATCTCTGATTTTTTCTCACAAGAGCTCCTTCTTAATTGTATTTTACTTTTCTTTTAGTAGTAAACATAAAATTGCTTCGGAAATTGCAGTAATTGATGTTATAGTATTCTGACTAAAATCTTGTCAGTGTTTTCTTGATATGAAGAATATAATTATTGTTCCATCTGGTGATGTTATGAAATTATTATTTAACGCTACTCCATGTGTTTCTCTTGAATACATTTTACTTTTCAGTAGTCAATTTAATGATGATGATACCATCATTAGTTGTTTGTAATAATTATCCGTCAATATTCGCAAGACTTAATAAACTGTTATACTCATCTTTTTAATATTTATCATCCGGGATAATTAGTTATGAATATGTTCAAAAGACTTAAATTACAAAACTAAAACTTGAAGCTGACGTCTGAAGCTTTCTATAAGCCATGATTACTTCAGGTTTACAATGGAAATGGAATGAATAAATTTCGCAAACGTGTGATTTATTTGAGGAGAATAAAACAGGTTGGCCCGATATATACTTATACCTTGTGCTCACACTTCAATGATTTTCTATAAAGCTATAGTAAACATAGTTATCGCATACCCTGATGGATTTAATTTTACACACATAAATTATGAAACATATGTATCTATATTCTGTAATAAACCATAATAAATAATAAGTCATAATAAATAATAAATCATAATAATAAATTTAATTGCTTTAAAAATTACAATTACAATATCTTTCTTCCACTATTCCGTCAAAAAATGTCTCTTATTTTCCTGATAATGTGACGAAATTTTGCGCCTCGTATTGTATTTTATTATGATTAACTTTATTGTTTTTATTTGTTTATCACTTTCGTATCTTTCTGCATAGTTTTTTTTACAGGGTTCTGATCAAGTAGATTAAAATAGGCGGCAAGCGCAAAAACAGCCTTTGCTACGTATAGCCAAGGAAAAACCTCCTTGAAGTTTTTGAGAATGATTTAGACAAAGATTTATTGAAATTTTTTTGTGTAGGTGTTCATCGATGCATACATATGTCTTCATGAGGGACAGCCTGGCAATTTTTTTTAATGCTATAAAATAACAATCAATTTTAATAGAAAAACATTACATTGCATAAAGCTACTTTAGGAAGTGAACGTATGTGCATAAGAGTGGTATCAACGAATTAAAAAAGAAATAACGACATGGTTCTATTTCCTTTAAAATCCACTAGCGACAAACTGGGTGACCCAAATTAATACCATCTAAGCCTAAACAATTAAATCACTTTAATTAGGTAGATATTTAATTTTGAGGCCAACTGAAAGATTACCAGACCGATTAATTTAGAATTTAGAATACCAAGACTTTTATTCTTGAAATCTTGGACCGTACTCGGAAAACCAACAATTACAATTTGTTAAAAAGATCGCTCATTAACATACTTATAAAATAATTTAAGCGATCATTCGGTTTATTTGCCCACTTTAAACGTTCTGGATTTTTTTCACATACGCTTAACGTAGAAATCCAGTTATTGCTGTTAACAATGGGATTTGCATTTAGAGTTCAATCCACCGTTTTTATAACAAGATGTGACTACTCATTACTTAGTTTCATTCGAGTTATCAACACATAAAAACATTATAAAAAAGCACCGTTTTAACGTCAATAATTACATCCGATCGGAATCCCAAATGAGTGCTGTGGCCGCTCATGAGTGCAATTACAAGAATATTCATTATACATCTTCGTTTCATCTTTCTCTTCATCTCTATTCATATACATTCTCCCTCCTTTCTTTGGGTCTCGTGAAGATTGTGGCACCGGCCGAGAAACAGTACTTTCGCGTACTCCGTTCCGAAAACCGATAATTGCCATAGTTTTGGGGGTTAAATGTGTGATTGTTTAACTGTGGGATGTGAAATAGTTTTGTTGTTTTCTTATGGCCACCACACTGTGGATGCGATTTCATGGTAGGAAAAATAAACTATGCAAAAGTATGTTAATATTTTTTTCCAAATTATTTTTCTTTCGATGAGAGAGCGCACATCTGTTTTTATAGGCACATCAGTTTCTTCATTTATTTTTAATTAATTTTTCATCAATTCTTAATCAATTCTTTGTTCATTTTTCACTTACAAGATAGTTAAACGTTATTCATATATAACAAAATTTTCCTATTTAATATCAATCTTCTTAAACACAAACTTTTCGTTACCGTTGGTGATGTTATAGGGTACATGCACCAGCTGCTTTTCGCATGTGCCACTTGCCGTTTTCGCTTTATTTTAATTACCAGTGTCAGTGGAATTGTCTTGTGTGAATAGAATGGAAACGGCACTAATTAGATGTCTTCAAAGCGAGTTTACGGTCAAGGCGTATTTATTAGCTTAATGTTCGTCTGTATACGTGTAAAAATTTTAGCGAATAATTCAGTTATTAAACTCAAAACTGAAAAAAAAATTCTTGACACCATGGCGAAAGCTGTTTTGTTATTTCTCCAAGTGATAAGGGAAAGTAACTGATCTAAATTGGAGGTACCTAATGAAAGTTGGACTATCAAGGATATAAAAATCGTGCGTTTTGGAGAGGTCCCACTTTGCTAATCCTTTATGTCTCAAGTGCTTCATTAGAGTATTTCGGGAGAAACTCTTCCAAAGCTCTGCTAATTAAATCACATCTTATTGGGTCCACAATTTCAGCTGCCCGCCGCCTCAATTCATCATGCTCAGATCTCACCATCGTAACCCTTAACGAAGAAGAACGTTATTCCACCGCCACCACCATAACACCGACCCCCAGCAACCGCCAGCGAGTGCTCCCCTTCGTGCCCCCCAGTTTTCCTATTGCGGACCCCAACAAGCTGATAAAACCTTCTGAATATCTCAGAAGCATAAGTGGGGGTGAAAAAAGGACTGAGCTAGTCCCTAGGGAAAGGACAATAAGTAGAGAAGAAGAGCCTGAAGAAGTGGTGGAGGAATCTAGGGAAATTAACGTTGAATCTAATTGTAAAGTGGTTGGGCCTCCGCCGCCACCGCTGCCAGAGTTTAATGGTAGGTGCATTGGATGGTATTGTGGTGTCGATATTTTTGGGATTTACAGGCGATTTAACTCAAACCGCCATGTCAAAACAAAGCACTCTAACGCACCAGGAAAAAGCCAAGAAGATGCAACCGCTGTCGGCTATTAGCATACAAGATTTGAATTCGGTGCAGCTCAGGAGAACCGAGAAAGTTGTTGCTTCGAAAGTGAGTTCTCTTAACCTTCTCCTAACTAAATTTAATATTTCTTTTGCAGACATTTTCAGCTCCAACAAGGAGCGTTTCTCTGCAATGTCTCAATACTGCAGACTCATTTACTGCCCAGAAAACCGACCTAATTGCGGAATTGAAAATGTCTAAAGACCTGACCGGACTAAAGAAGATGAAAATTGAAAAAGCGAAAACTGAAGAAAGTATGGAGAAAGAGGTGATTTTCGAAATTAGGAAACAGTTTACTGCCAACAATTTTGTGGACAAGGCGAGTGTTTAATTGATTTTTCGATTTTTCCTTGATTGAAAAACTGTTCGCTTTAGATCCCTGATAGAGACAACACGGGCAACGCGATTCCTGCGTGGAAGAGGCAAATGCTGGCCAAAAAAGCCGCTGAAAAAGCAAAAAGAGAGATGGAGCAGCAAATGTTGAGGGACGCCGAAGAAAGGCGTCTGCAATCGATCCCGCAATGGAAACGGCAACTCCTGGCGAAGAAGGAGGAAACTGAAAACAAAATTAGGTGAGTAAGTACCAACTAATAATCACATTATAATATTCCCATAAATCTTCCTCTAGACAAACAATTTACACACCGAAAGTAGTGGAAGAACCAAAACTCAAGCTGCATCATGAATTTAGGCAGCAGCAGCCCTTCGAGTCTCATGCAAACGATGACGATAAAATGCAAGAGGACATTAACAACAACAATTCAAATGAGTATAACAAAATCAACAATAGTCTGAGTCTGAGTAATAACTCGTTGGACGACTCGGATCCATCAGATGAAGAGCCCAATATAATACCTTGGAGGTCGCAGCTTAGGAAAACTAATAGTTCTTTAAATCTTTTGTGCTAAATGATACTAAATTTAATATCGAGTCATATACAGGGTGACTAGAGAGATTTTTGGCAAAAAGAGTTATATCGCGACGTCCGCAATTCGCTCTACATAGCATTTTTTCTATAGACAAAGTTAAGTAAATGTTCTTAACATTCTTTGATTTTGTTTCAATTATTTTGCCGTTTCTTTTAAATAAATATTTGGTCGATTATTGTTGAATTAAATAGTTTTATGTCGTGTACCTATATGTTAGAAATTAAGTATTTTGATTTATTGTGTGTAGTGTTGTAAGTTTTGCTTTGTTGAACTTTCTTATCTACAATTCTTCCATATTTCTAAAACTTATTAGTCATTTTGTGTGATTTTTATTATTGTTGTTATCTATGCCTACAGCTAGAATATTTAGACTTAAATTTACATAATAGTAAGTTATTTTTAGGAAAAGTTTCGTTATAAACTTTATATTTTTATTGGTTTTCACTTGCACTTTTTATACTTGTGCCTCTTAAATGACTTATTTTCTGTGCGGATTCTTTACTTCCGTAAGGATTCAATCGGTCCTACTAATAATTATATACATAATTATAATTATACAGATATCACAGGTTCAAATGGAAACATAGAGATTGTACAAGTGGAAGAAGGAGCGCATAAGTATGCCTCCGACAAAGATTAACGAAATGGGTTACAAGGGTAGTGGTTGGCATAGCCGAAATCAGTTTAGCCGACGTCCCCACTTCGATGTTTAAATTAGTATCAATTTCGTGAACTTTGTGACGATAGAAATTTTTAATATTAAAGCAAAAGCAGCAATGTAAATAGACAAAAAAAAGATTCATTAATTACTAAAACTTATACTAGCAAGAACTTCGAAGCTGAGAGATCTAATAACCTTGAACTGACTCCGCCCACGTCAGCCGCATGCTTCGCAGCCCACTTTGTTGGTCTTTGTCGGAAGCACATTAAACCTTATGCGATCCTTCTTCCACTTGCACAATTCCTATGTTTCCACTTGAACTGGTGGTACCTCATATTTTTTAATCATCACGCTCTGTTTTTTAATTCATTTACTAAATTTTAAACTGACCTCTACGGTTTTTAATTTTATTTTCAAACAATTTCAACTTTCCTAATTCACTAAGGGTTAGCAGAGAGGCAAATCCCATTAAAGAGCACATTTATTCTTATCTACTTCCTACCATATTTAAGCATTGTTGTTATGTGTATATATTTTAAACGGAACCCGTTGCAATATTTTACCAATAATAAAGACGTTACTAAGTATAGTACAGTTACTTTTATTTATATAATTCTTATTTTTCAAACTGCTTCATACAAACTATGAAACAAAAATACTCCCTCAGCTACAATACATTTTTCCTACTATTATATCGTCTCTGATCTCGTTTTGTCTACAAAAGAGACATTGTTTTCAGTTGAATAACAATCGGCGGTTGTATAAACTTCTATCAGCGCCACGGCGCGTTACAATAGACTGCTGAACGTCAAAATATTCCATAAATATCCATTGCCGGATTATTTTTTATATAATTACGAGTTAATTATCGCTTTATTTGTATATTAAAATCATATTTTAGGGTACAAGTACAATGATAATGGCTTAAAATGGATCAAAATATCCAAGAGGAGCTTGGCCTCAGCAGTAGGGACGCCTTGAACAAGTTATATGTGGAAATAGACTCTGTTTTGCAGCAATTCAAACATTCTCAGAAATCTAGGTAATTAACACTTGTTTATGATTATTTTTAAGTGTTATTTTATTGATCATTCACATAAGTACACTTATATAAAGCTTTATTTTTTATTTAAATTATATAAAAAAATATGGGTGAAGCCTTGGGTGTAGTAAAATACACAGCCAAAGTCCTTAAAGTAGAGGCTTTAGCAGTACGACGTTTAGGCCTCAATTTTAACATAAATTTGCCTTAGCAATGATTGTAAATTTTCTTATTTTACGACATGTTTTATTTACAGGAAAGTAAAGAGTTGGGCATGGATTCGAGACACCCTGCGGGCCAAAAGCAAGCACTCAACTATCAATTGGATATCAGCATTTTTTCAATTATGGGCTTCAATAGCTCTTGTTTTAGGATACCTGTTGGACGGAGACAACGTAGAACTTTATGAAGCTTTTATCATTTTCATTCTCCTGATTATTAATTTAACCATTGAGTTTTATGACAATAAGTTAAGACATAATGAGGTGAGAGGTCCAATTTCATTATTAATTTAAATTAAATACCTCTTCTTGATTATAGATTCCTAGTAGAGTTCAGTTAGTGTTAGACAAGATCAAAAAAGAAGTGAATTACATTAATTGGAAGTCTGAAAGCTATCCTAATTTATACACCCCTTTCTCTCCCTGTATTACTTTGCAATGGACCTATCGTGATGGAAAACTTGTTAATTTGCCTTGGTCCCTACTAGTTAAGGATGACATTATTTTAGGTACCTATTATTGATCTGAATTAAATTGTGCCTTAATTTAATCATTATTTTGTGTTTTAGTAAGACCAGGCCAAGTTAGCCCTGGTTATTGTGAAGCTCTAGATAAACAGACTGAATACCCTCTTTTACATGCCAAAGAAATATTTGCTCCTTCCTTGCAAAATGCCAATGAAATTTTCAGTGCACCTAAGGCTAGAAAACCTCTAGAAGCCAAGAAATATAGGTATTGAAATTAGCTAAGTAAATGAAAAATGTTAATTATATCTGCAATTTTAGGCTTCTGGAAACCCCCTATTTATATAACCTCAAATTGTCCTTGGAAGAAGCTTTAGACAGACCCATAACGCAACATAATCAGCAAAGGCATTTTGTTATGGTCAGGGTTATAGAATGTATAGTTCTGCCTGCCATGTTTGTTATAGTATTCATCGCCAATGCCTTTAGGTTAATCTGAATTTTATTTGTCAGCAGAGATCTTTAAATTATTATTATTATAGATATTTCTATTTCTGTCAATATTTGGGACACTATTCTCTTGCAAATATGTTTTTTATAAGCCCCAGTAACGCTATCTTACCTCTATTGCCCATAGTTTTTCCTTTAGTGTGGAATTTTTCCAATTATGTCGGCATGGCCAGGTAATCCTTCCTTTTCAAATTTCTTCAGTTGGATGAAGTTATTATGGTTGCAGATTTAAAACAATTTTTGATGCTACAAGATCATTTGAAAACAAATATAATACTTTAGAGGAGGACGCTGATACACATACTGAATATCATGAAGATTTTAAAGTCAGCTATAAAGAAATGTACTGGAATTTTTTAGATATTTGCCGAGGAAGGCCTCATATTCTTTGTAGATCTGCCAATATATTGCATGTCTTAGGTTGCGTCACTGTAAGTTGGTAGATAATTGAAATTAAAAGTTTTTGGGTGTTATGAGGATTTTTTCTAAGGCTCTAGGTTGTGTAGATAAAAAAGGGATTCTCTCATGGCCAAATCCCACAGCAGAGAAAGTGTTTTTCTTGAACAATAAGGATAATAATTCGAGTGGGTCTGAAACAAGTTTAGACAATGTAAATGACATCAACACAGACCATTCCGAACCTGTGGGTAATCTTAATTTCTCGCATAGCAGCCCTATATCTGCTGTAGCTGAAGTACTGGATCTTACCCACAACCATAATGACCCATTTAGATTACATTTTGATGACAAGAATTGGCAGAAATACTTACCCTCCTTAAAACCACTGGGATTGGCAATTTTACTCAACACTTGTCATATTGATACTCAGGTAATTAAGAGAGCAGTTAAAGTTTTTTAATAGCTAATCAAATTGCGTTTTTTAGGAGAATTATTCAAATTTTTGTGCTCATATATCATGTGAGGCCATGTATAATGAGAACTTGGTGCCCGTGAGTAATCGGAGATGTTTGTGTGAATTGGCTAAGGAAATTGGGTTTGTGGATCAAGCACAGAAAATATTTCAGTTGGAGCAGCAGTTGTCAGTGTTTAGGCACTTGGTAAGGTAAATTTTGGGATTTATTTGTATATTTCATTTGATTAGAAAGAAAAGTTGTAAAAGTTTTGCTTTTTTTGCTGAACAGTCTTAACACCTATATGTATATGTAACAATGAGTTAATATGATGAGTACATGAAAAAATTTAACAGTTGAGATTGTATAAACTTAAATTATTAAGATTCAACTCGTATATACATACTTGTAATTTCAGCAACCTGAAATGGTGAGAAGGGACAACAAATACGCTCGAAGCTTGCAGTTGTCCACCCGTCTAAAATTCCCATTTCCCCATGCATTTGCCGTTGTAGTAAGAGAGTTATGCAGTGGCAATATGCAACTTTTAAGGTAGGAATTTTCCGGTAATATATTTCGGATATTTGATGATTTTTTTAGTGAAGGTACTGCTGATATCGTCTTGGACTGTTGTGTTGATTATTGGGACGGTATGGATTTATGCCCTCTCAGTCACTCTGATAGGAAGAAAATTCAGGATTTTTATCAGAGAAGTAGCCTTACGGCTTATTGCACAGCGTTTGCCTATAGGTCTGAAAATTAATTTATGAAATTAAGATTTTTATCTAATTTGGATTTTTAGGCCTCTATCAAGATCAGTAAGTGACAAACTTAGTGAGGTTTATCTGGAGTTACCCAGTGACAGCAGACATCTTTATGTGAATCATCGAAGTCCTACACCGGCTCACTGGGACTGCAAAAGCGTGTTGGAACCTAAAATTAATAAAAACACTCAGTTTTTTAGTACTGGTTAGGGTACTTTACATACCCCTGTTTTTTCTCATTTACCCTCCTTATAGATTCTCTACTATACAATGATTACCTAGTGGGTGCCAATGTATCAGATGCAGAGAGTTGCTTTCAAATGCAATGCAATCAGATTTTTATTGGTATGGTTACAATGCAATACCAAGCACTAGCTGATATGGTATGTATGGAAATAAAATATCGCGTTTTTTTTCATTTACAAAATTTTCAGGTTCAATTAATTGAGCAGTTGGAGAGGGCCTGTATTCGGTTTGTTCATTTTAGTAAGGAGAACGAATTAAGATCCAGAGTTTTCAATGAGAAAATGGGCCTGGAAAGTGGGTGGAATTGCCACATTTCGTTGTTGAGTGATAGGAATAGGTGCGTGTTTTTTCAGTTTTATGCATGATCGGACGAGGGATTTTGAATATGTATGTAATAGCATGAAAAATTTATTTGCAAAGGTGCAAGTCTTAGCACCTATATCTTTTTATGTATACGTATATATCTTTATTTATCCAGCAAGTGAGACTCTACCAAAAGTTGCATATATTTTCACATTTTTTATAATGTGATTCCTTGCATGATGTAAATATGTAGATATGCCATTGCCTGATGCATGTTTTCCCACTGTTATCCTTTCTATCATTTTTTAGTGTAATCTGGAGGTCTAAAAGTCACAAAAAAATTAATTTTCTTGTCTTAGCGAACTTTTCCGAAAGCAATGACAATTTATCGAGTTTTAAATTGCTCGACTAATCTCATTTAAAACTTTTTATAATGGGTTTCCTAAACGAACCCCAAATAAACTTGCGACACCGGGCACACCAAGTTTCAAAAATTAGACTTTCCAATTACCATAGCTAACCTTGTAACCTATTAAAACTAACCTGTACAATTTTCTTCCCTTTCCGCTCTGTCTGTTGACTCGCTGTGCTCTCTTGCTGTGTGAATGGAATGTAAATCGGGGGTATAGGACGGAAAGCGGCACGCAGGTGGTGAGTCTGGATTCATCCCCTGCCAATACAGTCAAAACGGATGCAGCTGGTTACGGTTTCGACGAAAAAGCGCGCTTAATTGACAATAGGTATAATTGACTGTGTTGTATAGTTCGTGAATTGGTATATTTTTGTCAATATTATGTGGTTTATGATTAATTAATTTAGCTGTTTTGTTTTGTTATTACATTTCCAAAATTGCCCTATCGTAAATAAAATGATCTGGCAAAAATGTCAAAAAATACAAGGTGTCCCATTTAAAAAGTAATAGTTATGGTTACTTTTTGCCTAGAAATAACGTAACATTCAACATTATTCAGAAAAATTCGTAATATTGTAAGTGGTATAAATTTCAATTTTTTTATATGAAATAGCAAAAAGGTTACAGGGTGTAGTAACTTTTTGTTGTTACCCGGTATTCAAAATATTCCCAAACATAAAGGGCGCTAGTTCGTTTTTGAAAATGTAGATGAAATGTGTGTGAATATTGACTTTGGGACACGCGGTACATTCCATTGGTGTCTTTCCTTTGTAGTAATCTCGAATCTTCCCGTACCATGAGCTTTTCAGCTCCAAGTGCCATAAACTTGGATCATTCTGTAGTCAAGTTTGACACTGAAGTAGAGAAGTTCCATGTGGCGCGTCGCCAAAGCGAGAACCAAGACGACGTCGCCAGTCAAGAGAGTGTTCCAGTACACGCTGAGAGTACCACCCACGACTGGCAGTCTCTTAGCTGTTTAACTGACAGTACTGAGCAAAGCGCCCCTATTAATTTCGATATGAGTAATCGAGTATGTATTTATTTTAAACTGATTTAAAATGGAGGAAGAGTTTTAGTAAATTTATCAGGACACACAAAATATGTTATTGTTAATTAAATGAATTTTTATAATATTGTTGCGACTTTGGGGTTTCAATGATTTAGTTAATAATTTTAAAATTAATTAAATTTGAATGTTCGTTCAGGGTAAGACAGATTGAACGACGATTAATGCAAAATATAAAAACCCATTTCGTTTAATAAGTTCTTTCTCCTGAAAAATTTATTAAAACGGAGCAGCTTCCTTTTTGCACAGTGTCTGCAATTGGTGTGTTTTAGGCAAAACTACCTCGTGGAATCGACAAAATCCGACCGCACATCGAGCTGATAGACAATGTGCCGCTTCTTGTGTCTTTGTTCACGGATTGTACGCCCACAGCTACAAGAGAAATGCTTAGGATTATGCAAGATTATCACGAGGTTGTATGCATCTTCGGGTCGTCTCAAAACTGTGATAATGCGGGCATATTTATGCAAGCAGATGCAGCGTAAGTTGCATATAAAGGGTCTTTCTGAAAGGTTTGTTGTTACAAAACTGCTACAGATTCTCGAGGTTGAAAACATACGATAAAATTGCTCATTTAAGATAATGAAAAAAATACATTTTGAATTTTGGAAATCATCTTTTGAATTAACGGGAAAGTTGCGTTGTATTTTGAGTTTAGGGATTTACGCTAGACATACAAATAGACATTTGAGGGAAGACCTGTATTTTTTAAGTAAATTTCTTGTACTTTATTCAGGTTTAGAGCTTCATGAAATTGAGATTAAAAAAATATTGTTTCCAGGATTTCAGTGGAGCCGTTGTACCCTCAGGTGTGCCAGAAAATGGAAGTTTTAAAGAAATCTAGTGGTCTCAATCCGACAGAACTGTCGTCAATGTTGAACTCAATTGCCTGTTCATTAACTATTAATCGTTCTGACCCCATTTCAATATATCATTTGATAATGGAAGCGCGCAATTTTGCCTCAACTTTGTGGAGTTCAGGTTAGTGTAGATTTTAGGTATTTTCAACTTTACTAACTTTGATCTAATAAAGGAATATAATTTTTAAATTACTTTAAAAAACTGTTAAGGAAAAAAATTTTTTGATTATTTTTTAATTGATCGGACTATACAAATATTTTATAGGTGTTTAATTTTCATTCTTTCCCCATCGAGTTTTCTTCCATTTTCAGTGCAATACTGGCTATGTTGCTGCGTTATCCTAAGCTTTATGCAAGTGGCCGCAGTGTGCTTAATGCTTCCAGAACTGATGACGACTGGTCATAACTTGTGGTTGGCAGCAGTAGTCGCCCCTGCCATCAGCATTGCACTCTCTATTACTCCCATTGACCCTGAAGTCATGAAGCAACCACAGGGTAAAATTCAGGCTGGATTTCGATGGGATGTAAATATCATCGCGATATAAAATGGTTTATTTTGTTTAAAAATAATAATTTGACTTAGGCCACTCTGTATATTATGTGGTGCTATGGGATCAAGTTCCTGCCAACTGTGGCCACCGTTCTGGTGTGCTACGCCGGCATTTTGGGCAGTCATTGTAACCAAATGTGTTCAGAACCATATACTACTAATTTAGGGCCCTGCAGGTGAATTAAGTTTCTCATTGTTTTATCTCTTTTGTTAATGTTTTTTATAGGTGCGTTTTCTTTTATAATCCCACTGGTTATAGAAATATAACCGGTGGATATGATGTTGGAGGTTTCGAGGAAGGTAGCTGGACTCTTTTAACTGCAAGACTGATTGTTATTTTCATTCTTTTGTTACATTTTGGTAAGCAGCAAATAAATGAATCGGGCATAGTTTTTTTGCAATTCTTTTCAGTTGTTATTTCCGTTGGATTTGTACATAGAGATAGATTGATATACCGGAAATCGCCACATAGCAACTTAATTTGGTTGGCGACTATTTTTATACTGTAAGTGTTTTATGCATTAAGCGAAGTCTCGAAATTTTGTCGTATTTTTCAGAGTATTTCTGCAAAGTTTTTACACATTAGTGACATACAGAAGCTTAATTTATAACGAACCAAACGAAATTCAGTATGAGATTCCTTTGTGGGTGATACTTTTTGGGGCTACGTCCCCGTTTGCGATTTTTTTGATAAATGAAGTGGTGAAAAAGCAGGAAATTATGTGAGTGTTTGTGCTACGATATTCAGAGATCTATATAGTCAAAGAAGTTTTAGATTTCACATAAAACTAACATAGAGCTATTATCCTGATTTTGCTTTCCGAAACATACTGAGGTTTGCATTTTTCATTTTGTAGGGCGAATAAGAGATTCTTGAAGCGGGCTAGATTGGATTTTGGAACAAAACTGGGAATGAATTCTCCATTTTAAACGTAAATTTACTTTTGTTTCTATGGTATTTGTTTAGAGCTAATTGAAGATCTTCTATAACAATGCCCATTTGAAAGTGGAAGTCTGTTGAATAAAGCTTGTAAGGTGCTAAAAAATCATATTACTTAATAATAGGTCGTATTACCATAAAGTAGTTTGAGAATGCAGGTAAACTTAACCAGGAATTTGTCTTTGTTTTTGATGTTAAAATGGACTGTTTTATCTACTTATCGATCGTTTATTATTTTGAAATTGTAGTTTAAACACTTTTATCTTTTGCCATATTGATGTAAATATTATTTTTAATAACAAAACTTTTCGCGTTTTATTTTATCTGAACATTGCAAAAAACGTTTTTTATAGTGATCAGAATTAATTATTGTATTTTCATTTTTACGTAAAATAAAATATTTTCTAAAGTTTAGGTGTACTTTATTTGCAAATATCCATCAACAATTTTGTTCACTACAGTTTACCCATTAAAACACTATCTAGGAATTTGACATTTATCTTTTTCTTTTTACAGGGAGAAGAAATTGTTCTATTCTAGTGCAGAACACGTTTTGTTGGCATTTTTTGAAGTCACAGTGAAATGGAGAACTCAGGCGGGCAAAACTTCCTAGTTTCAAGAAGCTTATTATGGCCTTGTTTTTAATCAATTAACCGGTCAGTTTCGTCTAAAATATCCATGAGAGTGATTGTAGAATTGTTTTCAGAATAGTGACAAATACAGTGATAGTTTTCTGTATGAAACAAAGCTGAACATCAGAATAGCGATGACACTGGCTCGAAATACAATTGGGTGGCTATATTTCGGTATGTGCCAACGACACTTCATTGATAGACTCTGATTGTGTGTTTGTATTTTTCCGTCCCATCATAAGAAAGATGTATCATCAGTACAGTTAACTAATTGGGAAGATATACACGAAAAAGTATATATGTATACCGGGTGTCAATTTGAAAACTTCCCACTTCTATTATTTCGAAACGAGATTGATTTTTGAATAATCGCCCAAACATGTCAACTTTATTATCGAGGTAGAACAATTTTTATGTAGAATTTACTTACGCCTCTTTCAACCTCCTACTCTACAGAGCCACTCTCTCAAATACCTTAAATCTTTAAGGGGATTAAGTGATACATTATTTTAAAGGGCTTTTCATTCTTTACATTTTGGTATCTCATTTGTCACATTCAACTGTTGCGTTATCAAATTAAGCATCTTTGATCATTCTAAATTCATTTTTCCTGTTAGTGCTTTGGTAGGTAGCGTTGAAACTAAGACCTTTTTGTCCAAACATATTTTATGATTAGGACATTGTTGTAATAAATCAATTTCCTAGTATATTGACTTATTGTTCGTCGAGAGGACCATCGAAAGGAAAGATGCATTAATCACTCAAGCAAATGTTTATCAATCTAATAAATTTCCTCGGTTTTCGAAAAGGAACGTATAGAATATGAATTTTTTTTATTGTTTATTTTTGTTTGCAATTTAATGCTGCTTTGATAAATTTTGATATTACCTTGCACCGAAAACATTATTCACTTACTTGTAATACTGATCGATGTTAATAGGTATTCCAATCAGTTAAAATTTATTGCGATAATTCGTGTGTTATTGTGATTAATTTTAAAAATGGTTATTTTTACGCAATTCGGCAAAGAACTGAAATTATTTTTATATATGAGAGTTTTAATACTATATATCCTAATTTTAATATGAGTCACAGATACGTTTTGCATTTACATTACAGTTGAGACTTGAGGTACAAAAAAAATCAATGATAATTGCTGAAAAGAAATCTTCAAAACAGTTAATTTCGAATTAATTTTGCCTTGAAGTAGAAGCGCACACAGTTGAGACCTGAAACATAAAGAAAAGTTTAAATCTTCGAAGGAGCTTATGTTGCGACATCATTCTTCGGCTACGTCCAAAGATGGTCCTAAGTACCTTCCAAAAAAGTCAAATCTGTAAATAATTTCGGCTTTTAATTAAAATTCTAATTACGTCGTTCTCATTGACTTGTTAAAACTTAACTGTAAATCACAAAAAAACAATCAGAACTCAACCTCGAGCGCCAAAAGCATGAGTCAGAATTACGTCAGCAACATTCACTTTCCCTCACAAAATGACAGTTGAACGGCACCCGCTTTCACTCACTAAGCCATGGATATACTAATGGCGTACCTTACGAATCTTTAAAACAACAATAAAACCGATTATCCCGATTATGAGTACAATGCGCATTGGGCACATCCTGCTCATCGCCACGCTATATTCGACTGAATCATCTACGAAGTGATATCGGTACGACCTGCCCTTTGTAAAGGTACAGCTGATCGGCCTTGCAAACAGTACGCGATAGAACACAACATGCGACGTTTTCAGATTTAGTAAAATAGGAGAAAAGTTGCGAATTCAAGGCAGCAATTTCATTATGCAAACACACCCCTACGGATTAAAAAATACATCTCTTATTGCAAAGAGAGCTTGATTGAAAAAGGAGTAAGAGGTTTTTCGAGAACAGTGTTTATTTAGAATTTAATAAGTCGTGTTCAGAATTAATATACATAAGGACAATATAAATAATGAAGATAAAACCACTATCAATCTTAACATTTTGACTCAGCCTGTTAAAACTTAACAACTTAGAGGGCTGAATGATATATTCAATCTAATAACTTTAATTCTCTTATGAACAAAAGCCATAAGCATCGTGTCGCGATCTTGCAGGGATAACAGTAGGCCTCCGGAGGAGCCAAAATTGACAAATAATTTTGGCTTAAACCAAAGGCGCATACAGTTGCCGCTTGTAACACAAGAACATTGAATTTAATTTCGTAAATTACAATTACAAATCTTGAACCTATGTTGACTGTAGATGCTAGCATTGAGGTCGTGGAGTCTTGGAAAGAAACTTTTCGGATCTTTATATTCGACATCAAAAAAATCGCAAAAATTAGGGACCAAAATGATGGTGTATCTTGGAAATTAAAAAAGATATTGTCAAATAATTTCCATTTCGAGCTAACTTGATGATTAATTTATTCCATATTTTGAATATCTTGTTTGTCATTCTACCACTCGGCTGAATCATCTAAGAATTGATATCGGCACGAAAACGTGTAAAAAACTTTCTAATTTGCCTTTTGTAAAGGTATGAGTTATAGGACAGCAACAACGATGTGATGGCCTCCAAACTTTCAAATCACCCTTTTTTGCGAGCATACAACTCATGGTCTAACCATGAAAGTGATATGCAAAAAGAAATAATATACAGCGTATATATACTTGAGGAAGCACATATAACCAGTGACAGGAACCACTTAGAGTGGTTACCAACGCAAAAAGTAAAATTAAGTGAAGTTAATTAGGTGCAATAATCGAACGCTGATCATTTACCGCAAATTAACCTTCTGGAAATATGATCCGTTTGGGATCTGGTTGAGAAAAACTGTCATTCCGCAGCCATTGAAAAGAGAGATTTCAGTTACTATTTACTTCTAACACAGCACGTACTGCACTGTTCGATCTCACGTCCGCCTATGGCTTTTTCTTTTTCAGTCGCCGAAATTTTTACTTCGACTCAATTTGAGCTTTTTCCAAGTCTGCTACTCAGCATACTTGCACAATCCAAGCAAGATAATATCAAAATTTATCGAAACGGCATTTCATTGCAAACAAAAATAGACAATAAAAAAGTTCATATTCTACGTCGATGTTTCTTTCCGAGGATCGAGGAAATTTATTAGATTGATAAACGTTTGCTTCGGTGATTAATGCATCTTTTCTTTGGATGGTCGTTTCGACAAAAATAAGTCAATAGGTTAATAAATTAACTTATTACGACAATTTATTAATTATGAGACATGTTTGAATTTAAAAAAAATTGTTTAAACGTTATTAAAACACTAATAGTAAAATGATTTTAGAATAATCAAAGACGCCTAATTTAACAACGCAACAGTCAAATTTAACAAATGAGGTACTAAAATGTAGGGAATGAAAAGCCCTTTAAAATTATATATCTTTTAACCCCCTTTACTATTTAAGATATTTGAGAGGGTGGCTCTGTGGAGTAGAGGGTTGAAAGAAGGGCAGTGAATTCTACATAAAAATTGTTCTCCCTCGATAACAAAGTTGACGTGTTTCGGTGATTTTTCAAAAATCAATCCCGTTTCGAAATAATAGAGATGGAAAGTTTTCAAATTGACACTTTGTACATAATAATTGTATATATCACCGGACGGAAATGACTCTAAACAACAATAGGCCGCAATGGTTTGAAATCATATCAGATGAAAGGAGCGCTGACTAGCAGGAGGCAGCTGACTAGATAGTAGCAACTCGCATGTCCTCTCCGACCCTGCCGTTATGAAGGCGTGTGGTAAAGCCATTTTACTGCATGTTTGTGGGAAAGACTGTTGAAGGTAAATATGGAACACATTTCCTAGACATTGAGTTAAATCGCCCATATAGAACACAAGTATAATAAATTCTTATTTGATGAAACATCTCTCCTGTAACATGATTAAAACGAAAATTAGCATCAAAATCCGACTATGCCTCTATCTCATGCAACCCTTTCGGCCAATTACAACAGGAAATTTATTGCCTGATTAAAATCATTAATCTCAACCAAAACAGCAAATATATATTTCGGCATCAGCCGATCAACTCCATTTTCGGACCTACTGCCAGATAATTTATGTCAAAAAGCAGATTTGGTAGTAACATCGTTAGTGCCCTTACATTATTAAAGCACAGTCTTTGCTGGTCAACCCACCATAAGTAAAAAAATCTCAATCAAGGGATGTAATAACATTTGTTCCAGCCACTGCACCTTCGTTCCAACCTGGCCCATCGAAACATATAACAATAGTTGCGATAGTTACAAAGTTCATAATATAGAAATCGTATTACAGGCAAGATATCCCGTATTCTGGAGTTGCAGCAATTTCCTTAACATCCCTAGACGTCTCGGGAAGTTGTGAAGTTGCCCAGAAAGCTACTGAAATTATCTGGGAATTATATCCTTCTCTGCGAAAGCTGCCAATACAAACTTGCGAAACAAATAACAATCATCCAGCATAAATGCCCCTACACCGTTTTTCCTGTAAGGGGGGGCGCAAAAATCTCGCCCCTACACGCATTTCCCTAAACCTTAACAAGGCTACTAACCCAACACGATAGGGGAGTAAAAATGAATTTATGCAAATGAACCCTCTCGAACCCGTTCTGAAATTAAAATCCTGCAAAATTTATGGGCCATTAATACTTCGGGGACCTAAAACAAAGGAGAGGGTGTAAAAAGTAATAAGCCACTATAATGACCAGATAAATGTCAAGGGCAGAGTTTGATGGAGATGTTACAAAATAGTCAAAAGCCCTTGAGTATAATAAGCTTGTCCACACAAGAACCGAAGAATTTAGCGACATTTCATGCTCTAGCACTCGTCGTATTGCGAATTCATTTAGAAATTGTAGGGACCGTTTTGTCCAAATTTCTGCACCAACATATTTTAATCTTTCTTGGGATTTTCGACCTGAACTGGTCGAAAATTCCCTTCTAGTTTGCGCTTACAACCATACTTGATCGCATTGTTGAATATTATAGTTGAATAAAGACAATGGGAAGGGAAAATTGATTTAACTCCTATAAATCCATGTTTTTTTTTTCTTATTTTTAGGCAATTTTGGATTAAATTAATACTAGGTACTTAACTGAAGAGTGCACGCAAGTTGATAATGGAGCTGTCCATTCCTAGTGTCCGGGCATAAATTACAGAAAGGACCACCAAGAAAAAGCAAAAGAGCCAAAACTGATAGAAGAAGCATTAGAAATCTATAAAAATGTAAAAATTGTGGAGGTGCGAGGAAAATACGCTTGCCTCTTCAATTGGACACAAACATCCATAAAGTGCCGTAAAGAATGCCGTAAGAGTTGTAATATTATAAGGTATGTACGTGTTAGTTTATGATGTAGTGTTGAGTGTTATATTTTAGTTGAGTATGACTTTGAAATGTTCTCGATATTTTATGAAAAAAATATGCTTTATAAAATGTTCTGAGTTTCAAAGAATTTTTAAATAAATTTCATAAAATTCGGAGATTAGCTATTATCCTATTACCGAAGTGCGAGGTTCAGGAGCCCGGTACGGCGGAAAAATTAATGATTCAGAAATGCCATAAAATTCTTATAGTGTCAATTTGAAATTTCCAGACTGATGCCGATAAATCTGTTTGTGATTTGTGATATACCTACGTCCCAATCCAACAGACATCCGTTGACTCCAACATCCAACTTTCCCAAAGTGATCTTTGAAACTTTAAACAGTTGAAATCACTTAAAGAGAGAGGATTGTATCGAGGTGTAAACTTAAAAAATATCGTGCTGCCATCTGTTATATTTGTCCGCTTTTATCTGAGAGAATTTACATTCAGATATTTCACCGGTAAGTAATAATCATAACCTTTTATTGTGATAATTTTTTTTTGAACGCAAATTTTATTGCGATTTCGCGGCAATATCTACGAATCCAAAAATTTTGCGAAGGAGAAGTAGATACACATAGCGTTTGTTTCATGAAATTCTCTTCGGAATATAACTCGCGCAATAGCATTAATGCACTCATGAATTCAATCTGGATCAGAGAGACATAAATGCATCATAGTCCAAAAATTAATGGATTTTTAATGTACTTGTTATGTTAAATATGAACATTTTTCTAAGTTGCGAAGAAAACGACTATCGAGAGGCGGCATCAGATGTACCTTTCCGTATTTGATACTCTGAACGCAATATTTTATTCCCGACTGTGTACATGAAACCGTGCCATATTAATTTTGATTCATGATCCAGATTGGACAAAAACCGACAAACGATTAAAAATAATAAATTTAATGCGATATAACGGGTTTATTTGTGACAGACGACATTAGTAACGGCACCCGAAAATTATTGCATGCCTGCAACTGAATTTATTTTAAATTTTATATGCGTTTGGCTGCGTTTTTGCCCTGTCGGAAATGAAATTTGTTCAACTTACTAATTGGCAAATATAATTTCAATCCTGCTTTGTATTTTTTTCATTTTACGCAAATATTTTGGACGACTACATGAGACTTCGTTGGGAAATGCACGAGAAACGTTCAGGTCTAGTGCGGCTTTATAAATATGACAATACCAACTTTATATTATGATCCATTGCTTTTGCGTCGTCGGCATAAGCCCATAAATCTTTCCAGACATTCGAAACTGTCTGGATTTGGCGAAATAAAGGTTTTATTACTTCACCGGCACATTAGCGGCAGTTTTGCATGTGAATGCTCCAACCAGCTACGTTTCCTGGAAAAAATTCCAGAGTCGAATTGATGGTTATATGCATTTGCATAATTTTTCCCCAGATAAGGGATATTGCAGCCAAGAAGAAAACATCTGGATGATGATTTAGCATGCCCCATTTAAGCCCTACGTGTATTAATGATACTTCAAGTTTGTTTTATCTGGGGCTCTTCGTAATTAGTTTTGGGGCTAATAATTGTTTAATGTATTAAACAGGGGCATGCACGACATTAAAAGACCACCAGTGGGAATGGTCCATGAGGGGAGATAAAGGGCGGAAGGGCGATTATTTTAGATCGCCATAGAGCGGCCTCTAGACGACAATTGAATACGCAGCTAGCTCCACTTTAAAGAGAGAATAAAATATATTGTAGTCATAAATATTTTATTACATGCTTGTGTGCCCCTTTTCCAGGTTTTATGCCTTCATAGCTTTCAAGTGCGTATAGAATTTAGAGTACCTATTTAGTTATAAAAATAAACTCCTGTGAAATAATATATTAATAATAAAATGTAGCATTTTCTGCAGCGGTTCATGCGGTCAGGGCAATCCCTGGAACAGGGGGACAAATGGGCGTTGCGAGACCCCATCCATCACGTGGTGCTTCCTGCCCTTTCGTTGCTACTAATATCAGGTCCAGACGGACCCTTTTGTCTTGTATTATTCACTTTAGGACAACTGCAGTCGTTAGTCGGCCCTAACTGCACTTGATTTGCCATTTTTCATTCTTGTCAACATTTCATTACCTGCCCGGCTACTTCATCCCATTTGAGCTTGAGCAAATGTGATCTTTCCAGCACTAAATCTCGTCGGATCTGGTCTTCCTGGAACGAGGCGGGAAATTTTTCGGTAAAGTCCCATAACATAATTCACACAAAGCACGGTTAAATGATAACCTGGCAGAGAGAAATGCGCTTCCAGATTCTGGAAACGCATTATTTGCAGCGATTTGCCGGAGTTTAATCGACCGTAAGGCATATTTAAAAAAAAGATAATGTGTTCTCCGAAAGAAACCGAGATCGGTGGTTATCATGACGTCGAATGGGGATTTATATTTTGGGTGGCTTTATGTTTCGGGGGGAAATGGGGGCTGTTTTTTCGGTGTGGTCTTTTTTCGTGTTATTTAAAGCATACGCTCTAGACAAGAATATTCGTGTTTTTTCACATGGAAAGGAGCCACAGTGGAGCAATTTATTTTGGTTTTGATTTTGGGAGTCCGTAGAGAGTGTGTTAAAAAATGTAACTAAAAACACTTTGTTGAAAATTGTGGAATTTAGAAAATGCTCTAAAACGAAGTTATATAAAAACTTCATAACGATCCAGGACCGCAAATGCTTTTTCCATGGTTGGCAAAGTTCCAAAAATGCAGGACCTCAATTGAGGTATCCAGGATCACTCTTTTAAATCGTAAAACGCCACAGCAAAAATCTCGAAATTTTTATGAAACTAAAGGGAGGAGGGGCCAATTTTTTGCACTTTTCCAAACATGATGTCGTCATCTTGGGAATCCGTGGATATAATAGACTCAGCGACACAACATCCATCAGCTCATCTCCAGATATGAACAATGAAATACTAAATCGATGTATTGATTGAATACGACCCGTTGTTTGTGTTAGAACCCATAAAATGGCCTCTAACTCGGGAACTCAATAACTAAAACGTTCCCGACACGGGCTTGATTTCAACTAATCAGGGTAAATGCTGCCCCTCGAGGGTAGCAAATATTTCACTTTGGACGTCATATGGGCTAAACGGTAAGACAGCCTCGGAATTACAATGATATTAACTATTTGCTGAATACATTCCTGTCAGTTTAGGATTATCTACCTCAAGCATTTGCTGCCATTTCTTGTTGTACTCACAACATCTATAAAATGGAGGCCAACATATCAAAGTCCTGGTAATTTTTGCGACAAGAGAATTTCCATAAAAACCATGAAAAGGTACCAGGATATTGATATAGCGGGTCTAAGGAGAATAAAAAAATGAGCCAAATTCAGACTTAAAATTTCAATATATTTCCTTCTCATTAAGGTTCGGCATAGCAACGTCAATAAATTGAACTCTTCCTTTGCTTTTGACCTCATCGTTCTTCTCCACCCCCACAATCCCTTCAGCAGTGTGCTTCCCTGTCTCGAAATCCTCGAACTCCAAGTTGGAAAACCAGCAACAACAATAGTGAGTCACAAATCTGCTCACTTTCCTGCACACTGTTATCGTTATGTTGAGATAAGTGTAGAGCAGGGGATTCAACACGCAGTTGAACAGGTACAAGGATATAGTGGCAAACCTCACGTTCCACACCACGTTCTTGTTCACATTTTCAAGCTGTTGATAGGTCATGTGCAGCCAGTAAGGCAACCTACACACGATGAAGGCTACAACCAAAGCGACCACGATCTTGAAGCTTCGAATTTTACTCTTCATCTGTACATTTTTCTTTTTGCTTTTTGAAGTGGAGATAGAGGAGGTGTCCTGGATAGGCTTGGAAGAGTAAGAAGTCTCGGTTACTTCTTGCTGATGATAGTCGTCGTTTAATGGTTTGCGGTGACGCCAAATCAGGAAAGCTATTTTGTAGTAGAACCAGAAGAAGAGTACTAATATGGGGATGAAAAAAAGGCAGTTCATAGTAATGTAATAGAGAAAGATGCTGTGCTTGGTAATGGGCGCTCCAGTACACATTGCAGTCTCGCGGTCATTGACGAGAAGAGGAATGAAGATGTAGAAAGTCACCACCGGGTATGAAAGGCCTTGAAATATTTCGCTATAAAAATTGCTGCTGAAAAATCAAACTCCAAGTTAACTTTAACAAGAAGTTAGTTTCATAGCTCACATCCTTGAGTTCCATGGGATTGAGATTTAACTTCCAGCTTTAGTTAACAATAGTTTGATCTTGTCGCCAATTCTTACCTAAACATACCAACCACAAAACCAAAGTACACCCAAGACACTTCCTCAAGCTGGGATTACATTTAGGGCTTAATGCATAGATTACGTTATGGTATCTATCCAGAGCTATGGCTAGAAGGGCAATGGAACTAGTGAGGTTTCCCAGTACTTGTCCCATTGGCATAAAGTGACAGAGAAATTCCCCATATATCTTCGAGAGGAAAAAGCTTTTGATAATAAGGTTGTTTCTGGTGCTTCATAACTTACCCATTCCATAGGCTTATGGTAGAGTAGGTAAAGGTTGTTCATGGAGAACGTGATCACCGTCAAAAGGTCCGAGACTGCAAGGGAGATTATGCATGTTTTTTGCAGGTATTTGTATTTGCTGTGTGTATAAAAAAAAAATATGAATAGGTGCGTTGTGTTAAAGTCCCCTTAATGACATATACTTTGGGGTTATGCTGTAAATATGTGTAAAAAAGAAGAATTGGTTTTGAAATTATGGTTAAAATGCGCGTCTAAAAGGACATTAGAAGGCAGAGGTGGAATTATAGTGATTCGAAGTGTAAAATATTTGAAGACTGGAAAAAATCTAATATATATAAATCTGTAAAGTTTATGGTCTTACAATATCTTGTAATGGATTACTCGAATTTCACCCTTTCATACATCATAAGACCTTAACCACTACACAAGTTGAGTCATTCGAGGTCAATCAAGATTGTTACTTGTTTGAAATCTCCATACAACTGACCTTCAAACTCCTTATTTTAGCTATCTTCACATCTTCCAATTGAGGAAATTCGAAAAATTGAATGTATAAGTTTACACTACTTACGACGACATGACTTCTACACTTGAGATTGATGTGCAAGATGGAAATATAATGAAGTTCACTAAACAATGGAAAGACCTGAGAACATCGCGATTCAGAACATAAAATATTGGAAGAATTGAATATCATCTCTTCTACTGTCGTTTAGTGGTACATCTCAGCCTTACATTTATCTGCTTACCTTAATATGACCGTCCTTACGGCCAGCAAATTTCCAATGACTGCCAGAACAGAGACCACCAGGATAATACTAAAATAGAGGGCTCGATTCACCTCAAAACCGATCAAAAATGATTCAGACACCTTCACCCTTTCCTAAATAAATACCTTTAATTATTCTTGGAAGATTATCATAAAGCAATTTACCTTAGAACTTTTTAAGCCCATGACTGGTGTTTCATGTTACTGAAATGTTGGTATGATAATGTCTGCAAAATTGTTTATTGACGTTAATTACATATTTCAATTAATCTTATTAATAATACGCGTTCACCCTAATTAGTCTTCTATTATTTAAACAAAAAGATAACATGGATTTCATAGTAATCCCGAATGAAATAACGATATTGGCCATAATGAATTCCTGTGCCTACAAATTAAAGTATTATGCAAATAATTAAATTAGTTGGTACCCAATTTGATTATCCCAGGTATCGAATTATTGGTGTCACTGATGATCGAACTTTGCTAACGTGCAGAGATTGATCTTACTGGTAAATGTGCTGACCATTTAGTCTTTTCGTCCTTGTGGCAAAAAGCTGCACATAAATAATCGTTGATAAAATGCAAAGAAAAGAAAAAAAATTGACTTGGAAATGTTCCAATATAGTGGTTGAGGGGAAAAGAAATCGGGTTTGTCGTGTCTGTTGAAGGTTTGTCTTGTAAGGCAATGAGGGATCGCAATGATTCAGTTGTGACGACTGTCTTTCCATATGGCCAGAATTTATTGCAGTCGTTCATTTATTCTTGCCATGTGTGTGCAATGTGCGCTACAAGTGCGTAACAATGGTCTGTGGGGACTTATATATTTTTGTACCAGTTTTTCTAATGATGCTTTTATACGTCAGCGATGGAAAATATACTGATCGTTTAATAATTTCTATTCTCATATTTTGAACATGTTTTATGAATTTCATTTTTTTGTCGATTGTTACTCCCGAATATTTTATTTTCTTTTTGGTTTAGTTAATGTAATTGTTAATAAAATGTTTTTTATGGTTTAGTTCGTTAATGTCAGGATGAAATAATTTTAAAGTGAATGGTCTACATTTGTGATTGTAGTTGGTCATGGGATTCTACCTAAGGGGTTTTTGTTAGGCCCGCGCATATTAAGATGTACATACAGGATGATCATAAATATCATGTACATACGGAAGGAAGTAATTCTTTAGCTTATTTCATAACTAAAAATTTATATAAATATAGATATGCAAACGATTCGTTACTTATCTACAGTATTCAATTTTCGAAAATTGTTCATTTAACAAAAATTGTTCTTTATAGCACCTGTACTTTTTGAGATATTTAGCTAAAATTTGGAATATAGTTTACACTGTAAGATTTACCTCATTGGGCATGTCAAATGATTTTGATAACCTACAGGGTGATATTTTTTCAGGGGTCATGCTCCCTTTGCTCCCTCTAAACTTTTTTGCGGTGTGTCCCTGATAGACTCTAAAATACAAAATGACTTTTTCATTTTGTTTAGAAATTTATTGGTTTCTTATAGATTTTTGCGCCTGCGTCGTTTATCGAGAAAAAATATTATAACTTTAACAAGCAAACTATGTTAGAGCAACTATTGAAAGTGGCCTCTTTCAACTCTTACACATGCGTCTGCCCTATTTTTCATTGATATCCGTGCTCTTTTCAATACTCCCGGAGTATTTCTTACAGTTTCAAATATATCTAATATTCGATTTTGTGACTCATCAACGATATTCACTGCTATTCAGTACACTAAAAATTTTAGTTACTTCCATAAGAAAAAATCTAGGCTATTTAAGTCAGGGGACCAAGGGGGCCATGAGTTAAATGCGAGATATGTAGACACAAGTTACGATTTCAAATGCGAACTGTCAAAATTAATAAAAACAAAATATTGGCCAAATAAAGCCAGATCCTACTACACTTTTTTCACACTCATTTTAAAAGTTTTAATTTAGTCTGCAAACTGCAGAAAATAGCTTTTTATTTTTTCCTCGATAACCGGCGTAAATATGAAAAAACAAGAGACCAAAACGTTTCTAAATAAAATAAAAAAGTCATTTTGTGTTTTAGATTCTGCCAGTGGAACATCGCGAAAAAGTTTAGGGGGAGAAAAGGGGCATGACCCCTGGAAAAATATCACTCTGTAGATCATCAAAAACAGAAAAATGGTTGAAATTTGAACTTCCTATAGATAGGTAACAAAGCGTTTGTGGACCTAATTTTGTATGAGCTTGAATGGTTATGAAATAAGCTAAAGAATTACCGCCTTCTTTATGTACATGATATTTAAGAACACTCTGTATATGGGTATTGCGGGAAACCACCGATACGCCAACCTTGAAATTTTCATTAAATTATTACCGTACATTTTTTAATAGTTCGTTTCTGAAATTATTGTCTTTATTTTTCCTTGTTAAGGCACTTTATTGTCGCCTTGAGAATACCATCAATTACGGTCGTGGGCCCCCCCGTTGGACGTCTCATGCCCCAGGCTGCCTGATCCTCCGAATTACAGGTGGCGGCGGTGACTTGCAAGACATCGTTGCGCGTTTCACTATCTAAATATGAGAAAACGTTTTAAAGTTTCCACCAAAACAAAAAAAAAAAATCGCCATTGTTCGCGTAAATCAGACCATATACAAAGGACGATAACGTAAAAACGGTCCCTTAGCCAAGATATATTAATTATAATTCACATCCCGGATTCGCTTTCGTGCCACCACCGCAGAGAGGGAGTGAGATAGTCCTTTTGTTTTCAACCCCGCGCCCCCTTAAGCCACCCTCGGTGGTGGTCCTCGGACGCGCTCATATCTTACACTCGGTTTGGCAACAATGGGTTTCAGATATGGATTTGCATAAATATTTCGAGTGCGTTTCGCTCACATTGAATCCGGCTTGAATTTAAATTGAAAGTCATATTTGGAAAATGGCAAACGAAAGCGCCTTTCCAGAGATTAAAAGCAGGATTAGGGTGGGGTTAATGACTTTTGGTCAGAAATTGTCATTGCGGGAATTTGGAATATCGTTAAGGGTGCTTGAGCAAATTTAGTCTCCAATTAGGAGTCAATGGGGTGGCCCTGAATTCTAAATTAGATTGGCTTAGGTTCGTTTTATCGACATAAAATTTCATACAGAAAGTCCTCAAACTAGATTGGAAGTGTGATCGGGAAATATCCCGTAGAACTTCCTCAAATTGAAAATATGTGTCTTCATAAAAATTCCTTGCAAGTTTCCATTTATTTTTTAATTCTTCTGCTATTTAGGGCACAGGAATTGTACAAAAATGAATTAAATAACGAGTTTTCCAAACCTGAACGGCGTCTTATCAAACGGAAGACCTCATGAAGGGCCACCTAATTGAATGTCTCCTAATGACACAAACCGCCCATAAAGTTTTTATGCTCTATGTATAATAATTAACGACAAACAATGCACAAACAACTCTGAAATGCCCCAAGTCATGTAAATCAATCTTCTGGCAATAATCAGAGTGCTATTTAAATAGCTTGATCTGTTGACATTTCCAAATAGACCCATCTCAACTTGAATCCTAGTTTACATGCCAGAGTTATTACCCAAGTCCCCGATTTCGTTATGTATGAAACCTCCTTAAGGCATTCCACCTGGAGAACTACGAGTTTGTAGATTTGGATTTAACGCTTTCAAGAAATAATTGGGTTGATTCTGGTTAGGTCCGGCTCTTGATGAGCACAAAACAAAGAAACGTTGACTCAGGTAAATGTTTTTAGAAGTATGAATTGCGCCCTTGAAAACTGGTAATTTCCCTGGAAACGTAATCGCAAAATATTTTTCCTACGAGCGTGTAGTAGAATGACTCTTCCGCAAGCATTTGCAAGCCGAAAGTAGCACTTTACAGCACATGTGCGGTAAAAAGATTTACGGTAAAAATAGCTCCGTTATATTAAGCCATAGACCATAGAACAACCATCATATTCCTGGAAAGGGCATATTCTGAACCCTCTTCAGTACATTTAGGAGTCACTTTTTGGCAATCGCCATAAAATTGTTATCCATTATTGTGTAACTCGAATCAAATTAAAAAACAAGTGACGCAATTTCTGTATATTTAGGTATATTCATGGCATGTGGGCGATATATTAATATTAATATATTAAAGAACTTTTACCTTTTTGTTACACATTTTTTACAAATTTTAGATCTTCTGGGAAATTTCTGGGGGTCTCCAGGCCCTTAAAGTGTGTTATAAGTTTAGTTTGGTAGCAAGTGTCCTAAAGAGCTTATGATGAGTTTAGGAATCTGATTATTATCATCCAGTTTGAGAAATGATCGTTATCCTGGAACATATGCACAGACGGCCCCCAGAAAGTAAAGGAGGAGAAGTTTTAAATCTGAACTAAGGAGGGCATCTGTACGGAACCTCCAAGATCTAGAGAAAGCACGTATTTATGGTAACAGTCCAGGGCACCTATGATGACGATTGTCACGAACGAGCTTTGCTTGGTATTAGGTAATTGCTGAAAATAAAAAATTGAGTGGGTTTTCTGAACTGAAGGTTGCCATGGTCATCCATTTAACTTAATTTGCGAATTGAGCTGTTTACGAGAAACTGTGGAGAAGAGAGAGAGAGAAAAAGAGAAAACTCCTCCATGTGCCATCAGTCCAGAAAAGCCCCTTTCCAGTGGGGTTTCTGGGGTTTACGGAAAAAATTAGTTAAGAAAGGCCCATCATAATTCTTTTGAAAGTCTTTTTGGGATACTTCCTTCTTTGGTATAAATTTTTTCGTGACAAGACGATAAATTCAGCATAAACGAGCCACGCGTCTGCAATATATTTCTTGTCTTTTTCCGCACGTCTTTTCCGGTTTTTGCGTAAACACATCTTCGCCAGAAGCTTTTTACCTGTACGTCAGTCCCTTCTCCTGCAGGAATGCCTCCTGCGAGCGCATAAATATCTTTCCGGAACGGCCGCCATATTGATTAATGAAATAGTGCCGGTGAGAGGGCTTTGGGCCTTGTAGGCCTCGGAGATATTTTGGCATTGATATGGGCCTATTTAGCATTTTAGGCATAACTCGTTCGGTCTTTGAAAGGACTTCAGGAGCTGAAATTAGAAATTTTCCTGACGATTTTGGTAAGAATGTATCTCGTCCTGTCGCCGCCTGGGGCCAATTTAAAGCCCAATTTACAACGGGAGGATCACATAAAAAACAATAAAGCCCCAACTACATTGCTTGCTCCGATTGCCTCTGCTCCGACTCTTTTAATTTGGCGCGTTCCAAGACCGCCCTGATTGATGGCTACAGCCCTACGGCCATCGATTGTCAATTGTTCCGTCTAATAGCCGAGGTCCTCTGCCAGATAAAAATCTTTTCCGGCTTCGTAATTGCTGAGGAACAATGCTGAAATCAGCAACGACAAAAAGGATAAGTAAGGGCGGGCATGCACGTAGGGGAGGCTGCAAGTGTGCGATTATCGCCGGATATTTGGGATCTATGTCCGGCTTGACACTGCGAGAATTTAGATAGCAATTTCCAGGAGACGCACCGATTAAAGGAAATGTTCTTGATGGAGTTACCACCGAAAAATTGGACTACGAATTGAAACGGTCAGTAATGCGATAATTTTCGTGTTAAAATGGGTGAAATTTCAGGGCGGCTAAGAAATGTCTCGGACTTCATAATGTCCACAATTTCTCATTTGGCTTAGGAAATCGGTATTAAGTCCATTTGAGCAGATACAGTAACGAAAATAATCTTGTGTATACGGGGTTATTAGGGTATTGGATTGAAAATTTTTCGTACAAAGTACTCGAGGTATTATCGACTCTGTCGAGAAAAGGGCTGTTTTTTTAAGGATTGATGCAGAACTAAATCGAGACTTAATATCCATTGCGCTGCTTCTATCCTGAAAGATCAATATCCCCCTTTTCCCCCAAACGAAAGCATTTTTTCTGTACAGGAAACAAATGTATGCACTGGCCTTTTTTTTATTAATGGCTTTAGAAGTGGAGATACTGTCGCTGTCTAATTAATATAAATGGATCGAAGCACAAGCTGCAGACAAATCGACTACGCTTTGACAGGCGATTTCCCTGTTTTATTCATGGCAAGCTTCATGTAAAGAAAATGGTAATAGTCTATTAAAATTAACATAAAACGATTAGTTTTTCCGGGGCTTTAGTCCCCTCTAGTGTTCCGATAACATCTCTAATACAAACACCATAATCGACATTAAAACTGTCCCAATGTTATTTTTATTTTTTTATAATTTAACCCCGAATTAGAGCGCACAGTTTTACAACACAAATACGTTAGAGTCAATTGACTAACGTGTGTAGAATGTGATGCTTTACCGCACGCAATTTGGAGCTGTCGACAATCTGTGAGGAATGGAGTGCGGTAAAGACATCTTGCCGCGCGCTCGTAGGAAAACAGGGCTTTCTATGTTGGAATAACGTAGGCCTGGTCGGGTACTTTCAGCTTAAACTCTACTCTAAGTTAAACATAAGATTGAGCCAGGTAGTGGATGCTGCCGGCCTTAGTGTTTTGTACGAGATTATTTGCTAAAAATTTATGTGAATAATCTATGGCCTAGCAGACCCATAGTAGGTCACAGTTTTAAAGTGTGTCTCTACGAATTAGGGCCCCCAAACTCATTTTAAGGATGCGTGGATGAATAATGCGTTTCCTCAAGACGTTGTCATGTGTCTACACTGCAATCAATCGACTTTCGTCGTGGTATTTGCTCCCCTGAAATAGCTTTAAAGCAATTAAAGCGTTAACGACCTCTTTGTTGCATAACTCATTCCACTACGATAGTTTCTTCTTACGGAAAATCTTATCTCTAAAGCACACCACGACCCAGCGATCTTTTTTCCTGCCCATTTAAAATGGATGACGCCATTTGTAATACACGTTCAAGGCCTTTAATAATAACCGAGAAGGAATAATGACAAAGTTGGCCCTATCGCGTTGTCAAACAAAGGGCTGCGTGTAAGGTAATCGAAGTGTAAGGGTCATCGGAGACCTTCAACCATCCAGATAATGGAATTTAGCGAGATCGAACTGGCCAAAGTTTACAAAGGAAACATTTGGTGTTGATCCAGTGGACAAGTGCAGGTTCGGATAATCCTTCTGAAAAAAATTCAAGTACAGCCCTGCATAAATCGTCAAAACGGGCACATCCAGATCCAAAAGCATCCAAGGTAGTGGAGTTCTTGATTGTACCCATTGTCCCGGATTCAATGAGTCTCTTTCAGCGGCATTGTTGTTTCTGCCGAACAAGTGTGTGCCATTCGTCCTTTTTACCCCATTTTCATCCAATGTAAATTACTTAGACTAATGTAAAAGCACGCCGGAAAGGGGATAAAAGAGTTAAAGGATGAAAAATAGGAGGGGATTAGAGCAATTGTGGTTATATGTGGAGAGTTGCAATGCATTTGGGGATCTGTGCAGATCCTTTTGATTTACTTAGATCAATCCAAAAAGGCTCAAAAAGTTACTAATTGAAGGACCCTGCGCACCCCAATACAATAGGGCGCTAATAGATATAAAAGAAACTCAATTGAGCCTCTTATTTCGAACACGTGTTGTCGCCATTTTGGGGCTCCAAATGACGTAGGGGCAGGCACCCCATATAAATTAGTGGGATTATAATTTGTGGCCAAAACGATTGCGAAATGTCTAAATTATTTTTTTTTCCTTTCGAATTGTGTATTCAAGCAAACGAATAACATCCATTTTCCCGACAAGCGCGGTTAGTTCAGCCCTATTTGCTTTAGTTTTACCTTTTCACTTTATACCTAAGCATCCACTTTTCACTGTCAAATATTCGGCCATTGTAGCCCGAAACGGTATAGCCGCACTTGCGCCCCATTCCGCAATATGTAGTAAATTCCACTGAATTCTAAACCCTACAACCCTGGCCACAAAAATCCACGTATATCGGCCTGTAAATACTTCCAGAAGTGCCACATTTAGCGCACAGTTTAAAACGAAAGGGCATTTTTGGCCCTAAATCTCGGCAAATGCTTCTGAGCTTGAAACATGGATAGGCACGGACAAGGGCGAAAGAGCCCCTTAGCATTAGTAAATGGGCGGGAGGTGACAAGGCATATAATAATCATAATAATAAAGATTAAATTCTTAACAATCATAATTAAATTGTGCGATGGCGGGGAATAAAAGGAATTAAAACACCAACTTTTAAATTATTCACCAATTACTTCTGCGAGCTTTTATGCAAAACTTGGGAATTGTTTCAGTTAAGTTTTGAATAGAACTCGAAACGTCTGGCTTTAAGAGTCGAAACGAAACTTAAATCGTCCTTAATACGCCCATTTAACTTTTGTTATATGCACATAGAAAATATCATTCGAATGTTCCGATATTCGTACGAGAACAAACAGCAAAACTTTCACTTTTAGAGAACGGTTTTAAATGTATTTTCCATGCGCGCTCAAAATACTCAACGCACATTGAGGCTCACGCTCCAAAACCGCGCTCATTCGGTTTCATACCGACGCCCGCGGAACTTCCTACGACGACGGACGTCGCAGCGCCAGAAGACGAAGTTTGCGAACGCGCGTGGAAAACATACGGAAAGTTCAAGATTTTGATTTTTTTAATGAGGCAAGATACATATCGGACAATTGCATATTCAAACTTGTAGCTTTGTATGATATCGATTTTCGTGTTTTACGTGCTAGTGAATTGTGGACATTTGTGGACAAGTTAAGACAAGTTTTCATATCTATAATAGTGTTTGGTATTTAGTAGGATTTTAGAGTATTGTCTGGGTAATCAAGTGAGTTCTTATGTATTTTTCCATATTTAAAAAGAGTTTTTGAATGCTATGTGTATTAATTGAAAACCACAAGAAGTTAAACTAAGTTTCTTCGTATTCGTTATAGTTGGTTCTATTCTATATTTTTTCGCTTTATCTAAGCTTTTATTACTTTATTTCATCATACTTCTTTGATTTCTTATTCATCTTTCTTAATAAAAATTGCCTTTTGTCCTGTTAGGTTATTAGGAATAACATTACGTTACTTTTACCTACTTCAAAATTAAGGCACTAAAGCCTCTTTTCGTTTTACTAAAGTTGAGCGACGTGAGTGTGTACGGTATGTTGTAACTATCTTTAACCAGGATATTTTAAAACTCATTTTCTTTATCGTTTGAACGAACAAATTAGTTTCAATTTTCAATGAAAAGAATGTTCTAATGACCGACTTCAAAAATGGCTTTAGATGGTCTGATCTAATGTTTACCTCAAGGGAAGTTTTCGTTAAAATTTAACTCAGCTTCCTACTTCTTCATTTTAAATTGATTTATTCGCTTCACTTTCAGCCTATGTTTATTATGAATAGAAGGTTCTTCTCATCCTAAAGGACGTTATTTTCTTAATTTATTTCTTAAATTTCATACTCAAGAAATTTTAGGGAAGCTGTAGGTTTAAATTATTAATTCTAAGCACTAACATCAACCAACCTTACATGCTTTTTTGTCAAATTATCTCAAATTAATCCCTAAAATAATAATTAAATCCTAAATTTGATACTTGCTATTTCTAGTTTTTCATTCTTTACTTTTTCTCTGTATCTCTTTAATGCGTCTTTATATCAAGAATCATGAAATTTAAGATTCAGTTGGTTGAGGTTTATTTCTATTAACGAATTGTTCATGAAAGTTTGATTGCTTTCTTGTTCACATGCTTAAAGTATGTATGTTTCTTTATTACGAAATGTGAAGAAATCTATTTTCATATGTCCTGTGGTTAGCTTCAATCAAACTATGAAATTGGAAAACTCTCACTCCTCATCAGTCTAATAATAAGCCCTGGTCATCAGTTCCTGGATATTTCCATTTCTAATTAAAGTTCATTTTTAAGTGAATTTGAAGTAAGCAGGGTCGTTTTAGAAGAAGAAAAAACTGGAAAAGTTTGGAAATAACCATCCATTCTAATTCATGTTTTGAAAATTTCTTGCGTCTGTGAGAGACAAGATACGTCACCGCGTCTTATTGATTCTCAAAGAATCCTCAGAGAAAAAAACGTTATTTCTAATAAATATTTTCAAAGTTCCCGGAAGATCTGAGAAAAGAGTTAAACCACTGGATTTTACTGACTAAAGCAACATTGAGCATTTAAATATTATGTCATGAAGGGTTGGAAGAAAACCAAAAGGATAGAGTAAAATCCCCCTTTCTAACTGCATATTTTATACATTCTTGACAGCTTTAAGAATCGAGATAAACCACTTCAGTTCTTTGAGTCTGAATGTCAGATAGTTCTCAACAGACTGAAAATTTTGAAGGTGTATTTGGGGAATTCAGAGTCTTTTTGTGAGTAGACAGAAACGCGATAGAAATTTTAGAAAAAAACCACTAGATATGAATTTGTATTTTGAGAATCCTTAAAACTCTGTGAAAGACTAATAGAGATACAAACAAATGGATAGACGGTGGGCTTCATTATAGTAAAAGATCACGTAATTCTCAACATATTTGAAGACATAGGTGTTAATCTGATTGTGATATTAAATATATAGTAAAAGATGATATCCAAAACTGTTTTTTGCAAGTTTCTAATCTGCAACCAGTTCTTCAATTTTCTGGTATATAGATTTACTTGACTCAAGTTCGAATAGGTGGAAAACCCAATAAACGCATGATGTTCTAGTTACAGCTCTCATCAACTTAAATAGTTAACACGAATATCTTTCTTCATCCCACCCCAGAAAGTAATAGTTTTTGATTCTTAAAAATTTTGGCAGCTCCAGTGTAGGCGGAAGCGGATTTCTCTCGTATACAACTTATAAAATTACTTTAATTAATATTGTTTGACTAATTATCCCCAAAAGTGCTTGATTATCTGTCTCCTTGACAAATATTAAACAACAAAGATGGGTTTCATCCTTAAAACTTATCAAAATAATTTGTCCTAAAATATGAATTGTTTTGGTGCTGAATAAATTATTTGATGGAGCACAGTCACTGATGATAATTTTCAGCCGTTATTTCAGCAGAATAATTTATATCCCTACATATCTCCCTTTTCAATAATTCCCATAACACCCTTTCACCTCCCAAAAAACTCCTCAGCTCTAATTGCCCCTATTAGACCCATCTATATATATTCTAGAGATAAAAATCTCTATCATCACAGAATATAGTCGGCGGCAAAAAGCCCGAAAGATAAGGAAAGGGCTGAGAGAATTTAGGGATTTAGACTTAAGGGGCTTTAAATTCAGTTCCATATCCGAATATGTATACTCGGAGATTAAAAAGGCGCACGTTCAAACAAGGGATTTGGCAACGGCTGTATGTGGTGGCATTTTATGGCCCGAAAGCCCCAATGAAAATAAAAACCAACGAGTTCGGCTTTAAAAAAATGCTTGATTTATTTCAGTGAATTAAGGGTAGTTATTATTCTTTCAAAAGTTGGGGAATAATTACTATCAAAGGAAGAAAATGAATGTTTTAGTCTATTAGCTTAACTGATGGTTTTTCAGATTTCAGACATCGTTAAATTTAAAAGAATTTTCTAGGCAACCTTTTAAGTTACTACACCGGAAAACCATAGAAAATTGACAAATTTTTCTATTTAAACATTTTTGAATTTGGAACCATTTTTAAGGTAACTTTTTGAGATATAAATTTTTAAAATAAGTATTTTTTTTTAAACTTCCAAATTTGAATTTCTCGTACAAACCACAATGATTCATTTTTGAATTGTATTGCTTGTCCCTGCCTGGTATTGTCTCTGTTTGTCCTCGGCCAAATTCTTCGTTAATTCCAGAAAAACTTAAATAGTGGACCAAAAATAATCCAAAGAAGTGTCTCCTGAATGCAGAATCACAATCTGAGTACCCATTACATATTTTCCTCTGATAATAGTGTCGCAACATCTGAATAATACAGGCAGTTGCGGTTTAGAGCGTTCTTGAGTTGTGGAATCCTCAGGGTGAATAATTTAAGTCCCTTGAGGATCCTCGGATAGACAAAGGAGTTATTGGGAATGTGTCTTATAATGGGGGTTTTATGTGCTTTGTCTGTATCTCCTTTATTTCGGATGGGCTCGTTAATGTGTCGGTTAAGTGCTATCGGTGGGAGTGTTGTGAATTTCTCTTAGAAACTATTTCCTTTAGAATTGAACGTGAAAATATTGAATGTAATTCTCTCCTTGGCACATTTGTATAGTCAATTCAATATAAAAGCAAGAATTTCAGTGAAACTACCGGAAAAAGAGCGTAACGTTTTGTTCAGTTTATCCACCGTTTATATGTGAACATAAAGCGAGCACGATAACCGTAAAAACTATAAAAAGGAACTAGAAACGCAGGCATGAAAGAAAACAGACTTTTATAGTGGCAAAAAGGACTCGGTGAAGGAAGAGTTGTTACATTTTAAACAAGGACAAGTACAACAGCCCTAATGGAATTGGATGCTGACTGAATGGATTGTTCTGGTACAGTTTTACGAAAACGGTGGATCAATGGTGGCCAGACCGGAACCGACAGCTTTGGCATAACTGACCTTAGATGCTAGACAGCGCCCAACTTCCTCGACTTATTATTTGTAAAGTTTCCGAAAAGTTGCGACTAAAGTA
Organism: Euwallacea similis; assembly: GCF_039881205.1. Classification (NCBI taxonomy): domain Eukaryota; kingdom Metazoa; phylum Arthropoda; class Insecta; order Coleoptera; family Curculionidae; genus Euwallacea; species Euwallacea similis. The sequence continues at coordinate 5,606,370 of NC_089609.1, forward strand.
TAGGGAAGTTCGTCTCAAATCTTTATTGCGTTGCGAATATTTATACAACCACCAGCCTTCGTTTCCAGGCTTCTTTCTTTCATTTATTTTTGTTGCCAGGGTGAGAACCGGTTTGAATAATAAACAAGAGATGAAATGAGAAAATTGGAAAAATGCTTTATGGAGGGAAGAAGAGAGACGTATTTTTCTCCCGTGGTTGGATATGTTCATTCTTGCCTGTGGTCTGAAAGTAATTCTGTCCAACATCCAACTTAAAAGTACTTTGGGTGGTTAAGTACCTAAAATTAAATGTTTCATTTTTTTTTGCAGAGGTCTAGCACGAAGATGCGGAAAATTAACTGAAAGCATCTTGAAAACTTTGGTGTTTCTTTCCAGAAGGTCTCCTGGAAAATAGATTATTACCTAATAGTATTGAATAATTTATGAGGCGATGGTTTGATTGCATGGCTTTGTAGTGTCTTGATCGGATATTTTAATACGTCGGTGACGGTATGTTCCACCAGCGGTAAATTGTAGGCTTTCACTTACAGATGTCGGGCATGATCCGTCGTACATAATTCTTATATTTAGCTAATGGGTTGAAGAAGGTTTGCTCATGCTGATGTACTATCATTGGCATACCCGCATTTTACTTTTAGATATGTATTCATTCTAATTTGCTTACTAGGCTTATGCCAGATCGTTTATGCCCTTTCGACTTTCTTCAGTCCTCCTATTTTGTGGGTTAAATGGTAGTGTAAACCAAAATGAAGATTACAATATGTTTTCTTTAAAAAACGTTTATAAATCTATATAATAATAGAGGTGGTTTTTCCTAATTTCTTGGCCAGTGAATGATTTATTGCCTGCAATTGCATTGAAACCGATTGAAATATCAAATTCCCAATAAATCAATTACGGGCCATTTATTTTGACACCTGTATGAATACTGTAATTTAATTCCATTTGTAACGATCCAACGACCAAATTGTTTATGAATGTTATACATTATATTTCCCTGCTCGTTTCCAATTATTTCAACTGGATTTCCTACTGCGGTTGTCGGTAATGTTACCATAATGTACTATATTGGTTCAAAGTGGCCTTTCGTTGCAGCAACATATATTCAGAATAGACTATAGGAGCAACAATTTATAAGGAAACATTAGTTTTTGGAATGAGGCCAACTGCAATATCGGCCAAATAACCAGGTTCTCTATATCATTTCCACGTGCTTAATACGAATCCGGGAACTAGTGCTGCTCTTAATAAAAATGCAAATTTTTGAATGTGATGGCTGAGATAGTGAGGTCGCGGAAGAATCTGAGACGGGTTGCAGTAAGGTAAAATACATGCACGTTATATATGGTGACCTAATAAGATACCTCAGTCAGGCCACCGAGGAAAATAAAACTGGACGTGAGTCATGTTTTTCTAAATTATGCACGACTTAAAAGTCAGATAGGGACCTTCTTATAAATATTTCCACCTACATTCAATATTCCATTCAGTGGCACAACACGACATTAACACCTTGATCAAATTCCGATCCAATTTTCCACGTCTGGCGAGGCTTTTAAAGCCAGCCGCCTGCACAATTTTTATATGTATAAGGAAACACAGAGGCAGCCACAAAGCATCAATTTATAAACACGCATGTGAACACTCTATCACTGAAATTGCCATCTTTATGATACAAAATTTATTTTTTATGTTCTTCCCCCTGTCATGGGTCGCGAAAATTTATAACTCCGTTTTTTTAGCGAGGAAAAACGACGTAATAAGAGCAGTCCTCTACAGCGTAAAGAAGGTTTTTGGCGATGTTTATTAGATGAGGAATTGGTGACGGGTTTTTGATTTACTGGTTTAACATAATTTAACCCGATAAACTTAGTTATTTGAATTCTCGTTAATTTTTTTACCTTTGTTGGTGCTGACCGAATATTTGTTTTTCGTGTTGTGTGGATTATATTCCAATTTTATTTATAAGTAGGCATATCGTGGTCGTAATTCGTAAGGATATGTCGGAATAGCGTCGGACACGTTTTCCATGTTCGAGAAAAGGTTTTTTTTTGGATAGCAAAAGAATGAAAAGACAGACTAGCGAATTCACCTCCCCACAACCGCTCTTCTGCCCGTCAATCGATTAACAGTCTGTTCTTTGTCCCTGTTGTCTTAACTTTCCCAGTTCTGCTGAGCCCTTCAGAACCGTGGGAAAAGTACCTGCTAGTCCCCATTACAAAGGGACCAACAGTTTAATGTCACCCAAATAATTTGCACACATGGCCACTTAGGGTTGTCGTGGTATTAGTGACCTCTCGACGATGCTTTATCTTAAGAAGGCACTGTCAGCCTACCCCTTATCTTATCGTCTCTTCTAATGTCGCATTTGCAAAATTTAAGAACTAATAAATCTCCGACAAATACATAAGACACTCAATTAATTTATTTATTCTCCCCCCCCCCCCCCCCCATTATTTTCGCTCCTGCTAATATCGATCGTTTTTTGTCTTAGTTGCAGTTCATGAATTCAATGAGGATAATGGTCCAGATCATTAAGTTGAACAGTGGAAGTTCCTTCAGGTTAACAATTGAGCAGTTGACTTAAGATTGGAAATTAACCTCGTCATTCCTGCTGTGACGGCCTGCGGGTGCGGAGGTGGTTTTCATTCGGGATAACATTGCGAATTTCGTTTACCTCAAGCACTTTGAGGATTCTTCAAGTTTTAGAACATTAATTATTTCGAACACCCCTTCCAGTATTGCTTTAGCCGTGTTTTACGTTAGGGAATCTTTATTCGAACCACTTTCAGATTATTCTTGCTTATGTATGTATGTGAAATTTCACGATTTATTGTTAGGTTTAAAGTTCGCTGGAGTACCTTTATCTTTAGGGACTATCCCTTGGGAATGTTGACCACCCCTCAGAGAGTACCATTATAAAATTCTTCAATACATTATAGTCAGTGAAATTGCTCTTGAATAAACTATAAAATGTTTAATAATATTCTTCTCGACTCTCGAGGTGGTTGTGAGTCAATAGGTGGGGCAACTTATAGCTCTTAGGTGAAGCTATCTAAGCAGCGCACCACAGCTTTGCAAGGAAGTTAAGCAGGAACAGTTTAATTTTTAAAAAATCTCAGTAATTTTATTATTGTCAACATTATGAAGTACTAACCCCCATTCTTTCCATTGTACCTGATTTTAATTTTCAATAGAAATTTTACCTCAATTTTGCAACAAGTAAAACATCTAACGATGGCGGGGAAACTTGCAAATGTTGCCATTTCCTAAGGTGCTGTGCTGTTTTTTGTCTCATACTTCAGAAATTGTTGCCAATATGTGAGTGTCAACGGTATTACGTCGTCCGAACTGCCTTTGAAATACGATGTCCCTCAGGGATCTGTCCTAGGCCCACCCTTCATCCTGATTTATGTCAACTACTTTTCAGATTACATCACTCCTGCGGATTATTGGCTTTATTTGTCGATGACACTACCCTTAAATGTGAAAGTTGAACCGAGTCTCACCTGAAAACCGCTGCCTAGGTAGCGGAGGTTACGGCACGAGAGTAGTTCTCACCTCATGGTTTGTTCCTTAATAATGAGAGAGAACTAACATTATCGATGGGTGAGAGAGCCAGTTTTCAAATCTGTTCAACTAACTCAACGTTTTGAGGAGTTGGTGTTTTAACGTCCAAAATTCATTTATTAAGTGCAAGGTATTTTCTGGTTTTGTGGACGATATAGAGTGGAACATTCAAATGGAATAAATTTAATATCTGTATATTTTGATACATGCGAAAAAAATACCGAGACATAATAATTTTAGATCCTGAAATTATATCCTACAAAGTAAATATTTCATCCCTAAATTCAACTCCTTTTGGGTAACAGTTGAAACCATCATATTTTTAAATTGGAAGAATGAGTTTGTGACACCTCATTTGAAAAGTCTTTTCATTCCCTATCCAAAATTGCTATAGTTTTAAACTTCATTGCAAAAAATAATAGGAAAAAATACATTGATATAATTAACGAAATTCTCTATAATAAACTAAAAACGTAATAACTAATACTGTTTCATTATTAATAATACAATAAAATAACAAAACAAATCAGTCTTAATGTACCTTGGCTTAAATTTTCCAAATAGGTGGACAGGGAAGCTAGGATCGCTAGAAGGGCCAGCACGATTACCTGATTTTACTTCATTAGATTTTTTCATATGAGGATATGTAGAGTATGATGCACAAAACTAAATCATGCTATCTAGCTGACTTAAGAAAAAGAATAACGCTTTCGATTAAGTCGTCTACGCCTCAGATGTTGATTAACGTTAGAAGACATTTTTATTTACGATTAGTACACTGACGAGGGTTCGAAGCTTGCATTTTAACGTCTCATAGTACATTGAAATTGTTTTATTTTGTTATTTTATTACACTATCCATACCGAAATGGCATTATTTATTCAGTGTTTTACTTATTGTGGAGAATTTCGTCAATTGCATGAATTTATTTTTCCATATTATTCTTTGTAATAGAGTTTAAAACCATAGCAATTTTAAATATAGAGTAAATGTACCTTTCAATTGAGACATTACAAACCCATTGTTTCAATTTAAAAATTTGAGGGTCGCAACTGAACAAGAGGTTGAAAAAAATGAGAGTGAAAATTTTTACGTTGCAAGATGTAACATTATTTCAGAATCTAAAACTGTTTCGATATTTTTTTTTCGCATATGTCGAAATATGCAGATTTTTCCATTGGCTATTCGACACTGCATATACGATCCACGATGCCAAAATCTTCCTTTCGTTCCGTTCCTATTGAATGCTCTATACCTTTTGCGGATTTACCATATATTTTTCCTACATGTAAGTTTATTCGCACTAAATTTTTTTATTGTTGAACATTTTCGGCTGATCGCCTCGCAGTAAGTATCCATGATGAAACTGATTGGGGAAATTTTGTATGTGGGTACATCTTCAGACATGCCCAGCATTACGTCTGTGTTGACTACTTGGTACGCGTACATGTCTGATGAAGTCGATAAGTACCAATACGCGTTGCCGGGTTCCCCAACATTCACTGCCTATTTTTGTTTGAAGATGCTACTCTTTATGCGGATTTACGATTTGCTTCTTTTATACAGAAAATATGGCCTACTGAATTGGAAATTCACTAGGGGACTTTTATTATTCTAAATTTCTTATTTCGATTCGTCGACTCTTTATAAAATGCATTAATGAAAGTCATTAGGTTTTCCCCTTAGACCTTTCTAATGGCATTTAATCAAATATCAATTATTCTAATTAGACAAAACTCCTTTACGAAATTATCCAATTTTTTCCGTAGCCTCAAGACAGGAGCATGGACTCGAGACATCACTCCAACGATTAAGGAGAATTTAATTTTCGCTTCAAAGACTGGGGAGGCTCCAATGGCCATTTAAAAAGTTTTAAAGATCTACCTGAAGGGACCCTCCAGGCTGCTTTTTTTATTTAATTAAGTGTAAAGATGATTATGTTAATAGAGCAGACCTGGAGATTAGGCTGAAAAATGCTGTTTTTAACGTCGAAGGGGGACCCCTCCCTCGTAAATCACTTTTAGAGACCTTTGCCTTATTTAGGTCGCGACTATTGCGCTCTCAAGGGCGGTTATCATACACACGTCTCCCTGGGTTCCAATAAAGCAATAAAATTATCTTTTCTTCCCCATACGCCAATCAAGTTGAAACACTTGTTAACTTAAAACGCCGAAAATTTGCTCCATCTCGACCTTATCTCACACTTTATAACCTGAGGGTATTGTGTAATAATATTAGTGGCACTCCTCTATCCCTTGTTCTAGATACTTGACGTGGAAACCACCTTATTGCTGTTAAAGCCAAGAATCGATTTACAGTTTCGTTTCTGACAGTAACTGGAAATTTCTTTTTCTAGATAGAACAATATCAAAATGTGCGAGAGCGCTTACAACTCGCCACTTCCAACAAGAAGACTGACTGAATCCTGCTGTAGTAGTCCCGCTAGGAGTATTAGAAGTCACAATATCGAATTTCTTTCGGATTCTGATGGCGAATTTGATGACAAGGAGTTGGCCACGGAAGTTCCAGGACTGCCAGATCAAACCGTCATTTCTGGATGGTTAAAGTTCAGAGACAACAAGAAGGTAAGACATGATTTGATTATTTAAATTTTATAGTTAAGCTTCCGTGACAGCCACGATGATAAATTTTTGATGATTTTCCTGCAGTTTGTCGTTCAACAATGCTTGTGAGTGGAATTGTGCTCACTTATTTACAAATAGGTCTTCGTCCGGACCGCGTAAAACACGCGAGTTTTGAATAACTCCTCACCATAAAACATTTACGTCCCCACCGTTTAGGTTGGAATTGTTGGGAAGTTCTTTGGTGTAATTGCATGTAATATGGGTTTGAAAAAGGTTAGTTTATCACGAATAGCTATGGAGACGGGCTTTTGTGAAAGAAAAACCAACGTTAAGGATTTTAGTTAGTGGCAAGTTTAGACTAGCTGCCTTCTGAAAAGTCCAATTAATGACAAAAATGTCTCTTTGCTTTACTAAGAAATTAACGAAGATTTGTAACTTGATTAAGTTGCAATCTTTACTAATTCTTGCGATGAAGCTCCACCAAAACTGATGGAGGGCATAGTAAGATATACACAGCTCTTGTTCTCACTGTTATTAAGTTTTAAAACTTGACTCAACTGAAAAGTCGAATACTTTTCAGTAAAGCAATATTCATAATTACGTTGAGATTTCTATTCGCCTAAACCTACTTGCACAACTAACTAAGAATTCTTCTCTTCCAAGGATCTTTTGCCATGTTCTTATAGACACAAAATCAAGAGGATTTATGCTCGGCAGAGCAATGCCCTTTTGAGTAAGTTCGTTAGAAGGAAGGTCTTCAAGTATGTCGCAGAATAATCCTGAAAGAGAAATTTTCTGCCTCCTTTATTGTCCCCATTATTCCGTCAAAGACCGGAACCATACTCTTGTTAGCTTACTCCTATTCGCTCTAGTTAATGTTTCGGATGGAAACTTAGAATTATTTCTAAGTGTGTGAATTGCCAACATGCCCAAACTCATTAGTTGGAAAATTAATTTCCAATACTCCTAGATGGGATTGACATGCATCTGTTTGCCATTCGCCGAACTTTCCGATGGAGTTATCTAAATTACTCTAATTGTCTAAATAGACACGTTAAGATGCCTCGAACTCTCAAACTAAACCTAATTTAAACAAAGTCAATACTAATTTCCACCTCATTACGAGCAAACTCCCGAACTACCACCATTAGGGGCAAAACTCCAGCCACTTATATCTTACCGCCCACTTTTCAAACTAGAGGATTAAGCACGTTAGTTTAGCTTTGCGAAGGTGGAATCTTCCCAACAGAACCGGTGTCGAACAAATTCGCATATAAGCTCATAACTCCGATCTATATGACACATCACTTATTATCATTACATAAAACAACCAAGTGAAGCTCTCGTAAGAAATAATTTTAGGTTAAAATTCAATAATACATCAAGTTGCACTTAATTGAGATGTTATTGTTGTCAATTATAGCACTTAAACATGAATATGAGTCATACAGCGATAAATTGTGCATCTGAGCTAGTCCTGGCCTTGAATGGAAAGTCATCCAGGGAAAGTTGTAACTTTGCCCTCATTCTATCTCTCTCTCCCTCGGTAATTATGTGTGAACACAGTGTTTGTGTTAATGTTCAGGTGCTTTAAAGTTACCGCTGAAAGTTGGAAGAGCAAAAAGTGAAGTTGGCGTCAGCTGCGCAGATAAAGATGTTCCGGACGTGTTTAAGTGTTGATTTAGCACGTTTTACGAGTGGCGAATTGAGATTTAATGCTGATTGTTCAAGAACTTCGTGATGGGACTGCATTTTTCATTAAAAGCCCAAACAAACGTTTTAACAGAATGTAAATCTTACTTGAAACAAACTACAAAGATTAAACTTGGCACGATACGCATCTACAAGCTCTAATTGCGGAGAATGGTATAAAAGGCATGATAAGGGAAGGCAGTTTTTTATATGAATTTAACACGCAATATCCACGCTATTATGGTAAGTTGGAAGTGATTTGCACATTAATATATTATGCTGGCCGAATGTGGGAGTTATCAGCCGACCTTATCACTTGCAGTGTTGTTGAAACAATTACGTTGAGTTGTGGAACAATGGCCTTTAAAATAGCCTCAGGAAAGTGGGTTCGGTCCTATAAGATAAGTTATAGGTATACAATTTCATATGGTAATCGGGAGAAAATTTCAAGAAGGCAAAGAGTTTTTATGGTTTGGTTCTCACTGGACGCAACTCCCTCTTCAGATGAAACTTGAGAAATCTAGAAGATGTTTCATTAAATATATTGGCAGCTCTTTTTCTCGTCATGAACAGGGTGTTTCAGATTGGATGGTTTTATGGGGTATTTGAGTTATTATTGAAGTTAGCAATATCTTTTCGGCTGTGTTAGATTTCCATGAAACGAAAGTCGTTAGTGACGAAAAAGCCATCTCCATCTTCATGGAGATGGCCACCATGCAGCCCTATTCCAATCAATAATCAAGGCAATGGTTCACAGTCGCGCCAGCTGTCACTGTGAAACTCAAATTCCTTTTCTATTTTCATTTACATCGCTGTCTTCTTTCGATCCTTTCGGATCGTCAAAGCCGCTTCGTAAATCCTAACAAAACAAATACGAGTTTAACGCGATTCAATAGTTGACAATTTAATCCGCTTCATTAATCGGATTAATGTTCCACGAAATAAACGTAGTCATTTTTCGCTAATTCCGAATTCGACGATTGAGATCAATCTGACAATTTGCATTTTTGAAGTAATTTGTTCTGGTCCGGGCACGAAGAATTTCAAAGACTCCCGAACCGGCTGAACTGTTCGAGAATTTTGGGAAAGTTTGGTCCATGCAGGTACCTGAAAGGGGAACTTACATTGAGCTTTTTTATTTTTCAAGTTCCTCATGAAGTTTTTGAGAAAAGAAAGACTAATTCTAAGCCTTTCGAACCGTCTCAAGGCAGTTGAGACGCAAGTTTCTTGATGAAGAACTGCACTAACTCTCCACGGGTGCATTACGTGAAACATTTCCTTCGAATAAGAATTCTGACGTCTCTGGTGATTTATGCCCGCTTGTTAGCTGAAATATTAATGCCATTCCTGGTTCTCGGTGTTTCAAATTTACGAAAACCCCCAGAGAGGCACAAGTAGCCTGTGAATACAATTACGGGCGAGAGCTGAAGAATTTTAAATAAACCCCCGATATTAAAACCTTTTAATCAAGAGCTTAAGGCAATTAAGAATATTTCATTAAGTGCGCGTGACGGCGTCAATAGGAAAAATTCATAAAAATTCATGAGGCCTCTTCGTAATACAACACCAAACTAACGTTTCTAATGATTTATGCAAACCAGTTGAGGGCTTTAATTAAAAGAAACCGCTGCCGCTCTGCAAATCTAAAAGACGCTTCCAGGTAATTCCAGAGCGTCTGAATATTTCCCTTTGTTCAAATGTAAATATGCTCTAATGCCGGTTTAGAGGGGACCCCACTCAAGAGGGTGATTATGGAGTTAGGTTCACTACTTCTTGTCCCTCGGAGAGTTTTTATAGCGCTGGAAATCCTCTTAGTGCATTATGAGCAACTGCATAATAAGCACAATACAAACCGAAAGCTAGGAAAAATCCTGGTTTATTTCAATTCCACCACCATTTATACTCAGCTCGACAGAAAGTTTTAATTTAAAATCGATTCCCTTATTCCCGGTGAACAAGGTAATTCCAGAACATGCGGGCGGGTCTTTTTCGGGAAATAAACGGAAAAACTTCAAATGAAAGTAATTCTAAAGTTAGAGTCAATATTGATGATAAAATCGGTTTGGCCGCGTTATTTGCCGACGCAAGCGGCCGTTTACATTTACAGTTTGAAGAATACATTTCGAGGGATTTGCGAAAGTTTTATTTGCGATGGTCACAACCTCGGCGAAGCATATTTTCCAGTGTCAACATTTAGATAAGATAAAATTCTAATTCGTACGATATGAATCCCGTAATAAAACAAACAGTCTCTGCAATCAGGGTTGAAGTTTTAATAGTTTTTTCGGAAAGGAATCCACTTGTGAAACCCAATATCTTCCACATTTTAAAGTCAAACTCGTAAAAACCAGAAAGCCATTACCGTCAAACTTTTTCCCTGCTTAATATATACACAATTAAATGGGGGGATCGTCTTCAAAACTCGCATTTTTAAAGCATTATCGGCGTTTTTACGACTTCTCGCTCAGGAAAATGAGGATTGATGTATATTCATGAGAGGGACGGGGGAGACGTATAATCGACACAGCCGAAAAACGTTTAAGCAGTATTGCAAATAATTATTTTCAAGGGCACGATGGAGGAAAATGCTGCTATGCAGGCTTTGGAAGTATTCAAAAAACATATTTTAAAAAAACACATTAAAGATACTCTAATGGACTCTCCAAGTAGTAGCTAAACTGCACAAATCTGTAATCCTTGTTTCGATCCGTCGTGACGTATTAATATGCTTCTGATGGTCGTCTTTTTCATCATCGACTTCTTGATTTAATTTTGTCTTAAAATTCTTTTCACCCGCCGATCACACTAAAGGTATTGAAGGAAGCATAACATAAAATTACATGGAAATTAAAAAAACTAGCAAGAACACACAAGAGAAAAACTAGCCAAATGAAAATGTATGACGTCAAAGAGAAAATAAAATAAACAAAAATGAAATTAAAAGACATGAAGGAATTTACGTTATCCTGCAAACCATTAATTTGATATCAGAGGTAAATTATAGAAGAAAAATGCCCGTAAAGTTATTGGAAAATGTGTAAATTCATTTAAATCCTATAATATTTGTGTAGAAGTGGTCCCTACTCTGAGGTAAGACTAACTTAAAATGACAATAGAAACGGACAAAAAAGAATGAAAAAGAGTAGCAAGGAAATGAAAGGTTAAAGAAGACAAATTAAAAATTCCTCGATTGACAGAAACATAGACAGCAGGAGAAGGAAGTTCAAACCAATAATCTTATATTAGGAGAAGTCAAACTATAGAGCATAATAAGCTAGTGCTTCTAACACTCCATGACTTTAACTTGGGTCAAACTTGACTCATGCATAATGCATTCCCAAACCCGCTTCAAATAATGGTGCTGTCCGATATGGGTAAACGATAAAGGAAAATTAATCTGCGTAAAGTAGCCATGTAGATCGAACATCTTGTATAAACTGCCCCAAGATATTGGTTTTACGGTTAAAGATGAGCCACGGACTAGACGAACTATGCACACAAATGCCGTCTGATATACCACCATTATGGTATTGCGAATTACGCGCTTACAGTGTGTTTGGCGAAACTTTATGGCTAATACGTGTCTGTGAACATCTTCTTAAACTTTAAAGTGGTAATTAAATTTAGATGGTTTTGTGTGAGGCACTGTGAGGCCGGATTCAAAGTAAATCCAATGTTGAAGGGCAGCGCCCTTCCTAATCCCTCCTTTTATCCAAAATCCGCAGAAATCCCTGCCCCTCTAAGTTTACTACTGTAGTCGCGCAAATCAAAGCCTTCTTTACTGACCGCTGCCCAAAAGGGATTTCTAAGGCATTATTAAACGGTTTTTCTTATTATTTTTCTCAGACGTTTTCAGTTATATTTAGTCAGCCTCTGGCAGACTTAAGACTTATTCCCCCTTTATGAATGAAATTGTCATCCTAAATAAAAACTAAAAATCTTCGAAAATTCAGTAAAGTCTCGCTTAAACCCGGGTGGTTTCCTTCAGGTATTTCACTTCAGAACTTTGGCTGTTAACGAAGCCCAAAGGCCCTGTCTAAAGCGTGCTGTATCCGAAATTGATTGCGGCCTTTATTGGCCTATAGCACGATAACTAACATAGGTTTTCATTTAACCCAAACTCTCTGGGATTTGTAAAATTCCGAATATTCCTCCCAAAAGGTTTCGAGGGATAGAGTCTAAATTTTCATTAACATCTGAATTTTTGGATTGTGTGGCGACATAAAAAAATTATACTGCGAATGCAAAATCCTGCCGTCACGGTATATATTAAACGTATTTTGAGTTATGGTCAAACTGCAGGACGTGTACTAAATTTAATAAAAGCGGTGGACTTTAATGTTTCCATTCCAGCACCGCTGACCGCTGCGCAAATGTTGTAATGAAATTTTATCACATTCGGCTGTCATGCTGTATGGCGTAATTATTGGTCAAATATTGCTGTTCTCGCGTTTAAAGGGCTCTCAAAGGAAGGCCGCCAGGTTCCAATGGTGAAAGAGTCAGGTGGAACCCACCCAAGGTAAACGTATTATCCTGTAACTATATTCAAATGTACGAAAAAATGTATATATTATATCACGAGCATTTATGTCTTAATCAGGAACATTGATTCTATTGTAACTTACTTCCAATTAATTCTCAAAATTTTAGTTCCTATATACTGAGCCCCTACAAATTCTCGAAATGTCCAGATTTAGCCACGGTATTCAACTCGGTTACTGCCAAATTCTGGTAACGTCCCAATAGTTCGATCTGAACCAAGTTACATGAAAGTTGTAAAATGTTCGTTTGGAGATTGGTCTGAGTTACATGAAAATTTTTCGAAGATTCCTTCCGTTGACTAATTTAAAAATTGACCTACTTTTTTTCTTTAAATTGCTAGTTATCGATTCGGGTTACGTGCCAATTCTCGAAATTTTCTCCTCAGATCTCGCAAAAGGTTTTTTTGAAAATTACATCACAGTATCAGAATATTGGAGGGCTACATGTAGGAGCAAAATTTCTGCAAGATCAAAAGCGAATAACAATTCCAGAAGAAGTTTTAGAGAAGAAATTATTGAAATATCTTGGTAAAGAAAAAGGGTTAAAATCCACTTATATTTGAAAAATAAAATCTAATAAGTTTTAAGTCGTTAGAAGTATGAGATTCTCCAGAAACCAAAACTTTGAGACTTCAGGCAAAAAGTTTATCCACAGTTAGCCACAAGGATTAAATAAATGGCACTTAAGATAGAACGCTATTAGAAATTGAGTCTTGTGATAGGATCAACGAAGGTAGCTCAGTGGAATGAGGCCTCAGGAATCTTTATTCAACACTGGGTAAAAAGCAGTTTCTTCGATTTGATTTGAGGTTGATCTGAAGACTAAAGGCGAAAGAAGGTTTCAATCATGGTAGGCATACCTTGTTGGTCTAATACATTTAACGGTGCTTTAGAGCATCATTAACATGTGAAACAATCCGCGAAACTGCCTCTAAATGAAGTGCATCATGTCCTGAGCGGCATCACGCTTCAAAATTCATTATTTAAGGAAAACGACGATCATTGTCTGAACCTGTCCGCTCTCTCCACATCCACATTTAAAATACAAAGCATATCCTGCTTGTCTTTGTCTATTGCCAGGCTTTGAAGTCCGCAGGAGCATTCCCATCCAGATAATTCCTGATAGAGGTAAGCAGACGTCGAAGCCCCAGAGCGTGCGGCCGCTTTTTCAATGCCCGACCACATTTCTCGTTTCCCAAATTTCAGTATTTAATTACCATATTTGGTCATCCACGTGCAGAATATTCTGAAATTCACGTATTCAAATACGAAACAATACAACAAAAGTGCTTTCGCAGCAGCACCTGAATTACAGACGATTCCTTGCATCTCTCGGAAGTTGTAACATTCCTACTTAGGAAAAGTATTTTGTTCAATAATTTACCCTTATGTTACTTCTGGGAGAGATTCCAAAAACACTCTGTTTGCCTTTTTATTGGACGAATTTGTATTCTCCAAGGTAGTGCTTGCTAGAGAACGAGATTTTTAAAATTGAGACGCTATGACGTGGTATTTGTCTCGGAGCCAGGATGCTGTAAATCCCTTTCCGCTGAAACGTATTTATATGCGTCCGAAACAAACTTATAATCCGATTTCCGCGATTTATACTGGCTTGATATCAAAACATCCCCTTCTCTAACAGACTTGGGGGTGTCATAATCCCCAAAATCCCCTAAAGTTTGTTAGTTTTGCAGCCCAACACAATCGTTTACGACTATAGCTCTAGAGGGAGGGGGTTTAAAAATATTGCCCTTTTAGGAAGAGCACTAAGAATGGTGAATAGTATTATACTTGTACCCCTATTGTGTGCGTTATTGCGCCCCCTTATTGCAATCCTTTAGGGGACCTTAAGTCGATTTTATGGTTTAGCGGGCAAGGAAATGGAAAAAACAAAGATGCTGATGAATTTTAATGACATCGAATTGCACGTGCAGGTTGGAGTTTTCTCAGGGGTTTGTTTTTGACCCCCTGCAAGAGAGAGATATCGAAATAGAGAATTAATGCAAAACGTCTCTGAAAACCTTGTTAAAACTTTATACTAAACAAGATTAAGATTATCTGCCCTCACAGCCGACTTAAGCCGTAACAGCGAATGTCGAGTAATTTTCTAGTCGTAATAGTTCTTGATTTGGAATCTCGGTGAAAACCACTCCATTCGCGGAAAGTTATTGTTACAGTCCTAGTTTCATTATCTTCGCTCCGGTGCTCAAGGCATTATCTTAACTACCAGTTGCTATAATTCGTTACGACCAGTGTAACACATACTCAAATTCAGTATATTAGTGGCTTATCTGGGGGTTTTGTGTCGGGTTTCCGCAAAAAGTGGTAGCCATAATTTTAGTCTCGGGATGTAAATTCGCTTCTGGTAATATATTAGGAAAGAATTGCTGGTTTTATTTGGGGAATTTTGTGGATATTTGGGGCCATTAGTGTGTAAAATGTTTCCCTTTTGGTGTACTGCGTTCACAGTAAGTAATGGGGAATCCCAGCGGTGGAAAGCATTATCGTCACGATCATGGAAATGTAGCTGACAAGTTAGGAACATAAACTCTTAGCGATGTTCTCAATTATCTGCTTCCAAATCTTAGAAAAATATTGGGCCAATTTATTTTTTATCGTTTCAAGCAGCTTCCTTTGCTTTCGTATAGAGATCAGCGACAGTTTTTGAGAGAGATCTGCCCAAGGAGGGTAAATTTACACGTTTATTCGTATACGTCTCCAAATTCTGTCGTTTGCAGAACACGAAAATGTCTTGGGATCTTGTTGAGGCGCATTACTCATTCTTTTTTTAACGTTTACTAGTTTCACACAATTTAAATATTCACCTCTCATACATTTTAATTTACTGTTTATTTTCGTTTTTCTACCCTTCTGCCTTAGCTTCTGAAGACGGTAACCAATTTGTCACCGAATTGCTAACAAGGGTGTTCGCCCGGGCCCTTAGTAGCAGGTGCCTTGTTCTCAGTTAGCTTTAGCTGCGAATAGTGTTACTGGTGTGTAAGGCGTTATTCCCAAAAACGAAAAAAATACCTTAGCGCTCTAGGTACACATCTGCAGCTTCTAAGACACCTACTTAAACGGATTGCATTGCCCAAGCTTCCTTAAGTAATAAACTTGGCTTTTAGTACCGCAATGCGAGTTTCAATCAGAAAACTTTGCCGCCACTTTTATCATCGACTCCATCTTAAAGCGAGCGACAACAACTCTTTCCGACACACCGAAACTCCTAATGCAACTCAATGCAAAGCAGCCGAACTCCCTGTACATAAATTCCGGGCTTGTGTGGTACATGTAGTCCTTTCAGGGGAAGTGTCAGGCCTCGAAGTGCTATAAATTCCTTTTTGCCTAAACCGTGTGCAACTTAGGAAAGTTTCGATCCTTTAAAGGGTTTGTAATACATAAAGTCCGGCGTTTCGGTGATAAATACTCTCGGGACGGTGTCCCGGACAAATTTATCCTTTAAATGCGTTCAGCGACCGAAGAAGATTTTGGGAAGTTTCGCTGATTCAATTTTCCGTTTCGAGTTTTCCGGTGTGTATTTTTCTATATTGCTGTTTTATGCAATGTGCACATTTAATCCCTGAAACTTCATTTTAAAGGCCTGTTAATGGAAAGTTTTCCTTTCTGGGCATTTCCATTGAAATTTACTCTACTGTAGGCATAGTGCTTTTGAACATATTCGTACATTTTTTTAACAGGAACATGTTGTACGCTGCTATTGTTCTTTTGCTTTCAGATGATTGCGATAAGCGAGAATAACAAAGGTATTTGCTAATGTTTAAACGCAGCTGAAGGACCTTCAAAGGAGTGACTGACTAAATTATAAATCAACCTTATTATAAAATTCAATTTATTCCCTGGGGCTTTCTTTATCTTTTAATAATTCGGTTCTAAGCAGCCTCGTTAAGATGTATTTGCTTTAAATTAAGGCTTCCTGAATTTTCCTCACTGAAATCTAGGCATTAAGAAAAATATATTGTGTCTGCTGCGTTCATCTGAAAATAAATGACACCGGCAAGAACGTAAAATTTTAAAGAAGTTATGTGTTCGATACAAATGTAGATTTCGCTATCTATTTATATGCAAATTTCCACTCAAAATGGCAGACAGTGTTGAAGCGGGCATAAAACTTATCGGTTACATCATCGAAGAATCGTAATATTGCTCGTTACAGTCATCTGATGTCGGTGCATTTTAAAATCGAGAGTTACATTAAATTTATATTTCATGATTTCAGGAGAATTTAGTCTCCTTCTTATATTCTGATTCAAAATATTACGACAGCGCGTCTTTTTTATTAGAGATTTATTATTCAAAAGACGCATTTTGCCATGGCTGATAGCAAAAAGTTTCTATTAAATGAAAATTCGCAGAGCAAGGTCGTTGTGATGGGAAGTTTCTTTCCACATAAATAAAACATTTGAAATTTTCTGATTTAACTAGTTCGCACGTTGATTTGTCCAACTTCTTCCACCGTTTTCTCAGATTCTTTTTCCTTCCTTATTGTCCATTCCCTATACAGTCAAGTGTAGTTGGCTGATTGAGGTTTGCATTGCGGATATACCGGTGGAATATAGTGAGGTTAACATTCAAATTATTTCTTCATAGAGAAACATTTCCAAAAATCTGTGAGAATCCGAGATGAATTCCTGAATAATTTCCAGATTAATCATACAGAAATACTTTGGCTGTTTCTCTTAATAATTGACTTCAATATGGGATTTGCTCGAGTCATTTTGCTGGAGTTTTAGAGCCCTTTGAGAGTATTCGCTATAGGAACGATTTATCAAATGGGGACCCTCTAGCAAAATTCTGCTAAAATAGAGTGAATTGAGAATGAAAGTTAAATTTGCCATGATAACCAAGGAATATATAGAGATTTTCTCCTCTCATAAACCCGTTGAAGCTGGCTTTAAATCAAAAATATGTTGAAACATACATCTTCTTTCAGAAATCTTCTGAAAATACAGAGATTTTTGACACTCGGAAATATCTTCAAGTCTACGAAAATTTCAAAAATATTGTGGAAAGTACGTTACAGCTTTTACTCTTAGTTAAATCTTCTTTCTTTCGTCGAAAAATATTTGTCTCTTTTCCATTACGTTTTACGCCATTAAATAAAAACAGAGTGAATGAGTGTGCATAAAATTGGCTATCCAAAGGGTCATCCCTGGTATGAGTATTTCAAAAATTGAGAATTATGTTTTTTTATTTTTTGAGGCTTCTTTCAGTCCAAGAAAGTCTGCTGAGCGATTAAAACCTCTAATAGAATGTATTTTTTTCAGTGGAAGCAGCGATGGGGAGTCATCACGAAACTGTCACCAGCAGCAGGTAAGCTAATAAACTCTTCCCTAAAAAAATCTCTTTACCGTCTATTTAATTCACACTTCTCCGAGATTATTTAATTAAATACGACCATCGTTTTATCTGCATCGAAATTCCCAACTCGTCTTTCATATTATAGCGAAGCGTGTGGCAATAAACGTTTTTCCACAGAAATATCGTCCAGAAGGGTTGCAACATATTACGAAATATAAATGAAAATTTTTAACACCGGCCAGATGTTACGTAACATGTTAAGGTGAAATATTGCACGCTCGGTACAATACCACGTCCCATAAATATGTTTCTGAAAGTGCGACATCAGCATGTTTTACATATTATTATTTTCCTTTCTACACCGCATTGCATGGGATGATGAGAGTCAAAAAAATCTGGAAAATAAAGAGTCTGAAAATCATGGGTCTGTAGCGTTAGAGTGAGTAATACACCCTCTCTACGAGTTAATTGAAGTTAACAACGATTCATGAAACACTCACGACCTTACACATAGAGTGATGCAGGCCGAGAGTTTTCAAAGTTTTAAAAAAGTAATATTCTGAAATAAATTTTTGCTAGAGTCTCTTTAAACGTGCCGTCCCTGATATCATAACAAGCTAACGGTATTTTAATTAAGTGTTCCAGTGCCGTTACGGTCGATCAGATAAAGTCAGATCGCAGATTAAGCGGGGTTCTGTGGAATGAATTTGTGGAATTCGTGGAAGTCTAAATGAATTATTGGAACGGGCTGACTCGATAAAAGGGGTGATTTTGCTCAAAATTTGCAACCCGAGCATTAGGACTCCTCAAAACTCTTCTTAGGTTTTATCAGGACGGGGAAAAAACGTTTTTTAATTTTAAAAAATCATCTGATTTTAATATTTATTATTATTATTATTTTATTTTAAACACGTTTACAAATCTTTAAAAAAACAGGTTTTAAACATTATAGAAGAATTTCAATCATAAAACGGTTAAATTTGCATCTGCAAACAAAATTATAATAAATGCTTAGATATCACCTTAAAAAGATTTAAAAAAGTAGTACCTCCATCATGGCCCATCTATCAAAGCATTCTAGCAATCGAGAGATAGAATCGGGGATCCCCCGAATTCTAGGAAAAGAATAATTGACCAATCATTAGCGACTATTTTAGGACAGATCTTTTACTCTATCAGCGATTTCCAGGTTAGTACTTGGTTCACTGCAAAACACAATCTGCATTAATCCTATTAGTGAATCGGACCATTTTTTATACGAAATATGTATGTAGTAATGAATACAGGAAATTACGTGTTTGAAGGCCATACTGAAATTTGTACTGAAATGAGGTTATGAAATGGAAATTAGCAAGGAAATCTGCTTTGCGGTTATTGAATTGATTGCAATTGATTATTGCAGATAAATAGAGCATGGAATGGAACATAAATAGCCACAAAATAAAGCGGGTAATTGAAGAAATTAAGTAAAAAATTGTACAAACACAGTTTAAAACTTTAGATATTGTTTAAAATATGTCTAAAACGATAATCTGAAAAAAAACTGTTAAACCCAACAGTCCCGGGTTTTGTTAAGACTTCCAAGAGCAAATTGGAAAATATTGTCTAGCTGGGCGTTAGGCGGAATTTACTCTCTAGACTAGAGTTTATTTTGTATGATGGAGCACACTTACTAACTTATCCCGACGTCAAATACTCAACATCCTGTTAACTCACCATTTAAAACCATTATGATTCTCGACACAAGATTCAAATTCATTTGCTAATACTAAGCAGAACAAACTAGTCGCGACGACTGGGAAGACAGTAAGGCCATTATGTGAAACGACGAGTTGTTTGTTGGAATTGTCGGGATTTCTCACTATTATTAGAATAATGGATTTTGACTTGGAACAATAAGGAATTGAATGAAACTTAAAGATAAAAATTTACCGTACTAAAGGAGGAAGAAAGGGTTTCCAGTTAAACACCTCCGTGTACCAACCCTATTCTTCCACACCTTGAAATATTCATAGATTATCCGCCTCTCTGTTTTTCGGTTCGGTGGAAACCTATTATTATTCCGCAAGTAAAATAACTTGAAGTGTGTCTAAAATTAGGGTAGTAAATTCTAGTCGAACTTTTGGGCTGGAAAAAGGCTTTGGAACATTAATATTTCAATGGGTTCCTTTGTTGGCTATAATTTGGGTGATGGTCTTGAATAAATAATATCGGAATCATTATTAGAGCTGTTTGAGGAAAACATTCTGATAACTGAAGTTAAGAAAAAATAAAAAATTAAGTCAAAAATAAATTCGGGAATGTTCAAGAAAAAGATGAAAACTGACACTGAAGACTGACCTTTTTGAGCAAAGCCTCACAGCTTCAAATTGGAATGCCAAAATTAGAGTCAGAAAAGAGTGTAAATATGAAGGAGATAACTTTCAAGAATACACATAAAATTTTGTGTCCACTTATCACTTAGCAGTCTTAGTTTAGATCAAAGGATATGGGACGCTCTGAACTTAAATATCTCAGAGAACATTGTACACTATTTTAATTAATTGAAGATTTGTGGAAGAATATGACGAATATGATGAAGTACCATCTTGTGAAACTTTTTCTCAACTTCAGGCTCGTTCTTTATTTTAAAGTCAATAATATAAATGAGATGTCATTTAAAATAAAAAAGTTGAATTGTGTGGCACACCCCGTATGTCTAAAATTGTGTTCAGCCGATACTTCATAAATACATAAACAGTACATAAAAAACAGATTTAAAAATGTAATAAATAAAAAAATATAAAATTATAAAATATAAAATTTAGGCAATCAAAAACTTGTTTACTTTAAGTGAAAGCAAAGATAAGAGCTGAAGGGGCCGTAGATTTGAGGGGGATAACTTTCAATTTCAGTATAGGTACATGTGCGATTGTATGCCATAAATGCATATTGTGCCCAATTTAGATCAATAGGGATTCATCAATATTAGCTGTTTTGGAAAGAAATATTATGCATCACATATTGCTAAATATGTCGTCAGATTTTACTCGCTGCGCGTGCATTATTCTGTTAACTAATCACATTTCCGGTCAAAACGTACATAAATAGCCCAACTTGGCAAATGTTGCTAAATATTATTTTGAGTACAATAGAACATTATCGCATATAATTGCGAATGAAAATATTTGTAGTAAATTTAAACAAACAGTTACAAATGGGTGCCGGGGAAAATTGTTTGAATTGCACTTTATGGATAAATTATTCATAAAAAGGACATTTTGTTATCAGATTTACGACACAGTTAAAGCATTAGTTTTGCTCGTCAAAAAAGAAAATTCAATAAAAATTTATTTAAAATATAAATGGTCCTGTTTTTGCAGGAGGTTAAATATTAATGTGCCTCGTTTTTGCTACTTTTCATGAATTCGAAATGTGGGCGGTTTTCAAATCCTTCTTTAGATTAATACTTCGGAAATTGAAACTAATTATTCATTGAAAATGTAGTTTCTCTTTTTCTTCATTGACGTAAATGTTAAGGCAACTATGATATTCTATGTGTTTCCTGGACTTTCAAAACCTACCATCATCGATTGGTTGAGACCTTAAAGTTGGTATGCCTTATGCTTGGTACTATTTACTCGCGGCTACACGTAGGTCTTACAAACAGTATTCATTTACAGTAACACTGTTATGTTTGCATTTGACCGATGATTACGAAAACGTCCTGGAATCTATAGGCTGCAAAACAAATTTCTGCTTTCGATAAAATTGCTCGACTGTTTTCTAACCATTTTTTAGTAAAAAATTGGCTAAAAGATCGAGACAATTATCTCTCCAGAAAAATCAGCGATGGGCCAACAATTTTTCCTCAAGTCAAAAGTGGCGAAAAGCTCTTCTTTGTTTTATTCAGAAACGATAAATAACTTTGACAATTCTGAAAAGTCCAACTCCGAATTGGCAAAAATCCACTTCAACCATATTTGACAGGTCGAGAAACTATCCTCGCGTGGTATGTTGCATGGAATTCTAATATCTCTAATTTAAAATAATTTTAAAAAAATTTTGTGAGAACTTTTATTCAAGAACATTGAAATTTCCACTAAACTGCACTGATTCTCAATTATTCCCCTGCCAGTACACATTACTGCTTTTACTCGCTGATGTAAATAAAAACTTTGCCAAAAACCGTATAAATCAGGCTTGGGTGAATTATGCAAATCCGCAAACGGAACAATATAATTTATATTCCCAACTACTGAGACCCTCAAAACCTATACAAATATGCATTTATTCATGCAACTGCCAAAACAAAAATGTAAATTGCAAGTTCCGCAACTAACTGGGCGTTTGTGATTCTTACTTTGCACATTTACTTTCGCAACGATGATAAATTGCCTTTCCGCGTCGTCTGCAACTTTTAACATGTTGTTCTGCGATTTTTAAACTGTCTCATTGAAATTATGAAAAATTACCCTTGGACATCGAGGAAACGTCGAAGACATGTATTAGAATTTTATTATAGCATGAGGGGAACAATAAATACCCAGATATATATATAGGAGTGTCCCGATCCGAGGAAAAATCCTATAGTGGGCAAATTTAATATATTCTCGATTCATTGTATCTGGCGCAGTCTGTACGGATAGATTGTCATGTATTTTTCAACGATTTATCGAATTTTCTCCCATCGAAGGTTTCCGCCGAGTTAGAATAAACTCTGACGTTAGGTAAACTTACAATCATTGTGCTTGAAATTGCTCTCAAGCCGCAACCGATTGAAAAGTAAATTCCAACTAGTTTGGAAATCGAAGGCAGGTATGCCTAATAGATTCTAAAGCTAAAGATTTTCTATTTACCCTAATAATAGAGCGGTTAAAGGGTTTTCTCCCTTTAATTTAGCTTATCGGCGACAAAAAACAGCATCGCTATCAATGGCAACGGCTTTTAAATTTCCTGCACAAGTGAACGATTACAAGATCCTGTGGCATAGAAATGCAGGATTGTGCGAGAAGAAGAGCCTCGCCCTGATTTGAAGTGACGAGGAACCGACTATCACGCCTGACAGGTCAATTTCCCAACCTTGAATGGCTGAATGGGCTCAGGCTGGTGCAACCACTTTTACGTGAAAGGAAAAACACTTTTCGACTTTTTCGCTTCTTGCTCCTGACAACAATAACGCCATGATGGGGTGTGTGTAACTTATTATTCGGCCCAGAAGTATGTGTCCTATTATTTCTCTTCAGAACACCCAGTATATTGAGTCTGGAATAAAGGAATGTTTCTGCCACTCGCATTTGCAGTGAATGCTAGGGACGTGAATGCTCAATCACCCTATATTGTTCCCACCAGCAGGTGTATCGTTTTTTGATGCCATCCATTCTTTTTCTCCGACAAGGTCGTTTATTTTAGGAAAAGAATGTCAAACCCGAATTCCAAGATTCATTTAACACATCTGTCTTCCACACAACTGACGTATCCTCAAGATTTATAAGTAGTTTTAATTTAGATTGCAGCGAAAATTTGAGAAGATTAAGGTCTATTACGAGTTTATGACACATTCTAGCTCTGTGTTTCATTAACTCAAGCACTCTAAAGATCGGTTTCGAACCTATTAGAGTTCGTCAGTACGGTTCACCTCGAGTCAATCAAATGAAGACAGAAATCGGCAATGTAAAAAGCAAGTATGTTGGGCCTGCAGGAAAAAATCGTACCATTGTCATCTACCTTATCCTCTTTACTGCATCTTGGCCAGATCTTCGAATGTAAGCAGCAGCATACACTGCACAGGGCCGAATTAGAGTGAGGAGCGATGAAGGCGAGTGCAATAATATTTGTGGGAAAAATTTGAGAAGATTAAGGTAAGAGGAAAAGAAGATTAAGTAAGAGCTGGAATGAGGCATAAAGTCGTAACAGACCTGTGTGTTTTCTCAAATTGTTCCAATTATTGCAGTCATCTTTATTGCTCTTGAATCTAGGTCGGTCCTGTGTTAATAAAGGTCCATTTAACAAATAAGAATTATCATTTCATAACCTTTGGCTTTGCTTACAAGTTGAGCTTACGTACACTTTGAATTGAATCATCATATTTGAGACAGTTAAACCACTCTAGTTCAACGAAAAATTCCCTTTAATCCTCTGAAAATCGTTTCTCTTCCAATTTCATTAAAGGGTCAAAGTCCACTTTGACTTCTTCAGAATGAATATTTTATCCCTTAATCTTCTAAAGCGGAAGCGAACTCCACTAAATAACCGCCTTCTATACCTAAGACGTTTTTATGGCATTTCGGTCACCATGAACCGCCTTCACTTATCCACCGGTGTGGTTAAAGAAATGACATTAAATTATACAGTGCGATACATTTTACATTTTTTTCCTTTTGCCACGAAAATATCGATTCATTCAGGGCGCAAAGCTGTGAATATTTTATTTTCCGCCACCAAATTACGGCCCTTTTTCTATGGCCATTGGGATTATGAATTATTCAGCATGCGGGAGTATCATCATGCAAAGTTCTAAGGAAAATCACGGACCTTTTTGTGTAGGGAAATAACGGTCATAAAAGATCTAATCATAGTTATCCTATGTAATGTCCATCGTAAATCTCTTGACGTCCGTGCAAAACCATTTAGCCTAATGAAAGGTTTCGAAATAAAAAGTCATGTCTCCGATGTGTCTCTTTTATGCATGTTTTATGTATTTTTATGTATGGCCGTAAAATGGCCATAAATGCGGGATGGGCTGATTAGGTTTTATTTCCCGTTGGGGATTACATACAGCAAGGGCAAGATCTCAGATTTGCCAGTTGAAGTTTAGCCGCACTTAAAACGCGCCAATCAAAGTTCCCAACGCAATAAAACCGCACGAATAAGAAATAACATTCATCCCCAATCTGGGACAGGAAATTGCCAAAAATTCTACACCTTTCTCTCCTTTATCCCCCACGATTTATTTATTGCATATGGGGAGGGTATCGGAAGTAGAAGCATATCGTATCGCTGTATATTGAAAGAAAAGATGAAGGGTC
The DNA here is from genome assembly GCF_039881205.1 of Euwallacea similis. NCBI lineage: Eukaryota > Metazoa > Arthropoda > Insecta > Coleoptera > Curculionidae > Euwallacea > Euwallacea similis. The sequence goes on from NC_089609.1 coordinate 5,631,084, forward strand.
GATATAGGCGCCATCTGCCGATGGCTTTTGACGACAATCAAGACGTAGAGCTTGATATATGCCATTCAGATGATGGCAGGAAGATTGCCCTTCAGGGCCGTCATTCGTGTGCATAATTTTCGCATATTGGGGAGGATAAGAGAGATTCGGAAGGAGTGGATTTTTATGTCAGTTTAGTTTATCACACAACCGTTGTAATGGAAATTTGGACTAATTTTTATATACAGTGTGTTCATTTCTAGCCCCCAACCATGAGGATTTCGGTAACCACAAAAGTCGTGATGTGGGTGGAATTCGGGTAAAGTTGCGCAATTTGGGGATCAAAAATATGCAAACTTCAAATCTTTTCTTTTATTTCATTTTTTTCTTTCGGAGAATGCGAAAAAACTGAAATTTTGGAAAACGTTTTTTTTTTATCTTTTCTTCAGCTCATTTGGCGAGATAACTCAAAATGATGTTCGCTTCATCACTGCAACGTTTTCTTCTCTACGATGTGGCGATGTCATATTTTAAATCCGACGTTTCGATTCTTGATAATCGTCATCAATTTTGTGAATCGATAGAATCTGCTAATTCCTACAGATCGGTGCTTGTCTTCACTGATACCGTTTAACCATTCACTTTAAAAGTGATCTTAAAGCGTATGTTCCACATTTGCGAATGGTAAATTCATATCATTTGTTCTGACTTAATGGTGTATGAGTAAATTTTCGAACGTAACTGCCGACACAGTCACGGCACTTTCTGTCTGTTTAGGCCCCCACAAATATCTCATACCTTCTAATTTGATCCACCCCAATTAACGGCAATGCAAATCACGTCTCAACCCCTTCACCCGAACAAACCAAAGGGTGTTACAATGTCGTGTCAAATCTAAAAAGCCAATTATTCTTCCTTTTACGCAAGATCGCGTTCGAATCATCGCCCTGGGGCGTTGGAAACAACGTTAAGGAACAAAAGTGGAGTCGGAAAAACAGGGAACTTACCGGAAAATTACATAAGTTCTACCGTTCAGCCTGCGTAGACAAATATTAACACAAGACACGCAATTTGGGACCTTTTTAAAAGGGGCTGCCGTTGTTCGTATTTAAATTGGAACGTTATGATGAGGGGTTGTTTGGACTCGAATTTTCCACGCGCTGCGTAAGCGAATAAGAGACAAAAAAAAAAGAATCTTGACATAATTTTTTTTTACGATATATTCTCCTTCTCTTCGCAGTTTCGAGATATACAAAATGGTGCATAGATATTGATTTTGAAGCGTGGCAATTTAGATTTTCAGAAGCCGTTTTCGACAGAATTCAACCGGGATCAATATAATCCCAGGAAAACGAGAAAGGCCGAGTCAGTTTCAGGCTTGGGCAATTTAAATAGATGCGAAAATTTCAGTAAAACGACGACGAGAAAGTTGTAAAAGTCGATTGGATATGGATGTCAAACGTGTGATTTTCATGCTAATGCTTGTTTACGGGTTTTTCTCTGACGGCAAACAAATTAAATTTCTCTCCCTTGCGGGTTCGAATCCCCTGTTTACCAATATCGCGGCGAACTCGAAATCATTTGTGACGGTTTAGAGAAGATTTTATTAGGGGTTGAAACAAGGCAAAGCAGCCGAGCAACAAGCTGACGTACGATAAGAAAAAACGCGTCTAGAATTTCAATTGGGCGTACTTTTCCGACGAGTCAATGAATATTGTTCGAGCAGAACACAATCTATCCGTGCGTGTGTCTTTCACCGAAAAATCGAGAACAGGTGTTTTCCGAATAGACCACCCTTTAAGAGGGTGCGACTGGCGATATTTCATCCCTCCGTAAACCCTGGAAAGGACGATCTGTTTGATAAATTATTCTCGGACGCACGACATCCCCATAAAGTGGCAAAGTGTTCGAAAGAATGGGAGTTCTCGAAACTTTTTCGGAACTTTTCCTTATCTAGTACGGTAAATATTAGATAAGGGTGCGTATACGCTGGAAAATAGGGCCTATAAATTGCGTAGAACTTTTCCTCCTGTATTATTTATCGTGCCCTGCAATGGATCATTGTTTTAACAAAGAACGAAGACGATGTGATTTAATAAAAATCTATCCAGGCAATCTCTCTTTGTAGTGAGCTCGGTCTCAACCCATTTTCGTGCCGCACGCTCCCGTTAGGAGTAATTGGATTGTGCTAATCCAGTTTAGGATAAACCCACCTTGTTATCAGATAGCGGTGTGTCCGCTCGAGTAAACAAAAAACTAAATTGATTATGTCCGTCTTTGTCTGCTCAATTAGCACACCTGTGGGACAATTAATTGGATTGAGCGCTTTGCTAAATGGCATACGCCGCACTATAATTTTCCGAATAGGCAAAACTAGCAAGATAGATACTATATTTTGTCCCTCTCAGACAGAACCCCATGCCTGACTAAAGTAGTCATAAATGTGGGCTTTAAAGTTATCAACATCAAGGGATTAAACCATAGAAACTGGCATTAAACACCACAACTTTGGGTTGAGGATCACGTGCTGTGAAAAGGATCGTTCCGCTCTAATCGCAGGGATGTAGTTTCCTTATCTTCTTCCACTACGGTTACTACTACTGGTACTACTGCTACTGCTGCACCCGATCGTGCGCTATTCTTAGCGCACCGGCTCACCACTTTATCCATTACTCTCGTTCTACATTGTAGACTGTGAGGTGCGTTCTTCAGACCAATTGCACCAGAAATTCTACGTATGCACAATGAAAGTTTGAAAAATAACAACAAACACTATCTCCCTCATTCCCTCATTCAGGAATTTGGCGGAGATTGCCAAACAAAGAAAACATGCCAGAATTTTTTTATTTAAGCGTTTGACACTGCTCTTCATGAGGGCTCACTGTAATATAAAAGTAATCATTAACAAACCGCTAACTTGTAAACAGCTCCTTCCCTTATTTGTCCATTAAACAAATGCTGACCCTTTTTACTGCCCTCGCCATGCTCAAGTCCTATGCTAAAGCATATTTATTATACAGTACATGTTAACGTTTGGTAGCTTAAATTTATGAGCTTTATAAAACGTTTATATCACAGCTGTAAACCTTGATTACTTCGGTGACAGAGGCAAATCCTGTTACTATTCAACATAACCTATAAGTTTTAATAGAGCCGTAAAGAGAAAGTCATTTTCCAGAGAGATTTGATGGAATTCCTCTAGGCATTTTTCGTGGAAGATTGAAGTCGCAGCAAGTTTTTTGCCAGAAAAACAACTGACACTCCCCTGGATTGGGGGAGCAAAAATCATGCACCTGACCTGACATTTTTTACATGTTTTTAAATAGATCTCTTAAATCCCCTGGGAAATGAACCAGCAGTGCATCGCACCCTCGACTCTATAAATATTTATTCGCTTTGTTCCAATCATATCACAGTTTCCAGCCCTATTGAGGGACTGCTATTTCTCCAGAAGGATTCCGTATTATTATATTTATTTATAACAGATTTTCCAGCTAATTTATCCCATCACCTTCAGGCTGCCTGTCTGACCGACGATGAAAGCGACCTCGTCGAAGTAATGTAATTCCAAATATAAAGATAATCACAAAAAGCCGAATGATAAATGGGCTTAGTTCGAGACACAATCCATTAGTTTCCAGGTGATGCCGGGCCGAGAAAAAAGCTTTTTTGTAGGGGGATTTCTCTCTGTTTTCTTTCGGTGTTTTTGTCAAGTTTATTAACAAATAATTGCGTTCTAATTTGCGATGTAGGAGAACCGCGAGGATCAATCAATATTCGCAGATTTGAAGACGCCTCCGGCTCGGTTTAATATTCAATGACTGAAAATGCGTATAATCTGCCGCCTTGAAGTTGAGATGAAACCGACAATCTGCTTACTTTTAAAGTTTCCAGAGAGTTTTATATATTATATTTGCAGCTGGCGGCTGAAAAGTGAAACGCAAAGTTGACAGATTGTGTGAAATTTGTTTCTAGATATTTAGGGAATTATGTGAGAAGTTTTCTGGCATGTAATTAATATCCCTCCAGTTAAGTTGAGGCAAAGTTTCGCCGTTCGTTCAAAATTTAGTTAAAATTAGTGGCTTCAATAAAGTTATAATATAAGGAAGTTTAAAAATCGAGAACGAGGGGGCAGATTTTTTATGGACGAGATCCAGAGTGGGAACCTCAAAAGCGCGGGCCTTGAAATTGCGATGGGAGAATTACGCATCAGAATATTTTCGAAATTGACCACCTAAGAGAGGACGATATAGAAGTTAAATCAGCCAACTAGAAAATAGCGCATCAGGGAAAATTTCCAAAGTATATGGGGGGTAGTTTTTGCCACGTTTCAACTTGATCGTCGATATATCAAACATTTCTTCACTAAATCTACTTAAAAGAATATGCCAATTTTAGGGTCTTACAGTGCCCCACGCACCTTCAGAAGCCGGGTTGTGATATCTCTTTCAAATTACGAGATACTGAGACCCTTTGCATGTATTGTCGTACATGTGAGTGCGTAAAATGGAATTTGCATGAAACGATAGTTATAGAAAACTTCTTCACTCAGCTCAGGTGTTCAAGGGAGTGATGTAAGGTCAAAAACATTTAGGGACAAAACGCTCTACGAATTTTTCCATAATTCTCGAATCGTGGGTATTTTCACATACAAAGCTAATTCTCTTCATTCAAAACATATTCGTCGCCCCGAAAATCTGTATGAATTTACGTAGACGGATTTATTTTACATTTCAAAATTATGGAACACTTTGATGCGTATTTGCGTAATTTTCAAATATTCCTTTATAAATTAAAATCCCCCAATCTTCAATTGCAAAGCTTTCAGCCCTCGACTGAACCACCAAGTGCTCATGTAGGAACCAAATCAAAAACAGCTCTGCAACCAGTTCATCCCTAACCAACATTCTTTATTAACCCAATTTGTGTACCGGCAAAATAAGACCACAAATGTTATACCATAATAATATGCGTTACGGAGTCTAATCAGAGGACAAAAGGGCCCTTAGTAGTAGTTAATCGCCTGTCAACGGTATAAAAACTGAAATTAAAAGAAGCTCTTAATGGTGTTCGCAGCCCGAGTATCGATTATGCCATCACTCAATTTGATTAATTCTTAATGCCTGTACCGAGAACACAAAAAGAACTGAGACTTGCTTGTATCAAGCAAAGTAATTTTTCTTGTTTCGTTCGATCCTACGATAAGAGCACTCAGACAGATTTAACTATTTTCCGAGATATTTGATCGGATGCTTAAAATTTCTATCGAGAATAAAGCTAGAGGAAATAAGATTACTTATTTGTGCAAGAAAGTTTTGAGGTTCCGCCTTTAACAAAAAACACGCAACTCGAGAATCCCATATTTCTCTGGCAGGGCTTGTAAAGTGACGCAACTAGACATCGTTAACTCCAGAGATGGGTCTTAATTATCCCGTTGAGAACTTGCGGACGACTCCTTATACCTTTCCAGATGGTTAACTTAACTGGCCGGAATCTGTTGACCGGAATATTAAAACGACCCTCCTCATGCCGTCTGAATCAGGGCCGCAGATCTTTTAGAGGGATTCAGCAAAAATTCGCCGCGGCGCACAGTCGGCCAAAGACAAAACAACTATGGTCAAAGGCCCAAAAATCGAAAGGAACTGAATATCTTTTTGGCTAAACATGGCATGGACTGGCGGTTAGTTTCATTTGATCCAGAATTAGGTAGTACATGAAGGGTTGCACTAAAACGAAAATTTTATTTTTTCAAAAGGTACAGGGTGAACCACCGGAAATGGACCAACGGATAAATCCGTCATTAGCGGTCCTACAAAAAATCTATAGTTAGAAAATTTAATTCAAAATTACAAGTTGAAGAGAGAGATATCTGAAATCTATCAAAATAACACCATCTGTGTTTTATTGAAATCGACCACCCTATATATCAACTATGTAACAGGTGCGCTTGTTCCTCTTAATTTCAGTGGCATAAAATCACCTGGTATTATTTTCAACCGGTTTCTGTGCATTCAAAAAAATTTGTCTTATAAGACTAATGACTAACCTGAATTAACCTAATGATTTTGTCTTTCTTTGTCTTCTGTCCTTTTTTTGTCCTTCAGAAAATTGTCCATTTGAGTAATATTCGACACCCAAGTAGAGACCTTACAGAGCAAAAAGTAAATGCTTAAATTAAATATTAATGTACCGTATTGAGTAGTCTGCGGTTCTTATATTTACAAGATGATATACATAGTACGTTCTAGAAATGAGAAAACGAATTTCCATGCTGCCTTTTTGAGTATACTTTTATTAAATAAGAACTGAAATAAAACTTCAATTTGCATCAAGTAATTCTTTTATTGACTTGGAAAAGCCAAGTTTTCATGTTTAGTAGATGCTGGTATGATGTATTTAAGGTAAGAAAATACTTTGAGTATACAGGGACTATTTCAATTGATCTTTTATTTGAAATAAGTGTTCTATTACTTCCAATTCGCCCTATGTACAGTGAGTCAAAGCCAAACTCGCTCACCAAATGAAAATACATTTTATGAATGGACAAGATTAATTATAATTAATCATCTCTCTTCAACAGATGTTTCCCCACGTTGACGACCCATTTTGATTTATTTTACCATCAGAACTCCTCAAATTGTATTCGATAAATAATATAAATAAGTTTTTTAAAAAAGGACAACAGCAATGGAAAGTTTAATTTTATCTGAGCCGGTATTGGTTTTACCACAAAATTTGAGTTGTTATTAGTTTTTCGTTTCTACTTTTTAAACAAATGAATGTTTTTTAATATTTTGTTCTTTTTTGTAAAATACAATCATTATACTCTCAAAAACAATGCTTTTTATGTTGGTCGAAATCATTTGGTATGCCTTGTTCGTTCAAAAAATGCATTTTCATTTGGTGAGCGAGTTTGGCTTTCATTCACTGTACATTCCAAATTTAAATGCATTTAATCGATGATGATTTCTGTGCCGCATTATTCGCTTTTCCTGCGTCTGTGCCTGCCCTTGAAGGCAGTACTGGCATAGTTGAGGGGCCATTTATTAAGTTATTTGCATAGGGAGAACTTATGTTCCTAATACCAAACTTATGAATCAAATCCTCGTTAATTTACTTTAGTTAGTGAAAACCTCTTAGATATGTGCATATATTTCCTGTGATCGATGTGCACAATCAACAGGGATACTCGGTGGAAAGCGAAGTTTTGAGGTTTTCCAATTTTTGAAACTCAAATAGTGGGCGAGGTAGAGAATGTATTCCATGCATTTTATACGTGCATGCAGAGGCTATAGACCTAATTGAAGAGCTTTTTCATTTGATCCCCTGCTGTCAATGTTGAATTAATAATTCATTGCTGATGGACGTGCTTTACAAATGAAGCAGTTACTTGCCGCTGTAATTCCCATTACCCCTTGGGCCACCTTCCACCATACTGAAAATAAAGACATGCAGCTATGTTGTTATCACTCCAAAGTTCAGATTTGTCAACCTCAGTTTTTCATACGCTCTTCCCTCGCTTTTTTTCTCAGTTGGACAGTTCTGCAGTGTGACGGCCAGGAGCCAGTCTCATGGGCACCACAGAGGTGATAACCAAATCGAAATCGATTTTTTTCTTCTATCTTGACGAATGGCTCCGGGCAAATTGATTTAGATCAGAAGCTCCGTCCAAACCCCATTTCGATAACAACGTAAGTTTTTCAGTTCAGTGTCCTTAGCTCCTGTATATTTTTCGACTTGAGGATAATTTCCACAGTATGGTCCAGTACATGTTAAACTGGATTTTTTCATAGCTGGAGAATGAGGCATATTCTGAATTTTTTAGTTCCCTGTGAATCGCTTGGCATGGGTACCTGTTCAGTTCAGTTTGAAAACAGAAAGTAAAATCCTTGCTAAAAATCTCCATTAAAGGGTCCTGGATACCTCCACTGAAGTTCTGGAACACCCCAACCGATTCTTTATTAATACAAATTAAAGCCTTTTGCGGTTTTGGACTTATGGGTTTTTTCCACATCTGTCCCACTGTGCTACGTCACATGCAAATGCAATTTGCAAAATGGTTTTCACTCGGGGCAAATTAAGCCAGTTTACAAATGGCGGCAGTTAAAATCGAGGGGCGCTTTCGATGTAATAACCTCTTCATTAGAGTGGTGATACAGCACTGGCAATTTGTGGTTGAACAGCATGTGTCAATTTGCAGTCGATATGGGCCTGGATTGAGCCACAAGATAACGTGGTGTACAGATGGATCGAGACCATTGTCATTATCATAAACGAGAGCAAAGGGTCGGAACCCGTAATAATAATTCTATTACATGAGGATAAATACTCCTATTTCGGGTTTTATTACTGGGAATTCAGACCTCCATTATCCGAGAAATAGATTCCTCATGCATATTGAATGAAACACGATTTTCCGTTAATAACTGGTTCGCGTGTGTGTAAAACGGGTATGAAACTCCGTATGGTTGTTTTTTGGATTTAATTTGTTATGGCTGATACAAAATCTTTGGAAATCGGGAGTTGGAGATGTGAGTCTGATGTACTCTGGAAGTGGTGAATGAATTTTGCATCAACGGAAACTGTAAGCGTGTCAGTGATTCACTAAACATTTACGATCACAATAAAGCATTTGCCATTTACGTAAACTGAGTGTAAAACAGACATGCAGACTTCTATTTCCTTTATACTTTTATGATGCAAAATTTAAAAATAATCATTCAAAATGGCTTTATATGATCACTGAAAACTGCAGGTTTATAACAATGTGCATAACCATTTAATAAAAACTTACAGTAATGATTACTAGAAATTTATAAAGGGTGTACGAGCATATAAAATCTTCTTTAACCCGTCTTATGAACATGTTATCCGCCAATTTATGTAGTGGCGTGCATAGAAACCGCTTTAGGCACGAACCGCGTTTCAACAATCTTTTATATAACTATTCAACGACCCTAAAAAGTTAATTTTTAAGCAAATTTGCCGTTAAGATTCAAAGCGGGATAATTAGCTTCTGATGCAATGGCAGAATTTAACCTGAACTAACCTCTTTTTTCTCATGAGTTGAAATCTTTTTAAGACACCCGGTCTGGTCTTCTAGCGAACGAGTGGTGTAGGATTTACCCTAATCTTTTTTTTTATAGAAGATTAAAGAATCTGCTTCCAGATATGTGTGCATGGCATAAAAATGCGGTTTTATTTGCCCGCATAGTGTCAGGTTGGCATCTCTCGAGATAACGATCGACTAAACTCCTTCCCTGGCTCCACCGGGGATCCCCATTTCTCCCTCTGGAAACCGCCACAAAGCATTACTTCGGGAGAATTTACCCTAACCTGAACTAACCTTTTCTCTGTTGGAAGAGAAAAATGAATTTATGCACGCCCGCCTATGATGTTTAGCATCCAGCATCTCGTGTCCCATTTCAGTCATTCTCCTCAATGAACCTCTTCTGCATCTTCTACTTCCCTTCCTCTCTTATCTTCTCTTTCTCCTCCTTTTGGTGATCTTCGTCAACATTCCCGTCACTACACCTCAGTTTTTCTTGCTTCGAATTGTGATCTCGCTTATATTCCTAGGCATAAGTTTTACTTCACACTCCATTTCTGCCTCTTCTCTGTACTTAGAAAATTCTATACAACGGAATACGTCATGTTCCACCGTATCCTTGTCAGTACAAAATCAACGGGTATCTTGCTCTATTTTTCCTATCCTTATTAAATAACTTCGAAACAATCTATGTCCCGTCATTGCCCTCACCACGTAATAATCCAGACTTCCAAACATCCTCTCGGACCACTCTTTAACATTTCCTATAAAAATTCTTGTCCACCCCTTACACTTTTCCGACCTTTCCTGTCAACTCTTTTACCTTTGCTCAACTGCCTCCCCTTCGAACTGCGGTCCCTTTTTATATACCTCAATCCTTTTTTCCACCAATATATCTATGGGGGCCATTCTTCCTAATGCTGTTATTGCTACTGTCGCCACCGTTCTATACGCTGCAGTAATTGCCAAAGCCAATTTTCTATTAACTCTCTGCAGCTAGCCCGGTACTTTTTGTACTTTAGAGCCCGCCTACAAACGGGTGCTCCATACAGAATTGCGGATATAACTGTACTTGCAATTAATTTGTTCTTTCTTGACTTTGGACCTCCACTTTTTGATATTAATCTGGATAAAAGACTTATTATGGTATATGCTTTTTTGCACTTCCTTGTATATGCTAAATCATTCTTGTAGGTTTTTCTAAAGTTGTCTAGGGTTTATTGATATTAACGGATGCACTTATGATTTTGCTTGCGGATAATAATGCTGGTGAACCACTCGAAAGAAAGAGGACCTTCTAGATTCGGGGCGCTCTTAAGTACTAAACTAAAGGTAATTAAAACAGTGTCGTACCCTGGCTAGAAAGCAATTACCGACTTATGACACCACCTGAGTCGTTACCGTGGTACTGATAACACTTTGTCGGTACATTTCCAGAGATGCCGACAAAGCGCGGCCGCGCTTCTCATCCGCGCCGACAAAGGGCGGCTATCCTTTCCCACAAGTACCGACAAAGGGTGGTTAGACGTTAATCATAAAATAGCAAAATCGCATGAAGATAACGACTGCAAAACCCTCTTAATTGACGAAAATACTTCTAACCAGGTTGCGACATACATAGGCGTCCTACAGGGGCAACATCAGCCCCCTCACAACTTTTTCATCTTAAATTAACAGACCTAACCTAATTAACAGTATTGGCACTATCATTATTTACAACTCAAAGACTTCCGATTGTGTCTCGACTTTATCGTAAAACTGGAGAAGTCTTTACATATGTACAAAAGGGTTAGATCTACTTGACCTAAGAATTCCACATTCTTATATCCTTAAAGTACTTCAGACTTTTGATGCTGATCATCATTGTGTCTTCCAGTCGAATTTCGCATTTTCTAACCTCATGCCTCCCTTCCACCAACACCATTTTCGTTTTAGTCTTCGCCACCTTTAATCCCATTTCTCAATTTTTTCCAATAATTCTGTTCACATTTAAGCTGGCCTTTTCTTCTAATTTTCTTCCGTTTTTTACCACCACCACGATGGACAAATTATCCGCATATAAAGTAACCTGAATGAATCTTTTTTTTGTAGAGGAGGAAAACCTTTATAGATACCCGGGCTGGTGTTCTGCCGACCAAGTTATGTGGAATTTATCCCTGAGAAAGACGCCTAGCCACTAAAAACCTCACCTCTTCACCTTGGACCCCCCCCCCCCCTGCAATTACTGACCAGTGTTACTTCAAGGGAAAATGATATAATTTCTGGATCGTCCATATTTTCCTGTCTCGCACTTCCTCATTTGCATAGTTTCAGAAAGCATGGCCCTTTTTTAATTTTACATCCTCTCCATCACCCATATCTTCACTCATCTCTCAGTCACTTCTCTCCTTGCAATCTCCTCTCTTTCCTTCTTACACATTATTCTCCTCAAGATATCCGTCACCACTTCCCTCGATTTTTCGTCCCTCAATATCAGGTCTGCCATCTTCTTCTGTCATACTTATCCTTCCTAATCTGTCCTCAGCCTGTCCGCTCACCACTTTATGTTCTACAGAGTGAAACGTACTGTGTCTTGATGAATCTACATTTTCGCATAATCAACATTTATCTCCCTCGTGTCTCCCAATCCTCTTCAAATAACTCCCGAACACGCCTTCGCCGGTCATCGTATGCGTCAAGTGATAATCTAGCTCTCCAAACTTCGAGGAGGGGCTGAATTAAGCTGAACTAACTTGAACTAATCTTAAAAGTATTTGAGAGTAATGCTACATAATAAATCTTGGAAAAGTTTCTTATTTTGCCAAATTGTTGAGGTCCTTGTATTTTTTAGAATTAAGAGGGTCACATTCCCAACCCAAGCTAGCCCCTTGGGAAGCAGTAGACCTTGTTCCATTGTTCTACAATCACTTGCGTTTCTTATTGCATGACCTCCTCAAAAATAACCAGCAGTGTCGTTTCGTGAATGTCGGAGAACACGAAGAACATGCTAGACACACCTGGCCAAAAGAGAAAGAAATATTACACTTTTAAAGTTGTTCCCTTGCCAATATCTAATTTTACCGGACAACACTTTCCCCATGGAGTCTAACTTCGTTAATATCCCGGTTACTGTTCGCAACTTACCGCGGCATTATTAGATTCAATCAATAAATATTCGAGTCCCCCCTATGCCCCTCGGGCCATTACTGCGAACCTGTGGGAGATAAATGGAATAATAAACCTTAATGTAGCCACCCAATAAATTTATTTACCGGGTACCTATTTTATCAGACTTATTAACCCTGGAAATTAAATTAGAGCCCCAAATGTATTTGTTAGCTCATCTGACACCGCCGCAACCCGTGATAGGGCCGAATCCGGGCCACGAGGTGTGGAAACATACCAAAGTGCTTTGTTTAATCGTTAGTCCTTGCCGATGCCGGTTCATATTGTTTTACAGGCCTTTGGGAATTTGCATTTATATTAAACGGATCAGTTTTAATAATGGGCGTTAGATTGGACGGAAGATCAGCTTAAGCGATTCGAGAATTGGCGTTGCTGCCACGCCGCCGGCAATCGGAGGTATATTTGTTATTTAAATCGTTTATCAAACAGCCAAATGCCGAATTTATTTTACATATTATTGATTTGCCATTAGCGAGATCTTTGTCGCACATCTGGCGATATCTTCCCATTTCAAAGAACTGAAAGTGACCCTAACATTGCCCCTTTTGTCTCACTAAGCGCAAACTTCAAGAGAATCAATTGTCCTCCTAATGCATCGCTCGAGCAAATGCCAAGACTGTTTTTCAAATATTGACACAGGAGAGTCGTTCAACTAAAGGGAACCTATTTACTTTCTCTATATCCGATAAAACAACATCGCTTCACGTGGCGACAGAAGGGAAAAAATTGATCTATTAGATCCATCGTTATTTCGATATTATAGTCGGCCAAGAAACCCCTCCCTCCCCCTTTATTGAAGGGCCTCATTGACCTGGTAATTCTCAAACCTCTCACGTATTGGTCTAAATCAATATTGTCCACGCAATGGCCATCCTGCGATCCATTATCTCCGAGGAATTGCCATAATGTAACTAGAGGCGTCAGGGTACAGTGAACAGCTAATTTACCACATAGTGTAACGCTTTGGATAAAGAGAATTGTGAATCTTTGCACAATGATGGCGCCGAGGCAGATTTCCCCCAAGGAATTTACTGTCAACTTAGTCATGTTTTAACTATGTTCTATACGTTTGAGGCGAATTGTTTATTTTTTCTTTTATTTCGTTCCTGAATAGTGCCTCATGCACAAGTAGGGGTTGCAGCAGCGGTGGGGAAAATGGAATCTGTCATCCCTCAGCTACTAAGAACAGGAATTTCGAACTGGTTCGCACAATTTAGATAATCACCTCTCATACATTTTAGTTTACCGGCTATTTTCATTTTTCTGCTCTTTTTTCCTAGGTTCCGAAGACAATCTATCATCGAAACGTTAACAAGGGCGCTTGTCCGAGCCCTTAGTAAAGAGCGGATGCCATTCTAAGTTAGCTTTAACTGAGCCATCCCCCTTGGTGTGTGACGATCCCATAAAAAAAAATAAGAAGCAGCCTCAAACATATAGAACATATTTATAACTGAGAATAAAATTCACCCCTGACCGAGGACTCGGGCGCAAACCCTTGTTAACATTTCGATGACAAATCTGCCACCGTCTTTAGGACTTAGGAAAAAATTGTCATAAAAATGAAACTCCACAGGACTAAGGTTTATAGAATGTCAGTATGAAAAATATGTTAAACACTGAAAATTCTTCGACTTAATCGCTGAGGAATGTCAGTTTTTTGCGTCAAAATAAATAACTTGTTATAAACCGTTTTCTTCACCGTCACCTTTCTTAGGTCCAAAAGATAGCAAAAATAATTTTAAAAATCTGTGTTCGTACTTAAAAAAATTAAGTTGATGGTGATGGCGTGAAGCTGAAACGTCGGAAAGAAATTCCACTAATACAATTTTGCCGGTGAGGAAAAGTGTCAATAGCAAAATTTCCTTATTTTAAGAATGCCTTGTTAAGTGAGGGCAGGTTTCGAACGAACCCTGGTAAAGGGTAAATGTTATTTTCAGTGAGTTGTAACCGATCCAACAATTCTTACTTACGTGTAAAGCGCTCTTTTCAAATGAAATAGAAGAAAAAACTTGTCAAGTTCGGTCCCTTTTAAAAAACTACTCCTCTTCTAATTAAAATATAACAGCAAATGTTGAGATGTGTCTTTAGTTTAGTGAAAGCTTTTTCAACTTCGACATAAAAAAGTCAAATCAGTTCGCAAATTGGAAATCACCCAGGAAAGTTCTCGTTAAATCCTTCGGCACGAATACTTTATATTTTTCGATGTTATTAGAGATAAATGATTTAATATATCTGGAAAATCGTTCATCCTGCATTTTTAATTTAGTTTCTTCTGTTTCAGGTGAGTGATCAATATCCACAGGTTAAGGGACATTTACCACGGTAAGCGACTTTTTCATTACAGAAATTGTCATATTATGTTTGTCCTTCAGAATCCATCCGTTCATCTTTAAAATAATTGTTAGCGAACTTGCATGGTAAAAGTTTGAGTTAGTTATATTTTTCTTTAAATTGGACTCATCCATTTTCATTAAATAGCTCTTTAAAGTTTCATTATAGTCTCGCCAAACTTAGTGTAAAACCGAAAGTTTTCTCATAAATCAGCGAAAAAATTAGGCAGACTAAACTGGGCGAACTCTTTTCATTTCCCGTTTCTCATTTTGCTAGCGAAATTCTTGCGATTTTTATTTTAAGATTAATTATCAGGCATATTTAGTTTAAATTCATCGGTGTAGGAGTCCTTCGCAAGCATTTTAGGGAGAAAATATTACAGCAATAATTTCGATAGTTTGTAAAACATAACCGCAATTAACATAACAACGACATCGAGAATTATGGATTAATTTGAAGGCAATATGCCTCAATGCAATTTGGAATAATAAAAGCACGAGTGAGCGTAGTGCACGAGTGCCTTTTTCTGTTCCAAATTGGATTGAAGCACGTGAAGCGAGAGGTTCATGAACCAAATCATACGCATATGGATAACAAAAAATATTATTCATTTGATTTTGATTCGTATTACAAAATAAAGTCTCATTTTCTGCTTAATTTCTTGCTAAAAAACAATTGCTAAATAAAGAAGGAACCAAAAAAGAGAAAATGAGTAATTAGTAAACTAAATTCAAAGAGCTAAAATTGCTACAAAACCGACAAACTACAAAAAAGTTGTTGGCATAAAAAGTACATTTATATAATGGTTTTCTAACTTTTACCTTATTTGTGTCTGAATCATTGTGGCTAATGAACCATAGGCCAATAAAACAATCAGGCAAAGATAAATAAGACGATGACCGTAGGGAGAAGTATATCCAGAGAGGATTTCATTTAATTTCCTTACTCTCACCGAAGCTTCAACCAAAATTGTTGCCGTATCGTTTCAAGATTACTTTATTAGTTTGATATTTCACCATAAGAAATATTTTGAGATGAATATGATGTTTTCGTTGGGTTTAGCTCTAGTGGCGAGTATATTGATTAAATTAAGATTCTTCAGGAGAAACATAACACTTCAGTCGAATAAAGCAAATCACAGTAGAACGTATTATTTATAGGCCGGTATACACTGTTTTACTTACGGCAGAAGATAGTAGTTCGAAGGGTGTACTATAACATTCTAAGTGTTAGAAAGCTAAAAATGCTTAAATTTTCCAAATAAATCGAACGGCCGTATGCCAGCCTCGTTACCTTTAAATTAATCTTAATTTAAAATCACTATTTAATCCCCAATGCATTGCGTGTCGCACAGCCTGGTTAAAATTGAGCATACGCTTTGTGACGTCACACCTCTGCAAGAACATTTCGAGCGTTCATGATAATTTTGATTTTTTGGAAAGGCGAAGGTAGTCCCATAGAACATTTGATTTTTGTGAAATTTTATGCATGTGATTATATGACCTTTTATAATGTTCAAATGAGCCTCCTTATGCAATTGTAAACAAATCAAAATATCATGTTAATTGAAATTCAATATCTTTTTCTCATCATTAGCATTAACAATACAGGAAAACTGACCCATTTAACTCAAAATCCACATCAAGTTTTGCCTCGACGAAGTAACATTTGGGTCCGCCTGTTAGTGGTAATGAAATTCTTGTAAAACCGCGCCGGGGTCTGTTGATCTGTCACTGGAACGATGACAAATGGCTTTAGGAAATTAAGATTGGGAAAGTAAAATTAAAGAGACTCGACTTATACAATGGCATTACGCTATCCGCGGCCCGAATATTGCTTTCGTGAGTGACGGCAGTTTATATTGCTTCATATTATTGAAGTCTGGAGTATGACTGGACGCTATTTTACGAATCCATGAATTCTAAATGTTGCCACGAACGCATTGGAAATGAGGGGCAGTGTTATATCCGCAAGACGGTCGATGTGATACTTTGTATTTATAGGAACTGTTAATGCATCATAGAGTTTCGATGTGTATATCTCCGGGCCTTTATGTGGAAAAAAATTCAATTTTAATTATAGTAGGGTTAAAAACAATTTGATACTAAAGGGCCCTTGTTAGGTAAATAGTTTTTAACATTCTAACTATTCGAACAGGTCACAATTCAGTGATGCAGAATATCTATTGCATCAATGAATTTCTGTCTACTTAATCCTTTAATAATTTGCTGTATTTAATGATAAAAAGAAAATCATTTTTAAAAGAACTTTATCAAAATGAAAATTTTGGAGAAACGGAAATTTTGGAAAATTCTGACTAACTAGGTGTATAGACAATCCGCACCAATAAAGTTAAGTGTGTAAATAGAAGGTTGGAGATGATTAATTGATGATGTTTTTAAAAAAGCTTAATTTATTTTTGACATCTTGATTGTAGAGATATGTTTAATTTTTAATTAAGGCACGTATCGAACGATAAATTAAATAATTTCGGAGCGCATCTGGAAAGCCTCCAAAACTAAAGTCATTTACCCTGCGGGCGTGTAAAATATGTGTATATCATATCGCCCCCGTATAAATTTCCCATCTCCACTAGTCTACAAATTACAAATTGCTTTAGTTTCACTTTTGCCTCTCCCGAACTCCACTGGGAAATTTACCCGGTGATTATTCTGCAGAAGTCCCTAACAAATCTCGATTTTAAACGACAAACACAAATTCGAGAACGCCACCGCCTGTTGTTTTCCTTTTACATGCTCCCACGGCTTAATGAAAAACTCTTTTTATCTGGTTCGAACATGTTTAGTTGCAATCGTGTTTGCACAAGCCTTTGCATATTACGATTTGCCACGACTTCCTACGAAGGTAAACATAACCAACGTAGATAGTAGCCGTGAAGACAAATGCTAACAGACGCGTAGGTTAGGGATTCCTAACATACGTATGTTTGTTATGAAAAACGAATACATGATGGACACAGCGCTTTGGGTCAGTTTGGCAAAAAAAATGATTATTCTGTAATGTACGAATTAATTGGAGGAAATGTGCCTCTACCAATAACTTAGGTGCATCCAACGGGTCTTCAAAATAGCAGAAAGATCTCAATTTCGATAACAACATTCAGCAATACGAAGAGTTAAAAACACCGTCTAGTCGACCATTATGAAAGTGATCATGCGCAATGACGAAGTAGTGTCGGAGTTTCTCTGTGATTACCCGGATTTGATTCGCACGCGACTGGGAATACTTTTTTTATTTTTTAACAGTCCATGGTCATGGAAAAATAGTGCAAATGACTCGTAAGAGAGTTTCTTAACACCCTTGCATGATTGACGTAATATTTCACGCTGATGCGTTAAGAGTCACTTTCTTCGCTTGTCATGAAAATAACTATTTCACCTTATTTAGGTGTTAGAAATGAATACAAGTCCTCTCATCACGAAGCAATGCTTAAATGAAATCCCTTAGAATTTAACAAGGTTAAGTTTGACAAGCCAGTTCGGTTGGCTAAACAAATTTACTCTAGGCCCTTCGTGTCTTTGTGGTGGAAATATGATTAGATTAGGTTTTCAGTGGGGGCTTTTTGCCATCGAGGGTAGAAATTAGGCTTTTTGGAATTAAGCTTTGATATTCTGAATCAGAAAGGAAAAAGGCATGACCATTAGCTCATCTAGGGCATTTTAATGCAATGAAAACTGAACAGCAGTCGACTCTTTTAGGCATTTTCTTCTCTAAAGTATCGTTATAATTTAAGCTGAAATAAAACTTCCTTTTCGTTCTTATGAACACGTAAAACACAGCTCAAAACGGGCTGTAAAACGTCTGGAAGAAATCCCTCAACGTATTTGAGCAGTAACTTCGCGCCAGTTTGTAGGACAGCTTTCCAGTCCTAGATTCCCAAACGGCTTATATTTAACAGGGGAAATTGGATATATTTGTTTTGGGAGTTTACGGTTTGGTATTCCATACATGTTATACAACTTCGAAGTTTTATTAAGATGTTCCTCGGAAACTTTCAAAGGATTAATCTCCCTGAAATAATAGCTTTAAGCGAGATTTATGTGCGATAACATTGAGTCTAAAGTGGTGTTTCAAGAGGAGTTTTGTACTGAATAGTTTAGTGAATAAGCACTGGGTACGTTATAATTAAAAAGTTAAATTCAGTTTGGATGTGGTACCTACTGTAACTGGAGAGGCTAAAATGAAGAAGGGAGGCCGTGATCATTGAGATTGATCGAGGAGAATAGGATAAATAGGTAGAATAACAAATTAAAAATGAAACGAATTCAAAAAATGCTTTGACACCCCGTGGAATGGAAGCAGGCAACTTTTGCGTACGACAAAAGCTGGATCGCCCTGTTCTTTCTCTCTAGCACCAAGCACTGTGTCATTGTTTCTGAGCCATCCTACTTAAAGTTTTAAACAGGCCTGGAAAAGGGGACAAGAAGAGGGGTAGAGACAAAGTGGTAGCTTAAATTGTAGTACAACTCTTTTAAACGATAAAAATCGAACCCTCATTACCGTATTGCTGAGACCTTTTAGCCAAAAGATGTCCTGCGACATTTTAATCGCCTTATACAAACATTTCCAACACTAAATTCTGGCTTTCTATTAACTTTTAAATGACTTTTATTATCAGCAAAGCTGATTTTTTTGGCTTATTTGTGTCTGAAACATTGATGCAAAGCGTGGTCAATGAACCGTACTCTAATAGTACAATCAGATAAACGAGTCGGCTGCCTATTCCGTTGTATGAATCCGATTTATTTGTCTCTGTTCAAAACTCTTCAAACATTTTATCTTACGAACCGCCATTCTAGTTGGTTCAAAATCTATCGGAAGGATTATTGCTCCGGTAATCTGGCTAAAAACGTACACTAGATTCGATTGTAATCGAGTCATAACAGCAAATCCTACACCTTCCAACTAGCAGGGAAGCCATTATCAAAACAATTTATCTGGAAATTAATTCCTTAATCTTTTGAGCTTAACCCCGACTTAGGAATCCAAGATAATGATACTGTTTTAAACTAGAAAATTGACGTAATGTAGTACGCGAAAGTTCACAACCTCCAGCACGCCAAAGATGAGTTAAACACCCGGGATTATGGCATAACTTAAGCAGACAGAACAAATGAAATTTGAATTAAATTTTCCTTGCTTCCATACTGTATGCATAACCGAGGAGTGTTTTATTCATTAGATGGAGAAAAGGAGTATTTTGAATTGTCTCCACTTCCGGAGTAACGGAATTGTTTTCAGTTTCATCCATTGTTTTGCCCCGGGAAATAAGTGTCAGTTGTATTCTTGTTTAAATTGCCGCTTCTCGAGGGGGAGTAGGCATATAATTCTGCCATTTACTCATGTTGACTTTGTTCTTGCTTAAGATTTCGAATAGAAATCTATTTCGAATTGGATTGACGTTTGCATAGCGAGGCATTTGTGTTCGTTGCCTAGAGAGCGCTCTATTCATCTCTGTGATTTTCAAGCAGTCCTGCCGCGTTTTTGCATATTCCATGCATTTTATAACGCCGACATTAAATAATTAAAAAACGAACGCCAAATGTTACTGAAACGTGTTTACAAATAAAATGTATCGGGGCAAGTGCAAAGCCGTAAAATATTAACTATAAATTTTGCGGGAATTTTCTGGACGCGGGCTGCTTTTTATTATTCATAATACTCGGGCGAATATCAATTTTGTTGTTGTTTTTGGGCGCTGCATTGTTTCCCAAACAATGCTTTTTCTGCATCCTGAACCCTTAATCACATCACCGTACTATCATGACTTTCTGCTTGACAAATTCACTTTTAATTGTTTCCACTGTACATTCGGTCGTCTGTGCAGTTCCCTCGGGAGGATCGTTATTTGTCACTGGCTACAATCCGCCACTGCGATTCCCACGGGAACATGTGACCACACTCCATTCGAATTTACGCCCAATCCCATAGAGTTTAATGATCTCGCTTAATTCTTTTCGGTCTAACCCGCAAATAAATGTGCGACCCGTATATGTAATTAATTAGTATCTTCGAAAAAACTCTCTGCAATTCTCTCCTCTCCCTCTCACCGACCACATCGTATTTTTTTAATCATCCAAATGCAGAAGACATAAAAAATAAACATAAAAGTTCTCAAATTCTCTTTCAGAATGACCCCGGACCGGAAGTAATGGGAATTGGCAGGCAAAATAAGTTTTAGCCTGAAAGCCTCCATCTAGGGGAGTAAAGTTGTAGTCAAAAGACCAGCGAAATGCTGGAAATGCTGATGGCGGTCAAACAATGCTGTGCATTCAGGTTTTTAGACAAAAACAGCTATGAAGTCAGGGAAAAATAGCTTTATTGATACCATATAATTTGTTTAGCCCGGAATTGGAGCAGTTGAGGTTGCTGCACTTTGGTGATATACGTCCCCATAGAGATCTCAGAAACTGTAGCACCTTCAGTTGATTGGTTGCGAAGGCATGAAATTCTAATCCCCTGTTTTAATTCCGAATCTGGATTTTTTATCCGCGAAGTTTCGGCCCCGAGAGAGAACTACAGAACTTTTCTTGATTTTCACACCAAGGCGCATCCCTTAAAACTTACACCACATCTTTAAGAAGCTTCCCGTGTTTTGCTCTTAATAATGAGAATTTTTCTTGAAGTCTAACCGGCACTTACCCTCAGCATCCCCCAAGCGATAAATTAATCCTCCAACGAATATTACTAATTACCTTGAAAAGGTCGTAAAATTTTAACAACCAAAAGCGGGGAGCTCCTCAAAAAATCAGATTGTAATTAATAAATCCTTCCCTAAAACTAATCTGCATATCCAGACAATAGCAAACGCCCTTAGACCTCGAAGAGGCAGTTTGCTTTTATTAAAATACTTCCTTAACTCCTTTAATAACTTCTTTTATTGCCGCCCGAACTGGTTGATTAATCAAAACCATCCCCCTTTTGTTCTTGTCCCTCTCGCTTCAATTTGCTCTTGAGGTCGCGATTATTACTTTCTGAAAAAAAATTTTAATACACCATCGCAGCTGGTTAAACCTAATTTCGGAAAAATGGCTGGAATTTACTCGAATGGGTGGTCGTTTGTCTGAACTCGCACACACTTGACTCGACTGCAAAGCCACCGCCCGACGGCATGCGGTTTGTGTAATCATATCAATCGCCATTTATCAAGTAAAAAAGTAGCGATTAAAAGAGTTAATAAAGCAGATTAGTAGCACAAAAACGGCCACAATCACATCGTAACTTTTCACATTAATTACGTCAACAAAACACTATGGGAACGCAAATTTAATCGTTAGCGTGTCTAGCCGTCGTTAGACCAATTTTTTAATGGCGGTTCCAGGACGCAAATAAGTCGTAAAAGTCAGATTGAAAAAACTTCCCTCAAATTTTAGGCGATTTATCACGTGAAAGCGGAAATTTAAACAAATAAAGAGAAATAAAAAACTATACACACATACACAGTAACAATTAACACTCCCTTGGTAGTTCATGTCATTTGCCTGTATTGTGTGTGTGACAAGTCTATCCTCCCTCACAAAATGATGAATTGAAAATTTTCTTTTGTATTACATCGCAAGTGTTAGTCGTTTCAATACATTTTTGAAGCAGATCGAACGCCTCACTTTTCAAGTTTCCCCAATCAGACTTTTTGAAAACTGAACCCCTTCCCTTTTCCACTCACGAAACCACTCAGCTGATTTACCTCACTTTTAAGCCGGCAATCTAGTGCAACCTCGTTCAAAATTCATCAATCTGCAAACCTTCTATGGAGTCGCATGCGATGCAGCTGAAAGGAGTTGAGCTGTTAATCGAAGGTACTCCTCTAACAGACCTAAATTTCCAGCCCTAAGAATTCTTAAAATTGAATTTCTCTCTCATTTTGCGAGTCATCGTAAAATTAGAAAACTGAATTACATCGCTTCTCAACTGCTAAACAAGGACAGCCTCACGCAAGTCTGACGGCTGTAAATTTTCTATGAAATTGCGTCCTCACTCTGCTGCTGATAGAATATATTATATAATTTTTCAAGCAGACCTATTCCATTCACTTTTCATATAGCATAGGAAGTACTTTTGCTCGCCGAATTTATCCATTATGGCATAAACTAATATGGCATTGCCTGCCCTATTATAAGTCGCTAAATTGCTTATTTTGCTCTTTGAAGTGGCCGTGCGAAAAAGTGGGCTCTATGGGACGGCCTCATGGTAATTACCTCACTAATCAACTACTGAATAAGTCACGTGTTTTGATGATGAACTAGTAGACGAAATAGGGAGTACTTTTTTCAATTCATCATTTACTACCCCAGTACTACAGATAATATGGATTAAATAGGTTTTTCATAACATCACTTGACTTCCGATCTTGGATAAGTTCAGCTTGTCTGGGCATGCACTGGCTGAATGGCGCAACCCCTAATCCGCTCTGGGGAAGCGAAAAAGGCCTTGGGGGTAATAATTCGAAATGAGAAGAAGCGCCTGGGTAATATACAACATAATAAAGCTCCTCAACCGCAAAATATGCAACCGGCAACAAACGAATTACGGTTTTAAACAACCCGTTCCACGTTATCCCATTGTGCACCGATCCCGGACTATTTATAACGTAACCTTATTAAATATCATAAAGGCTTAACAAAAAGGTAATTTAGCGAGAGTTATTATCCGAGCGGATCCAATTTTGAAGCACATATGCGAGTAGAAGAGAGAACCCTGGCCGAAAGAGTGAGGAAGAATTATATCCGGATTACCCCGTGGCCCCAAATTATTTTTCTACGCGGATCCGAATGAATTCGACCTAGTTAACGGCTTAAAACAGATGACTCAATTACCCAGGTAAATTGGGCGGATTGGGTCCCCGTATATTGGCCTGTCAAGGGAAAGAGACAAATTCAGGGGGTCTTCATTTTGAGGATTTCAATTTAAGGATTTTAAAAGGACAATTCAGGTGATGTCCCTCACTGTCCGATATTATGTGGATTTTCCCGAAGTTTTCTGTCATTTACTGAATCTTCTTGAGGTTTTCACAGAATCCGGAAAAATTACCGGATTGTGAAGGAATTGTTGACTGCATCGATCTAGAATATTCTAGAAAATCAGTCATGTGTCCGTCAGGACACGCTTCAGGTCCTGTTCCAATTCGTTCGATTTACCTATAAAGATTGATCCAAACAAATTTTCTATTAGTTTGTCACGGTCACTTGACTGGCGATGCTTTAATTAAATCTTCGACGGCAATTTGGAGGTTTTCCCAGGAGAGGTCATTTGTTATAAATTGTCCTGGCACAGAATTATTTCAAGGGTGAATTCGTCATTTCGACCCTCATCGAGGCCCGTTAAGGGTATCTGTCGCTGGAGGCTCACTAATTGCGTTACTCCAACTGGAAATATACGTAATTTTGCTTGACTTTCTAATTTTTGTTACGAAATTTGATGGACTTCATTCAGAGGCCTAGACGATGTTCCACTGAAACCTTTATCGTTTGCTTCTTTCTATTTTCGAATGAAATATTTTATGGTGCATGACTTCGCGAATTTTTCAGTTGTAAATAATATTTGTGAAATCAGCTCAGGAACATAATTTCTCGGCCAAACTAGACAGTTCCATCATCACGAATTATCCATTATGGCAATTCTATTAAAACCATTTTCGGCTGAAATATCAGCTATCGCAAAACTCGCACAACAATTATCCGAAACATGCCCTTTTCAATTAATACGGAACTAATTTCAGCTTAATGATAGCGCAACGCCATACAAATCACTCCAGTGTTAATTAATTATTATGTTTCATTTATTTTTCCACATTTAGCATAAATTATCACTCTTAATTCTCCCTCTAACAGTCTATTTTTTTTAAGCTCTATTATTGCAGAGAGCGCAGGCAGCTCTAATTCTAAACATTACCGAACCCATACAAGCGATAAATACCGTCGTTTGCGATCACAATTGGATATGAGCTATCAATTGAAAGGCCATTTTAATTGTTCCAACGTTTATTGCTGCCCGTTTTGTAGGCACGCCGTTAATTTTTCATTTTACAATGGCCCCTGTCTGGAATAGGAATGTCAGGACCAGTACGCTCCTCGTTGACTTATGTTGTTCATCTCTCGCCGATTTAATAGCCGATCGAATATCGATGAATGTTTCACAGTTTGTGGAGAGATGTCGAAAAAAGCGGTTCCCAATCGAGGATTTGTGTGTTATAGTTAAAGGATCATTAGGCAAATGATTAAAAATAAAGCCGAAACAACTGGTTTCCAATAAATAGCGTATTGGGGATCTGCCAGAGGTTGTGCTGCTCGTCTGTAGAGGGCGCACCCATACATTGCCACAATATCTCACCGCTGCATGGTGTTAAAATATGCTTAATTAAACTACTTCGCTATCGCACCGCACCAAAGCTTTGCGAATTTTGGACATTGATCACGTTGGGTTTGATCATTTTTTCTGAGAGATAATTTAGAATATTTTTCTAAATATTTCGAATTTTCTTTTTTTTTCTTTACTTTGGATGCATGCACGCGATGTAGGTAGGCTGAATATTTGATTTCATACTCATTTAGTGTATTGTTTAGCGAAAAACCTTTTTCATACCAACGAAACATATGATCATCTTAATTATAGTCTGTTCTATTCTTACTCATATAGTTTATGATTTGCCGCAAATCGAGCGTGTTCGTTAAAGTGTCTTTTTTGGGAAAAATATTCTCACAGTATTTAATGTTGTGAAGAGGGCCCGTCACTTGAACGTCCACTAGATGGGAATCCGAATTTCTTTTATTTTTGGAAATGGGATTAAATTACTCGATCACTCCCAAACATATTTCTGAGCTTGACTTCACTGCAGCTATAGAAAAAACATTACAATATTTTTCTCAGCTAATTGTAACTCAAAACAGTGTGCAATTCAATCGCTCCAACAACCTCTGCTGGTGTGTAAAGCGTTATTCCTAAAAAATTAAACAAAGAATGAAAAATCCGTCTCAAACGTCTAGAGCATATTTGCAAGCACTTTTACCAAAAAAGACTCGCGAAATCCCGCACCCATTTCCTTACATATGTAAGTATTATTAAACTCTGGCTTCGCGTGCTTGGACTCATAATCAGATCGTAATAATAACCCCCATAATTCCCCAAGCTGACCCACAAAAGCGATATTTCCGAGTAATTATCTAAATGGAATCATGTACTTAAAACCGAACAATAACCGCTACTTTTCCTCCGAACCACCGGGTAAAATGAGCCCTCAAAAACAACATACTTAGCGTGACACTCTCAGTGATGAAACTCTTGGGCTCTCCTTTTGTGAGAACCAGCGGGAAAACAAAGCAAATTCGCTTTTGTACGGCGCTAATACGCTAGATGAAGGCGAAAATTGTGTTTTTCTTTGTCTAGGTCAATTTCCACAGGCAAATATAACGGCAATATTCGATCGTGTAAGTATTGGTTTATTAACATCATTGAGCGACTATTGTTTTGAAAAATCACATTCCCACGGGGGGAGACACAATGCCGCACCAGAGATTATTTGCAGTCATGCATAATGGAAAAACTGCGATAAAAAAGAGTTTCAATTTTCATGGGACCATAAACTCTTCCATCGGCGTTTTAAACGTCCATTATTTCTGCGCCATTGCCCGTCAGAATTTGGTGTAAAACAGCGAATCACAGATGGATACAGGCAAAAACTTTTGTAGTCATAGTTGCGCAGACTGGGGCAAAGGTTGAGGAAAAATTACTGACATATTGGGCTTTTAACGAGACATTTTTGCCACCACCGCAAAATGAGAATGAACATAATAGACTTTTATGAACGCTCATCAATCTGGCATGTTGGAGTAATCGGGGTAAAAAACTCGAACTGAAAAAATTGACTCTCATTTGAATAGTTAGATAATTGAGACTGAATGATTAAAAAGGGTGACGTTGAAGGGAGTTTTAATTTTTCTCGTGGATTGTTGTACGAGTAGAACTGTTCTTCCTTTTCCACTTTTTGTGCGTTACGAGTTGCCATCGACAGCGGAGACGAAAATACTGTTTGAGTACAGTAAAAATTTTAATAGTAAAACTGCAAATCCCTAATTCTATTGGCTGTTATTCCAAACGTTTCCAATAGAATTTTCCCAGTTCATCCTTAACGCAAAGTAAGTATCTCAAGAAGTTGCTGTTCTGCATACCTAATGCCAGAAGCCGATTTTCGATATTTCACAGTCAAAAGGTCTGAAATTACTTCATTAGCTTTTGAGTTCCATCCCAAATTTGATTACGATACTCCCAGCAACGGACATATTTACATAACTATTGATCTCTAATTGATCTAGTACTGAAGAATAGGTTTCTAACTGCCATTAGAGGAAGATGACGGTAGTGCCCCTCGTTGATGCGTTTCTCTTTTGCAAGTTTCCTGACTTTCAATACGTTCATTACTGGTAACGACGTATGATGGTGGCTTGTATCTGGTTAAGACGATTCCCAATTTTCTGAAAAAAAAACAACTCCTTTCGCATAAGTCAAATGTTCAACATCCATCAAATTCGCTCCAAATAGTTAAAAGTGTCTGTCAAATTTGGCCAAAAAAGGGTCGATTCTGAATACTTGTTAACTCTAAATATATATTGTAATTTTTCCTCATACAATAGCTTTAAATACTCCCCTCGAAATCCGCAAGGAATACAGATTTAAACAACCGTATACACAGCTTCTCTTGCCTGAAAATTCCCTAAAAAACCCCTCACCATTGTGTTTTTTTTCTCTTGACTTCAATACACCGGATAAACCATTATAATGCAAAACGGCGTATTAGAAGGATTATTTGTTTGTGGTGTCGGCGGTTTATTTGTTTCAATTTGAGGCGTCAAGTCACGTGAAACGTCTGTTGTGAGGCAAATCGACTCTAATTCGATAAAGCGGCGAACAGAAGGGAAACAAAGCGGCTTGAATTAAAAATGACACTGGACGATTTGTTTTTATTATACGTTTGCCTGCTCGATATTGGCTTTGAGCTTAAAGCTAATGAATAAATATTATTGACAGGTTGCAAGGAGCAAGCTAGGAATTTATGTTGAAGCTTATGACCATAGAGAAATCGCACAGATTTTGAGAAGGGACTGTACAATGTAGGAGGTCAATTTTACACTATGATATGTTCTTGTACTCACTGTGCTTTTAAGGAACTAAAAAACTCTTCAGTCTAACTTCACAAAGAAATGAGTTCCGGGACCACAAAATTTATGAGTTCTTTTCAAAGACTGAAATTATCTCAGATCAAAACGATTCGTTATGAATCATTTGTTGAGTAATTGAATTGAATATAAATCAGGTGTTTGTATAACACTGAGAAATTTTTGTACGTGCTTTTAAACAGTCTCCACAATTTGTGTTCAATTTTGTGTAGTTCTAATTATTGTCTCTGTAAAAATGGAAAGAGTATTTTTTACTTGTGCAATTATATTCAGCGCCAATATAAAGCTCAGATGGTCTATTAAAATGTCCAAAAACGCTCTGAACGTACGTATAAAGATGCCGCAAAACTGAACCATGCAAGCCTATCTTTCATCCATTTTAATGCTGTTTTATGCTAATGTGTTTAATGGTTCGGGACACACCACTTCCAGTAAATATTTAAAACCCTGTAGAGTGTTATTTATGATGGCCGTGCATGTAGACATAATAAGGTCGAGGACGGATCTCGCGCAAAAAAGATTGATGCTGCAAAAAGACGTCGCGTAATTTAGAAAAGTGAAGAAAACAATCTGCTTTATAGAGTCTTTATTGTCACAAATAATATACTTTGTAGAATACAGGAAACATAAATCTTGGGCCAGATACCTGTTGTCTGGAAATAAATTATGTCTGGGATTTTTATTTCGACACTGCACGGCGTTGCGAGTCCAAGTTAAGAAGTTTCAAAGAAAACGCTCTGAGAGATCCTCAGAGAAATAGTGATAAATTTATTAAGCGAGACAGTTGTTTGGTAGTTGAGGCGCCAAAAATGCAACAAAGTCTTATAAGGGTTAAAATGCTTTTGAAGGGAGCATACGAAAGTGCAGTTCAAGCCAAAAGTTCGATGGGAGCAGATGTTGAGCAGATCGATTTCCAAACTTAAAACTTTGCTTATTCGTCTTCTTTATTCTCAATTAGATTCGGGATTCGCAAGATCAGAACGGAAAATGCGATAATTCCGCAAGGTGGCTACACCTATGATATTCATTTTTTCAAAAATCGTACATATAGGATGTTTCAATTATTGTCTCACCGCTTCTGGTTGCCCCCAAGTTATCTTTCTTAGGATACTCCGATGATGAGATCCTTTTTATTTAGAGTCTTGTAAAGTTCGATTTGTCGAAATCGCGGGGAAATACAGGCTGATTCGGATTTTAGTCGAGAAAATTTTGTAAAAACTTTTTCAAATTAAAGTTTCTCGCCCTGTATTTCGATAGCGAAACTTTAAAAAGAACAGGTTCATACGAATTTTGCTTTTTATTTTTCGAAGTTATATCACCTAATCTGAACTAAACTGCATCGCCCTGTATAGTACATCAATAAATGTAATGACCATTTTCTAAAACCTTTGAGTTTTGGATAATGAATGCAAAAGGTTTTTCGCTTTAATATAAAAAGTAAACTCTCTGGACTCGACTCTATATTGCCGTCCATTGTAAAAGAACAACACTGCTAATAGTCAAAACATGTAGATGTGTCCATGCAGAAAATTCAAACCAGATTATTTAATGGCATTCGTATTAAATTACACCCCTGCTCACTAAAAGCCCACTTCCACAGAAAAATACTAATCAACAGTCCCGGTAAATAGACATTTCTTAATTTGTCCGACAAAAAAAACACAATTTCCGCATTAAAAACGTCCCACAATTGCTTTTATTTAGCATTTTTCCCGCAAATCCGCCTCTATTGAGTTAAATTGCCTCCTAAAGGCGACTCGATTATTAAATAAAGAAGTTTGGCGGAGTTTTTAGGAAGTTAAGTCGCCGTAAACTTCTTCATTAGCATAATTTGCCGACCAGCTCGGTGTATTGCATGAAGTAGTCTGTTAATATGAAATTTATATTCATAACTTTATGAAAACTGCAAAGTTTAGGTTTTTGCTTTTGCAGCACTACGTCAGGATGTGGTTGAGGTTTAGACCAACGAAAAATTAATCAAACGATTCATTGCTGATGAAAACACTGCATTTGAAAGCAGGAAAAGTTGCTCTATAGTTACTGACCTTCAGTTAAGTTCAAAAACTTCTAAAGTTCTCGCTAGCTATACCCTTCCTCTGTTAGTTTACCCATAAAAAGGTATAGGAACTAATTCAAAAATAGTTAAAAGGAAGGTTCAAACGAGCTAATTATGAAATGCTTACAATGAGCATACCGATATTCAAAATGTCAATCATAAGGGATCCAAAACAACATTTTGGTCACAAATTCGCCGTTGTTGCAGATTAAGGAATGCAAATTATTTTGGAAAATATGGCGCCAACGTACTATTTCTAAAATATACCTCTTCCAGCTATTTTGAATCCCAAGTCACCTGGACACAGTCGCTTTAAGTGTATGTGAAAGTATATGGGTCCTCTTTTAAATTAGTGAAATGGGCGTCGCTTCAATAAAACCAAAAGTCATACCAGCCCCTAAATAGCAAACTTTGAACATATTTGGCATGTCATGGAAAAATTAAATTTCTATATATGGATATATGGATAAATTTAAGGAGGGGGGGGGGGGCACATTTTAGAAATACGCAATAGGTATATCACATAAAATCAACCTTTTAAAGGGTCAATCTCTAAATTTTGGCTATTTACCTTAAAATGCAAATACCCACATCGCGAATGTCTAGAGATATTACTTTGTAACGTATTTTCTTAAAGTTAAAAATAATAAATTGTAGCTCTAAATATCAACGAATAAAAATCATCCAATCTCAATTCCATCGAGCACGCAAGGGACATGCTCCAAAGAAGGGTTTTAAGGAATAATGGTCACTTTCAGAATTGCCATCAGCTGTTTGAATGCCTACGTAAAGCATGAAGAGCTATCCCTCAAGATTTATTGGATAATTTAATTTTAAGTATGCCCAGCAAGCGTTAGGCAGTAGTGGATGCCAGAGGGGCGCATACGAGGTATTAATTTAAATTTTTAAAGTTTTTTTACAATGCTTCAAAATAATACTACTTGAATTATTTTTATATGAAACTCGTCTTTGTTTCACCCTGTATTTTTTTGAGACACTAATAAATCTAAGCTCTCTTCTTGTAACGAATAGAGAAATAAACGTCCTCTATTATTGTATTAAAAATAATCAGTTTCATAATTGTTAATTACTTATTTTTTTAAACATATAAAATAGCCCTAGACATTTGCGATATGTGTAATTGTGATAGCGATTGGAATTTCTGCTTTTTGCAAAAAAATGCAGTATATTGTGATTTATGACTGTCATAAAGCGGAATTTAAAAATGTGATTAAAATTGCATTCATAACGCAGCAATGAAGGGAATGTTTCATCGATTATACCTAATACAGATGCTTCGTACTATAACGATGAATGTCTCCTGCATATCGAACAGGAACCCTATTATTTGCCCCATTAATGAAATAAAAACGCAGCCCTGTCAGCGTTTTTATTTAATTAAAACGTTACTTCAAATAATGGCATCAAATACGAAAAACATCTGTTTACTGCTTATCCTGGAAACAATTCCTGGATAGTCCCAGTATTACATCAAGGGCAATTTATTTGGAGCCAATAGTTATTCCAGGCTGCGATTTTCGTTGCATGATCGCTATATCACGAAAAGGTGTACAGGGGCTTATTTATGGTCGGAGCGCACCATAAATTTTATCCGGAACCAGGTAGTTAAAGGGAGAGACTCCTGCTGCTGAAAATTTTACTGGAAACAGCGATAATGTTCCAGATTGTTACTTGTATTACAACTGTAAATATAGAGATATGATACTAAAAGCTGGGATTTCACTTTTTATTATTCAGCAATGTTTGAATCTGTTTATGTATTACAATCGAAAGCCGGACCGTTTTGTGCTGGCATAATCTGTTTTGCAGTTTACCATTCTCTGTCAACCCTTATCAGGCGGTCGAATCCCCCGGATTATTTCATTCTCTGGGGTAGGTGGTCAGCTGGGAAAATTAAAAGTTTCAGATTGAGGATTCTTGCGGCCGGACGGGAATTTCGACAGCTGAAAATTAAAATCAATGCGCTTTTCATTCCGTTCCAAACTACGTGGTTCACGGACGGGCGATTTTCAAAGTTTGCTTTCCTAATACGAGTGCTAACGGTTCATATTCAGATGGACTGGAAGTCGAAACTTCTCAAAGCTATTATCATAGCTGGTTAAATACACTCGGGGAATTATTTTAAACGCAAATTTTTCGGGCCGAAACAAATTGCAAATTAAAAAAGTTCTAGAAGAGGCACCTTAAAACTGCAAAAAATCCATTAAAGAGAAGGATCGATGGCTCTTATCCCGCAAGTTGGGCCCCGATAACTCAAGGAAAAGCGAAAGGGAAATTGATCGGGAACGATATTTTCCTTCTTTGTGAACTTCTTGTGCCATTTTCGTCCTCCGGGAATTGCTTAATTAGATTTTTTTACTTGTCCTAATGAAGACGAAGCCCCTTTTGTGGAATAGGCCAGGATAGTATAAATTTCATTATTAAAAGGTTTTTTAGAGAAGGTTAGTGGTATTTTTCCGGGTGAAGAAGGGTCAATGGGATAGACATGACCTTTGTCTATTCCTGTGTACTACGAGTCTTTTGAAGTTCAAGGTGCATTTTTTGGCATCGGGGACAGTAATTAAACTTAAGGAAAAAGTTCGCCACATTCAGATGGGTTCGAGCCGCGACCATTAGAGTCTTCGGAGTTCTTGCTTCATCAACTGAACGACAAAGGCACATTAATTCGTTCGGCCTACTGAGGCACCTTTTTTCCATAACTTCAAGATAAGCTAATTTTAGTTTAAGTAGATTCATTCAATTTGGATCGTTCGGCGGGTTCAAATCTTCGAAAGTTGACGATGTCAACATATTTGACGACTCTTTAAGTTGAGCAAATGGGTCCAATTGGTCGTGACTGCGAGCTCAACAAAACTTTCTAACGTCTCCCACTCCCCACTATTAATCTTAAAGTTATCGAAAAGGGGGACTATGATAGGTTAAACGAATTAGTGAGCCTTTGTAACTCAATCGTGGAGCGATGCCCAGTAAGCTGTAAGCGAGTGACCACCGCTTCAAACCCGGACGAAGGCATTGCACTTTCTTTGACTTTGAACTATCGTCCGCGATGCTAAAAAGTAGCTCGTTCTTCATTAATAAATTTCGGATGCCAAAAAAACGTTGGAAAAACGATGTAAATTCCTTGTACTCCCATCTCGCGTTACATCAAACCCTCAACTTTACAATTCCTGATCATTATCCCATATCCGTGCCGAATGGAATTAAATTAACAAAATCATAAACTCGCGTTATTTTTAATTAAACCGTAAACAAACCTCGCGAAATCCGAATCGATAATTTTAATCAACGGAGAGAGCCGAAAAAGTGCTGCGGTAAGCCGCATGCAAGACGAGCTTTAGCGAAAAGTTCGCGAACTCGTTCGTAACAATTCCCGTGCCGAAAGAAACCGGACTTATTGCCGGATAATTGCCCTATTAATTTTCCCTTTAAACATCCTCATTTATCTATTCTGCAAGTGCAGACATTTCTTGTGCAGAGGTTTCTTCTTCTACCCGGTTGCTGTGCTATACCGCTTTAATTTGCTGTGTTGTGAGATTTATTTGCCAGGGCACAGCGAATTGTGGTGCAGGCAATGCAACAGTATGTTTGAATGAAATTAAGGTACTGGAAAGTATTAGAAACGTAACGGAGAAGAGTTGGCAATTTTATGTGTGTTTGAGTTTCCTACGAGTAGAGATTTTATAATGTTTCGATACTTTTTATTTCATTATTGGTCAGTGGCCTTTAAAGTCTGTATACTTGAAGAGCTCTTAAAGTGAAGGAAAAATTTTGCTGCACCGCTCTTTCGCATAAAGTAATTTACTTACAAATAAAAATTACAAATATAAAGCGAAAAAAACTAAACTGTTGAAAAATAACGAGTCTGAACTGTTACGGAGAGCCACTCTTAATTAAGCATGAAAAATCGCGTCCAAAAACCGATAATTGAGAAACCAGAAATTTGTCCCTTCGATGGTACATTTATGGTCATTTACGCGAACGTTTTAAGTGCGGCTTAAATTTTAAGGGACATTATAGTTTTTGCGCAACCTTTTGAGTATCTCCTAAACTATTTTAGCGTGCGTTATATTTGAACTCCCGATTTTGATTTCCTCCGACTTCAATTTAAGAATACTCAATATCATACACGAATGCTTCATTCGTGCATTTATTTTTTGCACTCACTTTTACTCCTTACTTTTTACCATTAAGAAATAATGGACGAGCTTATAATGCAAGATACCGTACCTCACGGGAAAGTTTATTATACAGCAATTTTCTTGATGCGATGATGTTCATTATATTCGAATATAATACCGTATTTTGTCCCCGACTAAACTTCTATACTTCCCACGAATTAGCTAAAAATCCCATTTAAATAATTCTGTTAGAAGAAGTCAATACTGTTTACTTTTAATGCTAAATCCCAATGGGTAAATATTACAAGTAAATCAACTTTTCTTGATTTCCTAAAGGCTCTCTGATCTCTGAGGTTAGTCCTAGGGCTTCACTGATTTACACGTAATTTATTTTGAACAGATTTCTAACCGATTTCCCTTTGAATCACTAAATAATTAATTCAATAATAGTTTGACGTTGCACTGAAACTTCAAATTTAAGCTCAACTGAAATTTGATATTTAAAGCCTACTAAATACTCCGATGGCCGTTGTGCTTATGGAAATTTTATTAGGTTTACTCCGGAGGAACGCACATATTTGCGGGTGGTTGCAGGATTTCATGTTTATTACTAATCGAGCGTGTTAAAATGCATATTTTATCACGCACGAACTAAAAAATGGGTACCAGCCTCCCCGCGCTCAGAACCGGTATTATTTATTATATTATGAAGTGGACGAATTTGGCCAATGGTTCAGGGTGGCGGTACAGAATGGGCGGCGGACTGACTAAGGCCTGTCCTGAGCATAGGCAATATCTATTAAATCGTTGTGCACAAAAGGAAATGAATATTTAATTTGGATTTGCCTTAACTGGCGGTCATGCACAATCCAACGCTCTGTCTCGAACAATTACGAGCGATAATCCGGGCTGCATGTCTGCAATATGGTGAACTGTGCAAATTCGAATGAGTTATTAGTTCAATTACACCCAGATTTTTCGATGCGATATGTGGCAGTTACACGTTTCTCCGACAAACTCTAATACGATTTTAATAATGCTCAATCACAATTTTTAAACGCACTTTAGGCTTTAGCCCCCCGCTGAGGACATGATTTATGGCCTGGGAATGATTTGAGCATTTCATGATACTTTCACAAAAGACATGAAGTCGCATGGCTAATGGATTAGAGTTTTTCCATACAAATGTAATGGAAATTGTTCTTAAACGCTGATTTGGCGAAGAAGACGCAGAGGAAATTAAGGGAAGATGCAAAATCTTATTTGAGTAAATATTCGGAATGTGGAACACAACTCAATTCGCAGAGAAAAATCGCTGTTTATGTCAGCGCTCGCCGTTTTCCAATAGAATTTCTTTTACCGACTTCAAATGCACGAATTTTTGTAGGGAAACGTCGATATTGGTCCGACTGTAAAAGACAAATTTGGTAGTATGAATTTATCCAGAGATGGTTTGAACAGTTGATCGTAATGAGTCAGTTTATGGCCTCAAAATAGCATCGGAGAGGATTTTTAATAGTCAAATTTGACATAATAATTACTTATATAGGTTTTAAGGCGAATCAGTTTATGGCCAGTGAGCATGCAAGCGAGTCCATACATAGATGAGTCGCATACAACCTCATTAAATACGCATTACATAGTGGGTATACATGTATAAAAAAAGTCTTTATCTTCAAAGAAAAAGGCTATCGACCATTTTGTCTTTCGGCCCTTGTGCAAAAATATTTACATCTATACATAAATAATCATTCATAAAATGCAAAGAGAAGACAAAGAACATTTCGAAATGCTCCAATAGAGTGGTTGAAGGTAAAAGGAAGCAGGATTGTTTTGTTTGTCTTATAAGGGAAAGAGGGTTCACAATGGTTCAGATGGAAGAATTGTTTTTGCATCTTGCCTGTATTTTTTGCAGTCTTTTAGTTACTTTTGTTATGTGTGCGTTCGTATGGCAATTGGTTGGATGGATTATCTAGCGATGGGCCTTACTCTTGGCAAAAACAAGATTTTTTATATTTCCTCCAAAGAGCCAGACCGAACCTTAACATGCAGTACATCTTCTCCGTCTGTCTTAGAATCATTGTAATCAGGAAAAAAAACTGAATTGAAAAACTCGGATATCCAAAATAGTGCTCAAAAGAAAAAATAACCAAATCGAACAGAAAAATAGTTTCTATTTTTGTTAACCCAGAATATTAAGACGGTTGCGAATCTGGCTCGTTCCGGGCTTCGTTTAATTATTTAATGGATTTTTTTAGGTATATGGTAGATCCTTAGTTGCATATCGTCAAGCCGAGATACTTCAGGACTTCTCAATAAATCGATATAGTTTCCCACTTCTTCCGTGTGAATAATCGCTGATCTCATTTATATTCGCTGCCACCCTGACTTTGCCTGTGTATATTTGAAAAAAAATTGATAATGGAATCTCTGGCTTTGGAGCAAAATCCAGCTTACTGTAATGTAAAGTTTCCAGCCGCGTTTCGATCGAACAATAAGTCTTGATTTATAAGGGTCATTAATTACTTGATCATGTACGGGTGCCCGGAATGTCACTGATTCCCGATTTTGTCTCTGTGTCGCCGCTCTCTACCTCTCCTTCTTCCTTCCATCATTTGTTACCGTAATGGTCTCTGTCCGCTAATGGCTGGTCCCACGTCCGCGGATAAGCTAATAATTTATCGGCCGTCGGCGAAATAAAACAAAACTTTTGCGTTTAATTGCCTTGAGTTGAATAAAAATTCTGAGGTTTGTGCTTTATGCAGGAGCTGAGTCAGAAATCAGTGCAAATGGTCGCAGAATAACCGAATAATTAATAGGGAGCATAAATCAGGAGTTATTGCTCAATCAGACATGCGGGAGACGCTAACGGTTTAACGGGATAATGGCTACGTTTCAGAAGATAGATTGGAATGCTAGGAGAAACGGAATGCGATAGTCCTCCTCAAGTCGGATTTATGCTATAAAACCTAATCAGCAGCACCCTTCGACAATTTGTTATTCCCTGTGTTGAAATTGCGAGATTATGAGACACCTTACCATTTTAATACCTCTTGACATGTATTCAAATTTACGCCACATTGAAAGCAACGCGATTTAATTTCCAATAAACGACGGGGCTTATGCTGAAGGCCCAAAACTCCCATAAGGGCTTCGGCACCCCTCGCTCACCCTTGCGACTTCGTTTGACAAATGTCGCGAATAATTCAAATAACGATACACAATATAGCCGGGGAACGACTTTTGATTTCCGCCCTCTGTGCGTGATAATCGATAATCGCCTGATCTACACAAAAGTACAAATAGCCACCTCGATAAAAAGCCATCCCTTATCCGTTTAAAATACCTCTGCGATTCCAATTTTCCGCAAATCCGAAATGGCGAAAAGATTACTTTCTTTCTCTAACTGTTTGGACCCTTTTTGTCTTATTTTAGGGCCGTCAGCTTGGCGAACGGAAACGGAAACTACAAAGCAGCAAAAAAAGGAGAGATGGATAGTTCAGTAGGTGCTGTTTCGCACTATCAGATTTTTTGATTCCACATGAGAAATATGTTGTTTACTTCAATTGCACGAGCATTTTTCAGCCACCTAATAAAGCGTTACTTAAAAAGGCATCTGGACAGCATCACCGATCCACTTGGATTGTCACGTGTGGAGTTACGCCTCTATTTTCTAATTTAGAGCGCCCTTAACCTGACTTATGACGACCCGGTCCGCATTTTTCATCCAACATTATGACCAGGCTCTACTCCCCGCTAATAAACGTCTTCTCGGGTCAGTTTTGAGGATAATTTGAAGCCGCAACTGGCAGTCGAGTAATAAAAGGGCATTAAGGCCACCTCTAGTTACGATTTATCGCGACTTTTATGGTTAATAATTGCGAATTCCTATAGTGTTTCTCAACTTTTATTGGCCAAACATTTCACTGCACTTGAGGACTAACCCCTGAATTGATTTCCAGCGCGGTTTTGATACCATGGCCGGAATGTGGTGGTTGGAAAAAAA
The DNA here is from genome assembly GCF_039881205.1 of Euwallacea similis. NCBI lineage: Eukaryota > Metazoa > Arthropoda > Insecta > Coleoptera > Curculionidae > Euwallacea > Euwallacea similis. Next base: position 5,668,996 of record NC_089609.1, read on the forward strand.
TAATAATAAACCACCTGAAGGCATGCAGCGAATGGCTGTCATAAATATAATGAAAAGCCGGACCTCACGTCCGCGACAGTTCGTTATTTATGGAATATTTGCCTGAAATATTATATTTAATAATGCTGCCCATCTGGTTTTATCGGGCCACTCGGACGTGGCCGTTATTGCCAGATATTCTTTACTTGTGGGTTATAAATGACGTTATATTCCTGGAAAAAATGTAGGCCGTCATTAATTTACCGCACGATAAATAATGAACCGTAAAGAGGTATCGTTAACGAAGTTTTTATTTAATGGTAATAATGACCAGGATTGTGGCCATCGATACGTATAGGATGGAAAGCTACGTGCGGCAGTTATCAGATTCTGAATCTGGCGGGTAAAACATTCCCTGGAAATGCCATCAAAATGGCTCAGGCAATACATTCCAACCATGTTCACTTTAACACATACGCGTCATTTTGCGAGGTTCTGCTCTAGTGTTTTACTCTCACGTTTCAAGAACTGGACATCAGTCCAGCAGGATTATAAATGCAACAAAACATTATATCGCAAAACTGTCTCTCACCAAGTACGAACCGAGTAACAGCATCCGTGGCATCAAGGCTCGGTGTTACGATCATCCATTGTCGGTATTTCGCCGGCACATCAAAGAAACGGTATGCGCCGGTGTTATATCACTTCTTTGCATGTCAGGACGAATCTCCGTAGCAGAGTGGCGGTTTATTTTCCGCATTTATCACAATTTTATTCAATTGATTGAAAAGTAATATAAACACGACAGGACTTTCTGGTGCTTCCCGAAGATTGTTGTGGGGGTAGGCGGCACAGTAAACTGGAAATGGGAAGTGGATGGAATGCAATGGAAGTTTAGATTTTTGGTCATCAACCCTTTCAACGGCGCTCGATGGTGGTTGACATAGCTAGAAGCACGTTAAAATTCTAATTTACAAAAGAAACGATATCATTTCTCTTTTAGTCAGACTTTCAAATTTTCTATATGTTGAACGCTAGCGGGATCTCGGCTGAATCCACTAGCTGGTGTTATTATGTGTTATCGAGATATTCCACGTCGTCCATGAGAAACTGGCTTTCATCTTAGTTGAACTTAATCCTGCAGTTTTCTGCAGGTACTTGCCGATTCCCGATTGCATAATTGGGTTTCGGTAACTTTAGTTTACTTCTGAAACTGGGGTACCAACTGGAGTTGAAACCCTTGATCATTCTCTTGGAGACTTTAGCTCACAACAAGTATATCGTCTGAAGGCATTTGATGCCTTGAGTTAAACTCATGATTAATCTTTCCTGATTAGCTGGTAAAGCTGCGCAAGACAAAGATCAAGCCAATTTCAATTTCGTGATCCAATCTAGGAATACACAGGATGTCATTTTGAAAACTTCCCATCCCTATTATTGCGAAACAGGATAGAATTTTTAAAAATCGCCGGAACACGTCGATTTACATCGAGGGGGAACAATTTTTATGTAGAATTCACTGCGCTTCTTTCAACCCTTTGCCCCCCAAAGCCACCCTCTCAAATGTTTCAAATAGTAAAGGGGGTTAAGTGATATATCATTTGAAAGGGCTATTCATTCTCTATATTTTGGTATCTTATTTGTTACACTCGATTGCTGCGTTATCAAGTTAGGCGTCTTATCATTCTAAATTAATTTTTGTTATTAGTGTTTTGATAGCGTTGAAACTAAAACTTTTTTAATCAAACATGTCTCATGATTAGGAAATTATTGTAATAAACTTCTGCATAGCTGTTTTAAATTATAAAACAAATAATTTTTCTTACTACCGCTCTTTAAAAAAAATACGTTCAAAATTGGAATTCCTATTTTTTACACTTTTAGTTTATTAGATGTTCAAAATGTTATTTTCCAAACAATAATAAAGCCTATTTTGAAATTCTTCCCTGATATTTACAAGTACCGCTTCTGGAATTGCCTTTGTGATTCTTCTTTTCAAATCGTCAATAACTTTAAGCTGCGTTTTGTAAACAACCGATTTTATATGCCCCCATAAAAAATGATCTAACAGTGTTAAGTCTTGTGACCTTGCAGGCCGTTCTATCGGTCCCCTTCTATCAATCCATTTGTCGGGAAATCGGTCATCCAACCATTTTCGCAGTAGGCGAAAATAATGCCTTGGCGCTCCATCTTGCTGAAAATGTATTTGGTTTTCTTGTAAGATGTTTCCACCAACTTGGCCTTCCAAATGAGTTGTTATTAAAGGATCAATTACGTTTTCAAGTAAGTTTAAGTTCAGCTCTCCATTTAAGTGTTCCTCATTAAACAAAGGTTCTATAACGGCATTCCCGAGAATACTGACTCGAACTTTATTTTTTTCTGGCCACTGTGTAGCACTCTCTCGAAAAATGTGGGGATTTCGTCATGCATGAATATCGACAGTTCTGTTTATTGACTGGACCATTAAGAAAAAAGGTGCACTCATCACTGAAGCAAATGTTTGTTAAGAAAATTTGGTTAATATGAATTAAGTTATGAATTAAGTTGGTCATTCGCAAAATTCGATTCCTGTATTAAAATCGTTGTCATAAAGTTTCTGCAGAATTTGTATTGTGTTGGGATGAAAGAGACGCAGTTAATTCTACATAAAAATTGTTCCCCCTTGATGGCAAAATCGACGTGTTCCGGCGATTTTTTGAAAATCTATCCCATTTCGAGATACCAGGGGTGGGAAGTTTTCAAATTAACACTCTGTATAAGCTCTCTTTCAACAGGAAAGAAAACCAATTCCAGATCGTCAGAAATAGGCGCAAGAAGTCCCGACTGCTATGCTGTGCATGTTTCTGACTGTTTCTGACGTCCCGGAATCAACTTTCTTCCTCTAGCATAATATTCACCCTCATTTTTCCAATTTTATCTGCAACAATAGAAAATAGCTTTACCAAACGACTGAAAACTACCCTCATCTGCAACAACTCTAATTGTTTCAATTATTCGTAATAAGCTGAAATGTCTCACACTAAAGTGCACCCGGTTTTATTAAAATTCGGTATCAACCCCAACGAGACGCACCCCTTGGTAATTAGACAGTTGAATAAAATTTGACATGTGAGTGACATCTGATGCAGTTGTTAATTAAAATTGCGAGTACTCAAAGGCGTTCAGGGTTATATTAACAGTGACAGAGTTCAATTCTCCTGCGGCTGTGCTTTTAGGTGTCCTGTTTCTACAAGAAGCGATTTGAAGCATTTACAGAAGAACTGTGCATAATGCATAATTACAATGTGAAAGATTTGAAAAGTTTGTGGATAAAATTTGTTTTTAATTTTTTGCTTCTCCGGTAAAATTGATCTTTTTTGACTTGCAATTGAAAACACAAGTTCGAAGAACCTTTTCATTACAATTTTTGCCACAGAATATACGCCGTTACATTTTTTTTTGTACATTAATTTGATACCACCCTGTATAATCCAGTTCGATATCTTATCGTATATGTGGCAACCGTTAGTCAGTTCGCTTTAACCCTTCTGTATATATGTAAATAGCTTCCCTATTTTCCAACACGGCAGATCGAGGAGTCGCTAAGTTGTACATAGTGATAGCGTTAGTATTGTTAGTTAAACGTTTAGTGGAATTTTAGTTAAGTTATTTCTGTTAGTTCTAAGGTGAAAAGAGATGTGAAGGGATTGCCGTACCCCTGTAGGACGTCCGTGTGTATCGCAACCTGGTTAGCAGCATCCTCATCAATTAAGAGCATAATTTTGCGATCGTTACCTTTGTAATATTTGGTGATTGATGTCTAACCATCTTTGTATCTCTTGTTGGCACTGGTAAGAAAGGGCAGCCGCGCTTTATCGGCATTCATGAGAAAGTACCGACCAAGTACTACCAATAACGCTGTAATGTCGCAGGTGGTGTCTTGAATTAATAATTGCTCTCTAGCCAGGACACAGCACTGTTTTATCACTCTTAGATTTAGAATTTAAGATTGCCCCGAACTAAAGACGTCCTCTTTCATTCGCGTGGTTCGTCTGTACTTATTATCCATGGAGCAGAGAGCAAAATAGTGTATCCATTATTGGACCCAAACTCTAGACAATAATAATAAAAACCTACATATCTCAGTGGGTCTGTTGATAATTTGATGAGCGATGCATCTGCTATTCAATAGTTCCAGTGTGTTTTGGGAACTACTAAGATTTCTTGATTTTTCTTTGGATTCTTCTAAAATTTTCGTAAAGTTTCAACGTCAATGAACTTGATGATATACGGCCATTTCAGCTGAGTTTGGCATGTTTTTAAATCACAAGTGATCAAAACTCGATAGCGCTATTCTCTTACAGATTTGAGCGAAATTGAAGCAATTTTCGATATAAACAATTCTCAGTGTAGCGAACTTGTCCGCTTTCCTTAAACCGGATTTATGAACTCTACGCCGAATTCAGATTTGACATTGACTTTTGCACTGAACGATAAATAAAATCTATACGAAGTCATTTGGAACAGCGTTAGAATTGTGATATGATAAATTTTCTGGACAATGCATTCAAATAAAATAGCGAAATAGATATTGATCGCTCCTTGTATGCATTCGATGAGAGTCTACGTGGGCCCGATAAATCTGATTGGTCTCTGCCGGCCGCTATCGAATTTCGATTGGCCAAAATCTTTGAGTCTATGTTTCCGTGGGTGTTGTCAAAAAGTAGCTGTTTTTGCAGTGTTAGGAGATCGATTTTCTCAAAACATTCTGATGCAATACAATTCTGGAAAATTAGGGATTTATTTGCGTTTGTTGCTATTGCCTCGCATTTCCAATTAATTGCAATGGAAAGGAGTCTTTCAAGAACTAGATAGAGCTTAGTGTTATTTATCTTTTATGGGTATTCTAAAGTAGATTTTTCATTTTTTTTTGTTATAAGTAAGTATTCACTTTTCATAGAGCATCAACATGATGAGCATTAAATAGGTGAACTGTGAATTATTGGAAAAACCTATATCGCATTCTAAGTGAATAACCACTGACAATCCTAAAAGTTACTAAGACTTTATAAATGTATCCGCAATAATTCTTTGTTTCTGCCTGGCTAGATCCCTTCCTTTCATCGCTCCGCCTTTTATAAAGTGTTTCCTTAAGCCGGTTTAACAGGCAGACGCCCTAAAAAAATTCAATAAATACCTGATTCAACCGAAACTGGGCTAATACGGGACCTCTGTTCGCGATTTCTCCTATTTTTCAACCGCTTTGCAGCAAATGGTTTCGATTTTTCAAAGGTTTTTTCATCCCCAAGCGCCCTTCACTTTGTTTTATTAAGGAGGCTCGATCCGGATAAAAGCAAATAATTCGGCAATAAATTATGGGTTATTGACGTTGATTTTGTTTCCCCGATTATTTTGTTTAGTCCTGAACATCAAGGAATTGTGTGTGTTTTTGTGCGAAGAAAGTTTGCGGTCGATAAGTTCTATCCCATTAACAACTCACTTGGCCCTAAGTCAGTGGCCGGTCTTCAATAGATCGGAAAAATGAGCTGCCTTTCATTGCGGAATGAAAATCAAATTTACGGCGCACTCGAGCCACTCCTTATTTATTTTTCCCGTAATGGGCAATTTTTCCGTAACATTGAGGTTAGACCGGGCAGGGGCAAAGGTCCGGCGATGCTTTACCCCCGACTATTCCACTAGACTTTCCACGTTTATTACTTGTTTTATTAGACTTTTTGTTATGATGCTGTGGCAAAATATTGTCCGTTTTTCTCCCATTTCTGCCGCTTTTTCGACACAGAAAATATTTCAAAAGGAGGCTAGACCAGACTGGTTTCTTTGGGAATAACACTTGTTCATATTCAATTCATGCTGTCGTAAAGATGATCGTAAAAACTCGAATGTGGTCATAACGTGAGTTTAATCAATTCGGTGCTGCAACGGCAGTGACTCCATTCTTTGGAACAGTTTAGCAATTTAATAATGGGAATTTAACCTTCGTTTTTATTATCTTGAATAACACACATAATAGAGCAAACCCATGTCGTAAACCAATACCTAAACATATCTGTAGAGTGACTCGGAACTGATCCGCCCCTTTAAGCTCTATCCCTGCTGCACCTAATTAAGAGCCGCTGAATTATTAACAAACGCACGATTCACCCCGTCCCGCTTATCCCTGAGGAGTCATCAATAATGCAACGAATTCGAATTCAGTCATGTGGTGACCCACTCCTGTCAAATATTAGCTGTAGTTGATTAGGTAAATAACAACCAAGAGGGGAGTGTCAAAGCTTATTAAAAAACAGGAAAAGAGAAGGAATGTGGGGGGTGGTTTCCTGAGAGTGTGCCGTGCAGTGGATAATTCTGGGTTTTCCAAAGAATCAGCCCAAGTCCAATGGTGGGTGCTTTAGTTTTTTGAGGCAACTCAAGTCAATGAATGAATTTGGCTCAAATCAATTGGAACGAACTTTTCAGAAATTCAGAAAATTAGGGGGTTCGAAATTTATAGTCCGTCTAGAAAGTATTTGAAATTTTATATTTTTCCGAATTCTTATATATTTCTTTGTTGTAACATCTACGACACCATCTACGACAAAAGCAATACATCCAATAGGTTGTGTTGATAATATGGGGACAGTCCCAAAAGTACCCAAACTAACATATAGATAGCGATTTTTTTGTTAAAAATTTGCCTATATTACAAAAACTTAACCTTAAAAAGTTTACGTCTAAAGCTTGAGGGAGTTACGTTGATTTATGCTTGTTTAAGAACCGTTTTTCGTGAACGCTTTTAGGGATTTTATGAAAATGGAAAAAATTGGCCATCGATACGTGATTCAATACTTTCACTTGAAAGGTCTTAGTCCATCCAACATCAAAACAGAGCCAGATTCTCCTCTGGAGGAACCTGGTCCTTTGTTAACAACTGTAAAATATTGGGTCACAGAGTTTGAATGCGGCCAAAACGAACTCCGCAGTGGTTAACCCAATGAGGTTCTCTCCACTCTAGAATTTATGATGAAAATTTACAAAATTGTATCGGAAGAACGTCGGTTAAAATTGGGTGAGTTAGACATGAAAGGTATTTCAAAAAGTACTGTACATCGCATTTTGACCGAACAATTGGATATGGGAAAGCTGGGCGCAAGATGAGTTCCGCGATTACTCATATTTGAACCAAAAAAGCACCGTGAGGATGTCTCAAGAGAGTGTTTGGCAAAAGTTTCATAGAAATAATAAAGCCGAGTTTTTGCGTTTCATAACCATGGATGAAAGATGGAGTCCAGTATTTCACACATGAGACGAAAAAGCAGTCAAAACAATCGACTCACACAAGAAGGCGCACACCGTTCCATCTGCAGAAGAGGTGATGACATCAGTTTTTTTGGGATGCACTGCAATGCATAACTATCTCCCTAAAGGAAAAACAATAAACAGAGAATATTATACAAATTTATTGCAGCGTTTGAGTGAAAAAAATTTGCAAAAAAGCGACCGAATTTGACGAAAAAGAAAATCTTGCTCCATCAAGACAACGCACCAGTCCACACTTCCGTCATTGCGATGGCCAAAATCAATCAACTTGGCTTTGAATTTTTTCCTCACCTACCCTATTCGCCAGATTTAGTCCCCTCAGTTTACTTTCCATTTCCAAACATGAAAAAATGGCTCGGCGAAAAGAGATTTGCCTGTAACGAAGAGATGGACTCCGAGGTTGATGTCCATTTTGAAACATTCGAAGCTTCCTACTATAAACAAGGTATAACATCCATAGAACACAGCTGCAAGAAGTGTGTTAATTTTAAAGGAGACTACGTTAAGAAATAATGTAATATTTTCCAAAATTTTGTTTCCTTTAAATGTTAGGTCGGGTACTTTTGGGACTATCCTCGTAGGCTATTGCCTAAACCGCATGACAACTCCATCTTCAAATATCGTTAATTGTAAACAGGCTTAGGATTTGTAAAATAACGTCGCGAGTAGAAAAAAGAAAAGAAATGGACAGTTTGTACAGAAAAGTTTTCGAAACGTTAAAAAATTAGTGCAATTGACTGAACTCGGAAAAATGCAGAATATGAGACAATAAAGAGGGTACAAAAATGGCACAGATGTGGAACATAGACCAGTTTCGGGAAGACCGCGTAAGATTAACGGAAACAATTTAAACGCTTTAGTGGCCTTAGGACGATGAAATTCGCGTCTAGGGTTTCGATAATTGGTCAACAGATTTGGAAATCAACGAAAAATAAAAGCATGTCCAGAAACTGTCCGTATGTTACTGAAAAGACAAGACTACATATCAAGGAAACAAAAAAATCCCTGCAGACACCTCTACAACGACAACGAAAAATATGTTTTTGCCAACGTTTTGGAAAAGATAATTTTAGTAATTCTTTTATATCGGACGAAAGTTGTTTCCAGCTTGGCGTAGATCACCTAAAAATCCTATTAAGACAAAATGTTACCGTTCAAATTTCCAAGTTTCTCACTACAATAATGGTTTGGGGAGCAATAACTCAGCGTAGTGCTACACCTCTCTGTATAGTTGATGGCACCGTTAATAGTGCACAGTATTGTGGGATTTTAAATGGTTTTCTTCTTGAAATGGCACACGTTTTATATCCAGAGGAATGGCGTTTTAAGGAGGGCAAGACAAGATGCCGTACTTCTGCCTATACTTAAGCTTGGATGCAAGAACCCCAATTGACGATAATTCTATGACCAGCAACTTGGCCAGATCTCAGTCTCATTAAAAGCGTATGTGGACTAATGAAGAATGGAGTTGAACGAGCAACGCCACAAAATAAAGATTTGATTCCGTCAGTTTTATAGGTCTGGATCACCATCACTGAAACATTATGACGGTGACCTAGTTTCGGGTGTGCCTGGATGATAGTTAAGTGTTTAGAATTAAGTGGAGGTTGTATAAGTAAACCATATTAATTATTTGTTGTAATTTTATAATTCAAATAATAAAAGTATATACCGAATAATTACAATCGAGCTTTCATTTTTCCACATACTTTTTAGACGGACTATACAGGGTGTCGATTTGAAAACGAACCACCCTCGATATTTCAGTGATTATAGAAAATATGTAAATATGCAAAAACACGTCGATTTGGGAATGCCATTATTGGTCCTTTATTCATAGTAGAAAACCTAACTGGTAAGCTCTACTTAAATCTGGTAGAAGATATAATAGATCAATTAATGGCAACGAATTTAGAAAATCAAGTTAACGCGGCTGTTAATAGCGTTTTACAAGAAAATCTTCATTTTCAACAAGATGGAACTCCACCACACTATTTTCTTCCTGTTAGGCAGTGGTTACAAGATAGATTTCCTGGCAAATGGATTAGTCGAAGACAACCAATTGAATGGCCACCGCAATCGTCCGGTTTAACACCTTTGGATCTTTTTCTCTGGAGGCACCCTAAATCTGTTGTTTATAAAACCCGTCCTCAAGATTTGAAAGGATTAAACAGAAAAATTGCAGTTGCGTGCAGGGAAATTCAAGCAGAAGTTTTTGTGAATGTTAGAATGTAGTTTGAAAACAGACTTCATTATTGTTTAGAAAATAATGGACAGAATTTTGAATACTTAAAATATGAAAAAACAAATTTTCTTCAGTGAAATTGATATCAAAGCTTTTTTATGGTTTGGACATGATTTTTCGAAAACGTCTCAATAAGGTAATTGAAAGACCTTTCAAATGAAGAAAAACTCGACCATCCTTCCCATTTAAGATTTTAGTGGTTGTTTCCTCCTCCGCTGGAGGGTTCACGTAATTTAATAGAAAATCAACTTAGAGACTGTCCCCCTTAAAAATAAAATAGATAGGTTTTTTCCTATTTACATATTTTCTATCATCATCGGAATATCGAGGTTGGGTCGTTTTCAAATTAACACACTGTATATTTTCAAGTCATTGAGTTCCCAAATGAGATTCTCTGAGTCGCGATAAGATCAAAATCGGTGAATATAATCAAAAAAGAACACTTGTGAAATTTCTACTTTTTTAGAAAATTTCCAAAATGGGGGCTAGTTGAAATACATATTAGGATACAATATTTCTTGCCACTTTTCACAGTTGACCGTCAATTCTTAGAAATTTCTAAACCAATTTTCAAGGTTTTATGCCTTTCAAAGGACGGAGATACGTATTTTTGCCACTTTTCACACTTTGAGCGTCGTTATCTCGGGAATTCGTGAAGCATTAACCGTGCAAGGCCGCATCAACCGAGTTGTAATATCTCTTTCGGTTCTTCTGGTGCAAGGTTATATTGACTTTATATCAATTTTATGATCTAAGGCAAATGAGAAACGAATCACAGGGAAACTGTCCACATCAGGATGAATTTGCTATATCTCTAAACTCAGCTAAAACAACACCATGGAAAACACTTTCACCAAACAAAGCAGCTGTTGGATGCATATCAATTACCTCAGTTGACAATTCCCCATAAAGGAAAACATTTTGCCACTCCGGCTGGGGTTATAATCCGAAAATCTGGCAAAAGTAACTTCTTTACTGTGGGAAATCGCACCTGCTTTGTACGGCAGCAACCGTCGCTCTCTTTGCTTTACTAATTTAAGCTTTAAAGGTCTGTGTTAGTTTAAGCACCGGAAATCACGCTGTGTATCACACTATTATCCCTTTTATCACGCCATCTTTTATTCCCAGATTATATATTTTAATTATCCCAAGTCGCACTAGACTCGGTTACTATGTGCGCCCTTAAAATTCAAATAGATGGTGCAGTGACGTAATAAAGATGAATTATAATGGCCTCGGATGCCGTATGCAGAACAGGGCACTCGGTGGTGGGCACAATTGCCAAGGTGAACATCGAAATGCACTTAGCAAGACCCGGCTTTCACCTAATGATGGATGGTCGTTTCTGGATTGATTGTTCACCCAGTCGATGTTTATTTGGTTATGAGTGTCGTGTGCAAACACTTTGTAGCCAGATTATCTGTACGGGCTAATAGCGCATGGATTAAACTGCCTGTGCAGTAATGGGAGCCGATTTAGCCGCGTAATTACGCTGCAATCGAAATTTTAAGGCTGAGGGCTGATTAGCTTCCGATTGAGAATGAATTGCGTCCGCTGTTGTCAACGCCATTCTTCTCTCAATATTCCTCCAGCGGAACGCTAAAAATAATCGAACGACTACTTAGGAATAGCTGAGCCATAAATTAGGCCTATTTATGAAGGCTTCGGAGCCCTGGAAATATGGCTATTTCCAGCGTGCATTTTGCAGTATTCGCATAATTCAGCCCCATGAAGAAGGCAGAGGAGGGTGGGGAAGTTGTCAGCCTTAAATTTGTGCTTATGGGGGCAATGTGTCGTTATTTTACACGAGATTAAAATTAATATCGTGGATTTATGGGGCCTCCCAGGAACATTGATACAAATAACGGCGTATTAGCGAATAAAAAAAAATAGAGCGAAGCATTTAAATTGCCTTGCGCCAGAGCTGCTTGTTTTTATTCTACAGGGTGTCGAAGCGATTTTTGTAACATGTGAATCGGGAATAACTCTTACGGTCTTCAATTTCCAGATTCGAAATTGCTTCTAGAGGAAAGGGTGGGGGGAGGGGGGTACGATAAATTCATTAATAATATATGTTTCGAGGTGTCTTCGAGGTACAAAAGGCCGACCAATCTTTTCTAAAGTCGAAAATTGTTTCTAATGAATTGCGATCGTCGAACCAAGACAAATGCGCTTTAACTGATTCCAAGAACGTTATTGCCAATAGACAATCGTCTATTTCCTGGCAAAGGGCACCTGTGCTGAAATCAGCGAACTGTGGTCTCCTTAAACTCCCAAAACAAAGAAAATTAGAAAGCTGTCCTTTTAATCTCACGGACGGTCGGAACGTTAATGTCCTTTTCTTGAATTATTTGGGAGATTGTCATTGTGCTTAGGGGCAGCACAAAAACCTAACTCTAAGATCAGTCACCGTGAGGCAGTTGAAGAAGTAGATCTATGCATTATTTTTATGATTATAGATCAGCTTAATTTTTTCCCAATTCATTTCAATAGTCGCGGCGTATCAGATCTTAACAATGCTCGATGACTTTTAGCCCAAAAAGGGAAAACGAAGGGCACATAATAAGGATTTTCGGTTAAAATTGTTAATTGACCCCCGACACGCTAAGTGGATATTAAGATACCCGTTTAGATAGAGCGAAGCGGCTGCAGCCCGCAGAAAACTTCCAGGTTTCAGCAGGAAGGGCCACACGCCTGTTTTAAAACTCATTAGTCGAAATTATTAGGTGTTAAAGGCATTTTTTTGGGGCACCCGGAAATATACCCTCTGCTGGAGGTTAATTTTTTAGGTCGGTGGGTTTGTTGAAGGTAATATAGGCACTTGTGTAATTTGAGACAGTAGAGGGTATATGTTTAAACATTTTTAGGAAAATGCGAAAATTGGGCGCATAATTAGTCTATGCAAAGTGAAATAAAAAAATTCGCTACAATATGAAATTTCATTCGATTACTTCCTGATGGTACGGTCCCGCAGACCTATATAGATCATCTTTGAGCATTTTCTGAAATTTCTAGGTCCTTCCATTTGGGAGGTACAGAATGAAATGTGGTGAAACGATCACAAACGGGCCCCAAAAGTAAAAAAATTAAATATCTAGCTAAGTATACGAAATACACGAAATCTCCAAACACGTTTTAGGATTTTTTAAGATACCTCGTGACCCACGATGGATGAAAACCCACTTAATATTATTTCAATTTTCACGTCAAAATTTCCAACTCGGATTAACACCCCTTAGACAGCAATCCTCGAGCTACTGGTAAATACGACGAAGGTAGCCCGGACGATGCCCTTTTCGATGCCACCCTGCGTCTCATAGGACGGGAGTTCTTCCCTCCCCGTCACCACTTTCTCATTTGTATACTCGAAATATCAGAACTTTGTTTTTTTTTTCATTTGCGTCTACTAAATTGCGCACCAACCAAAAAGTTTCCCACACAAAGAATATATTTAAAAATGACAAATTTCAACTTTGGCACGCCACTACTCCGGTCTCCTCAACCGACAGACTTCGAAGGGGGCGCAATGGAAAGCCTAGACATTCCTTTTTAAACGACCTTTCGCCCCAAAACAGACTACAAGCAACCGCCTGCTCTCATGACCCCCCCAAATTCCAAAACTAGAGAAAATTCTACAACAACTATGCCGTTTATTTCAAACATGACAAAGGCATGCATACAGGATGTTTCTAAATGTTCTATATAAAACTTTACCGCAGATTCTCGAAGTTGATATATGACGATTTAACCCAACTTGCCTTACTCTGGAAATGGACAGTTTTCGAAATAGATAACTTTTTCTATTTTGTTTTGATATTTGCCGCTTAAAAAAATTAATTCAAACTATTATTGGACCTGTATTCATAACTGAGGCAAATATGACTCACACTTCTTAATAAATTAATTTCAGCCGATCCAACCTCCAACGCACGCCTTTTAGGTCCAGATTTGGCCTCGCTCAGCGTTATTTCAGGCCATTTTTTGTTGTTCAGTAGTGAATTAAAATTCCCACAGAGGCATAATGAAACCGTAACGACAATGGCGCGCCCTTTGTTAAAATTTCCGAATAGCAGCCAGTTTTAACTTAATTTCACAAAAGCCCTAACATCACATCGTTCTGATTTATTAATGGAAGCGAAAGTCGACTTCAATACCCCCCATTTAGGGCGTAGTACGCGCTTATTGCCGGTACATGAACGAATGTTAAAGTATCTTGCCGGGGACATTTTAAAACGAGGGGCAATTTAACTTAAGTTTAACTTAACTTTCGGTCCCTTCCTCCTCGCTTTCTAGAATTATTAAGGCAATTAATTGAAAATGGGGTTAAGTTGCCAAAGGTTGTTCCTAACTTTGTTCACTATACGTTTCAGGTAAAAGTAAAATGTCCCCCGTAAAGGGACCATTACTGTCTGCATCTCGATGCTATTGTATAATAAAGTTATTCTAAAACAATCACTGCATGTGCAGTTCAAATAAGCAGAAGGCAATGAAGATAAATAATCCGCTCATAGGGATTAATTTCCTGTCTGGTAATAATCCCGCAGGGAAACGTTTCAGGACAGGATAAGCTTTCATATAGTGGCGCCTAAATTTGAAATCGAAACTGCAACAATGCCTTCACTGGCTATAAATATATTTCGTCCAGTCTCTGCTTTCCCTTGACCGTCATTACTCCAATGAACGCCGCTGAAATCCCTTGATCAGCCCTCATTTATTCTTGTTATTGTTTTGACAAGTGCAAGCCAGGGGCAGGAGTTCCAGATGCTTTAAAACAACATGGGGCGAAGGGCCAAAGCTCCTGTAAAATCCCTTAATGTTTATACGTTTTAGTTGTGAGTGGGTGTCCAGGGAAAGAAACATAGCCTAATCTGTATAAGATTATAAGTGCAAATCTCAGCTTTCTAACTGAAGAGGGTTCGAAAATATACAAAATCTGGATATATTAAATATCAAATCTGGAAAATTTGTTGATTAATCTACAAAAAGAAAATGTGTGGGCTCCAATAACTTTTTGGCCTCGGGAGCTATCGCCTTATAGTCACTCCAATTCGCCTGCGGTTAGTTTACTGCCTGTTTTTTGCGATTTTGACTGTGTCCTGAAATGAAGATTAATACACAAAAATCCGAAACTTTCCTGAAAATTACGAAAAGGGCAGATACATTAATTTTCCCATTTTCCTACCCTGACCTAACAAAGTTCATTATTGAGACCCTAAGTCGAATCATTTATGTTCCACACAATCAAAATTCAGACAATAATCCGCACATTATCCATCACCGGTGTAAAAACCCTGCTGAAAACGGAATCGACGCTTGCATTCGGCTCCTTATTAGCTGCTTAGGAACAAAAGAATATGGAAGTCTGCCAGGAAAGTGTAAAATAAAGAAAAACCGAGCCAGACAAATTCGTGGCCCATGAAACTTACGAAGGAAATAAATTTCACCGGGAAATTCCTGCTAGGCTTCCTCACGTACTCCACCTCTTAGACCAGGACCTGCTTTAGCGAATCGAGCGGAATTCAGTTTTTAAATTATTCATGATTGACCTTGCCCCCAAACGATCAACGTGGAAACCCGATAAATTTCCAATATAAGCACATTCTTGCGTTTAGATTTATGGATATCTTGGATTTTAAGCAGGGTTCGAAGCGAAAGCCGGCACTGGCAATAAACTCATATTTCCTCAGTAACCATTCTTTTTCGGGTTTTTCGTTATTGCCGCCTCCCGTCCATGGAGCTTTTGTCATGTAAATCTCACTTTTCGTTCTTGCGGCCTCGTTGACTCGTAAATGCGACAACGAGGCCCGAAAATTAATATAACTTGCACAATGGGTGGCAGAAAAAACTCATTTTTTTATGGACTCCTGAAGGATCTGCTATAAAAGAGAAACAATCACCACTTTAATATCCATCAGACCCTCGATTTGAATATTCTTTCCCCACTAGAGGGAATGTGTAGGGAGGGAGAAATAATAATCACTATGCAAGCTGTTATGGCTGGCTGATATCGTCTGGACTCACACCCAGCAGTGTGTTTTCTTAATATTAGAAATTCGCATGTTAAAGGCAAGAAAGAGGGAAAAGGAGAGAGAAGGGATTAGAGAGGCAAAAGCCGTGGTTTGGAAAAGATTAAGTGTGATTAGGTTGGTAATTGAAATTATATTTGCGCACCTAAAGTCCCAAAAAATTCTAAAAATAAAACTTAAACACAGTAAATTATTAAAAAGACATAAATAAGGTTCCGCTTTCCTATCCAAAGCTCTCCAAAGAAATCTCGACAACTTTTTTGCTTTTTTTTCTTTTTGAAATACAAAAAGAGGAAGGAACTAGTGTTTTAATTAAGAGATCCAAGCTTTCGGCTTGAGTAGAGGCACTTAAATGGATTAATTTCTAGAAGGGATTAGGCAAATGGTTTTTTAGTCCAAATTTAGGTTTCGCGGCAATTTACTAATTGCGACTTGAGGTAAGTTGGGAATTTTTCTTAGCTTTGCGTACTGATTTTCTTAAATTTAATTAAAGTAATCTTTATGATACTGGAAAGTGAGTCCTTTCACTGAAAATAAATAATTTCCGACAAATTATTTAATGATCTATTTTTCTTTGGTAAATTTAGAAGAATGTAAACTAAATAGACGAAGTAATTGCAAACTTGCCAACTGCAAACTTGCAAAATAACATGATGCACTCAATCATTATTGGCAAAATCTAATAAAAACAAGAAAAATGGCATAAAAAGTAATAAAAATGAGTTTCCTATTTTCGGTTTCAAAATTTCGAATTAACCGCAAAAGCTTTATATTTGCATCGTTTCGCCATCTATGGAAGAATAAGTTAAATTAACTCCTTGTGAACAAGGTTTCTTTCAAGAATAAGATAAAGATTGTTTTTTAGATGTAAATCTTGATTAAGTTTGAATTTGACTCAGATTTCAAGTATTCATAAAATTTGCAAGATGTAAGGTTTACTACAAAAAATGACCAAAAAATGAGCAATATCGTCCAAATTTCCCCGCCACGAGAAATCAATAACTCTCTTTAATATAGCGCCATCTATTCCCTAAACGTGACAACTACATGACCAATAAGCAGCACGGCACGGGCAATCTGTGAATGTTTCTCGCTAAGCGTCGAGAGTTGTTGAAAGATGGCGCCACCAATATGCCTTATGTTTTAAGTTATTTCATTAACATTATTTATTAATTAATTTGTTTTTAGTTTATTTGACTCAGGTTTATATTAAATTTCTTCAAAATATATAGTTTTTACATGAAAATTTAATATATAATTTAATTTTCTATTATCGTGGCTTACTAGTATTTCTAGCTGTGTCCCATCTAAATCTATCACGCCTCGGTAGCGCAGTAGGCAGCGCGTAAGTCTCATAATCTTAAGGTCGTGAGTTCGATCCTCACCCGGGGCATGCTTTTTTTTTCTTCACTTTTAATATAAATATTTACCAAATTGGATTTTTTTTTACTTTTTAAAATAGGAAATTGTGTGATTTTAAAGTCAAGCTCCTTTGTTTCTAAAATGAGCAAAAATATTTACAGTATATACATCATTTAGAGCAGTGAAAATTTCAGAACCGATTTCCAATGTACTTTGTATTATTGTTTCTCAGTTCACTTTCTCAGTCTCATTGTTTCTTGGAGTTCAGTCTTTTTATTTGTATATCTAACTATAATTTGAAAGACACATTTCTGTTATTATGCGGAATATAATTGATATTAATTCGTCAAATCCACAAACTCATTACAAAGATTTTTCTATAATGTACCTCCGGAAATTACAACTCAAAGATATTTTAAAAACGACAAAAGAGTTGAAGAGGGAACAAAAAGGCCTTAGCCTGAAAGAATTAGAAAGAATGTCTCTTTGGTACGTTTTAATAATAGGCAACGTCAATTAAACTGAAGAATGGAGACATTGGCTTTTCCATTAAATCAACTCAATTCGATTGCCGCCTTTGTGCTTCCCTATAGAAACCAAACTTTCAATTAATCTTGATAGAATTTTCCTTTTCAATTTTTCGAGGCAATGAAAATTCCGTGTTCTAAAACAATTTTTTGACTATACATTTTTTATAGGGAGTAAATATCCCCCCCCTCAAATCGAGATTCGTTTAGAAAATAATTCATTCTTCCCCTGCCAAATTAAGTAGAACCGAATCGTTTACATGAGATTTTTCTCCCAAATCCCCGTGCCAGTTTCACTGAACACTGTGCATTTCCCTTCTAATATTCCCTCGGGGAGGGCGAAACGGCATATTATTTGGCTCGTAATGGATTCCCGTTGGCCAATTTGCATTTTACAATAATGTTATTGTCCTCATTTACATCGGCCGGATTATTTACGACCCGGCCCTGGATTTTCACTCGGGACAGTTGTCGCTATGATTGTTTCGTGTTGTCAATCAGGAGCGCATCGTTTCCTGCCGTCAATGATAATAATTCATGGAAATAAAAAATCGAACAGATCCACCACTATTTCTCACCCCCCTTGAAAGTTATGACGCGCTAAAAGCTCGCTATCTTCGAATCTATTCTCGACTCGTAAATACGTTCGCGCCACATTCATCTTCGGTACACTTTAAAAAATATGATGAATCGCCCTTCCTGCCACTATTTAGGATGTTTTCGGGATACTGGAAAGTGTTTCGGTTGAAATGTAAATTACCAAGAAATGTGTTTGTAATTAATTTGCCTTCTAGATTTAAGAGTTTGATATGAGTTTCGCTGCTTTCGTATCACGTTACGGTAGATCCTCCCTGAGCTAACCGTAGTGGCCATAACCAAATACAAATAATCGAGTTGAGTCCCCCATTTTCGAATTAAATCGCTGATTGGTAATTAAATTACCGATAAGAGGGGCAGATGGTCGATTATGTAGGAGTTGTCATCCGTGAGTGGTATCGAGAATTAGAATTCTGAAGACTCAAAGTACACAAAGAAGTGAAAATTTGATGATTCGGGCCTTTTTAGCTTGGTTCAGCATAAAACAAATTTTCTGTAAATTCATCGTCAATAACGCAAAAATTCAAAATCAGCCGATTATCTCATTAGAGACTAATTATTATTTCAATTTACTTAACCCGCATAAATATCCATACATTTGCAGGCAGCACCTCCCCAGGGCCCGAGTTTTCCATTACCATAATCTCCCTATATTAATTAGCAAAAGACGTTATCTCGGAGGCGTTATCTCTTCTATGTGCAATTCCACCCCTATAGTTATCATACTGTGACGAAATTTAGTTACGTCGTATATTTACTACTGAGCTAGATCCGCTCTAGCACGAGGGTTCTGAGGCTGAAAACTTAATTTCCCATTTTAAGTTATCCTGTGGAAAGAATCGTTCTTAAAAGTCCGCCACTGGCTGAAATCCAATAGAACTCGAACCAGCTAATCCAACAAGCCCAACTAATTACTAAAACTGAGACTGTGTCAATAGGAGAGACCTGCCCCGAATACGGGCAACCTCCAAATGCAACTTCTTTTGTGGAAGTTTTTCGTTCAAGTGCCGGTAAAAAATGTTTATTTCACCCTGTTTCAGCTGGGAGTCGAGAACAAACCACTTCAACGTTATAATGTTTTCGACTTCTTTGTATTCGAGGGGGCACAAAGAGTTGTCTGTGTATGTATGGGAGTAATGGAGTTGTGTTTCGGAGTTGCTCCTCGAGTTAGGTGGCCGTAAGTAATTCGACGTGAGCCGTATTTTTACTTGGGCGGAGACACAGACATTTTTCTGGGAAGTTTGGTTTGCATCAAAAACCCCTAGGGAGTTAAAAACTAAAATGAAATGTATTTGACCCAAACGGGTAGGAGTTTGTATAATTCTTCGAGCGGCAGCAAATAAAGCCCAGTTAAAACGTAATAAAAGGAAGATTTAAAACTAGCTACTTCCATAGTGGAGGCATAAATAATCCTTCTCACGCTCAGTTTTAGGATCTTTTTAAACTTAAAATCGAGAACTAAAAACTGAATTCAGTGCTGCTAATAAAGAAGTCAACAAAGTCCTATAATATACACTTGGAGAGGAACTTAACAGTAATGCTAATTTCTGTAAAAGTTCTGGGAGAGGAATTAAGGGAATGATGGTGAGGGTTGGTTTAGGTTATTATAGAGCTCAACCAAACTAAAAAATACGCGTCTGATAAATTGAAGAAATCGGAAAGTTCATTTCAGGCTGTGATAACCATCTATGGCGTGTTATTTGCTTAAATTATGAGTTCAATTTGATTATTTACGCAAAAATTCTGGGAAGCAGTTCTAGACCATCACTGAGCTTATACAGGGTGTTTATACAAACTGTTAAAATTACGCAATAAAATGGAATTGGTCTTCAGCGACCGATAGTTCCTATCGATTTGTTGCTTTTATGGGGCATCGATCTCTGGGGTCCTATACGTTATCCGTTATCTATACTGACCTACACCTAGTCCACCGACTCGTTACTTTTTTTCGGGTCGGACCTATTCCTTATTCTCGTTTAAACCAGAACGAATGGTCCAGTCGCAAAAAGTTGAATTCATTTACTTATAATAGCTTTGCTCAACAGATTTACCTACGTTTGATTTATCTTTAAATTGATCGCTGTTCCGTGCGGTATCGGTCGCCCGAAGCGAGAGCCAAACTTTAGCTCCCCACTAATATAGATGGACATCTGTGAGTAATATTTCGTCTGCATTTCCAAGGAGATGTCTTAAATATCACATAATGAGAAATTGTGTATCGGTCTCCGGCGACCGATATTGCATCTGTTTGTAACGGTGTTATCGGCAGTCAGAATGCACAACAAAAAATCAATATATCCGGATAAAATTCGACATGGTTACTGAATTAATTGTTAAAAGCCGTTAGGGGGAAAATAGTGCTTTTGGGTGTCTATGGTTCGTCAAATAATGTGATATTCAAATAAAATTAAATAGGTGACGTTGCCAATTTATGGGTTTTCTCACAATCGACTTTAAGGATTTTAAAAACATTTTTTATCAGTTTGGCGTGGGGACCACAAACAGAACCAAATGGTAAATTAATAGAGACTTTTTTGGGTCACTTTTTTTGAAGGGGAGAGGTAATGACACTCCGTTGTGGTTATCGTCATTCTGGTCATGCACAGATCTCCCCCTAAGCGAAGTTGTGGATACTAAATATAACCGAATCCCTAATTTCCAGATGGATATCAGAACTTCGTTATCCTTGTGGTTGTTTGACGCAAACGAATTATAGTTGTCACTTAGAGATGTAAAGTACGGAATTTTCCAAATGGAAATTTTCCATTTTTAGAAATTGCCCGTAAAATTTTGCTGCTCTGTACGGAAATTTTTCCATTACCCTTGTCAAACTCATCTTTCATGTCTCTTTATTGATTTTGACTGCCATATTTGTCAGTTTTTCCACTTTCGGAGTATCTTAGCCATCAGAAAAACACATATTTAGAGGTGCAAAACTTTGCAAAGTTTTTAAAGTTTTAGATTGGAACGTCTGAAAGTTACATAACGAATTTTGAACACCCAAAACTAAATTAAATCTTGAATATTCACTGATTAAGCCCACGAAATAAGTTTAGTAAGAAATTGTGCGAACTCAGTGGGTTCACCTTTGTTTGTTTATAATGAAAACTCGATACGGAACTTGCTGCATATTAACTCGCACAATTGTCCTTCAGACTGTCTCAAACCTATTGACAGAGTTTCTCTGGGAGTAATATTATAGGCCCGGGGCCCCAACGATAGGAAAGACATTAAAAGTTCGCACATTGATTGCACACGCACCCCCTGCTATCGTCAAGGGGAAATAATAGAAACTATTGTCCCGAACTCCCCGATGTGCGAGGGTGT
Source organism: Euwallacea similis (assembly GCF_039881205.1). Taxonomy (NCBI): domain Eukaryota; kingdom Metazoa; phylum Arthropoda; class Insecta; order Coleoptera; family Curculionidae; genus Euwallacea; species Euwallacea similis. Next base: position 5,690,355 of record NC_089609.1, read on the forward strand.
ATTTTCTCAGATTAGGCCTTAATGCGTCAAGATAGAGACAAAACCTTTGATCAGCTCATATTCTTTCGTCTATCATTTGAAACTAAATTTTTGTATTATTGCAGCTTCTGACGACCCCCATATCAGGCAGCGTTTAATCCGGATGTTAAACCGTTGAACAAACCGAAATAATTTATTTGGTCAGGCTTCGTTTATATGTTGGAAGATCCCACTGAAAAACATTCAATATATCTCTATTAAAACAACATCTCTATTAAACCAATTTAATGAAATTATTAGCATTTACTTAATAACTCATTCACATGCTTAATGCTCGTGTCATAGCGATAATGACGGATGAGGGTAAGCCTAATAAGCTCGACTAAAGGGTTTTTGTGGTTTTATATTGCGTGCTATAACTATATTTAATTTCCATTAATTGAGACGGACACGTATGACAGATGGGTAGGAAAAAAATGTGGCCGTTAATAGGTTTTTTCGAGGCCCGGCAACCGGAAATTTCATTTAACAAAAATATGTTAAAACCCGGCAATGCTTAATGAAATCTTGCTTTAAAATCTGCCAGAGATGATTTTAATCATCCTAACGACTAAAGCATAAAGAAAAAGCTGGCTCCGGAGCAAAGGCACGAAATTTATTTTGACACAAAGGAGCCTTTTTGGCGTTATTCTCGATTTATAAACGGAATTATGTTTGCGAGTTTCCTTGTTTGGCGAGTTTTCGTTTGGGACGAGTATTTTTCTGTTATTGTGCTCGATTGCTTCAGGTAAAATTAAAATGGAAAATCACCAACGTAACGACGAAAAAAGAGGATTTTTAACAAACACCTTGTAAATTTGAGCAAAGCTGCATAATATTTATCCAGTTTTTGAAACTCTTCTTTCCCCACTTCCTCATTTCTTCTATCCCAGCAATGATAGTAGTACACCTCCTTCGTCATGGAAGTTTGGAATGAGGGTTTGTGACACCCTAAACACGGTTTGGTGTGTTACATTATGACATATCTGACAATTTACTTTGATTTTCACCCTTTTCATAATTTTTTTTTGTCACCTTAATTCTGCCTTCTTTTACTAGCACTTTCGCGGTCGTTGTTCTTTTGCTGCAGTGTCTTAATCCATTTTAGAACGATATTTTCTTCCTTAATTCTCAATTTCATATAAACAGATTATTCTTCCCACTTTCTGATTGCTCCCGCGTCATTGTTGCTCTGAGCCTTATGCCATTTTTTTCAAATTCCTTGATACTTCTTTTTGGTTTCCTTTGGCGCAAAAAAAATATGGCGAAAATATTTGCGGAAAAAAGTTTAATTTGTAACAAAGAAAGCGTAGCAAAGAATTGCAATTTATTATGCCACCAGGGGACCTTTTTGCGAGAGAGAGTCCGAACAGAAACATGGAAAATTTTAACAAATCATCATCACATTTGTCTCCAAGTTCCCGAGGCTTTAAAGCCATTACTTTAAAGGTCATTTATTTCTTATTTTCTCGCCTCAAAGTAGTTAAGAAAAAACATCTGGTTTCTTATCTTCGAGGAAACGCTTTTTATAAAGGAAAACCGCTAATTTCTTAGCCATATCCAATTCATCAATATCGTTTACGCCACTTAAAAACCTCTTTTGCATGCAGCTCTGAGTGGATGGCAGCGTGCTGAGCACGTGCCGTAACAGCACCCAAGCACCGTGAAGAATTCGACTTTTCTGGAGTGATTTCCGGAAACGTTCGGCAATTAACGAGCTAAAGCTCTTTGAAGGAAACCTCTTGGAAACTGATACAAAAATTGTACTATATTTGCATCATCCTGTTTAACGTTATCGAAGCCTTAAAGAACATTTGTAGAAAATCGTAAAAGACCTCCTTCAGTGCTACGTAATTCGAGCTGGACTTGTGAAATTGGGCCATCTTGAAAAGAAACCACCAAAGATAAATAACGTATCGAGTTTCAGCGATTTGAAAGGAAAAATGAGGCTCTTAAACTAAGTGTGAACGCTGCTTGAGCCTTTTGAACTACGGGTACGTGTGCAGCAGGCGATAGTGACCTACATCCCATCTGGATTTCAAAGGCAACTTGGTATATCCACCACAAATTTGTGTACTTAATCTTATTCGGATCGCATTCGCGGAACTTAAGAAGTCATTTAAATTCACCCCTAAAAAGATTTAAGAGAGGACCGAGGAAAAAAGAAGATAAAAAGAGAGAAATATGGCTGTAATTAATTTATCCATAATTAAATTCGTTATTTCAAACTTAATTTGAATTTTTTTTTGCTTTTTAAAGAGGCCTTTGTGCAATTTGGGCTTGATTATAACAAGATTACGGCTGCTTGTCGAGTGTTTTAATTCTTAAGAAAACACACAAATTGTTGATAGAGAGGAGGTAACACTACGTTTGCTACCCCTATTCAAAGTATGAAAATTTCCGGAGAAGAGAGCGAGGTTCGAATCGGAAACAAACCTGAATAAGTTGTTTTGTATCTGTCCGGTCTAAATTCACTAAAAATATTTCAATTTGCTCTTTTCGGATGGTTTCTACGCCCTAAAACCTCCCCTAATAATTCAACAGTTTCCGACCTTTTTTCCAGACATTCACGACACCATATTCTAGGCTTCATTAGGCAGTTAAAATATTATTGCCAAAAAATTTACTGTCCGTTCTAATATGGCTGATTAAGGATAACTCGGCTTCACGTCAGCAAATGGGGCCTTTACTATCCCTATTTAATATCCGAACATCTTCCCCTTTTATAGCCAATAATTCTTTTATTTCGACCCTATTTAGAGCCCCTAAATCTTTACGACTTCGCGAAAGTTTAGACTTTATTGGGTTTAAATAGAAGTAGAATCTATTTATTTTTGAAAGGAGAGCAATGGTCGAAATTATGTTTCCGTTGTAGGGGTTTGATGAAAATAAACTTAAAATTGTTTAGATATTAAAGTTCTTTCGCAAATAGCGTTTATGAGGACTTTTCGGATGTGAAGTTATTAATTTTTAAATGCCAGAATGTTCTAGGACGAGTGAGGTTTGAAAAAGAGCGGAGTTATACAAGGTGTTTCGCCGAAAGAAAGATATAGTTAATAGCACTTTGAAGATACTATGAAGCTTTTTGAAGGTAAAGCGTTACTTTCAGCTGGAATATTTTGACATTAGAACGTTGGATAACGTGGCCTGAGAAATATGAAATATTCAGTATTATACAGAATTGAAATAATTAAAAAGTTTCTAATATTAACATTCCAACCGCGGGGATGAGAAATCCGGGTGAGTAAATCTAACAAGGTTTTTGAATCATTTGGAGACTGAAATTAAAAAATTACACATACTGGATGTTTCACTGAAGATAAGAAAGATACTTGAATCTGAAGCTGTTTTTTTTTCTAAAATTGGAGTTTGTAAAATTTTTTAGATATGAAGCATTCGGCTCCAATGAGCGGTAATTGCAAATCTACAAAATCTGAGCATAGGAATGTCCTAGAATCACTTGAGGGTTATAAAATTTCAAAACGATATATATAGGGTGTTTCATTCAAGATAAAAAAGTGCTCATCTCAAGCTTCTTTTCTAGAAATAGAGTAAGTCAAGTTTTTTGGAGGTGAAGCATTAGCCTTCAAACAGCAGTAGTGACGAAGCTGGAAGATCCGAGCATTAAAATGTTCTAGAATCATTTTGGAATTTATTTCCTATAAAACTTGGGATCAAGTGCTTTGGACAGGCAGTTTTCCGTTAATTCATTCGGTAGTAACAATCCAAACGATCATAAATCCAAAAGTCCTCAGTTTAATAAAGTGCTAGACTAGTTTGGGGTTCGTAAAACTTCAAAACTGGATATACAGTGTGTTGGATTGAAAAGTAAGGAAAAAACTATCATACATATAGTTTTAAGTTTAATTTTTCAAAATTGTATTCGAGTCTTTTGGAAATTAGAAGAAATAAGGCTTAGTGAATATTGTGAAGCCATTAATGATGAAATATACAGGGAAGGCCTGTTATTGATTGAAGCCAAGTACTTGAGAGAGTGCCTTGAAGAAGTGTTCTCTCTAATCAGCAAATTGGTGTTGTCTTCATGGATTGCCTAATCTGAATACTATTGAAATATTTCACGTTACTTATAATGATTCCACAGAGTTTAGATCATCAGCTTCGTCAGAAAATGTTCTGCAGGAGATTTAAATTTCGTCCACCGTGAACATACCTCCTAATAGTTCATTATAAAAGGTCAGAATCTAATGTAAATCGCTACTGCTCGTAAAATCCATTTCAAATATTGACTCGTGCTTTACTCAAATGCCCTCCGCTACTGCCTCCATTCTCCAAATAGCGTTCAAAATTGGGGAGATGCCTCCAAATCGGACGCCGAGCAAGGGAAATGTATTAGAATTCAAATGTATTCATGGGATTTTAAGGAATTACTTCTGTTAGGTGCCGTTAGTCGGCATTAGCTTTCACTTTACTTCTGATATTACACGAAACTTTTATTGCTGGCTGGTAGGGCCAAATAGGACCGTTCCTGTGTTCCGTTTATATAAAATTTAAAATCGTCAAACTTGTCCAGCAAGAAGCCATCATCAATTTGCCGAAGTGCACGGTCGGAATAACAAAGAGAGAGATTGCACAATTCGGAAGGGAACTGACAAGCCTGTGAAAAGTGCACCCTTAGGTGGATTTGAATGTGGCTCTACGTTATCACAATGTCAGGACTGACATTCGGGATTGAATAAAATGGGATGTGAGCCAAGGCTGAATGGATTCTTTCTCCATCACGTTTAAGAGAAATTTCCTTGATTTATTTGCAATGCGAACACAACCTGGCAACCTAAAACAACTTAATCCTGCATCTAAATAACCCTGAAAAGGGCAGGTGGCGGATATGATCGGCAATTACAAGGGCACCATCGCGGGTTAAATGGCCCTAAAAACTCATTTAGGCAACGTGCGCCACTACATTGCTATTGTTTAATAGCAATGTAAAATTACTAACTGTATATAATAGACCTAGAGGTGCATTCCTATTCAGCCGTCTTATGGAAGTCACTTTATTACCGCTCAGGGAAAATTTGTTCGATTTTCCATTTGCTAAAAATTCTACGAGTATCCCTGTTTGTTATTTTTAAATTACTGAGGGATTCTCCGAGGGAGAAGCGATCTGACTGATTCCGACGTGGAAGCTTAATGGAAAGTAAATAATATTGTCATTGCAGTTCCTCCTTGGGCAATAAATGCATATTATGCAGTGGACAATATCCCGGGATATGCGCCTAGGAGGAATACGAATAAAGCAAGGCTTCGTCAGGATAAACTTTCTGAAAATATATTTTCGAATATAGAGCCCTAAAGCCCTTATATACGGCCTATAGAAACTTTTAAAGCTCGATAAAGCAAGAAAAACACAACTTGCCACCCTCCCTTTATCGGTTTTAATACCGAGGCCCTATAAGTTTTAAGTGATACCTATACTTTCCTATTTCGTTTTGATCGTTAACATGATTTAGCTACTAATGCCATTTCGACCTCGCAAAGCCATGACACAGGTAGTCTTCACTGCGTAGAAAAATCTCTAAATTTCTCATTACTTTGGGGAAAGATTTAGACCCCAGCTCACCCCGAGGGTCTGAATTCGGAATACATCATTCGGTTTCAAAGTAAATAGCTCGCCAGTTTAGCGTCATGATTTAGCACCGAAGAAATCCACCCGTCTAATGTTTGGTGCCCTCTTAAAGCCCACATTTAGACCTTTAATCGCTCTCAGGGGAGTAGTTATGGGGAATTAGAAAAGGGTTGTCTATAACCCCCAATTTTTACGAGTTTCCATGCCTCATATTCCTGCGGGGGAAACTTTAACTGAAACAACACAAAAGAGGTCTTAGAAAACCGGTCTTTATTCACGCATTAATCTGAAAGTGCGGTATGAAAAAGGCTCCAGCGGGACAAAGCACCATGTTTAGATAATAACTCACCTGAAACGGAGGTCCACCCGCTATTGTGGATCCGTCATAAAGGCGTCATTGTTGTGAGAACATTGTGATTGAAACTCCTGCTGGACAAACGGAAGTTTGTGCAGGAAGTGCGCTTTAAAATGAAAAAAATAGGCGGCTGATAGATTTAAATGAAGGGATGGAAGTAATGAAGATATCCTTGTTATTTGCTGGAAATTCTAAATTGGAAACTACAAAAAGCATTTGCGGAGCGAGACAGAATTCCAAACATTTTTCTAAAATATTCGGAAATTTGTGATATCAAGTTTGCTTAACTTTAATGGCTTTAGTTGTTAGGAGTTATTTACGAAATTAGGCAAATGAATTACTAACTATACAGGGCGTAGCATAAGTAGGGGTTTTTAACACGGCATAGACCTCAAAAAACTAAGCGACATTTTTATATAAAATTTTTTCGAAATTAAAAAAAAAAGAAATATGTGCAGATGACTTTTAATACATTTTTATATAAACTCTAAGTCCATTCCTGCATCAACTAGTAAATTCAATGTAAAGGAAACAAAATGCCCCACAAAAAATTATCAGCTATTGTAAAAACACAAAAAACATTGAATGTTTACTGTTTTCATGCAATTTACCCATGCCGCTTAAAAATCAGTCGTCAAGTTTAGGCCCAGGTGTTATTTTGATAAACTATCACTATTGATACTATTAAATTGACAATGGCTCACAATTACTCGAATCACGAATTAGTGGATATGTTGTTGATATTAATGGAAAACCATCTTTTCTAATAGCATGCACAGAATCGTTGATAAGGCGAGCGACAATTTGTGCAAATGAAACCAATGGAGACAATTTCGGACACCTTTTGTAGCCTGTCCCGAAGTGAGCAATAGCTAAAGATATGATACTTATTAAAACTTTCATAGGCGCATATTTCGGTTGTTTTTGAGATTTCGAAAAAATGTTATATAAAAATATCGCTTAGTTTTTTGAGGTCTATATCGTCTTAAAAGGAAAACCCTTACTTATGTTACACCCTGTATACATATACAGGGTTATCCACTCTAGAGTAATTTCTCCATACTGTGTTGTGGTTTATCACGCAAAATACAGCATGGTCTTTAAGAATATTCCGATATTTAAGGAGCCAATTCTTTGGATTGTTCTTAGATGAATATGTTATAAAGGGTGTCCCGAAAAGTGTGGGTACGCTTTCGGATACATATACAGGGTGTCAAAATAACATGACAAGTTCCTATAAAATAATTTTCTACAGACCTTACCTATCAAGATATAGATCCCTAAAAGACGCCCCTGAAAATCGGTTTTTATTAAATAACATTTAAAGTACTTAGTATAATTTGATCATTTTTTAATATGATAGATACTAGTTAAGGCCCCTTAAAATAATGTCTTTGAAACTCTTTTTGCTGTTTGAATTCGCCAGGGACCGACCAGCTTGTACACATTAATACTCATATTTTAACACCCTGTATAATAGACACAAGAAAAATATTTTTGGATAGTTTGAAGCTTAAACTAAAAAAAGGTACTCTTGTTTGACTTCGATAAAATGAACCGTTTTCCAAAAAAACGCCTAGTATTTAAAATAATTTTAATTAAATTAAACCTTTTCGAAATCGAAATGAAGAATTGATAATTTAACTGTTTAATTAAAAGTTTCAGAAGTGGGTTTAACATTGGCACCTTGTAGTCTAATACATTCTCGCGCACAACGGAATTGAGGATAGTTGCACCTGCCACAAAATCCCAGCATTGTTTCTCATTTGATCGGAATGAAACATAATTCTTTGCAACAGTTCCTCCCTAGCCTACATCTTAAGTAGGGAGGGTCTGTAGAAATTTTTTTTATAAGAACTTGTCATGTTATTGTGCCACCCTGTATATCTTTCTGAAAGCATGCCCACATTTTCTGGGACACTCTGTATAAAAGTATATCCTAAAATGGGCCGTTTCCGACATACAGGGTGTTAAATATTAAGAAAAATAAAACAAATTTCTTCGTATTTTCAAAATGGCGCAAGATATTTTATTAAAACTCGGTAGACCTATACAATAATCCAAACAGTACATTTCCTTTTTATTTAAAGAAAAATATAGTCTTCTGTTTAAAAAAACTATAGACGTATGTAAGAGTTACCATGTTAATTCCTATAGGAGTATAGGAGGTACGCCAGTGATATTTTCCAAATTAGATGAAATTTTTTAAAATAACTGATTGAAAATATACTAAAAATGTCTCTTGTGTTTTTTTGATAGAATAAGTTGTTTTTGAAAAAAAATGCCCTGTTGAAAATTTATTTTGAAAATAATATAGCGTAAAATAATAGTCATAGGTATTTTTGAACGTGTTCGAGAGTCCATGAAAAAAATAGACGTATATGTTATGGCAAACGGTGGTCATTTTCAATAATTGTTATAATGTATCCAGTTTGAAAAATGCCAGTGGTGTACTCCCCATTCCCCTATAAGAATTAACATGGCAACCCTACAGGCACGTCTATGGTTACAGCATTTTTCTTGAAACGGAAGGGAAAAGCACTATTTGGCCTACTGTGCAGACATACTGAGTTTCGATGAAGTATCTTGCGCCATTTGGAAAATGCGAGGAAAAATACTTTATTTTTCTTAACATTTAACACCCTGTGTTTCGGAAAAGATTCGTTTTAGGACATACGTTTATGTAATATTTTTGTCTAATAATAATCCAGAGAATTAGCTCCTTAAATATCGGAACACCTTTAGGGACCACCCTCTATAAAAAAATCTTCGGAGTAAAGCAAATTTAGTAAAATCACTCGGACATTTCGATTTAGTTTTCATTTTCTGCACATTTCAAAACTCTTTAAAATTATACAGAATGTGTACCCCTATTCTTAGTGAAATCTCATTCGTCAGCTAACGAGTGGATTTTTTTGGAAATGTTCCCCTATACTGATCATAAAGCCTGGGACACCCTGTACACGTTTAAAATTTAAAAATATAGAAATGTTTAAGAATTCCGATTTCTAAGGAAATCAACATAACTGAGCTTCCTAACACTGGCTCGTATAATAACTAATTAGTAGATCCCCATAGAAAGCTGCTAGTGGATTGTTGGTTGGTAAAAGCACATGACACCTCGACATTCAAAGTCGATTTTTAACCACAGAACTATTCGATCAATGGGGCAATGCAGACATCAAAACTTCAAGCTCAGCACTACCACTGCAATCTACCAGTTACCATAAATTTATTTATCCCAAACGACCAACAAAATGGCACACATTAACTAGTTAACTAAATATTGTCTTCGAAATTATTCCAATTTGCCTATTCGCGGGTGGAATACAAATTAGCCCCGTTATTTGTCATATTCCTGATATGGACTAAACTGGACCCTACAATTTCGCAGTGTCCTGCGATTAGTGCAGATGTTGAACTCTTAATGTTTATTTTTGCCTTGAACCAATTAAATTCCAAATGATAGAAAAACAGGGGTATATCGATATCCACTCCAGGTCCAAAGCAAATAAATAAATACCCTCTATCTGATCCTGTGTATGCGAAGCTCGATCGAGACAAAGTTAAATGGGAACCATCGTTGTAAATAAATATCTACATTGGCCCGGTTGCTTTGCAGAGGAAATATTGTCAATAAGACGTAAATAATTGTCTTCAAATCGAGTAAAACTGGGTGTTAACTTGATCAAGGTAAATCGAAAAACTTTCCCCTTTTTCACCTATTCGTCTATAGAAATTTTATAATCTCGTTTGCCACACACAAGAATGCAGGTTCCCTGTTCGGTTATAGAATTCGCTGCTTGTACAAGAACTTTCCCGAACTCAAGCTCACGCTCCAATAAATCTAACGAGAAAACTATGTGATAGACTGTTACATTAGGAGATTGTTTCTGGTTTCACCCCTTTCGTGGAGTGGTTTAGGTCCGACCGGTGCTGCAAACAGGGATAAATCGACTCGAAATGAAAGGGCCGCTATACTTAATTTAACTGTCCAAACAACTTTACTGGAGTAAAGAACAAAATACTCGAAACTTCCTCGCCTTGGGGAAACTTTTTGAGTGTGCGCCAATTTTTCCTCTATACGAGAGCTTTACGGTTAGTTAACAACCTTGTTTACATGCTCCTTTTTCCGATCATTATTGCGGATAGCCTATTACCAATCAAAAACTGCAAAGGACAAATCCTTACATATAGGCAAAACTTAGCTTCTATGGGAATTCAAAGACCTTCGTCTTTGGACCCTTTTTAAAAGAACGAACAAAAACAGAAATCCTTTATGTTCCCGGCTGTAAAGTGGCTTTTAGTTGATGAAAATCCGGCTGTAAAAATCGAAATGACGTTCTTCTATAAACATCCTCTTCAGTTGATTTCAGTTTAATTGGTTTTGGAAGTTCATTATGCGTTTTATACGCTTTTTTCATTCAGGCTTCGAGCTTTTTACGGAGGCTATTGTCCGATTAAGCGTTTTATTAAATCGTGAAATAATTGTTGTTATTGCCTATGAGCGCAACACTAATAATTAATAACGTCTGTAACACTAATTAATAGTGAGATATACATGATGTAAATAGATATGATATTTCTCCATGTTCAACATATGAATTGCTACAGGGAAGGCAGAACTTCGTAATTATTTTTATTATAGCGGCAGTTGATGTTAACAGGTATCATCTTATTAAAAAGAAAAAAGAGTTTCAGCGCGAGAATTCGTGGAGGTTTATTTTTTTAAAGTCAGTATTCGCAGAAAAATACTCTGAATTAATCAACAATTTCTCTACTTGTTCTCTGGGAAAGCGCCGCTAATAAATGCGTAGGAAGTGTATCTCAGTACTCAGACATCCTCCCCTTCATCACCAGTATGAACCTATTTCTATGCCTCCTTTTAAAATGGAAATTTTCCCACTTATGTTATTCCTTTTAGATGAACCCTTATGATTTTCCTTAAGCAAATACCTGGAGGCAGGTCTCTGTTACTCAAGAAATTCATCCATCTGACAGGATTTTTAGGTACATACCGTATAATTTTTTGATTTCCTTTTTCGAAGATTTTGGTACCTAATTAGTCTTTAGTTCAAAAATCAATTGAGTCACCCCTTTTTACACGAGAATCGCAATCCTCATATGTCCTCAGACGGGATCCTCCTCCCTCTCCTCAGGAACGACAACGGCTTACAAACTGGAGCGTAATTTTTATCAACTTTGTTACGCCTTCCTTCTTTCATCCAGTCAGTCTTCCATATTTATATAGCGCCCTTTTCTCGGATCGTCCTTTATTTGTCTTTGTCTATTGCTCAACCGCATTGTAGTGTAGCCAGTTTGTTCCCAGGGCGATTTGTAAACGTTATTGCCAAATGCTTTGCTTGAAAGGCATTCGCAGGAATAACGACCTCCATTATTTATTTCTATTAAAATTTTCTACCGACAACGGTTTGTCTGGATTTAGAGGTTCTTTGCTAGATGACGATAGTTTCGAGTACCCCAGCAATTTGTGTTTTGGGATCTTAGTTTAATGGTCTCGAGAGTTGTTAGACGTTATCTCGGATTATTGCGTTATTTATTCGGTCCTTTTGTTCAATTTGTTCTGTCACATATTTCTTCCGGATCTGCTATCATTATTGCACGATTTAATGCTCCTAATTAGTCTCTCTTCGTTTCCAAAGTGCGTGCATCATGGTTTTTCCAGAATCTCTGGCAAATGACACCAAATTAATTATCCGTTTTTAGCACTTTATCCAGGAACAAAAAGCACCAGATAATGCATGACGAAGACGCACAGATGCCGTAATATATTTCACTAACAACCGACTGTGACAGGACGTAGAGATATATGCACCTCTTCCTCTCCGAGCACTTCTTAAAGCTTATGAATATACATAAGTTAGGGCATACGATATTCAATGGAATTTGTCGACTATGTTTGTATTTTTAGCCGACATGAAATGAAGGGGGTTCCGACACAAGTGAACTAAAAACTCATTACAAAAATTTGCTTCACTAAATCCCCTTTAATCTACGTAATTTAGTTGTTCGCAGCGGGTGCGGAGAATATACATACGTGATATTAATTTTTATGTGAAGGGAGAACTATAGACCCATCAGGACGTTTTCCCAAGTGATCTTGTGTGTCAGTGTTTCATTATGAAGGCAGACAGCGGCGGAGTATTTCATCATTGCTGCATCAAAGTTTGGTAACCAAGAAGCTTCAGTCATCATTTTTCGTGTGTTAACCAGAAGGATAACACAAGAGACCTGACGGAGGGACGTCAAGAGAGACGGAAGATCAATTCCTCCGTTACCTCATCGTTCTTGGTCATATCTATCGCGGTCGTGGACGAACCGTCAGAAAGGAATTCTATCGGACCACGGTTCATATGCTCAGAAACTATTTCTAATTGTTAAAGAAATCTATAACTTAAGAAGCACTGGTCCCGTCATAAGTCTCTCAGAGCGAGAAAGAGAGAGTTTTTTCTTTAAAATAATCCAGGTCAGTCATTTTCATGTTTCTACTTTGAAGAAAGTTCGGACTAACTTAAAGTAAATCCACAAAAGAAAACTAAATGCATTTTAAAGGAGAAATCGATAATAGACGCCACTGAGCTATCTCATAATACCCCTTAGTTTTACCCCTGGGGATGGGCACCCTTTTCACTTATGGATCAGCACTAAGGACGGCGGAAATTACGCATGCAGATTGGTCCTCCACTTGTTATTGTTTTAATATTGGATCATGTGTGTACAGACCGCTTAAATTGGGGTAAAATAACTTTCCAGTCCTTTGAATATGGAGCAGCGAAAGTTTCTGGAAATGTGCAGTTTCGTTGTTTGTAAAATATCCAGAAATGTAACTAAAATCATTTTGTAATCGTACCATTTCATGTATAAATTTCAAAATCGAAATTCGCTCAACCGTGTCCGCGCAAATTGTATCAACACACGCGCCAATTTCAGAGTTGATAATTATTTCTCTTCTGTTACGGCTGAAATGTTAATGTATAAAATTTATCACCCATTTTCCGCGATATAAAATTATGATAATTTCTGCTATATCCCCCGCTTTATCGTCTGTTTCAATCACCGCTTGCATTATTTGTATTATAATTATTCAAAGCGAAACCGGCGGATTTGCAGATTTGAAAAATTGTCAATAAAATCCCTCCTGTCGACTTAAGCCTCTTCCGAAACTGGATAAGTCTAAATTGAAAAAATAATTGGAAATGCTTTCAAGTCCAAGGAAGGGATTATCGAGTTATTGAAAATATGCCCAAAATATTGATTACGCCTGCGTTGTTTATATCACTCAAAGAGAAAATAAATTGCAATTTTCTTTACGTTCCTTTCATACAAATTAACATTTTACTTGCTCAGAAATAAATACTCCAAGCCCCAAGGAACGCAGCTTAGAGTGCTTGTAAATCTTGACTACTGACAGTTTAGCCATTAGTAGTTCTTGCGCTGGATAATCCCTTCATTACAGCTTGTTGTGATGCCAAGATAATTGCGACATCCAAGGCAATATATCCAGTATCCCTGAAAAACCAAAAACACAATAATAGTGGTGCCTAAATTAAAACTTCTCACATCACACAATACTAGATTTAGGTGCGTAATTAATTTACCTTGGAGGCTTATCCAGAAGGTATAATATAGCGAGTTTTACTTTGAGGAAACGAGGAGGAATTACGTTAATTAAAGAGTTTTACCAGCTTTCAGAAAAAAAGTCGGCAAAGACAATTCAGTAACGCCTGTTCATTTGCAAAGCTAGAATTCCATTTTCGTTAATTAGCATAATTAGGGATCCCTGTGAGAGCTGGCCTTTCTGGAACGGTGACACTCGGATGTCCATCCTTTGGAAGTCCAATTTTCCGAGGGATAAAGTAAAGATATGATTTAATAGTTTTGAAAAATACATTTTTTAACAAAAGTATATTTCTCAAAATTTTTCAGACTCAAAATTGGCGGACATACATATGTATGTATGTTCTAATTGCATATCAATAAAGAAGTTCAGCAACAAGGTATATTTGTTATTAGAGGCAGTGAAAATTATTCTGAATTTAAATTTTAGATTTTCTGGATAATCAACAGAAAAATATTGAATAGTGATAAGTTCAATCAAAAATTATCGATAATTTTTGGTACACAAATGTAAAATAAGATGAAGCGGGATTATGGTGTTCTCAACCTTCGATGTGAATTGTTCACCTTTGAAATTCACTATTTGCTATTGAAGCAGTAGCAACACTATTGGACAGTGCAGGAGCATAAGTGAGGTAGTAAAGTAGCCATGAATATGGAAATCATTTTAATCAGATCAAAATTATTGATAATTAGGATATACTGATCTAAAGAAATCTACCATGAGAGTGGTGCCAGCATTTCTATTAAAATCATTGAAGAGGTATCAAAAAGGGTTAAACGTTTTGGTATTTCTGAGGCTTCCTGGATTATTGTTGAAAATGTTAGAGAACTCCTAAGCCTCAAATGAAGATCACAAATAAATGATGTTGTCCATTTCAGCAAGCAAAGCTTTATAGTAGCATATAAACTCCTCTGAAACCTCCTCAATGAGGGTTAGTCGTGTTGAACTTTGGAAAGTTTCCGCCTTAAAACCATGACTAAACCTGTTAAAATTAAAGCAGAACTCACAAAAACAGTCATTATTACATAAGGCTATTGGTTCATCATAACACACCCGAATGTAAGCAAACAGTATCGATTTACTCCCGATTAGAAAGTTTTAATTACACTTCGACTTTATTGTTTCACAGTTCCGATGACGGCTTGATTACCCTGCCCTCAGTAGTTTTCTCGATAAAAACTTCAGAGGAAGTTCAGAAGAAACTTAATAGTGTCTTTAATGTAAGCAAACAGGTCTTAAAATGGTAACGATGCATTTCAAATTAAAAACTGCCCTTATACTGCGGAGCTGAAAGCTTCTGGATATAGATTTTTCTCCTTAAGCGGGATATTTCGGGATACACAATGGGACAAAAATATTAATCAACTTGTTGAAAAATAAAACAATATTGTATAGTCTCCGCAAGCATTAACATAATTCATCTGCATTGTTTTACTAGAGATAAAAATTGAGAGCAATAAATTTTAACCGTCTTAGACAAGGTTTATTTTACAATAAACAGTCCTCTTATTACTGAAATTTCTTATGTTCTATGTCAAGATACCGTAATAAATTTGAACGTTTACATTCAGTTTATGATAGCAGTTTTTATGTTGTGTTTGGTCTTCATTCATTATGTGCCATCTTCATTGATGTCTCTGTTTAAACGCTAATAAATGGGCGAGATAAAGGAGTGTTAAATGTAGTAAATAATAGTTGTATTTCCGTTCTTCGGCTCGGAGTTGCTTGGAGTTAAAATGTTGTGGTTTGATAACTGTATTTGTGTCTCCAATATTACAAGAAATCCTTCAAACGATTTCAGTTCACATGTAAAAAATGCACCTCAAAAAGCGTCAATGCGAAGATACGAAAATGTTCTAAAGAATCTTGCTCAAGTGAATCTTAAATGCTTAATTTTCGGGCTAACTGTTTGATTCTTCATAATCATTAAACCGAATAAAGTTTATTCGGAGAAGAACCCGAAGTCTAAATTTTAATTTCAGCTCAAATACTCTCAAAGTTACGTTAGACTACCAGAAATGCGGCAACACTGTTCTTCAATTAACCAGATACTGAATTTAGGGCCTCGGGCGAATTTGCAAAAATTTACAATTTAGAGCCGCAATATTCTCCAAAGGGGGAGGTTGTGAATTATTTCCAGAGCTGGGCTTTAATTAAATATTTTTAAGTTTCTACGGCTTTCAAAACTGTAAAAATCCCTTAACTTGAGCTAATTGAATGCTTCGGAAGGCGGTAAAATAAAAAGAAAATGGTTCTGACGTCTAGGGAGACAGCTGATCAAACACACTGCTCCTTGAGGGCGCCCAAATTAGTGCCGACAGTAGTTATACATAAGAAGCAAGAATCAAAACACTAATTAAGAGGGTAAAAATATGCTCCAAACAAACCTTAACGAGACGAGAATAGTAAGGCATTGCCACCCCATTTCGACTATCGCATAAACTACAAGGGAAATAGAGACACACCCTCTATAGATTCACACAAACAAATTGAGAAAAAATCAGGGAAACCCATTTGTTCTACCTCAAAAGCCCGAAACAAAAAACGATCGACAAAACAAAAGCTCTTGCAGCGTGACGTTTCGCACTCAATCCGAGCGGTCTCGCCAGGCCGAAAAACAAAAGGGAGTAGGCAGGGCTGAAACAAAAGCGTGTCGCAAATCTAAGGGTCGCAGGTGGCCGAGCACTAATTGTACCACCCCATGTCACTTGTCACGTGGACCTACCCCCCTCAAGGAAAGTGTTCCACCACTGCGGAAGCTTCATTATTTTTGACGTAAATTGATTTGTATTGTACGACATGTATTATCGGAAATTGGAACAGCCTAGCAAATATTTGCTCGACTACGCCACTGAGGAAAAAAGTCAAAGAAGATGAGTAAAAATAAAACAAGTAGGTCGTGACATTTAAGCAAGGCAGTGAAATAGTGGAGGCATTAACTGCAAGGAGGGTTGGCAAATGTTAATTATAAGTAATGTGAAGAATAATTGGCATGGGTGCAATGACTCAGACCCACCCCTTTCGGGATGTTAATGAAAGGGGCAGCACGTTATTAATATTAATTTTTACTTAGGTTTAAAAATAGGAAAAGGTTATTTCTGGCCGCTTATTTATACCACAAATCGTTTAATTTTACATCACATGTTATGAAGACATGATAAAAGCGAAATTTTCGGAAGGAAGGAATACTTAAACGCTTCTCAAACACCTTAGACTTCTTGATTGTTTCCCATTAAGTTTTCTTGACAACTCTTGATTAAAACCGAGTTGTTACTTCTAGCAGACGTCTATTATTCCCTGTCCCGTGAAAAATACCTAAACTTTCGACGGGCTCACGATTATTTAACAAAGGGTGACTGATTACTCTGTAAACTTTTCTAATTAGCAGCAGTAGAAACTTACTTGCTTCTAGATTCTGATTCAGATTTTCGGTGAGCAACAACCAGTGTAAATGTGGTGTATTTAAATTATGTTTTTGATGAAGTTAAGATACGGCAAAACAATAAAAGAAAATTAAGGAAGTGAAGAAGTGAGGAAAATTTTCAGTTTTGGTGTAATCATCATGCAAGCAGAGCGGTACAATCCAAAATTTAACTTTAAGGCACACAACGTTAGTCGGTCTTATGGTTAAAAGAAAGGATACCTTCTTAAACATCCTAAGAGGGTTATAGTAGCAATAACTTCAAGAGGGGATCAGTTTACCTCCCACATGGAGAAACATAAAGTGTTATATTGCTCGAACCTGACGTGATACACTGATCCTGGCCATGGGGAGGCTTGCTGGAGGAGATATGAGGACACCTTAATACCTTAGACACATTATTATTACCCTTAAATGTAATTTCTAACTATTTTAATCACATTTTAGTTATAAATAACGAAATAGTAACAATCTTCTGGCTAAAATCAAAACAAACATTTTTGAGGTTATGATGAATCTAACAAAGGAAATGGCGGGAAATCTGTAATATTATTATTCTATCTTTCTCTGAGACGTACGAACTAGGAAGCCGAGATAAGGACAAATAATGACGGACCAATTCTATAGTAGGCACATAGACGTCAGTCTGTCGGTTCGATGTTTTCATCTCTGTCTTACTTGTGATAACCGGCTCATCCATATACCTACAGAGCTATCTGTTTATTAAATAAATATCCCCTTCAAGAGGTGCTAAACCTCTTGACATTGGAATGTGTGGAATGTAGGTCAGTTCTGGCGATCCGGATATTACCGGTTTTTTAAGAATGTAATCTTTTTTGCCCTTTAACTGGCGCTCTCGGGGGAATTTTTGCAATGCGGATATAAACGGATTTTTGCAACGTCTTTTCCACGGATTACTTTTGAAGAGCCTCAAGCATTTATACAGGGTATCTGTTTCTGGAACACTGTTGCAGAACGTTCACTTCTAAACAAATTGTAGTACTTTTTATGTTAAATTGAGGTAAAGTTGCACAGTTCGTTACTCAATAAAAGCATTTTAAGATTAAAATAAATCTCAGTGGAATCATTGGTAGAAGTAGAAATTGTGTATCATACATCTTCTCCAGTGTACCATAAAATAAAATATAAAGTATTTGAAAGTACTTGCTCCGATCATGGATCTCTTGTAATTGGAATCGATGGGACTCCCGAATTGAATGAGCAACGGTTGCAATCGATTTTGAGGATTTTTTTCTTTGGTGCCAAGTTCTTTTGCAAGGAATTTAAAGACGAGGATTAGTTTTCAAATAAAATTACATGAACGAAGTTTTTAACAATTTTCATAATATATTCTTACATTACTTCAATGTGAATTTTCCTCTATAAATAACTGCTAGAAGAAATAAGACATCCTAGGTTGCAGTGGAGGTAAAAAATTCAAATTTAGCACTCAAAGATCTATTTACGTTAAAACTGATGTATTCAAAACGTAACGAATTGTGTAAGATTTTACCAGAATAAGGTTAACAGCTGTGATAACCTAGAGAAGAAAGCTTAGGGAGAGATAACAGAGACCACCAACGAGCGTACCTCTACAGGTTCAATATTACAAGATGTATAGAGGAGAAAAGATTAACAGATTCAGATGACTTTTCGAGCTGCATTCTAAAGAGAAAGTACGTAGTGATTTTGTCTTTTGAGGAGGGTCAATGTCCTGAAATTCTTAAAGTTAATATGACCCTCATATATAAGAACGGAATTAAATCTTTGTTGGGAAATTACACACTGGTGACTATTATTACTACTTCCATCAAAGTCGTGAAGCAACTATATCTTAATAAAATTGAAAGATTCTTCGAAATCCATAAATCGCCCTCTCAAATTGGGCACGGACGTAGATATTCGACTGTGTCTGTTATACACAAATTTTTCAAAAGAATTATTTCTTCTTTAGAGGAAGGTGTTCTCTTTCATTATTGTAATTTTCATTACCGTAATTTTGGCTATGATTTATCACACTGTTAAAATTTACTTGCCAACATCAACTCTCGGAGATCATTTGAAGTTTGATGATCTATTTATTACTTCCTTTTTCTCAGTGTTTCTTCATTGAAATTTATCCATCAATTTTCTTTACTGCATTTAATGATTGTTCGACGTTTTGATCTCTTGCTCTTCGCGTCTGTTAGCACTGATCTATCTTTTTTTTTGGTCGTGGTTCATGAAACCGACGAGGATATTTCGGATATGCTTCGACTCATGTCACCAAATTGTCTTGCTCGTGTGAAAAGTGCTATTTTCAGATATAATTGCACAATATGTATCTCAAAACGGCATTTTGCAGCGTAAGTAATTTTTATTTGCCTGAATATCAACTTCAAAACTAATAATCCCTTGGACCACAATTCTCTCTTTTTCCACATTACCTTCCTTGATGGTACAGTCCTAATGCGTCATTGTTTTCAATACAGGTAGGTGTATCAAGCTTACGCATGTCACGTCGTACCTACATACATACTGAAAATAAATTAAAGGTTTTCTGACCTATGACATGACCCAATTAAAATACATAAAGAGTACAATAGGGCGACATGTTGTTCATACGCCACGAAACTTACACCTCAATTACTTCCGGAAAATGACCGCCAAATAAGGAGGCCTTATTCCAATGTCAAAGATCCAAACAAAAGATAATAATAGGCTTATTCATCATAGAGCCGCTCATTTTCGTTTTGTTTGGGTGTTAACAATCTGTTGTGTCTACTACCGTGTCCGACTCATTTAAATGTTAAAACCAGGAGTTAAATGAACTTTTATTTCGTTGCTGCAATAATTTCAAGGGCCCATATGGTCTTTATGCCATATTTGATTGCGATTACCAACATAGAAACTGTGGACTGAACTTGATTTTACATTAGAAACTTCCTTTGTACCCCACCTTGGGTTTCTGTTTAACGGAAATTATAATATACAGAACTTTGCAAACAGTTTCACAGTTGACTGCCTCCCTTTTTTAGTTCAAACAAAAGCCCCATCAGGAACATGTTAGTGTCTCCATCCACTTTTAAAAGGTCGTTGTACTCAATTTTTTTTAAATCCATAACACGCTAAGAACGTTATAGACGATCCTCAATATCCCAAAATACCCGACGTTATTCCGGAATCTATTTGGCCCTATTAGTCATGACCACGGGATGACCCCCTACATCTAAACACGTCGAAATGCAAAATATGGCCCTCGGGGACCAAAATATGCACAAATTACAACCGGCCCTAATCTATATGGACCCCGTACATGGCCTGGAATTAGTGGGTCTTTGAAGTTTCAATTATAGAAAAATTTTGAATTGAATGCAATTTAGATAAGAATTAAATAGGAGTGTGTGTGTGTGTGCATTTGTCACGGTGGCTTGCAGGCAGATAAGGTGGCTTCCTTTGAACTTGTAATTTGATTTAAAGCTTTGTTTGTGGATGATAAATCGCTGTGCATGTGCATTCCAGAATGCGTTTGAGTTTGGAAAAAGAAGGGCAGAAATTCTGATCGATTAATCTTAGTTTTAATGAATTTCCATGCACTCATTAAAGTAACAAATTGATCCCTTTGAAATGTTTTTTAATTAGTGCAAGATGTAGGAAAATATGTAGAGTCAACGTAGGGAATACAATCCCGAGATTCCGGAATTTTAAAAAGTCGTTCTTCGGGTTTCAGGTTTAAAAATTGAACACATTAATTTATTCGATGTTCATCTTTATATTCGGGTTTTGAACTGTGTAAACTGAAATAATGCTGAAATAGTAATAAACATGAATACTGGATAAATCCGCATGTGGGTATGACTTTGGATATGCGTAGCATGGTATGTGTGTATCTACTTTGTACATACACATACTTAATGAAGCCAATAGGTAGAAACACTTATCGTTGGGTTGCTTCACATCCTCTTTTCATTTGTATTTAAACGCTCGATTTTTTTTGGCGGACATACCACGAACTTTTCGTTACATTTATTAGGTTCATTCACACGAAACTTTCTATGTTGTGTTATATAAAACACATAATTTTTTTAATGAATGAAACAAGTTTAGAACCGAAGTGTTTACCGTAACGTAACGTTGCGGTAAAATCCCGCTATTTTCTCTTAAATAGTGGAAAACGCTATATAAATCCCTAGCTGAAACCTTTGTCACTACAATTCAAACTGAAGAAGATGGAATGTATGTAAATAATAGCAGAAGCAAATGAAATGCGAGAACAATACGATAGCACTAGACTGACAGCACCTACTTCTAATTTGGTACCCAAATTCTTTAGATCCGATTTATTCCAATCGACTTTGGGCTAATTCTCATTTACTTTTCCCAATAGCAATTTATTGCCACCAATTTTATTTCTTATGAAAAACAAAAATGTATAGTAAATACCCCTTTTTCGCTCTCCCATTAACACAATCGAATGAAAGCGGAAATCCGTCCTTTGTGCTTTTTCTCTATACAGATCGCAAAGTAAAAGAATTTCTCCGTGTGGAAATATTTAATGAACCCGCCTTATTTCACTGTTCCTCAAAATCCGGTCTCAAATAATAAATCTTGTAGATCTTTTCCCTATTGCGAAAATCTATTCTGCCTACCATCATTGCAAATGCGAAATCTTCTGCCTCTATGCACACAAAGAACAATGCTGGGTAATTTTGTTTCTATATTTCTTTTCGAAGTTAACTTTTTTTAGTTTCCATGTTCAACCTTGGATTAATTGAATTGGTGTAAGAAAGGCAGTTTTTAAAATCAAACTGTTTCTAGACTTATTAAAAAAGGAAAAAACATTTATGAAACTTTGATACGGTGATGGATTGAAGACGACTTCAACATCTAAATAATATTTCGATAAAATAGTTATAATTTAGCTAAAGCGCAAAAATTATAGCAAAGGTTATGTGCCAAAAGGGTTTCTTATTTCCCACTACCTGCCCTCAGAAACCTCAAAATAGCTGCCAAACTTCTCGATTTGAACCCCCGAATAAATTCAATAGGTTTTGAATAACGGATAAGCGTCGGCATTTCCTATGCACCTTATATATCCTTTGATTTCCTGTATTATTCGAAGTTCAACCCCCTGGGGGATTACGGCCCCAAAGACCTTTCCGACAAACACACTGCTAGATATTTCGCATTTTCACTTCCGTTAAAACGGAATCGTAAATAGGGGGTGAAAAAATCGCGCGCCCCCGGAACTACAACAGGGGCACTTTCGATTTCCGAAAATCATATAAAAATACTTCGATGGATATGTCTCGTATATACATAGAATGAGTGCTTTTATTGTTATGGTGCACGCGATATAAGCAGATGGCGTCGACGTGACAATAAATTGGGCAATGATAGGGGTCGGAGTCATGAGTTATTTGGGGCTGGTTGGGGGCAGGTATAAGCGAACTAGACTAGACGATCTTTTAATTTTGGACTTTTCAGTGTTTTTGGCAGAAACTCTTTCAGATTCTGAGATATTAGGTCACTTCGACACCCCTTTCTGTGATTTTGAAAGTACCTAATTTCTTTAATTTGCATTTTCAAGGTTCGAGAGGTTCACTTTCGGTATCTAGGATCCACATACATATTTTTGAAATATTGCGAAATTGGTTAAGTACTCAGTTTTTCTTAATTAAACTTTAAACGACGATATCTTGGAAATCAGTAGAATAACTGCATTAAAAAATAACTGAAATTACGAGAGTGTAATTTCTCTTTTGTAGGCTCAGGATCAAAATCTATTAAAATCGAGAAAACGTTTATGTCCAATGATGGATGAGGCTTTGATGTCTACTGTTATCGAACTCTCTCAGATCGATTACTGGTATTAAGAAGTAAGCCTATGATAATTTTTTTGTTACAGGACCCTTTATTTTCGTTGCACCTCCATTATTTTCAAAGACAACCTCTGCACTTGAAATACAAACGTTATCCGAAGAAAATCTATTTTTATGTCTGGAAGGAAATTAATTCCTTCGGACAGCTGGAACAAATTCGACAAAAAATAAATTTAATTCCACCCGACTGCCTGGCGCGTTCAATTTTATTTCGGAAACTTCGATTTTTATCAAAAACTCCTGCTTGGATGACTTTTTATGGAAACTTTCCCTGGGAAAACTTCCTTATATACGTACCTAGTGATGCCTTATCGGGTTTCATTTATTTCCGAGTTTGCTAACAGGCGGAAACACACTGAGAGAGACCCTCCTCTTCAACATCAATACATTTTCTACCCATATCAAATTTACGACAAACATCAAAAGGTTTATTTCTTCAATATTCTTCTCATCATAAACTCATATGTATCCCAAAATATTTTGGCACAAAATCCAGGAAATCTTATGTGCTAGATTCCCAAAGAAACATGTACACTTCCCACGTATTCAGTGTAATCAAACCATGCAGAATTTCAATTCAAAACCCAATTTTAGCAGCGAAAACACCTTTTAATTCCCCTAATGAAACTAGTCGTCCCGTGGGTTAAAACAATGCACTTATACTTATATACCTTTATTATTTGACGTTGTAGTGGTTAATAGGGGCTGCATCAAGGTCGATTTAACTTGGGGGAGATTAGGTGAGTGGAGTGGTTAACTCTACCGGATGGGGTTTGCATGAAACGTATATGCGTCATAATCAAATCAGCAAGATGGATTTTGCTTTATCAAAAGTACACGCAGAAGTTAATTTCGTTATGTGTTAGCAACCCTTCTTAATTGGAAGTAATAACTTTGAAATCAAAGAAGGGGAAGATTCTGCAAAAATTATTTGTTTCTATTTTAATAATGAAACATGTTTACATTTTATATACAGTCTTGACCAATTTGCCTCATGTAGATATAATTTTATAACCCTAATGGATAAGAGTCATTGTTTTTCCTCGAGTGTAAGCTAAATATAGCCCCACTAAAATTCGGTGCCATAAAACACATTAAATCTAATAGAAAGGCACATTAAATTAATCAAGATGTAACGAACGACCATAATAACATGGTGGATAAGAGAATCGGGTCCGTTTCAACGGCCATGAGCCGTGGCTAAAAAATCTCCTAATTTATTTGAGTAATTGGAGACCATTATTTTTTACTAAATAGAAGCCTCCTAAATTAAATGACGAATTCGACTCTGCCAACTAACGATTAAGGGGAATTTACTGTTATTGTTTTTGATGTTGGGGCTTTTTTTGGGACGCACCATCTACGAGAGCAAATTGAGCATGATTTTATTTATGCTAGGTTTTCATTTTCTTCATTCTGCTTGTGTTTTTAGAAACTTTTCAATAGGAATAAATACTGTTAATAGCAAATATACAGCGCAGTTCTATTCCAAGTTCTGAGAAATTGAAAAAGATGCCTTTCTGAAATTTGACTATATGTCGCCTATTTTTTGCAAATACATACATAGTTCCACGAGTGTCTCAGAGTTGCTAATTCCAGTGGAAATTAGTAAAATCACGGAGATTTCATGTGAGTCACCTTGTAAATCTGGACATTTTTGGAATATGAACTTATTTCACGTAACAACATATTCGATTTGCAACAATTTTCGAGAAAATAACGTTTGCGTAATACTGTAATAGTTTTGTTAATCAATTTATAGATCAATAATTAGAGACGTCAAAATAATTTAGGTCAAAGGAATTTAGTCCTGTTTTCTTAAGTTAAGGACAAAGACGGTAAAATTCATTGAGTGAATGACCTCGTGGAAAACTTGATAAATTAAGTGGCCACAACTTAATTGAAAGTATAGCAATATTTACTTTGTGCTGTTCCCCGCCTTCAGTTGATGATATTCATAACTTTCGCAGATATTAAAATACATAAATAATATTATTATTAGTTTATATTATTTTATTTATCACATATATTTATTATAAATAACATTATTATTAATAAATACATAAATAAATAAAATAAATAAATAAACCGAAATAAAGTACATTGAAAAATTCAGCACCTTGTGGGAAAAAATGAGGAATTGAAATATTTAAAAACGTTCAAGTTTCATTGAAAAAATGATAGGATTTTAAATGATCTTATTTGATACATTCGTCATAGGAGAATAGAAAAACCAGTAATTACTATAATAGATAGAAATAAAATTTAACTATAAAATAAATAAATAATATATGTATATAATAATACATATATAAAATATAATACGTTCTTTTATTTACTTAAAATAAAAAACACCCTATTAGATAGAAGCACAAAATTATTTGAACTCCATTCTGGCATCTGTCAATACGACAATTCAAAATTACTAGAACTGATTGAACTATTCTGTAAATAAGTTAACTGTGTGATATTCAATACTAGTTCTAGATATAAAAAAATTGGCCTAAGCCAACTCGAGACCTTAATACTTTACTGACTTTTACGGAGAATTGCATAATTCACCAGTCATTCCTCATTCGTATATGTCTAAAGGTGTTGAACAGGTTCTTTTGAAGCAGAATAGGTTAAAGAAACAGATATAGCTCGCTTAAGTTAACTTTACGGATGAGCTAATATGCTATATTTTCTTTTTTCTGGGGTGCGATAAGCATTGCGCATCCAATGCTTATCGCTTCCCCCGCAAAGTTAAATTGGGCGAGCTGTACTTGATTAAGTTAGCTATTGAGATAAGTAACATAAGTAGTGGGTACGTTTACTGATTTCAATGATAGACTTTATACATATAAACTTGAAATATTGCAAATCAGCCTAAATGTCCTGAAAATCGAATTGTGAAAATGCTCTGTATTGCAGATCTCTTGAGTCGATTTGGAGCGACTATTTATACCAAGATAAATCAATGACAAACGACTTAAAAATGTTTAAGGGTAAAAATATTTAACTAGTAAAATATTTTAAGAGACGTCTTGGTTTTGTAGTTGTGATTGATTTATCGATTCCCATTCTTGATGAGAATAATGGAAGTCACGCACTCAATCTCCCTATTTAGATCTATCATCCCTGGTTCCTTAATCATCTCCCAAAATTGCAAATATTCTCGATTAACCATAACGCAAGCCAACGAATAAATTACGTTGCACAAGATCAGTGAAATGCCAATAGTGACGATGAAAATTGGTTACTACTGCAAAAAATAGATAAACTGTTCAATAATAATAATTCTATGTTTCTCGTTTTTCAGATAATATTTGAAATTTCACAGATCTTTCAAAATCTGAATTCAACAACTCTCTAATCCCGACCTACATAAACCGGTTATATGTCAAAGTCTGCACCTCCTCCCGTTGCTCGAACCTCGAAAAACCTGCCCAGGAGTCCCAGGACCCCAGAAATCTTGAATTCCCATCATCCGTCCCGACTAAAGTACACACACAAAGCAGGCGCATTCAGAATTTCGCCGCTTACTGCGATAATGCCGTAGACGCACTTCAGTCGTGCGCCATCCATAGGTTCGAGTGGGCTGCGCTGGACTACGTCACGAAATTACGACAAATCGTCGCTCAATTACAATTTTCACCGGCAATTGTTTAATTATTTTGGCGCGAGCTGTCAATTATTTTAACATATTTGAGTTGCGTCTGGGCAAGTTTTGAAGTTTGTTTGTTGCTATGGAAATAGACTGTTTTTAACTGTTTGTGCGAATTGTGAAAAAGTGTTTGTTGTTGATAGATGGAAAATCGGTTGGGGGTGTAATACTTAAGGGGTGTACACTTAGTATGTGATTGTTGCCAGTTTTGGATTTACTTGCCCGATACGAAAATGTGCGATGACAATTGCATTATCGAGGGGACCGTCAAGTTTAGAGATGGAAAGAAGGTGAGGAATGTTTAGTAATTATATGCCTTACTATAACTAGGAGTGAAGATGATATTTTTGCCTGTACATACAAGCAGCAAAAAACCAGAGGAAACATATACAGGGTGATGCACGAAACACCATTAGATGTTTTAATGGTTTAAGTTTGGGATTTTCAGCATTTACTCAAAGAGCAGTACCATTAACGTCAAACAAGTAATTAAACTGCAAAATAGAAATTTGCAAGCAAATCTGGTTTGCGGCCATCCACTGACTCCAATTGATTATTGCAACGGATAGAGAATGAAATTGAGAATCTACTAAATAATGCCGATAATTGAAGAACTTGAGGAAAAAATAAGATTTGGTTTTAAAATAACAAAGCCGACATAATAGATCCATATGGAAGTTGGTCCTGTAGAGGCCTAGTGGCAGAGTTATTTCATATGTTGATGGATTCACCTTTCAGAACCAAATTTGATGTTTTGCATAATTTCTTCAATTCGCTGCTTTATTTCATAACTAATTATGCTTAATTTCATTCTCTGTTTGTTTGTAATAATTAATTGCAACCAATGGAAAACCACAAAGCAGATTTGCTTGCCAAAAAAACTCTAAATATCATCGCCAATCTATATTTTTTTAATCAATGATTTGTTCAAAATTATTTTTTTCTCTTTGCTCTAAATTTAAATTTAAAAATAAAGTGAATATTAAAATTAATTGCTAATATCGAAGTATCTGCATATTTAGATATCAGTATGTTATTAATGACATTTAATTGGGTATTGAACCGTTAATGAATTTTGAATTATGTTGGTACATATTTACGTTCCCAAAATATAGTAAAAATAAACAGCAATACAAACATACCAGTAAAACTGCGAAACAAATTACAGCTACCTATTAGCGAACCTATTAATGCATGTAAAAGAGAAAAAATGACGAAATGATGAATTCGATATTACAAGCAACTGTGATACCTACACGACAGAACTTCATATCCTTCATTAAAGCTTATCAGTTAATGTCTTGGTTAAACTTACACTTGGAATATTTACTATTGCCTGTTTGCTTTGAGCAAACACAGCTTAAATTTTTGCATAAGCTGCCCAACCCTGTATATTCCGGAAATAGAAGTAGTGGCAAAAATATCGACCTTCGCCTTAGTAACAGGCATTTTTATAAAATTTTATACATGTGCAAAACTGTATAATTAAAATGGGGTAACGTTGGTGATAATTATTGTTTAAATATGCTGGCACTTTAATTGATTCTAAAAATAATAACGATACGCTAAAATCATTGTTATAAAGGTTATGCTACCATTCGTCTCGTCATTGGCATTATACTCGATTGATGCTAAATTAACAATATCGCTTAGGCAAGTTATAAAAAATACTAGCAAATGGCGAAAACCAAGATGAAAACCTTAATTGTGAATGCAAGAACAATACCAATACCACTAACAAAATCGAATTTGTAATGGTCTTTTTTAACTCGTGTTTTGCACCACTAAACATGATCTTCTGAAGACCCAGAAAATACCCGAACCATGCGCTAACCAGGAAATACTGCATATTTGAATAATACAATATGTATCTGGGAAAAGACATTCTCTTCAGTCTAGATTTAGACACACTCAGATCTTCTCTAGTAGTTGTCGCTTTTCGTTATATTCCATAATAAAAAACTGTTAAAATTTGCTTTGTCGAATTCTGAAACAAGGTCAGAGTAGTTTGGAACTTTGTGGGAAACTCTGTTGAAAAGTTAAATGCATTTTAAATACATAATTTGTTACCTAAACATAAAATTAAATAAGCAGTGCGATTTTGCTATTCTAATCCTCTGCCACTGAACCATTCATATACCTGTTCAATAACCAGTCAAACTATGGGCTATCTGAGAAGTGCTAAAGTGCCATAATTGCACATTGAGGAGCAAAAGTTGTTTCAACTCCATTTGCCGCTTTCGCTACTTGGTTAGAGGTTTTTTTCGATTTCAATCGCAGAAATTCCCACGCCACTGCGGATTCTTTTCAAAACAAATTTATTCAAAAATACCTCGTTTCCATTATCCACGAAGGTAATTTCATTTAAACTCGAATCGACGGGGCCCTCGATCCGCTCTTCCCCATCATATTCCTCAGTCCAAAAGAAAATATTATTATATTCCATCAAAAATTCGCCATTGCTCCCATTCCCGGGGAAAGAAAAAAGGGCCAAAAGTCTCCTGGTCCGAAACGGCCTAATAATTTATTCAGTGAGGCTCCGGATCGAGGAGATTTGCAAAATTGGTCCATATCGATTAATTTCTAATGGCGACACAAAGTGGCCCTTTGTCCCTTGGGGCACTGATGCAACCGAACATTTTTCGACAGTTGTCCAGGGTCCTTTTTTATTGGCCATCCATGCGGTGCATACGTAAGCAGGGTTTTTAACGGATGATCCTGTATCAATCCCATTGATTATTCAGCTGTTGACATTGGGCCTAAAGCTACAAAGAATCTGCCTTATACAAGCCAAAACAATTGCAATTTTCATGGAATTTTCGAGCAGAATGAATCAATTCTATGGACAAGTTGCTAGTTTAGCTGCGTTTCAGCGGTAATCCGTCCCTGACATCACCTCAACCTAATCTCAATCAATCTAATTGGGTTAAGTAAATAGCAGAGGTAAAGGCAAACAAATTCAGAAGCGCTTACTGGATGTTTTAATTGGCTTAACATCTAATAAGATAACTCAATTCCGATGGAATTGGCCATCAGAAGGCGACACATTTGACTATATGAAGCTAACGTAGTTTCGAATTTGTTCAATCAACTTCCTAATTGAATGATTTAATCGTGCCTTCCATTCAGTAGACCATTGAATGGGTTTTGATTAAGTGGTTTAGATAAACTGCAATATTATTATAAGTGAGTATCAGTCTTAGGAACCCACTTGGGGGCGCACTAATGCACTACATACACAAATTAAGCTCCTCGGGCTTTTGGTGTTTATGCAAACGGGGCCATGAAAAGCCCTTTCAGGCCTCTCTCGGATGAAAATTTAGCGTAAAACCGGTTCAAAGCAAAAAGTTATTCGGATTAGGTCTTACCTGGGATTTAGCCATAAAGATTTGGATGGAAATATTCTTGACCCACTTTTTCATGAATTTTCAAATTACTTTCGACATTAAAAAACAACATCTGCTTATGCACGCTACTGGTAGAAAGAGGGCGTGTAGGCTGTGGGGTGCTAAAATGCCTTGAGTTTACCACCAGATGTACGTGTTGTAGGGGTCGTGTTCGCCACGGTTTGTCTTCAGCTTGTCCTGTAAATAGAGATAATAGGAGATAATGTTTGGAGACAAAATTCTATTTGTCATGCTGCCGGTCAGGTGTGCGGTTCGAAAGGCCCATAAAAGTTTGATCGATTAGCCATAATCTTAAAGTAATGGAATAATAAATTAGAAAGTGTGTGCCTTTCAGGATATTTATGCATGGAAGTGCTTCTTTGAAATTTTAAAGTTTCTGCGAAGTTCCCAAATGGGATCTTGCAGGAAGACTATTATAACAGAATAAAGCTTATATATAATTTCATTTCATTCTGAAAACATTTTAGGGCAGTTTGGGCACAGTTCAGATTTCTGCAGAATTGTGACAAATATAATTATTTTATGGAAATATCCGACAGCCTAAATTCGTGTTCACTTTAGTTATAATTCCTGAGAAATTGAAAAAAAAATCAAGAGCCCTCTTCACAAATTAGCGGAATCAAAACTGATTTGATTTCACTAATTTCTCCTCTCTCTAAATCCATGCAAAATTGAAAAAGATCCAGGGAGTTTTTCGAATAATTTTGTTAGGCATTTCCTGAAAAATTGTAAAATAATTGAATTAGTTTAGGTACTTGCAAAACTTGTGCTAGTATTCAGGAAAAACGCGAAAGTTTCTGGAAAAATCTGTAAAAACACTTAGCGCAATTCACGTTACTAGAAAGTTTTAAAAAATATCAAATAATTCCTACCAATTTTTATAAAACAATTCGGATTAGTTTAACTTCTTGCAAAATTAAGTGTAAAAAATTCGATGAACATTTTGGGAAATTCAGGTTTAATATTCAAAAGTTCCGGAAGATATTGAAACCAATCAAGACAATTCAGGTCATTAGGAAAATTTCTGGGAATTCTTATACAAATTTAGGAAAATTTTGGAAAAATATCGGTTTTTGAAAAATCTTCCAAAAATCAATTTGTATGTGAGGAACTCGAATCACCTCAGATTCTTGCAAAAGCATAATCAAATTTAAGAACGTTATAAACAGTTCTAAAGATATTCATAATAATTGTAGTTTCTAGAGTAATTTTTTTTAAATAAAAACTTCCACTGTCGATGATCCAGGCAAACTTCAAAAATTTTCCGAGAAACTTTCGAATTTTAAGATTGCAAGCATTTGAAAACTTAAACAAGATAGATTGAATCAATATTTCGACCAAAATTTAATCTTTAAACAGCCATGAATTTGATATGGTATTAGCTGGATAAGAATCAAAATATTTATTTTTCGTCTTGACCTTTTCCTGCATTGTTCTATATACATCCGCATATCAAAGAGTTCAAGTCGAATAAACTATTATTAAAAAAAAAAAAGATTGAAGGCTGAGAGCTTAAAATAGCACCAAAGAAGAATTCATTGTCAAAAGCACCTAAACACTAATACACAGATATTCCAAAAAACAATTCCGATTTACGAAACTCATAATGTCTGAAATAACAACGTTGTAATCTCCGCATGTTTACCTACCCCAGAAACCATTTAGCACATCCATTCGGTAACCATACCCTTAAGATTAACAAGGAAACCCCAATGAAAAGACCATTGGTATCTTCAGTTGGTTTACAGTGTCAGGTTACCGTCACACAACCGATAAAGAATATCGCCCGCAGGGAGGTAAAAGTGGCCTATACGTTAATAAATAATAAAGGGGCCGTTTCTCTAGAAAACAGTGGCGTCACAACTGCTTTTAAGCTGCAGGGTCATTATTAAATGAAGGCTCTAAAAATTGAACTGAATCGATTATGAGAAAGTTAAAAATGTATAGGCACAGAAAGAGCAAAAATCATAGAAACCGTCTACAGAGTGTCTTAAAAACGTTGGTATAAATGAGTATAGTGTGCTACCAGACAAAATAATAGAGCGATTCAGCAAAATTTATTTTATACTTACTTTTTGTAGCAAAAAAGTTAATTGAAAATGCCGCAAAAACGGTTAGATATACGACTTCTATAAAATAAAAAAAAATTATTTTGACACAAACACGCTATTACTCCAGCACCCAATACTCATTTGTACTATTGTTTCTGGGACACCCGGTATAAAGAAACTTCTTGTCTATAGGACATAATTTTTTTGTTTTAATGTATTAATTATTTGTTATTATTTCACAATGACTGAACGCATAACTATTAATTTAGTCGGTTAGATGGATTAAAACGGCTCAAAACTACTTCAAAATACAGAGAGGTAAATTATATTAATGGAAAAAGGTGTATGGAAGTATGTTAATATGTACATTCGGAATACGTACAAGTTTTTACTTTCGAGTTCTTACCGTTTTATTAATTCTCTTGAAAATCCAAAACTACTGCATATAAACCTTTTATTAACTAAAACGCAACATGTGTCGGACTTTGTAGTATAATGTTTTAGTTGCGAAATACCTTTTACAAAAGCTCGTTAAACTCACTTTGTTTGATACAAAGCGAGTGAAAAAGTTGAACCGCAATGCAATCATAAACAGCATTTTGTGTAGTGAAATTTGGTGCAACCGTTCAGCTTCAGTTAAAACGGATATCGAAACTGTTTCATACGAGCGGACTTTGATATCATTTTATAATAGAATTTGATGATGGTCTTCTACGACAAAAAGCTAATGCATCGGTTCAAGTTCAAGGCTGATTACCGCGGTTTCTTCCTTGTTCTTAGAACGCAACCTTTTTATGTAGGAACCTGCGATAAATCAATTCCGAACCAAGGTCGGGGTTCTTGTCCAGTTGTATAAAAACCTGCTATAAATAGTGGAAATTATCTCCCAATATCCGCCTAGGGACAGATAAAAGAACTATCCGCGAAGAAGTAACGATAATAAGCGTTGAGCTTCTTGTTTTGCTCCAGAGCCATGATTTATGGTAACAAGAATGGGGAGATTCCTTATGCAAAACATGATAATAAATGCTCGATGGTCGTTGGTAGCGACAATAAAGACTCGGATATTACCGTTTCGTATGCATAAAGTGGATTTTTGTGTGTTCTAACCACGTACCGGTTTATACTAAATGAAGTAGATTGGATAGAAATTATTGCCAAAACGGTTCACGATTTGAGGTTGTTGTCCTCTGAAAAGTTACTCTTCATGAGCTAGAATTAAGTGAAGAAATATCTCAAAAAT
The DNA here is from genome assembly GCF_039881205.1 of Euwallacea similis. NCBI lineage: Eukaryota > Metazoa > Arthropoda > Insecta > Coleoptera > Curculionidae > Euwallacea > Euwallacea similis. The sequence continues at coordinate 5,723,583 of NC_089609.1, forward strand.
GTCTAAATCCACGAAGAAAGTCGCACAAAATCAAGAGGAACAGTAATTGTTACAAGTCGAAAGTAAGCACCTTGTTAGTGAATGTATGTCAAGTATTATTGCCATCAGAACCGTTTTGTCATATCTACACAAATATAAATTACACCAGAGCAATAATTATGGAATGCGTTTTTAACAAGCACTCAAAATTCCAGTTATAGTACTGAAACCGTGATGTAACGAGGCCCTTAGGGTTTAAATGCATTAAACCGCCCATGAAGCATGAAGTTCCTAATTTTTCTATTGCTCCTAATAGATTTATCATATTATCAGCAACGTTACCCAAAGACAAAGTGCCCGCATACAACTTTAGATCATAAGTAATATTTTTCTGTTTTTTTTTTAGTGGAAATCGAGATGGTGTGTCATGCGCAAATTGTCACCGGTTGCAGGTAATGTTACACATTGTATCTACGTAATATGAGGTAATTTTAGCAGATACAGTTGCCTCTCTTCTTTAATATATCTTCGCACGTGCCTGTCGTTTGTATCTTTGCTTATGATTAGCCACAGGTGTTTACCTCACGCGTAAAAATTCAAGCAGAAGCCAGGTCGTATTTACATAAAATTTATAAAATGAAAAAAAATAATAAAGTCTTGTTTGTGAAGCGACGATGCATGGAACTTTGCCATCGACGTTTAATTTTGAAAAATTAAGAGCAAGCAATCAGGATTTGTATCAAGGTGATGAAAGCTTAGTTTTTCAATTAAGGAATAATAACTTAAAATAGCCCGTCAACATACTTTAAGTTTTCAATTACGAGAATCTAATTCAAATTTCATATTTCTCCCAAATATTCCAATTAAAAAGTTTGCTGCGACAACTGTCCAAAGCAGTATTGGGGGTCCCACACAAAAAACACTCCAATTAGCTGTTCATTGCGAGGTTAGCTGGTTAGCCTCTTTTCACTTTGCTTTGATTAAATCATCTTAAATTATTAAGTGAATTATTTGTGTAGGTAAGCGAGTACTACGAGGTACTACTTACTGTGATGTTGTTTTTTTTGTATTTTTTTCTTTTATTGATGTTTGAAGCATTAGTAAATAATCTTTTTTATGTATACATGAAATTTTCAAATCCTCAACTTGATGTGGAAATTGAATTGAAATTGACTTAAAGAAAAATTTACTATGTATTCATATGTTAATTTAGAGAAATCAAGTTTGTTTCTAAAATTTCCTCATTCTTAGTTTTTCTATAGAAAGTCTCCCATGAAAAACTTCAAGAAAACTGATTGGATTTACTTAAGAAAATTTAGATTTCCTCGGATAGTTTTCAGTATTCAGACATCTTCCTTAAAACCCTGACCATTTTACCTTACAAAAAACAAATTAGGTCAGGTATATTGTTTCTTTCCTGTAATAACATTTCTTTTGAAATTTGAAAAATTGACAATGTATATTATCTTGTCTTTGAAACTTAAAGTTAATTCGGATAACTTCTACAGTTCAAGAATGCTTCTTAAAGAGTTCTTAAAGAGGGACCATTGTCATTTATTTAAGGATTAGCTAGTTATTAGTTTCTATTTTCGGCTAGATCGTTTCAATATGTTTGGCTTCAGGTTAGTTAAATTTCCTCAGTCAGAAGTTTTCTCTTGGAAGTTTACATTTTGACAATTTTCACAAGGAAATTTTAGGTTAAACCAAACATGTTATGCTCAAACTAAACTAAGAAATTACAGAATCTCCTAGATAGCTCCTCATTTTTTAGTTTCTTCTTGAAGTTTATTCAGAATTCCAATAAAATGGATAGTAACTTTAGACATTCAGGAAGACTGAATAGTTTTTTTTCTATTTCTTTTTGTTTTTTCTTGAAGAATCCTCAAGAGAATTTCAATAGAGTCGACAATGTTAGCGCGGAAACTCCAAGTTTGTATAGAAAATATCTATAGTTTTTATTATGTTTAAAGGGCATAGGGCCATTTTAAATTATTAGTCAAGTTAATATTTCCATGCATTTAAATTCCAATGATCATTAGAACATCGAAGTTCAATGAATTGCAGTTTTAAAGTCGTTAATGAACGTTTATAGTACAATTTAAAAGTTTTCCAAACGCAACGGTGTGTTGAATAATTTCAATTTAAGCGAAGAACTGATTCGCAGTATTACAGTTATTCTGCGAAACTACCAGTTTTTCATATTTCTTCGAAACTCCTTGTATTATACTTCCTATTCAAACTCCTGAAATTGATTGACCCTGAACTTCTGAATTCCATGACGTTAATTAAGCATTGCGATTGCTATTAGATTTCAGGATTTTAAAAGCGTTTCGTCCTCAAATAGATTAATCACCATTGAAAAAATGTCTCCACTTATTGAAACGTTATTATTTGATTTCATTTTTTTCCATAGAAAATCTTGTTTCCCTGTAAAGTCAGCAATTACGACCAAAAAAACTTTACTTAGGTACTAATGTTCGTCATAAAATACTGCGACCTTCATGGTTAATGTACCGTTTAAATTGCAAAATCGATGATTCGCTCAAACACAACTGCACTGACGAAACAATTATTATTACAGTGACAATAGTAACCTTTCGTTGCACTTCTACGAATTTCCAGCTGAAACCCACATAGATGTAATTCAATATTTTACATGTATGGTAGCAGACCCATTTTTCAACCAATAAAGCTATCAAGAAAAGATTTAAAGTCTTTTAACGACCACTAAAGCCCTAATTACAAATCAAGCCTGAAGTCAGGCAAGGTATAAAGACTTGGCTTCTCGATGAACACAAATTATTTGCCTATTCCCAAATTGTGTATTATTATAAGTGATAACCACTCTCATGTCGCTTTTAATGACTGGCGGAGCATACAGAGTATTATTCTTTACACGTGTAAATAAACATTTTAAAAGTGATGTTCTTGTAAAAAAACAAATCCTCCTTCAGTCACATTACAGCTTAAATTAAACAGATTTCAGGAATACTCGTAAGTTAACACGACAAGAAGATGATTTCTCTATTTTGCTCGAGGTAGGTCTTCGCTTTCAGTCCGTGGTTAATTTTAACCGCAAATTTACTCAAATCCCTGTTTCCTTGCCTAAAGAGGCTTAAGCCCGAAAAGTAGATATTAGTAAATAAAACTTTCCTAACTCAGTGGCACATGATATATCTTAAGGGGTCCTTATTTTAATTTAGACCCGATTAACTCTAAATATATCCGTAAAGCGGATATAAATGATGACAGGGGTGAAATTTCGTTAAGTTAAAGTCCTTAAGTCTGCACATAATGTGCTTCGAGATTATTAATCAATTTTTTACGGGGTCCTTCCAAGCCTTAACGAGATTTTGGGGGAGAAGCTCCCTTTATTTTAATAAACCTTTTTACAGTCTATTTTAATTTGTATAAATTTTAATGGCCTCCTTATTTGTGTTCCCTTAATTAAGATTAATACTTTAAGGGCAACAAAGTATTTGATTGACATCTTTTCAGGTGCTAGGCAAAAACTTTAAAATTTAACCTCATCATCTATCTAAATTACTTTAAAAATAAAACTTTTCGCTTCCTTATGGCTATAAGGAGAGTTAACAAGATTTAGAAAAATCCGCTTTAAAATTGGGTTAATGCGCTTCAGGATGAGATTTTGGAGTCGTTCATGCCCGAGCCAATTTGTTAATATTGGCAAATATTTCGTAATAATACAAAATGCGTACTTATAGGTTAAATATACTGTGTCAAGGCTTTAATTCATTTACAATTAATGGAAAATGGTTTGCAATGACTTCCGCAATAATTATTAAAGAGTAGGTATTACGTGCTGTTTGTGCATTATTTGGGTAAATCAATTAGGATGGAGTTCATATAATTATTTCGTTCATATTAATGCTATGAGTTTATTGTGATGAAGTACGAATTTGAATTCTAAATAAAAGTTCCATGGATAGTAACAGTCGCATAATTAAAGAAATATTGAATTTGATAATAAATTCTTCGAAACTGCAAATGTGAAGTATCTACACTACAAGACTCACTCATTATATCTCTTCTCTCAAATTTTACCTAGATCTAACCACGTATCTCTCGGATCTCGTAAATCAGTCTTAAATAGATGATCCTTCCGAATATACGATTCATCTCAAATATCTTACGCAATGTAATAACCATAACCTTAAATCTGGGGCCCCTTTTGGGTTGTAACAAGGCCATTCAGATATTGTGGGGAAACGCTGGATACGTGGAAACCTTAGATAAAGCTCATTCGAGACGTAAACAATAACCTATAACTTTAATGGAGACTTAATCTTCGACAAGGGCTTTATTATCCGGAGAAATCGAGCGATTGTCGAGGAAACTTTTCTGTTGGAGAGAAAAAGATTGGAGACTAATTGGAAAAGAGAGGAGAATGACACTATAATTAATTATTTTATGACCAAACAGGCAAAACAATCGATGTTGGATGCAGTGGTTATCGCATCGGTTTACAGCACGAAATAATAGGACTTACCTCCAGGGGTTGTGATCTGAGATAAGGTTTTTGGGGTATTTGTCCTGTAACGTGTTATAGTCGTGAGATAAGACTTCTCCTCAAGTCCTGGATTATTATTACTGAAGAGCTAATAGTGGCCTACAGCTCAAAGAAAGAAAACGAATACGTGAGAAGCAGACTTAAAAACGTTTTAGTTGACATCGAAACCTAGTGACTTAAGCAGTTATATTTGCACTACAACGTCTATGGTCTTTTGTTATGTCATCAAGTTCGACGGTAAATAAAAAGAGTAAAAGTGCCATTGTAGACATTAGGTTTGCGTGTCGATATCGCGAGAGTGGTGAGGGAGCAAAATTGTTTAAATTAATAAATTTTCGTGTTTCGGTAACCTTCGTTTTGGTACTCAAAGAATTGACTGTTTAGGCCAGGTAAGAAACGTGTAACTGTAACTCATATGTATTGTTTCTTCAAGAAAGGGAAGTTCATTTCTCACATTAATTTCCATTAAATAAACATTGAAATTCTGCGCTCGAATAAGGATTTTTGCATTAACTGAACTGAAAAACTTTCAACGCAGATCAATGTGTTCTCAAAGACCGCTTTTGAGGATTCTGAATAGTGTCGATGAAACAATAATCGCACTAAAACCGAAAAGAATATAAATTTCTTTGGAATTTTTTTTCAGTCGGGTCGCGTTAAGTTTCCAAATTCAAGGCACGCTTTTCATGTATAGTTCCGAGATTTCCTCTATCTCTCTTTGAGTTGCTTCTTGCTGACTCCTTTATCTAGGTTTCCAACTCCATTTTCAACACCTTAGTCTTAATAATATTCCACCTTCGGTAGGCGTTTAACGACGTTTTTATTTTGCAATGGGACTTTTTTTGGTTGAATACAGTAAATTTTGGTATCCTTGTTCCTTAAATATTCGGAATCTCTTTGATTCAACATGTGGCAACACTGACTGTAGCATCTAATGACCATTCATATATAGGATGATTAATTAAGAAAAACCCCGGAAAAAGAGAAATGCCCGCAGGGTCACGCAATACCCAAATTATAGGGCGTGGTCGCCCCTCGATCTGCCATTTTCTTAATTATCGTCGAAGCTTTGATTTATTAGATTTCGCTATCGGGGTTGCGTTCCGACAATTAAAGAAATATGGACTAGTTCCGTGAAATACGTCTTAATGAAACCAGAAAGGAAACAGGAGGAGAATGTGTATTAAGGATCTTTATGAAAAATTGAGATGTATCGAGTGCGGCTTCGGACAGCTAACGATGATAAAACTAAAATCGATACTAATTTTTCGAGGTTTGTTTAAAGTACATCTGGTTTTCATTAATGACGAAGCTCTACTTTCGGGACCATCTTATTTATTTCCCAAAGCACTACTTTTCCGGATTATTTACTTTGTAAACGCAAAAATCCCGGAAAAGCGACCAAAACGACTGAGCCCTCGGGCCTTCCCAAGGCATTCGCGTTCGTGCCTCGGCCGTTTTGGAAGAAACAAAGATAACGAAATGCCTCTGAACTGGAAGGAAACACCTTTTTTTTTTTAACTAAACACACCAAAGCAATTGTGTCCCAAATCAAGATTCCAAGGCTTTGATTAAACCCAAGATAAATAAATTGATTTTAATTCCATCAGTAGGTACTTCAGTGGCATTTTTTTGTTCGCATACAGCGTGGCATCAATCAAAAGCTGCCATCGGTTAATACACAAAGGCTGCCGAACACACACGCCTAATTGAACCATTACATTACAAACCGTTCACTTTATTTGTCCGACGATCCAAACAAGTTCTTTAACTGTAAAATCAATGCTAAGTGATCGTTGAATAGAGATTATTATTAAAGGAAATTTGTCAGACAATATTCCAAGTATCTAAGCGGATTGGTTTGGATAGATTGTGGTGGCTGCTAGTGTGGTAATTTCAGTGAGAAGTGACCTTAAAAGCGGAAAATTCAGCATCAATTTGAGAACTTAACTGGAACATTGATTCTGAGAACTTTGAACATTAATAAATGAGATCAAATGGGAATTCATTCCAGAAATACGAATGTATTTGAAATTTATGAGCAAAATCCAGAGGTGTGCTCTATGTGTATCCAGTGAAAATGATGCGTCGACTCAGCATGTGTGAAGAACGTAATTAGGCCAAAAATATCCGTTCTTTGTTTGCGAATGAAAAAGTTAACCAACATTGGTATATAGCCCCTTTTTAAGATATGCGATCGTAATTCATGAGCCACAAAAACAAGAAATAAATAACCATAATCCCATTCACACATAAAGGCTCCTTAGCATTGAATAAAAGAGTACAAGAAAAGGGGGCCCAAGACACAAAGCCTCATTTCTTCCATCTAATTTCGGGCATTGTCGTCTGCCCCTTCTCCACAATCGAGGGGACCCTATTAAATGTCAAATTAAACTTTTTATGGGCCCCAGCCACAAAATATTTACCATTTTTCCTCCCTTTGTCAAACCGTTTTATTATTTATTTAAATCGGTTTTGACTGGTGACGATTTATACGAAATTTCAAACGAAAATAAATATTATTTTTCTGTAACAAAAAAACATGGACGATAAAATATGGGGGAAAATCGTTAATTTTATTGTTTTGAGATTATCACCATTTTTCAGGTTTACGGCAGCCGTTAAATCCTGGAATGGCATCATTAAGTGATCCATAATAAATTCTTTTGTCAGTTGGTCATAAACCAGCTGGATATGGTATCCGGGGAAACACCTATTGTTTCCAGCATCCAAGTTGAGTAATAAAATGGGGGGAATAGTCACTTGTTTGGTCCTGTTAGAATTTACTCGGTTACAAAGGGGGATTGTTGGGGAAGATAAAGAGAAAGAGTTGGAGGATGAATTTTCATGATGCGCTAGTCAAAAGAACATTAATTTGGAAAAATCCTTTGGGACTTGTGTATTGAGTAACGGCGTTGTTATACAGAGTGCCGAATACATGGATGCCTAATGTGTTATGGGGAAGGTTACTCCAACCCTTCTTGTAAATCTTGGACACTATCTCTTATATTAAGCGGCAACTGGATAAAAGAAGGAGTATATTACGGAAATTAATTACTCAGCCTGGTTGGAAGCAACGGAATATGATAACGGTAAGAGTTTGGAATCTGATTTTATTTTAATAGAACAGGACGATATTAATATCTGATAATAAGTCGGGGGGCGGTGCGGATAAATAACGGACGGGATTCAGGCAGTTACTCCTTGTTTCTAAGGTCGGTAATTTCTAAGGATATTGGAAATAAATTACGTATTAATTGAATCTATTACTTAACGAGCCTGATTTTAATCTCTGGAATCTTTAGCACGGAGATTTATCGGCCAAATGAAAGCACGCCCACAGGAAGATATTCACCGCTGAAGGCAGCTCTCAAGAATACTAATCGACCTGGAAACCACACTGTAGGAAGATTATTATTTCATAACTTTAATTAATTAGAATTTCAGAAATAAAGAGCCTGGAAATCCATTGCGAAACGTATATGTCTTTTACTTGAACCAGAAACGAATCCTGGAACCTGTTAAAATTAACAAACTAATGAAATATGTAGCTTACCCTATGGCTTCATCTTAGTGCGGAAATGCGATGCACAACTAGTTTTGAAGCGATATTAGGGAACAGGTGTACTTTAATGAAATTAATGAAAATAAATGAACATTAATGAAATTATAATGATATTTTCGCTAAAGTGGTGGTACGTTAATACAGTAGTGGCATCTATAAGGCATACTCGAACTCCACAGCATTAAGAACGTTGTCAATAATCGAAGAGTATATGAACTCAGTGGCCTAATCTTTGCGGCGTACCAGATCTTCTTACAGTTATTATTTAATTAATTAATTTGAAAAGTTCGACATAATATTATACAGATTTAGTTACATGCGAAAAACTTGATCATTTTAAAAGGAGTTGTGGAATAATGAAAGCAAAGCTCAAAAATAGTTTGTAAGGCATTTTGAGGTTGTTGAAATAACTAAATCTAGAATTTTCATTTTATAGTGACTTATTGATGTTGTAGGGATTACAAAAACTTTTCTTTATTCACTGGAGTTTTCATGAATTGAAATTTTCTCCTATTAAACTTTGAATAAGTTTAAAACAATTAAGAAAACTCCGTTTCAAGGTTAAAGAATATTAAAGTGCCCTCCCCAATGAAAGGAGACCAGGAAAAGTTGTGCAGAATTCATCATCAGGATTTACTGAAGAAAAGTTCGAGTTCAAAATCTCCATTCTGCAACTTGAGAAGTAGAACGGTCCCCGGGGATGACGTAAAAATGATATTGGTTTAGAATCTTCTATATGCTGGAGCTGTTAATAGGTAATTTTTACGTCATTCCCCGGGGAATGTTTTATTCCTCAGTTTACAGAATCGGAAGAAAGGAATTTTCTAAATTCCTAACTTGAAGAAAACTGTTATAACATTCTACAACTGATGTACTATTCTGCCAGTAAATTCGCAAACATACATGAAAAAACACTCGGTAGCAAACTTGAAGTTTGAAATAGACCGTGTGCGTGGAAGAACGAATTCATAAAGAGTGATAATCATGAATTAAGGAGTTCAGATAGTGCCCATGAGAAGAAAAGGGAAGAAGGAAGTTCCACTAGAGCTCCACGAGTCAATGATTATTGTCAAAGCAATAAGAATAGTAGAAAATCTTGAAACAGACTCAATTGCAGCAGGCATTTAATCTCTTTCACAGCAACCCAGGCCATCAAAAAGTACCACAAATGAACTGGTCATTGAAGAATGTTTAAAGGATTCTCACGTTAATAGCGGCTTTGCCAATGTTTCATCGATGTTATAACATCTACTTCTAATTTCTATTCGTTTTTCAGCAATGCCGGTATTATTTGCCCGATGACTCCCATGATATACCAATGAATTTTAATGCCACCTGTAAGGTCAACGTGTTGCATAAATTAAAACAAAAAACACGTTTTATCAACGAACGATGTAATTTTGCACTTCGTCTTAGTAACATTTAATACGTTCTAGACGTTACCTAATCCACACCAAACCCCTCGGCAATTAGATAATAATTGTTCGCAGAATTGCGATACGACTTCATTATTGGGAACTATATGACAATAATCTTTTTCGTTACTGTTTTGCAAAACTCGCATGGTTAAAGCCAATGATGTAGCATTTTTTCCTGACCGAAGACGTAGGTGGGTATTGTTGTTGCAACAGTTACTATCGTCAGTGCAAATTTGATTAAAAGGCTCGGAACCTGGCATGAACGCCCCGCTTCCCTTTGGCCTATTATGACAGGACACACAATGACGTCACATGTATGATATAAATCATCGGAAATACGGATGGGAATCTGTGTCGTGCATAATCGAACACGGCATCGTCCACGTCCGTGCAAATCATCCTGTGTGCAGATCTAAACCCCGATGGACCAGTCACGATGGTACATGGATATTATTTTTCTGACGTCATGTTGCAACGTGTCCGTTGATATAAATTTTGACGTCGTTAGTGTTGCTGTAATCTGTTTTAAATGACGATCATACTGGAGACCTTTTGACCACCGAGACCGGAGCGGAATCGTGAATGTTATCCGCTCGCCGTTTGAGCGACGATTCTTTGTTCAAATCGTCGAAGAAAAGTTGAGAGTTGAAATTAAACTCTGTTCGAAATAAGGGTAAATAAGAGTTGAAAATTAATCGGAATGGGAAAATACGCCACCAGTTTCTAAAGAGTTTCTTCTTATTACTCTATCAAGTCTGCTCACTGTCCTATAATTAATTTGCTCGGGGCAACTGCAAAGTTTTCTCTCTTTTTAATAAGAAAGTTAACGACTTTGCACCTTTTATATTAATTATACTGAAGGCTTTCTTTATTTTGCTGCTTTCAATTAACATAATATCTTTTAATTATGTTCGGTAAATTAAAGGTCTGAATATGTGAAGAGGGAGTAGAGGGTATCTCCGCAATAGCGGGGAAATTCGAAATTAACCAAGCAAGACCTATTGGAATACCCATCATTTTACAGCCGATTAGAACTCTTGAGTTGATTTCATACGATCCCCATCTTCTGTCTCCGGTCTCCATCCACGTCTCGCTCTTGCGCATTGACAAAACCGACTGGACTGGTGCAGCGAAGGATTGCAATAGAATTTGAAAGGGCTGCGATGGTCTTCACCGATGAACCCAGATTTTGTTTGATAAGACTATTTGGATGGACAACGCACGAGCGCATGTGGCCAGATCAAGATGGACTACTAAGGAAGAAAATAATGAGATCAATTTGTTCCTTTGTTCATCCAGATCTTCCAACCATTGACTATGTCTGGGACACTCTAAGTGTAGAAGACTCTAAAGTTTACCCATCTTGTAATGCCATACAAATAACCGTGGGTGAAATGCCTCGAGAGGACATCAATCATTTCATTCTGTCGATGCTTAAACGAGTTTAGGAGTGTATACGAAATCGTGGAGGGTCGACGCATTATTAATTTTTTTTTCGAGGTTTTATCACTTAAATTTTTTTTAATTTCTTGACGATGTACTTATTTTGCCACAAAACACGTAGAAACTAAAAATAATTGAAATAAAACCAGTATTATCTGGCGTTGTTTTCTCTAGAGAGAAAGAGATTATTTTAAGTGCTTAGATGGCATTGTAACATTAGTGTAAGCTTCTCCGGTTTATCGAAGTTAAAATTCGTTAAAACAATCTAAAATAATCTGCCCTCCAGCGAAACTTCTAAAAGTCCATCACGTGTCAATTATAGGAAAACACGTTTCTCCTAGTTTATGACGAGCAGAAATATAACGATTCTAATCCCAACCGTCTGGGACATCATTAGGCCTTTATTTTTCATCCGATGCGACGTCCTCGAGAACAACTGTTCCTTTTTCGGATGTTTATTCTCAGTGGGAGCTAAAAAATTGTGTTCCTCCTGCTTTCTACCCAGAAATATGTATTAGTCATTTGGCGGTTTGTTCTAAAGTTCGATGAATTATTATTTACCGAGGCTGTTTGGTTTTCAACGACGAAGTTTGCAGAATATTAAAAAGCCTTCGAGAGAAAAAAATTATCTTTTCGATCGTTTGTGTATATCGAATTCCTTGAAACTGCCTCTCAGGCTGAGTAAACAGAAATATTCGACATATTTGCAGAATAAGTGTAGAGACGTATTAAAATTATTGTTGATTGAAGCACTCGTGAGTTGCATGTGTCAGAAAACACTCTTGAAATGAGTCTTTTTTCCGGCAAGAATTTAATTAAAGTATTTTAAGAGGGCTTTCAGTTGCAAATGCATCGATTTTCCAAATAGAATTAAAGATACCTTCAACTACAACGAAACCCTTCTAGAAGCTGCTGAGTAAATACTTACGGAGGAACTCGAAGGGTCCAAGAAATGTTCAAATTATATCTCAGTGATCATTATAATTCATAACATTCTGTTTTTAAAACTTGCAGGCGTTCGTGACCACAAAGGCACTCATGTAATTGGGAATTTGGGACAATATGCAAACCCCTGCTAGTTCCATGAAACTCCCAACTATATCTGTAAATTTTAGAGCACAAAAGGCATTTTTAAAAGTCAAATTAGTGGCTTGATCCTCGTTACATGTGCAAATCTACATCACGGGCGTTGGTGTGTTATTCTGCCTGAATATTCTACTGCATTATCATTTGCAATTTAAAAATTTACACTCATCATACGTGTGTATAACGTATTTTTGTCCCCGGATTTGCCCACTTCCTCATTTAGTCAAATTAAACACCCCATTAATATAAATTCGAACCCCCATTTATCACTAGGAAATAGCATCGTAAATTTGAAAAAATTATTGAGCCTCCGGCACTTCCTTTCAAACAAGTTCAGAGGTATAATTTAGCGGCTGTGTCATTTGACACCTCACTCCCTAAATTTCTCGAATTAGGGTGGTGCATTTTTTGCCCTAATTAGGACAACTACATGCTTTAAAAGGAAACCGAGAAGCCTTTTCCTTTTATTATTTTTTAGTACTGGTCGTCAGGAACAGCTGGATGCAGTAATGCTTCACCGTGAATCATCTGGATTTTTATCATTATCAATAATATTCTCGACGACTTTTTATGAAATCCCATTCAGGCTGCAATTTCCCATTTCGAGGCGCGTTTTCTCGATAATCATAGTTTTATTATGTCGAATAAATGGGAACGCTCCAAAAAGGGGCACGTCAATTGAAAAGCGCTTTTACACGCTGAAAAATGGTTCACATTAAACAATAGAGGCGGATTTAGTCGCGCTATTTTATCCTTTTTCACCTGGATGGATGAAAATGTGTCGACATATTCCGATAACTTGCCGATATATTTATGGGGCTTTATGGAATATTTCTTGCGAAGTCCACAGAACAAAAATAAGTCAAATCAAAAAGGGAAACGATAAAACTCACACATACAGAGGTGTCACTGCGGCCGATTGACCCTTGAAAATTGCAAATTTGTGGAGGCGATATAAATTCTGCTGTCCCGGCAACGTCATACTAATTGCCATGAATTATAGCAGTTTTGGCACCACTGTCCAGGCATTTTTAATAAAACTGTGTCGGGTGTGTGTCCGGTTGTGATTAATTAAATGCCCTTTTGATTTTTGAGATGATGACTTGGTTGTGATGCAGCGAATGAAATATCTGATTTGAAGAGGCTGCCGCAGAGTCCGAGGAAAAAGAGAATTAACATTTAATTTTCCTTTACGTACATATGTACATGGGACTAGCACTGAGCACTCGTAACTGAAATAAAATAAACATGTCTAATTGTGCGCCCTCCCCCAGATTCTACGCCCCCGGGGCTGATAAAAACTTTCTAACATAGGCAGTGAAATTATGGAAAAAATAACTTTCAGATGCAAAATTCTCTTCACGTAGCTAGAGTGTCGTCTTGTCGCCAGCAGCTGCTGTAAATATCTTCTACATTGTAATGAATCTCATTTGGCAATTCAAAAGGAACCAGCGTGAGTTATGCAAATAAGTTCTAGATAATCGCATACTAATATCGGCATAACATCACTGAAACGACGTTTTAGTGCGAATTCTCAAATCCACTTTACATCACTCTACTGCTACTGTACGGCTCCTTATGCCTTTTCATCTATTATTCCTCTGTAAATAAATAGTTCACCTCAGACGCTTTAATGCACCCAACAAATATGCAAACCAGTGACTCTGTCAAGACAAAGTTTATGTGACATGTGTATTTATTTTTAAGAGTACTCGGAATAAGCCACTAACTTCAACCCGAACAAAGAGTCCAATAATTAGGATGCGAACTTTATAGTTTCCCGGGCACATTAGAGCCACTCGGAGTGGCTCTCAATTTAATGAACGAATTTACGAGCAGTTCTTACCAAAAAAATGCCATAAAAGCTTCTCCTCTTCAGTGTTTTGTCCCATTCCGTAAGAATTTTAGAATCGTGCCATAGTTTATCGTGCTGTTTGCAAGCAATAAAATTTCAGGCTTCAGTGCAAAGTTCGCGCCAGTTCGAGCATATCCTCGTCACATTATAATCTATAAACAAGGAGAACTTTTCCGGTTGTTCACCAAAAACTAAAAAAAAAAAGAGAGAAAAGTTTTGTCCAACTTAAAGCTCGTTCGACAAGTTGCTGCGTGTTGTGGCCTCGGCTTTCAAAGTTATAATGAAAACTTGCCTGAAAACTGAATGACTATGTCGTGCAATATGTCGGATTTTGCAGTCGTGTGTGGAGAATGAAGTTTTTAAGGGCAGTAAAACGCTTAGCTATCCCTTATAACGCCAGTTTCACCAATGGCGCCGAATACAGTTCGGGTAATGACCCAAGGAATGGAAAGGGCTCGGAACCTAATGATTAATAAAAAAAGCCTGTAATGGTAAAATCAATGGGAAAAGGGCAGAAATCTCTTTGTGGATCACTAGATGGAAAAGCAGAGAGACTAGAGGAAAAAAGACATTCCTTTCAATCGTGAGTGAGTGATGTCTCCATTCCTCAGGTAACGAATTTAGCTGGTTTATAAAATGCTAACTCATTTTCAAGCATATTTTAAAATTATTACCAATATACTTCTCATCGTCATTACGGACGTTTTAGCCACTTTCCCACATTTCATAAGAGAAACATGACATGTCCGACAACATATTTTTGTGCGTTACACATACAAAATGTTTACCGAATGTAAAGAAAGTAACCTTTTTTTTACTCATCAGAAAAATCAACAAAGAGAAATCATTACCATACTGCCTATATCCAAGAAGGTCAAAAGTACTTCCTAGTTGTTTATTAACAATTAGCAGATGGGCATGAAGCCACTTCTCTCTAATAATTGTCAGTTTAGCAGATAACAACGATTTTCCTTTAAATACGTAGAGGGTCAAAAGGCTGCGCATCTCTAGCTAATTGATGTCCGGTCACACGAGTTCAGGTCTTGTTAAACAGCCGGCCTAATCGAAGGTGTGTTTTACAAAAGTCTTATCTGTTGATACCTACAAGAGGAACGAGAAGTTGATTTACACAGATTGTCTGAGATTTTAAAGAGAATTCAAATCCATGTAATTACAGCAAAGCCCTCCGAAATGGAGAAATCCATGCCGAGATGGTGGAAAGCGATAATTTTTGTTGTTCTCTATATACGAATCGATTCGTAGATGATAATGGGGCCGAGCTTTGTACAATTTAGATTAAGATCAGGTGTTTGAGGTCCCACGCACAGTCACGCTGGGGTCGGTCATGTATTTTGCAGTGTGTTGGCAAATAATAACGACGAAAGCTCATTATTTATTAAGTTCACGACAACTTTTCGAGATATTCTACAACTTTTGTTTAATTAGGTGTGTTTTGGTATTTGCAGTCGAGTCCGTCGTAATTTCGAACGATGGGGTACTTGTCGGCGATTTTTGTGTCATCCGAGTCGCTGTTTGCGATTCATAATTTATGTAAACAGAGGCCGACCCACCCTGTAACTTTGCTCTTCGAATACAAATGACGATGGGGCGGATTGCAAATTAAATATTCCCGCCAATAAATTCGCCGCGTTTCATGTAAACAAACAATTGCGGCAGAAATACAGCCCGAATATATTTGTCCAAAAATTTTATTTTCAGTTCGAAACCGGTGCCATAAAACACTCGAAAATATAAATCATAGCTATACATGGTATTATGAAAATTTAATTTCGCCGCTCATAAATATTAGTTACAGAGTGACGCGGGAGCGCTTTGCGCTTTAATCTTGTGATCTTCAAGATCTCGCATTTTTAACTTACACAACTCGAAGCTAACATCGCTCCTCTTTATTATTGTCATTAAGAATTATGCTGGGTAGTATTGCCTTGATGAGGTTTTTATTTTGATTTATGATCGATGAGTTGTCTTGAATTGCCACACACACGCACACGACACAGTCATTAGGCTAATGTTTTTGAAGCACACAAGACGAATGCTAAATAAGTAGCTCAGAAACCACTGGGCACAGACGCGTCGTTCAACAGTTCAAGAAAAATGACCGCTCCAAATTACGGTATATTTTTCTATTCGAATTGATGAATTTTAAGCTCATGATCTGTCAGAAAAACAACTAAGGCTAAGCCTGCAATTGGCCCTCCGCCCTCCCATACTCGGGACTAAATCCACAAAACATGGCAACACTAAATCGGCCTTGATTCATTATAAAGCCCCCTCAGTTTAATCAGTTCTTTCAGGACCGTAAAATTAAAATCCCCAGTCTTTCGAGGAATTTGGACTAAATATTTCATAAGACATTTTCGTTGGAAATGAATTTTAATCTAAGACGGATTACAAATTAAGAACGGATGTTTTGCGCCCCATTTTCAGTCTCTCCCCTCATATTAGAATATAGAATGAGAAGTAATTAAAGGAGTCCCACCACCAAAGCACCCACTAAAACTGTGAAAAAACACTCCCACGGACAAGGAAGAATTTACTGGGAACCGCGTAGAGTTGCAGGAACTTCATACAACCAACAAAGGTAACCCAGCCAAGACTATTATGCATGTATATTGGGTAATTTATAATATTCGCTACGTCCTTGTTTCCACACAATAATAAATGAGTTTCAGTGGCGGGTCACTTTATTGAAACTATTAATCCGTTTACCCAATAATCTCCATGCATTGCGACACGACATGAATTGCAGATCAAATACCTCTCATGACCCTTAATAGCAGATATGATCGTGATATTGATGCACTCTCTCTCGAAGATTATCTTTTATTTGTTAAGCATTGCGGCTAACCGCCTTATCTGATCTCAGCTAAGTTTTAGTACAATATGGCCTCAATACAAGGAAGTTGCGAACTGGTTCTTGGGGCAAGAAACTGCGTCAATCAAACACACTCCAGGGCGCATCTTCTATTATGGTTTTATTGGTTTTACAGGGTGCCTGCAACATCACTTTGCATGTCCGATTGTTTAAAGTAAAAAATTAGCCATTGTGCCATTGGCACTCTCAATTGTTCCTCGAATCAGACCAATATTTTTCTCTAGATGGGCTTAACTAGCCCTCAAATGTGTTTAAATAGTCCACGCGGGTTCGGCCCATTAATTCCGACTTTTCAGCTGCTCGTTCCTAAACTCAGATTCGTCGTATAAAACCGACTTTTTATTTTTACGTAATTACTTTCAGACGTTAATCCCTTTTCCAACCTCGTTCCCGAAAATAAAACGACCCGAACTTAAACGACCGTCACTCTTCCACGTTTCTCCTACAAATAAAACACTGGTACGACATTTGAATTTCCTCTTGATTCGGTCTCTTTTTAGTACGTTTTAGTTAAGTGAGTTATGTTAAGGATTAGTTAAGTTTTTGTTCTTTGGTTTGCTCTCGCTTTTGTGTTGTGTTCCTGTATTTGTCTCTCATTCGAATTCGTTGCTGAACACAAGGGCAGATTTAGGAATTCGAGTAGAGTGTAGGCGTAAGAACGAGTACTACATCAAGTTCAAGAAAACCCACTCCAACCCATTTCCCACAAAGTGCGCTTATTTCATAGAAAATTTAATTGTATTTCTCATTTGGTCCAATGAAGGTAGCTCTTTTTGGTAATTCGAAGCCCGAGGAAAAATATCAACATAATTTGGAGGCTGAACCAGAATGTTCGCATTTGCGTAATTGGGAGTCCGAAAGGAAAACTGAGTTCCAAGTAATTTGGCACCCAAATCAAATTGTCCTTGTCATAATTTGAATCCAGAAGAAAATTATTTGTAAAGCTCGTTGTGGTGCTTCTCTTATGTACCAAATGCCTGTGCCACTGATAAAATCCAACTTAACTGTATTTTGTATCACTCGATATCGGAAACCCGCAAAACATTTCTTTCCATGTAGTTTGGGACAATTCGAGTAATTTGTCATTTGTACGATTTAAAAACCGAGGAGACACATTTATGCATTTGGAACCCGAGGAAAACTAACGAGCTGCTTAATTTGGAAGGGAACTATCAGCCAGATAATTTAGAGTCCTTATAAAAAATTTCCACCATGCAATTTCAATCTGGAAGAAACCCGATATTATATACTTGTAATTTGAGTCCCGAAAAGAACTGGCGAAAACTAGCATTTCAGAGCGAAAAGAAGTGTCGCTCGAATACTTTGGAGGCCCAGGGATGAACTGTCTTCCACATAATCTTGAGCCCAATGCAAATTTTCTTCCGCAAAAGACGTATTTCGTTTAAAGTGAGCAGAAAATCCCTTCAAAAAGACCTCCGTAATTTGGAGCATGAGGTGGCATTTTGTGAAATTTGAAGAATAGAATTTTGGTAGACAATCGTGAAAGAGTTATGAGAAAAGATGGTCTTCGGCGTAATTTGGAGCCCTCAAAAAACATACGTAATTTGAAGCCAGAATTTCACATACACATTTCACATTCACAATTGACATATTTCCTCGCAAAATAGAAAAGTTTTGGGTAATTTGGAATCACAGAAGAACGCACGAAAGGAAGACCATTTCCTTCCATGTAGTTTGGAAGATTCCATTTAATTTGAAGCTCCCAGAAAATGTTCTTATTTCATGTTGGAGTCAGAATAGTGGTTTGGTACGTTTGAATGCCTAAAGGGCATGTGTTGTTAATACATTTAGAACAAAAGATATAACTGTCCTCTGGCGTAATTCAGGACGTGAATGGAATTGCAATCTGTATTTTTCTGTGTGATTTCAAGCTGAAAGAGAGCCGAGAGAGTTTAATCTGGAGAGATCTTTGATATAAATATTTCGAAAAATAGCTTTGCTATAGCTTCTGGATGTGATTTAGAGGCACCTTTAAAAAAAAGATAAAGGCAAGGAATTTGTTAGGATTTCGGTTGGTGTGATTCTGACCAAGCGTTTTTCTCATACTTACTCTAATGCAATGATATGCTACATAAAGATTAACAATTTCTTATTTGCAGGTAAGCTCTCAAAATGCACCGCAAAATACTTCGATATCAGGGTGGTAAGTTAATTTATATAATTGCATGGAAAGTTTACCACATTGCCCATTCACATTCATCCAGCATTACATAATTATAAACAATTGTAAGCTTGCTCGTTTTTTTTAATTACAACAATCCAAACAGTTCATTTCAGTACAGTATTTGCTTTCCCTGATTGCTAGGCCGGTATTGTGGCTGAAATCGCACAACTATTAAATGAGGGAAAATCGAAAAAAAGAGCCTATTGGGTTTGCATTATATATAACAATGCGGATAATCAGGGTTAGAGAATAAAGCTCGAAAAAACAATTTTTTTAATTGGATTCTCAGCAACAAAGTTCTCAACAACTTCGTAGATATCACTCCTACAACCTTAAAAGCTTTCAAAGCTCAAGTTAAAAATAAAAACAAATTCACGGCTTCCAAACACCCTTCATGGCGGGTAAGTTCAGGGAGTTCAGGTGAAATAAATCTCGAAACATATCACCGATCAATGTCAGGTTGTTAAAGTGGGTACGATGCTGATGGCAAAGGGAGTAGAAATTTTGTGAGAGAGGGAAGAAATGCGAGGGGAAACAGACAGTTTTGTCAGTTAATAAGAGAAGCACACACAAAAAATCAGTTAAAGAAATAAATCTAAAAAGATTTCTTTGTTCTTCTGGGAATGGTTATTTGGTAGGGGTTGGGTCAAGGCAGAAAGAGCTCTGTAGATTTTGGCTCTGCTGGTTTCCTGCTGAAGAGCGAAATATTATTTTTTTATGATGCTTTTACTTTAATGTTTTTTTAGCTCTTTGAGATGTATCATATATAAACCGTTTAAGAACCCCCTCCGTAGTCCAAATTACTCTCCCAAACTTCTGGCAAGCTCCACACCATCTGCTCCAGGAACACTGTACCTATTGCGAAAACAAGCTTTTACTTCGCTGTAAAGTCAGCCTTAACGTCTGGAAGAAAATCAAATTTGAATAGCGCCAACTTGTTAATGGAGTGGCTGAACTATACAAAACGGGAGCTAAACTAGAGCCATTATCGTTCCGGCGTCTTAAATTATACATCTCAAGTAATAACAATGGCGGCCTGGTCGTCGTCAAACCGCAAAAGCGTATTATTTGAGGCAAAAGTGGACTTCAAAGGAGATGGCAACAAGGCAATAATGCCATTTCGGCTAAAGGGAGGGGAACCGGAGAACAGTCGGAATTGCGCTACTCTTGGGAGGGTGTCGGATTCTGGAAGTTATAATATGGATAGTTTTGGACGTGAGGAAGTATATTCAAATTTGCACTCGACGAAAGAGAATGATGTGCAGCGAATAACACTGTTCAAAATTAAGATAAGGAAGCGGTCTGACTGCAGATGTCATATTTCTCGCGCCATAAAAAAATCCGATAAAAGAGCAGCAACTATCGATCTTCTCTTACTTTTCATTTGCCCCCTGTACAAGCGAGATATTTGTTTATCTCATCTGGTATTCGATTCCATCAGGAAATTTTCCCAGATGTTCACTACCAAATTTGCACTATTTTATCAATTATTATCAGTTATCACTTTTCATTTGCATGACCCAGTTTCCAAACTGCATCTACGATTTACCACTTACGTAAATCATGTTACACCATTTATTACATGTATTAGGTAAGCTTCGATACTTAGAAATTGATATAATACTTATAATCCCACGATATTAAAGATTTAGGTTATTATTGAATTATTTGAAACACGGCGAAAAAGTTGGCATCCCTGTAATTTGGAGCCTGAAGCGTAACTATCCCATAATTTGGAGCCCACGAGAAGAATAGTGTTACTTGGAAAACATTTTTTAGTAGATTGGAATGTTCAGAGTAATGTAGATATATTAGAAAGTTTTTTTTATCGGAGCTGTAATTTGGAGCTCTATGAAGATTTTATTGGGAGTTATCGCCCACGAAATAGACTGTATTTCATGCAATTAAGTCAATGAAGGGAACTGTCATTCTTACAATTTGGATACGAGAAGCATAGGCCTTATTGTAATTTGGAACCTTCCAAACATCGCTTTCCGTGTAGGTTGCAATTTCGAGCTCTTAAAAAAAATTAATTACCGCTTCAGAGTTATTGGTGTTGGGATTTAATTACCGAGGAGCCTAATCATTCATATATTTGGAACACGGAGGAAAACGTTTTTCACTGTAATTTATAGCCTGAAGATTGGTTTTCACATAATTTGGAGCTTGATTTTTTTTTGTTCTGTTTATGATATACAAAAACAGCAAACTTATCCATAAAATTTCTAAAAATATCTTTGTTCAGTTCGCATTTGGGAAAGCACAGTTAACCGCACACATTTGAGTGCGGAAACTTGTAATTTTCCGCACGTTTCCGTTTGGAATATATCAGTGCGATTTACAAATTTAGTTTCAGATTAAAAAGGAATTTGATGCTCGAAGAGTAATTGATGGATTTCGAAGACGGAGGAGACTTATCATTAAAAAACCGTTGAAATTGTAATTTAGAGCACAGAAAGTTTAAAAATTTTGTTGGATCTATGAGCGATTATCTTAACTTTCCAAGCGGGACATTATTGACAACAAAATGCGCAAGATTTCCTCTATTTAATTAACTCTTTATGTCCTCAAAGCTCTTATATATATCTGCTTTGATTTCAAAGCTACTAAATCACTAAAAATTTAATAAATCCAACGATTTATAGCCCTTTAAAAAACAATATATTAACATGGCAATTTGGCTAACTAACTGAATTACCCACATACAATATAACAATTAACTGAGCTATTCACACATTAATTAACAGTTTTTCCACTATAAAATGCGAGGCACAAAAAGCTCCCGTGATACACGTGATTGAAATGATTGCAGCTTATAACCCGGTTCACTTCCCAGGCAGAAAATGTGGCCATTTAAATCACTAATCATCGATAATTGAGCTTTTTTAGTTTGAGTTATTGCTCCGTCTTTTGAGCTTCCATCTACAAGATTTTAAACTGAAGCGATTAGTTCCTGAAGAGTTTTTTGGGTGCTCAGTTTAATGAAACAAATGACTGGGTCACCCTCTATATGGCAATAACGGTTATTACATTACCAGGTATAGAATTACTATATTGGCTGACTCGGTGTGTTAGCTGCCAATACCAAACCACAACATCAGGCGATGTAATCATGTAATTACGGCGATAAATACAGGTTGTCGTCTATTACCACCGACAGTTACGTCTACAGTCTAAGGTTACCGATTCTGGGATACGTTTCCATGTTATTGAATAAGTACAGCCGCAGTTTGCCTGTCAACAGAATTATTTATGGCTTAATTCAATTCAAAGTTAATTATTGCAAGTCGAAGTCGAATGATAATTTTTTAACTGTTTATCTAAGTCCAAATAGGTATTGTAATAAAACCACAAAATACATCTCTTAGGGAATTTTGCTATACAGAGTGACTGTTATTTGGACCCTCTTCAGGGCATGATAATTTTTTTTAAGTAATTTTTATTTAATTTCCTGTTTCTTACCCTAAACCACGAATTACAGGTATGCTCTGATATTTGCTGGCAAAGTACTCAATTCAAGGGGTATCTAGCAATTATGGCGCAGTACCGCGAACCTCCTTCATTTTAAACGCTTAAAGGGTGCCAATTTTTTCCGACACTCTAAGGGTAGTTCCTGATCCTATTCTATAACAATATGTTAACTTCGGTACTCCTGTAGGGAGTGATATTCTGCTTAGCTACCTTGGCTGATCATCCAAATCAGTGTTTGCTAATATATTCGCTCGTAATAGGCTGGATTTAAGGGTTTTCCACCTCAAATAAAAGTAAACCCTAAGGCTAGAAATCTCGCATTTTTTATCTTTATCATGACATATTTATGGTATAAAACCTTTGAGATGTTCGTGTTTTGCAGTGAATATTTTTTGAGGGTGCAAATTAGTCCCCTGTCGATGCTTAGGACTCCCCCAGCTCAATAGATCACTACCCTTGGTGTTCAGGTACCAAGAATCTTGCTAAATCTTTTTTAAGTGCAGTTAATTTTCTTTATTTGCTGTATCTGCTTAAAGGAAAGTTCAGCAGAGTGTGTCTATTCACTTTAGCAATTTTTACAGATATTCGCGCTGTGTATTTAAAAACCCATATTTGCCCCTCAGGTTGCCCTAGACAGGATAGAAAATACATATATACAGGGTATTTCAAATTCGACCCTCACCATTGGGATCTCGGAAACTAAAGGAGATACGAAGAAGTTTAAATGGGGGCAAAGTTGCGTAATCTAGCGCTTGATCGAATACCATTTTCAAAATTTTAATTTTCCGAGTACTTCCGAAGATATCCGAAAAAAACTAAAAATTGGAGAATCCATTTTTTTTTTAGTGTTATTTGACAAGGAAGATTAAATCCGTAAGCAAATTTTCATTGCCACTTTTTCTCAGCTACACGATGACATATTCAGATTTGCCATCCGACGTTTCGTCTTTCGGATACCATTATCAACTTTATTTTTTCTTATGGGCGCCATATTGAATTTTTCGACAGAAAAATAGTGCGTTTCATTCTGATTTCATTGATATAAAACTTCTTATAATTTACTTTTTTTTAAATCGAAATATTTAAATAAAAAGAAATATTACATAGTTGACCTTGACTTTATCGAAAGACTTTCTTTTGTTCGCGTTATATGACAGAACTCCTCAAACGAGATTAGAGCGTGCGCAGATTTTCAATGAAAATGAGTTACAGAAATGAAGAGAAACGAGATATGTTAAGACTTTATTAGAAATTTGATAGGAACAGTAAGAAAACAGCTCAAATGTATTTTGAGTTATATCTGGAAAGACAACAGCCGCATAAAACATTATTTAAAACTTTGGATCAACATTTAGCTGAGTTTTGTACCTTTGAAAATCTTTTTCCATTCTGCTTCCATACTTCATTTTAGGTTTTTGGTCAGTTTGGTGAGTTTGGTGCTTTTCGAAATGTTCATCCAAAGTTTTAAATAATGTTTTATGCGGCTGTTGTCTTTCCGGATATAACTCAAAATACATTTGAGCTGTTTTCGTACTGTTCCTATCAAATTTGTAATAAAGTCTTAGATAATAAAGAGGGTCGAATTTGAAATACCCTGTATATATGTACATATATATATATATATATATCGTACATGAAACCTTAAAAAACATAAACTATAAAGTTAAACCTAAAAAACAGACAGATGCACACAGCAAAATATTAAATTACGTGAAACACTTTTTAAGAAAAGAATGATATTCCAGACTGTCTTCTCTCTGTTTTCAGACCTTTCTGGATAAATCCCTGCATCTCATTTTCTGCCTTTCAAAGCTCCCATTAAGTCGTCATACTCCCTTTTCAATTCGCAGGTTCTAACTGTATCTTCTGTTACCGCAATTTGAATTGAATACACAACAGAAACAAATACCAATACATCCACATAACCTTTCTCTAGCAATATGCACTCGTTAGTATCCAAGACGAACATTTGCATCCCTATGGAAATACTCCTAACGAGTGCTCGGTTTCTTCTGTCGACTTTTCACCTCGCTCGTTTATATTTTGTAAAAATCAAAAGGCTGCAAGTATAATCTTCCCATTAGGCCAAAACCTCAGCAAAACAAACAAAGCCTCAGCTTTAGATGACAAGCGTTTGTGAAGCTCAAACACGCCAAGCCACGGCAACTGATACCGTTAAGATTTTTGACACTGCTGATGTATACTTAACAGCAGGAAATGGACAATATGTAAACTTCTCCAGAGTAGAAACTATCAAAGCCCGCTCTAATTTCGAAAGCAAAGAAGGTGCACCACATCAAACAGATATTGGTGTCTAACGAGATGATGACAAGTTAAATGGGTCGGTCTTTGATGAAAAAAAATTTTTCTTGAGTCGTAGATACGCTCGAGCTTTGCAGGGCGACGTAAATCATTGTAATCATAGAAATTGCCGGGCCTAGTTATCCGAAAGAAAATCTGTTTTTCTCCTGTTCCAAGCTCAATCATCTGTGTCATTTTCGTCCGGGAAAGTAATATCCATCCTACGTTTACAGGTCCTTAGGGAGCGCTCTTAGGGAGTTTAAAAGAGGCCACTATTCGGGTTTTATCAAATATATGTTTCTTTAAATTATCATAACTGTTTCTCAGCTATCGGATTACATCAGACAATATCGAGCGAATTTAATAAACCGCTTTCGATTCGCCATACTGGGAAAAAATCGACCTTGGTCAAACATTGTTATAATTAACGCCGATAATATTAAATTATATATGGGGAAGACTGCTCAAAACCTGACCTTGCCAATAGCAGCTTGATTTGGTTAAATGGGTAATAATTAAGTTGTTTGCTCGCCCCGTTATGATGGTCAAAAGGTTAGTCTTTTTTACCTGCCTTGGAGGTCTGAGCCAAGCCCCACGAAAATAAGCTCCATTGAATTAACTCATCATCCATTCGTTATTATCCGTACAATGGAGGCTCTCTCCAAATGGAAAAACGAAAACAAAGGAAGACAAACGACTTCCAATCCACTAAGCCGATGATTCCGACTTTTATGTTGGATTTTAATGTGAACGCTACTGAATCCCCGACAGCCGATATTCCAATACCCGTCATTTCGAGACCGATATTTTATTTGAGAGGGATATTTCAATCTACCGCGTGTGCGAATCATCATTTTTACCTCGGAATTCGAATATCGACTGCCATTCTGTCCAGATATATTGACATTATCGGCAGTATGCATGCCCTTTTGACGATCGCTTTCGGTTTAGTTTCCATATAGAGAGGTGAAAAGTGAATTTTTGATAGTCAATATTTCGAATTTTATCTTCGAGATGGACGTCGCCGTCTTGTGTCGAAAATTGAAACATTCTGTGGTCTTGTGGCACTCCAGTTTCCCAAATTTTCAGTGGGCTTAAAGATACATCAACAAAGTTATTAACGACAGAAAATGTATAGAAAAATGATCTTTTTCTCCTGGAATCGATCACAGTGTCAGTTGTTCTGGGGTAAAAAATTAACTGCGCTATTGGAGATTGGTAACCAGAAAGGTGCTGCGGTATATGCTAGAGGGAAGCTGTTAGGGGTCCTCAGTCAACTCAAAATTACCCCCATTGTGTGTGTGGAAAAAGGTTCCCGAATTGCCCATCTCCATTTCTTCCTGCACCTTAAACATAAATTCAACTTCACGTACCATTCCCTCATTAAGTATAATTTCCAAACGAAGGAAAAAGTCTCTGGTAACAACCATTTAAGTTTTATAATTGCTAATTTGAAGTGCCATTAAAATCGCCGATCGCTTGTGAATACAAATCCCCATCTCCGCCGAAGCATACGGAAAATAACGACTTCCTCTTTTCCTCCAAAAATTGTTTTATTGTCTTCTGCCCTTTTTAATTGCTTTATGCCCTTTACCCCACGTAATGCTCCCTTTTTTTGGCCACCTTATCGCGACTGCTCCGGAGAATGAGCCGGATTAATTATTTATTAGGAAGAGGAATTTTGAGTGAGTCTGCTTCTGCTTCTGCCGAATTTGAATTGGTAATGTTCAAATTACAAGTCTACGACGAAAGTATCACTTCCATTTGAATTGAAGTTCTCGAGTTATTTACATTAGCGTTTTAACTTAGCGAAGAGGTTTTTCTCTATATAAATTTTACTCTTTTTAGGCTTTGAAACGCGATGATACTGTTGGTAATTCAAAGGTTCTACTTAAGTTTATTTCTCTCCATTAAACCTCGAAACCAGTAAAAACCACCCGAAAAGTTCCAGCGCAAATATTTTTATCAAATCTCGCATATAATTCTCTCCCGCAAGTCCCACATTAGCCTAAATGGGCGCATGAGGGGTAGACTTTACACATCTTGATATCACTCCTGAAAAATGGCTCACGTTTAAAATTTACATTTTTCTCTGGCTGTGATAAATTCCGGACATATTTGTCTTGCCCAAAACAGCACAGCTCGAGGGTCTAGAAGGGGTAAGGTCTGTTTAATGAGGTTCGGTTTTTATTATGTCTTTCGACTGAAGGGTGACTTTTCAGCGTTAACCCAAACTACATTTGGAATTTGATGCATCGAAATGTTTTTTCTGCTGCATATAAATTTCAGCGGTTTATGTACTCTGAAGGTAAACATAATAATATTCGTCATTTGTGCACTGGAAAAAAAATGGAATATTCAAAGCCGTTCGGGTATTTTGTGAACGATTCAATTTTTCCCTCCATTACATACGTTTACGGTGGAAATTTGGCTCTCTATTTCAATTTTTCAGCCGCATTTGCCAAATTACCACAATTTAAAGCGTATGTAATCCGAGGCGAAACGCAATGGATACAAAACGGTCTCATGCGACCTGTTTAAACCCGTTTCCCGGCTAAAAACGACAGCCGAATGATTAGCACGAATTAGAGTTTAGTGCACTTGTGTTTGCTTGTATGGTCATCAGTTAAATTGAGCTGAGCGATGATTTCGAATTGGGCGTGGTAATAGATGTGGATGTATTTGAATTCGCGTTTGAACTACATATGCATGAAGTATAAAAAAGCACGGTTGTATATACAGAGGGAAAAGTTGATTAGAAACAGTGTTTGGGAAACGTAAAACTGTCATTCGAATGGAGATACGCCAATGAATTCGAAACAATTTTGCAGTTCCAGGATTTTCCTCCGAACTATGAATTTTCTCTATAAGAGGACAAGACCGTCCTATGCGACATTCTTGAACGTTCCTCAAAAAGGTGGCATACGCACAGAGAAACTTGATTAGAAAAATGATTCGGAAACGTTAAAATTGTCGCGTTTGAAATCGAGCTACGCCATTGATGTTGATCCTTGCTATCTCCCATTTTTGCACGTGTCGGGAAGATGCGCTAAAATGTCGAAGGAAAATTTCCAAAGGTAATGAGCTCCATTTAATAAGCAGAGAGGATATGCACGTAATCGTACATATTCAATTTGGCAATAAACGCTATATACTACATTTGTTATTAAAATTTCCTCTACTTACGAATTCGACCTTTACTCGTCGCTCCTCATGCATATTTGTTGTTGACAACACACATGAGCAAAATCATTTCTCCAAGCCAAAAAGCAAAACTTCAAAACCAAAATACACACTGGGAAAATAACCTAACTTTTCAATTATTTATTCAGTTCCTCCTGAAAAGCTCTTGATCCGAAACGGAATCGAATTATAGAAGGGCGAAAGGGGGGCAAAGTTCGAGCTCGGCTTTTATATTTATTAGCAGCTTTTCCCCACCCTGCCGCCCGCCTCTGCCTACCCTTAACGGTATTGATATCGTTCTAAATGTCTGCAAACACTTGATGTAATTCAATTAGTTAAGTTTACGCGACTCTGTTAAAATTTAAGTAGGGAACCCAGTGGCGTGGATTATTAGGTCTAAAGGCAGACAGTCGTTGAGTTTTTCTTTGCTCGTGTGAATTGTCAGAATTGGGCATCTAAGAAGATATTACGGCCGCCTTCGGGATGCAAGTAACTTAAGGTAATTGAGGTTTTTGGCACGCCACTGATTTGGGGAAGTTCTTAGTTTAAATTCACTTATTGCAGCGGGAGCATCTACGAAAGGCAAGCAGATTAGGCTGGAAGTAAGCGAAGGGTGCGAGAATGCTTTTTGTCATTACCGAGTTTTAATGAGGAATTATTAATTTGCTTTAAGATCATTTTCGCGATTAGGGAGGCTCCTACCCTGACTCGAACATTTCCGCTTGAAAAGTCGCCCTTTGTATCCCAAGTTGTAGCGGAACAAAAGGGCAGTGATTTGTTAATTTTTTTCCTATTTCTTTGTCGGAAACCTCCGCTGCAAAAGAAGGACTTAATTGCAAGCAACAAGTTAACCTCAATAACTGCTTTCCAACGTCGATCCCTGCTAAGTCGATATAAAAATTCGCACCTAATCGCAATTTCCTCGGCTTTCAGGGATTTCCTCTCTAACCGGACTCGTCAATCTTGCCGCATTTCAGAGGTTTTCGGTCCTTCAATTTCAGGTGTCGACGGAGGCGCTTTGCGGTTAACGGATCGGAAACTTGTCATCAAGAAGATCACATTACACTTCTTAATTTAACCACAAATAAGTCAAAAAGCGGTATTTAAATTGTCGAGAAAACTGGAAATCTAATGATGACAAATGGCTAGAAGACCCAGGAATGGTCCCAAAGCCCATCGCTCAATCAATTTAACACCTGAAAACAAATGGTAAAAACACTTAACTAAACGGCCTTAGCGGCTTCCAGTGGCACGAAGTCTGATTGCTGCTAATGCACTTGAATTTCCATGCGCATAATTAACACAAACAGTTCAGGCGCCGCGCGTTCAAAGCATAGTAATTAAG
Source organism: Euwallacea similis (assembly GCF_039881205.1). Taxonomy (NCBI): domain Eukaryota; kingdom Metazoa; phylum Arthropoda; class Insecta; order Coleoptera; family Curculionidae; genus Euwallacea; species Euwallacea similis. The sequence continues at coordinate 5,752,841 of NC_089609.1, forward strand.
ACGGATCATTTAGTGCACTTAATTTTTTAATAATCGCTCTTATTGTTTGCCATAATGAGAGCAGCAATCAATGCTTATGTCGAGAGAGTTAATTTTATGGTTCAGAAACGAGACATGTCGCTACGAATAATTCGTTTAGTCTCCAACTGAGCCTGACGATAGTCGGCCTATGAACATTTGACCACTGATTCGTGACATACAGTCTCGGGTGATTATGAAAAAACCCTCAGCTCTGTCTCAAAGGTTATTTTGAAAGCGGATTAGCCAACGAGATATATCTACGCTAATGGGCAATTTTAACACTGGAAACCATCACTTATGAACAAAATCTCTTTGACCGACGCTTATCCTGATCTGCACTGAACAGCCCGTCGGAAGCCTGGCAAAATAAATAACGTAGTCCAACACGGACCACACACCAGATATCATTTTCGATATTTCGGGCTTAGCAAACTGTACTAAAGCGACACATCCGTTAAGCTAGTTTATGTCGGTAGCCAGTGACAATTATTTGCTGCAATGTATGACTTTATGATGACATGGCTTATCCGCAATACATTTCGCTCCACTGTTGAAGTGTGTTGTTAGAGTTTGATGCCGATTAAAAGAAGTATATTTTCATTGTTTTATTTCAATGTACAGGATACTTCTATGACCATCACTTTGTCCGATTGAATCCTGCAGTTACAAACGACAAGCCACACACACCAGTTGTTGCAATGGAATCGAACGCTCAGCTAAAATTAACTGAGAATAACATTCACCCTTTACTAAGCGCTCGGACGAATACTCTTGTTAAGGGGTCAGCGGGAAACCAATCACCGTCTTTAGAATTCAGAAAGACATTCATTTTTTAAGAGAAAATTAGAGATATACAGGGTGCCCCAGATTCAATGTACTAGCCGTTATTTTGACAGCTCCTGTAGATAGAGAGAAAATATTTATACAAAAAATGTAGGATGTATTTAGAGCTGTATGAAGCATAATAATTTTTGTATATGGGTTGCGTTAAAAATAAGTTACGGGTATATCTTTTGTTTTTTCAAATAGACTCCCTGAATATTTGTCAATTTTCCGATTTCCGTTTCAATTCTAGACACTTTTCACATAAGGTACATATGGTCTACAGTCAACGATTCACCAATTATAACAATATTTTTATTTTTATGAGGACACTTTAACTGGAGAAAGATATTTGCTCTTTCTACAAAATGAGTTACCATTACTACTTGAGGACATTCTCTTGGAAAACAGGATATCGTTGCGGTAGCAGCAAGATGATGCACTTGTCCACAATTCTAAGAGGGCCACAGAATTTTTAGAAGCAATATTTGTAAAAAAAATAATAGCAACCAGAAGATTCATTAAGTGGCCAGCTTGTAGTGTAGATTTAACGCCACTTGACTTTTTCTTATGGGACTACATAAAGGATATGGTCTACTTTTCCCAACCTTAAAACTTAAAAGGTTTAAAAACAAGGACAAGAACAGCTTGTGCACACATTGCCCCTGCTTGCTCGACGAAATTTAATAGGAGAATGAAGGAATGTTTCACTTGTAACGGAGGACATTTTGAATTATTTTTATAAATAGGCAGCTACTTAATTTTTTTCTATGTTTTTCATAATAAAGTTTTAAATAAATTCAGACATTTTTTAAAGCATTGTTATAATTGATGAATCGTTGATTTTAGACTATATATACCTTATATGAAAAGTCTCGAAACGGGAAAATTGATAAATATTCAAGGGGTTCTATTTGAAAAAAACAAAAGATATACCCGTAACTTATTTTTGACGTCCCCGGTATACAACAATTATTATGCTTCATAAAGCTCCAAATAGACCCTACACCTTTTGTATAAATATATAGTTTCTCTTTATCTACAGAAGTTGCCAAAATAATGGCTGTGATATTTAAACTGGGACACCCTGTACGTAAATTTAGACCCAAATCACACGTTGTTAAGTGTCTGAAAATAGATCACAATAATAAGTTCTCAAATATCAAAACTCTCATTATTGTCTTTGATTTCATGGAAGATCATACCCATTTCGCCGTCAATGACTTATTGCTTACCATTTTTATTAAAAATAATAATTTACACATCTGATGCCTCTGCCTGAACGTCAAATGAATAATTCATATTCATACTCGCAACATGCACATAATATTAAACTCGAATCCAGCTCTAGCACTACCAGGTCAAAAAAAATGTGTCACATCCAGGTGAAATATTAAATACGGAACCGCAGATCCGGGCGTTTTTTCCTCCTCCATTCTTTCCATGCCAAGGGAGAGCTCTCGTTTCCAATTTTTGCGTCTTTGTGTCGCCGAATTTATCGTTTCTTTGGATGATCATTAATTATTTTTCTTTGGCCCATGCGTTTGATAAGGCCCCCGGCTTCTCTTAGTCTTGTCACCGTTTCGGCCTTATCTTGCACTAAATCCCTTTGATAGATTCAGTTTTTCTTCAGTCAGGATTAATTGGCTTTTTCAGCTCTCAGTCAACCATTTATTACTATTGTCATTGGGGGACTGTAAACAAATAATCCTGGAGGTTCTTTTGTGCTGAAGATATTTCTGAAAAGTAATTGGTGCATTGCGTGGTAATTTTAATTAGTCGTCTTCGACGAAATGTAAATATGCTCTTCCAATCAAAATTCTTTCAGCGCATTCCTACAGTTGACGAAAGATAAAGTTTGTCTACCTCATGTAGTTCTGTTTTTGTTTCTTGGGCTTATTTTGCCCCCCCGTTATAAATAGACAAAATCAGTGCCGTACGCGAGTTCAGCCTGGAGATGTTCAAGTCCCTAAAATATATAAGTTTTCAGAAAGCTCGAAAATGATGTTCATCAGAGAAATACCAATTTATCGTGCTTCCCTTTTAAAATATACATCAAAATTACACTATTAGAAGAATATGGGACGAAAATCGAAACGATGTTGATGTGAAAGGCGGTAAATTGATGTCAAGCAGAGTACATAAGAGAAATGCGAATTTGAAAGACTCTCGATATAAATCTTGTTCAAATTGTATTTTTGAGTTTCCAGAGCCTCAATAGAGGCATCTCGGGCCAACCTAAGATCCATGTCTGTCGATTAGAGCAATAAAGCTCACCCCAAACGATTTGGAATTTTCCTAAAAATTTCCAAAGCGGCGGGAAGCAAGTACCCAATTTTAATCAGTTTTCGAACTTTAAGCGCCGATCTTTTAGAAACCCGAAAGGGAATTCCATTAAAAATACAGATCAAATTAATGGCCTCACTGAGCTCTATCAGCCTGCACTGGACGAGTTGCGTTCTTTCCTTCAGTTCTTGAGATATGGACTAGCTGGTTTTCGCGTTTTTGAACGTGTTTTGAAATGAAGGTTCTTAAAATTAAATGTTAAGTTGCCGGAGCTCCAGGGAGGTGTCCACTGTAATATCTGTCGGCTTGAGCAATAAATATCACTCCAAACTTCCGAAATTTTCTCTACATTTCCAAAGAGGCGGAAGGTAGGCAATTTTAACCAGTTTACAAACTTTAAGCGTCTGAAGACACACAAAATGTAAATTTAGGTGAACATTCAAAATTTTCGTTTGCAAATATACCTTCTTGCCATCATCTAAAAAGATGATGGTTCTACTTAGCATCACCTAGGAAGGAGATGGTTCCACTTACCGTCACTTAAGAAGATGATGGTTCTACTTACCATCACTTAAGAAGTTAATAATTCTGCTTACCGTCTACTTACTATCACGTAAGACGATGGTAAATGTTTGTAGGCACGGCACTGCTGAGGTTTCATGTAAAATTAAATTTGAATCACCTATGCTCAGCCATCTATTTACATTCCGAAACTAATTGCGCCATGTTAGCGTACTTTATTAAGGACGCAGCTCTTGCAGAATGTTGGATGACATCAAAAGGCGGCCTTAATGTCTGTCACGATTGACATAGTGCCATGGCGTATCGCGATTTCTCGCATTCGGCTGCGAAGACGACGTCCAGCTTTGGTGGTCTTAAGTTACAAATTTCCGCAGATTGTCGAGATCGTTAATGTCTTTCTTTGCATTTTGCAACCAGACGCGAATTTTGGCCGCTTCCATTAACTCACATATAAATAAAAGAGGACCTATAAATCAACGCAAACAGCAGCAATTCGAGAACAAAAGTTTAACTAACTAAAACCAAACGAACGGGGGCTGGAATAGCAGAAGGATAATAGAAAAGCTGGCTCAATTAACATACTCTGTTGTTGGCAGCAGAGACGATAGAGTTGCGGAATAATTGCGCACGCTATTTGATTTGGCATTTCGTTACATTATCCACCTATTTGCCAATGCTAATTTCGACTTGAGAGCAGCCCCTCAATTATTCACCGATCTTTGTTTGTCCTCCTTTGATTTGGTAGTGCTCGTTCCAAGAATACGCAATTGAAAAATACTTCGTTATATTAAATGCATGTCACCCAGTTTCCCCCGAAGGAGGGTTTATATTTCAACGCCCTCGAGTGATCAAGAAAGGGATTCTTATATGGCCCACTATTTACTGGAGTGCCAAGGCAGAGCCCTGCGTGTGTCGCATATAAATCGTCACCCTTTGGGAGCAAAAATGCCGATTCATGATTCGACGACGTCCTCAACTTTGACACTGTTCATTTAGGGCGTTTGCAAGAGCTGACGGGATGCTTCTCAAAATGATTACCTCCGTGGAATATGGGAAGGGCTCACTCTCCAACGTGAAAAAGACATAATGACGTCATCGAAGACTTAAAACTTAACCGAAAAAAAACAATGTAGTTAAACGGATTTTCAGAAATTTCGGACTTTATTAAGCACCTCATTTCTGATTTCCGAGAATTCAGATTCAAGACCGGGCGCCTTAATTCATACAAGGAATCAATTTGGACGGTTTTGATATGAAATGTATGGAAAATGAGCACAGGAATATTGATACTGGAACGTGAATTTTAATAGCAAAAATATTTTTCCTTAATTTTAACAAATAATAGGACAGTTTTTTTAATCAAAAATTCCGTTGAGTAAAAGGTTTCATTCCGCAGCTAGTTATATAATGAAGGATAGTGCCTTCGTTTTATAACTCAGTTGGTTGCTGTAGCTTGAGACATACAAGACGCAACTCGAATATATTCAAATGTATGTCACTTCCTTATTATTTCTCAATCATACCTGGAATCCACAGCCTTTGCTCAATTTGAGGGAAAATTCCGGGGCCATCGAGTCCCCCTGCGGGTTTATTGGATATTTCCTGGAAGCCTTTAAACGTGACCCAATTGCAGTCCGTAGAAGACACAAAGCACAATTCAAAGCGAGGGCTATGTCTTATGGAAGAAACTCAAGAATTCGTAACAAAAAAGAAGAAATTGATGTCAAAGCTTGCTCTAAAGTAGCATTTGGTACCCTCATATAGAAGGTGTTCCTATTTGTACCGTTTTGAGAGAGAGTACATTCCCTGAATAGATAGGGAAAAACTGATGTAGGAGGCGCTCAAATTTTAAGAAACCTAAATTGGTGAAAATTGCAATTTCAATTGGCACTGAGATACGGGGCGTAAAGATTTTCGCCAATAATTGTTTCGCGTAACGTTTCCAGGAAATTTTCTTTAATTTTGTAAGAAACGGGTTCATTCAAGATTAAACTAAACCCCAGGGATTAGAAGAAAATGTTTTTGAGAACTCCTTGCAGGTGTCAAACCCATCTTGCTAAACTGACGTGTTTCTCATGCAGATTTCATGTAAATAACCTAAATCCGCTTTCCTGCCATCAAAATTATAAATGTGTTTCACGCCGAGCTATTCCGACGATTTTACATAATTCTCGGTAACAGCTCAGCAAATAATAAGTACCTGAGCACGAGTAGGTAATCTTAATGCACCGAGACTCATATCCATCAAATTCTTCTGCTTTACGCCTTTCTGCGAACTCAATATCTGCCAGAGCAAAGAATTAGATTTCTTATGAGAATTGATTGGTCGAATTTTGAAACTTAAAGCTGATTTTGGGAATTCGCCTTTAAGCCAGTTGATCCTCTTGAAATCGTTCCTCCTCCAGGAGCTTGATGTGAATTTTGCCCAGTTTTGTATAATTAACCATCAGTCACTTATTGCCGCTTGGAGTGAACTCAGTTGCTAAGGGGATATAGAAACTTTTTAATATCTCTAGTCATTACAAGTTCGTTCCACGAACGTGTCATATTTCGATAAGTAACTTTCCGAATCAAGCCAATTACACTTCCGAAGAACAATCTTGTTGTGATGGAAAAGTAAATCTGACTTTCTCAGCTACGTCCTAAAACTTCTTCATCCCGAACTTATAATGGAGTTTACTGAAAATCCCCGGTAATCTGACATAATGAAGTTCCATGGGTTTTTAGAGAAAACAACAATCACTAATCCCGTCGATAAGGCTCAGACTTCCACTTCTTCAGCCTTTTGTTTCCAACTAGCTTCTAAGATTTGACCATCAGCTTAGGTCCTAATCCGCTCCGACCCCGAGTGACACAATATTATCTAAACATAAATGAGGATCTATTTGTCGAAGTCTAATACCCAAAACAAACCACATGGGCCCACAAACAAGATCCAATAAGCAAATGTATTAATCACATTGTCCACGGGTGGATAACGATTCCTTGCGGTTGTTGAGGGCTGAAAAGGGTCCCGAATCAGCGCCGGTGTAGTCGTCCTTAAATTGGATCAAACTCGCTTCGATAGGCACGAGATTCGTTAGTGTAAATGAGTTTTTTCGAGATGAAGAATGGAATTTGAGGCCACGGAGAATTGTCTTTGTTTCTGCCTCAGTTGGCAGGATTAAAGTGGAACCTTTCAAGTTTTCGGATTATATTAAACCAACAACAATAATTGCGAGAATCCAATTAAACATTGCAAAGATTGCGTCAAACAAATATTGTCGAAGGAAAGTTAACATTCCTCGGGCGAAAAGCCAAACTTCTATAGCGCTATTAATATTTTAAGGGCAACAATCTCAAATTAATAAAGTTTTCACCCAAAGTTTTCTATAATTAATATACATTCTCGTTCCTGCGTAACAAGATACAAGGTTTAAGCATATAAATCGGGCTCGAATTAATTTCTTGAGGTTGTGGTCTTTGATGGTTCAAAAGCCACTTTTAACACAAAAAAGTTGTTATACAAACGATATCTCTTCAGATAGATGAGCAAAAAAAGTGTTGTTTTTGCTTTCAGACTTGGGATTTTAATAATAACAAATGTTTGTGTACGGTGCTTGTGCGATGCAAGGTTAAAAGTTTATCAGGTAAACATTGGACTTGAGAAATAGTTGTCGCTAAATTAGGCAGTTATCCACAAGAGAGAACACATTTAAATGTTGTATAGAAAATAAGCAGGACATTTCTCTTTTAAATTTATTTATTATTAGATATTATTATTTAGGTGATAATCGGGGAAAAATTCTTATGAATTTGTGTTCGGAAATGCATCTTAAGCGCGTTAGAACCTTTTGTATACGTCGCCCGAGAAACCCCGTTTTTCGGAAATAAAAATGATAATTCAATGTAAATTGACTCGCAAAATGCAGTTTTTCACGAAAAAGGTGAATTTGAAATCTTTTTACCAAGAGTATATTTTTTACTTAAACATGCCCAGATTTGTGCTCTAGAACTCACAATATTTTGCTAAATACACGAAGATCGCGTATTTTTAGTTCAATCCGCATCTGTATTTTCCGCTACTGATAGCAATGCAAATGTGATGCTGCCAATGGGTTTGTAATAAATTCCAACCACCAGTTGCAGAAATTTATTACCTAAAATGCAACTTTAGTCGATTTCGAGATCTTAAAAATAAAATATTTCTTAGGCGCCAATTTCGCTGCCCGAAATATATGCACGTCATTTTCGGACATCCTATATTTTCAAGTATGAAGAAAAGTAGAAAATTTTACCATTATCCCATCAGGATATATCTAGAAATTCATTGAACATTCAGTACTCTGACATTACGTTTCAATCTCTGTTAGTATAACAAACATTATTTCCTACGTGTGCTTCGAAACTAAACCAAAACTACTTGGAAAACTTTTAAAAAATACGGCGTTCTTGGGTCCTCCTTGTATTGTAGAAGTTGGTTTTTGGGGTCTGATCCTTTTAGAATTTTGTTCTTAAGAGTTTTTGGTGTTGACTGGAATCTTCCATCAGTTTAATACTCGAACATTGGAGAAATACTCCTATACAACATCACCGCAACATACGGAAGTGACACCACTAAAATGATGAATCCGTCAGCGAATGGAAGCATAAGGATTATTGCGGACTTCAGGAACTGTAAAATATTCTTGTTACCATTAAACTGATGAATGATGCCAATCAGCACTACAACGTCTTGAGAATAAAATTCAGAGGTTGAATATTTCCTTTCTCATTTCGAAAAGGGCCACACCCCACAAACCAATCCTCCTAATAAAAGCACTATTAACATATCTTGAAAATCGCAGATTGCAAACTACTATCAACAAGAGATCATGCATGAGCGCGCGTGCTTTACACACTCATATCAGTGCGTAAAGTCAGCTTTTTACACGCGAATCCAGGAATGATAAATTGCCTCGTTCAAGATTAAAATGTGAAACGATGGGAGATTTTCTTGCAGTCTCGGCTCAGATATTCAGAGTGTTTAGACATATTTTCGTGGTACAAGATGTTTAAGAACTTTATGTACCTATTTCAGGGTGTGATTCAAAAGAATATGGGTTCGCAAACAGGAGTATATATTTAAACATTATTATATTTTCAACAATTTTGATTCAACTTGAAACACATGCGAAAATCACTTATCACATTGGTGAGACATTGTGCCACTCTCCACTTTAAAAATGCTATTTTCGGCACTAATTCACAATGGATTATTTCCATGCTATTTTCATATTAAAGTTTTTCGGTCCCTCCAACGCGATACTTAAAACTTGCTATCTTATTTCTACGCCTGAAACCCTTAAGTCTATCTAGCAAGGCATTTAGGAGCGTCGAAATCCCTAAGTAACACCTTCTGAAAATAAACGAGAGAAGTGTTCTAAACATCACTAGAAGACAGACCTGACAGCCTGACTATAGACTATAATGGGCCAGAGTATTTTGTCGTACTTCTTTTCCCTGCTTTGCGATCATTAGTGTTAGTGTTTGTCACTGACAAACACATGTTTCAGGTAGGGTAACTCTATGGGGTGGCAAGTATGACTAATGGCCCTTTTTTGATCCTCCTGGGGAGATATAGAGTTTTATGGTGCAAACTCGAAGGGGGGTATTGATTTTTTTATACAACAAGAAAATGCATTCAGAGGAGGTTTCTTGAGAGTATTAGAAAACTTGCATCATTCGTCTTTGTAATGCTCAAATTTCCAATGAAAGTGAATTTTAAAGCACTCAAATTCAGCTTTAAGTCGCTATAAAAACCCATTTTTTTCCAGAGTACAGGTACTGGTGTTGTGGTTTCAATTGAGGGGAAAAACAGGACTGCGCTCGAAGTTGGGGCTTCCCTCACCGAAAACGCAATTTATCAACGACGAGAAATAATAAAAGTTAGTCAATTTATAAACGTCGAAATACCTAGAAAGCTGAAATGATAAGTTGCCGTTGAGGTTTTTTATTTACTTGTGCAGAACGTGTTATTATAGAATAGATTGGCCACCGTACAAAAAGAGAGGCGTTACGAATAGACAATAAATTAGGATTTTTTGGCTATTATATACGGCGGACTTGCACCAAGAAACCTCCAAGACCATCAATCAGCAATTCATCGATACATTGGAGCCACCCAGTACCAACAGTATAATAATTTTCCATGGACGGCGTTTTTGTCCTGACGAAAGTTCGAAAATAATGATTCGGTAGGTTTAAGATCCATTTTATTACACGACTACTTGAAAGAGTATACACGAATTTAATTCTTGGAGACACGCAAAATATGACAAACTCGTGTACCAAACAAATCCGGCAATAAATACTTAATCCCCGCATGCAGAGGCTGTGAGGGTTGAAAAGCAATTTAATGTTGCGCTGTTGTGTAGTTCTGGAGGGCTAAAATTAATGAAACATGTGCGGAATTTGGAATAAAGTGCGAAAAAGAGGAGGGAAAGCATGGTTTTGTGACTCACTCGGCATTTCGGGACCGAATTCCGGGTGGTGATTGAAATTTTATCGACACAAAGACGGATTTTTGTCTGCTTACAGGTCGAATAAGTTCGGATTAAAACGTACTTTTCGTGAGGAGCAAAATCGGGAAATGTAAAAAAAAATATAGGGGCTGCTCGCAGAACGTTAAGGGCTATTAGGTTGACGACTGGCCCTCATTGATTCTTCATGATAGAGCAGTGGCGTTCCAACCTGAAGTAAGGAGTTCTGCAAACCTTATTCGAAAAATGTTAAGTTTTTTACTAATTTGTGCCCTCTACAGTATATTGGGAACCAGAGCTGGAACGCAAATAGATTTAGGTCTGTGCGAACTTCAAATTAATTCAGAGATTGCTTATCGAATATATTGAAGGTTTTCAAATTATGCCAAAAATTGGATGCGGGAACGCAAAAGGGAAAGGTTCTGAAACTCAACGCCCTGTATCATTGTTAAAATTCTCTCATTCGAGTATTTTAAATTGGCGAATTTCGGTTATTCTTCTAGAAGAACGTAGGGCACCCTGTATACTTATATATTTAATATCCACTTATTAATCAAATCTGCTTACCCATGGGAAGTTGGCTCCCATTTTTGCATTACAGTGAAATACCCAATCAGTATTATTACTGAATACAATAGTGCTTGCATTGATTATTTATCTAGCTCCAACTAGCCACGTGAATTGATATATTTCACAGGACGCGTAGCGGATGTAACAAAAATCCCATTAACTTTATGGCTGTTTTCTTTTCTATCACAAAACCTATCATCCTAGACTATAAACAACAATGTATAACGATCGGCAAAAACTCGGGCTCAATTTCAACAAACACAAAATCTCCGGGGCTCTATTTTAAAATAGATAGAGCTACTTCATCGAGCCGTCGTCGTACGTCAGACATACATCCAGAGCTTTATGCAAATTTGTTGAAGTATTCCAATTTTCGTTCGGCAAACTCACTGCGCTAAACCGTCTATTGACTGAGGAAGTTAGATGCAGGGGAAATAGCTGATGAGATGATAATATGAAAGTGCCTGGTTTTGTTAAAAATATCGCGAGGGTTTACACTGGTTTACGAAGATGTTATTAGTAAAAGAAACAAAGGAGGTATTTGCAAGTATAACCTAATCCGGATTTCGCCTGAGATGGGCAAACAATGGTCCAAACTCTTTTGCTGACAGCAGCCGTCGTACTTCCACACACGGCTTAACCAAAGTTATTCCTCCGCCTCATTGTCGGCAAAGCACCAACGAATATGGTAAATTCCGCAATTGTTAAACCGCCATCGCTAATGTTTAATGCTAATTCTTCCCCGTAATAGAGATAGCAACTTAAACGATTAAAATGTATGAACGTTGTTGTATGTACAGCTTGTCTATTCCATTTGTACCCGGGCAGATAAGACCGACAGTTGCCCGTTTATGCAGGCAGGTAGAGTGGTGTTTATTTAGCAACTTTGCGAGAACATACACAGTGATAAATCTACTACCCAATTTCTTACCGTTAACCTATAGAAAAAGTTAACATGTTAGCCCGAATAAATGACCCCAGCAAAAAAAATATCTCCTCGGACTGTTGACATGGAAAACATAATGATCTTTCGTCAGGAAATTCTAAAGTATAGGAGGCTTGATGTCTGCGGGTTTTCTTTACTACCATTCTTGGTCATTTATCACTCCAGCAGTAGCAGTTTACACCCCGCTAAAGTTAGTTTATTCCCGTCCGACACAGGATTAAAATCCATCAAACAATGGAGTTGTTTTGTGTCTCGAAAGACGTCATGCATAATTCAATAAAGCTACATGTATTGGTTCACCGAAAACTCAAATCCGCTTTGCACAATTCCAAATGCAATATTAATTTATGGATAATAACTAAAATGGCTGTATATTTACGTCCTAAATTGTACGGAAATTATTATTTTACATATTCGATAATTTATCATCTGAATATAAATAAAACGTTTCTATTAATTAACTGCCATCGTGTCGAGGGATTTAATTGAAGCTCAGCTTTATTCAATATATCATAGGTGATTACATATGAAAATTGTTGTTTCATGTTGTTCATCATTGTCTCTCTTCATTGACGTTTAGACGGACAATTTTCGCCCCAATTATCTAGACCAAAAACTCACATAACATGGCAACTGACTCGAGAACGTCTCATGTAGGTATGTGAGTAAGCTCTTTTATTTTCTTTAGTAAGATCAGTTTGTCAGCGGCCGCGTGCGACACGTCACGTCAGATGCACTCACTGACCAATCCCCGGGGTGGCTTACTGGGCAGCAATTAATTAACCTAGAGGATAAGTTAGATTTTTTTTATATGCACTAAAAGGAAGTTCTATGGTACGATAGTAAAAAGAGAAAAAGAAATCCCTAGGGGTAAACTCCATAACGGACACCCTGTATAGAGTTGTAAGTCAGCACTTTTGTGCCCCTCCCAGAAAGTACATGACACCAAAAGCCTCGTTATTTAATTCTCGCTCATGTTTCGTCTTCACTTTCGATTCACATGGCTCAAGTTCTTAACCATCAAAAAACTTAAACATAACTTCAAAAATGAACGTTTCCGAGTTTCTCTGGCTCTTCCTTATTTTCAATTCGACGCAATCTGGCAATAACTGGAGTGTCAAGTTTGTGTGCACTTTAACACCATTAATAGCAAAATTGCCAAAGTACATTTTAGCGAGTTTCTATACTTATAAGCAGCAAAATAGGGCCAAACGTGCCGCACCGTTCAATCCGTACAAGGCCATCGCGTTCAAAGTGCATTGCAGTTTCTGCAACATAACCCGAAACAAATTGAATTATTATAGTGAAATATGCACCGGGTTATGGCATTTTGCAAGCCGCCATTGTCAGCTTCCCAGATGCAAATAATAAACCATTGTGTCGCAGAAGACCTTTGTAGTCAATCAAAAAGCCGAGAGATATCGCAATAATTCAAGGGAATGTGCACAGTTTTCTGCATGGGAAAAAATCAGCTTGAGAATTATGGGTGTTGCACCGATTACGTGTTTGAAGGACAATTTATAAAGAGATATTTATTGTTAGGAGAAATTTTAACAGCTTCTAAAATATAATTTAACATTTGGAGCGAACCTCCATGTCGGTCTTTATACGGAATTGATGGCTCTTTAAACTAAAATGCAAATGCAATACACTCTGATGTTCAGATAATGAACCAAAATAATTAACTCTCGTTCAAACTGCAACACATACATCAAATTAATATTTAAAGTGCAAGTGACGGCCATTAAAACGCACCAGAGTATAACGGTTTAATTGTGAATTTGCACATTTGGCGGCTTGATAAAACAATGGACGGAATGAGAAGGGCCTAGGGCGCGCAAAAAGGGACTGAGCATCCATCAAACATGTAATTTTAAACACTATTATGAAATACGTTCCTAATTAATAATAACTTTGGTGCATTAAAATTTCGTTGCTAAGCAACAGAATTTTTCTTTGCCCCACTCCCTCTTCAAAAAAAAAACAAAACGAAACAAAATAGCTGAATATTTTTCTAGCCCAGGCCTATATCGCTAGCCAACAAGATATCGGAAACTCTCCATTCTCTCTCCGGATTTTCTTAATATAATCTATCCGGACGGCAATAGACTTTTCCCAATCGACGATAATTCGCGTAAATCTACTTTGGCTCGATCGGCCCGCCCTTCGGGCCCTTTTCCTTCTTTTGTCGGGCTTTGTTGCGAGATTCCGGAGCGCCCTAATCCGGATTCCGGGCTCCGGGACCTCGGCCCAAAGAAGATTTGTTGGCCGGCCAAGAGCGGCCAGTGTATAGAAAAAGTTTAGTTATTTAAGAGGTTTTTATCTAAAAAATCTTTCGGTGGTTTTAGGAGCTGTTTATCATTATTGACGTTTCTCCTGCGTGTCGTGAGATGCTCGAAATGAGTATCATGATGTGAAAACGGGGGTAAATTGAGTTAGGGGAGCAGAATATACTTTTGGTTCTTCATTCTATGCAGATAAAAAATATATAAAATATAAATATATTATAATATATGTAAAATATAAATATACATTTTTGTATTCATAGAAAATATTAAATTAGGAAATATTTCATGTTCACCGACATCGACTGTGAACTTTAATTTACGGGAAATTCTTAAACAATGCCCCTTTCTGAACTGATTTCATGTCTGAGAAATTGACTTCTCAACTTTCCTATTTAACGCTTCTGGTTCTTTTTTGTTTCGAGGACTCTTTCATGTCCAAAAAATTTTTTATTGAAATTTATTGGTTTGAAACTTTGAGTTTGAAAATATTGGCCAAAATGATTCCTTTTTAAAGTGACTTTTTTCGCGAAAAATGGACTTCTAACTTTGGAACTAACTTTTCTAATAAATTTTTTTAGTTTTTATTTTGTTTCGGGACATTATTTCGGCAATAAAGAGTGCTATGAAGACATTTTCATTTTATATCCATAGACTAGGTAATTTTTTTTGGAATCCCTCGCGACCTACGACGCACAAAAACGCGCTTAAAACAAGATCGGTTTTCACCTCGAGATTTTCCAACTCGATTTACACCTTTGAGGCGGGCACCCTTGGGCAACTGTTAAATGCGACAAACATAGCTCAAACGATGCCCTTTTCGATGCCACCGGGTTAGTGCGATATGGGATCTGTTACGCCCTCGCATGGATCCAGCACTCGTAAAACTTGAAATTTTGGAGTTCGTTTCCATGTATTTATACTAAACCGCACACCACCTAAAGGCATCAGAAATCCACACTCCCTAGTCAACCACCAGACCAATTATGGATAAGTTTAGGAGTTAGATTTTTAGGAAAGCACATTTTTTTTAAATAAAAAAATTCAACTTGGGGATGCACTTCCTTGCTCCGGCTTTCCTCGCGGTAGCACCTCTAGAAAGACGTTTTGAAGAGTCGAAACATCCTTCTTCGAATGGTCTTCAGCCGCATAATTTACGAGAAACCCCCTCTCTCTCCGCTGTCCCTAAAGCCCAAAACAACACAAAATTCTATGGCAACTACCTCGTAGATCTTAGAAGAGACAAAGATAAGGTAACTACACGATCTCCTCGCGATTGGATAACAAGACGAAGGAAAGATTTCATAAAACCAATACGTGTACCAATTAATAGAGTTTTTTACAATCAAATGATTCTACTGCCCCGTTACAGGAAATAATTGATACGCCAGGAAAACATGCTCTCACGCCTGATGGTCTGAAACCCAATAAATTTGTCCTAGACTGAAGGTATATAAAATTATCCCCGTGGAGATACAATCAGACCAAGATTAAATATTCAGATGCCTTACAAAGAGTTCGTGATTTCG
This sequence comes from Euwallacea similis, assembly GCF_039881205.1. Classification (NCBI taxonomy): domain Eukaryota; kingdom Metazoa; phylum Arthropoda; class Insecta; order Coleoptera; family Curculionidae; genus Euwallacea; species Euwallacea similis. The sequence goes on from NC_089609.1 coordinate 5,768,322, forward strand.
AGTGACCATTAAATTATGTTGCGCAGCCTGCGTTAGTTGTCGAACAAGACGAGATAAATAAACTGAAGGACAACAAAAATGCATTTAAAGTCGACAAGTGTCGGTTTTGGTGCATGAGATTTAGAAAAGCAATGGCGTAGATGAAGGAAATTATTTATATTAATAGGAAAAATGTCTGATTTTATTGCATTAGCCTAGAATGTAATAGTTTTCTTTGATTTCAGGTAAGACAACATCCTCTAGACCCGCAAGGTGCCGAAAGCCAAGGATGTGTGCGTAAGCATTCATGATTCACTGTGTATAGTACGCTCGGCTTAAAAAACGTAACTACGATAGTTATTCCTCTGGCTAAGAAATATATCATCAAAACACTTCCTCATAAATTTATCCAGAGCCTTTAAACCAGAGATGGTTTTGTTGCAAAGTTCTATTTTGTAGATACGAAGTAAGAAAAGTGCACGAAGTGCGAACTTTTCTTATCGACATTTTGTCAACCAATAAATCCAATAAAGCGCAGTCCGGCAGCAGGATTGCAAAACCCACATTATCTTAAATTTTCTCGTATAATTCCATATCGATATCTTTTTAGTCATCACAGCGAATATCCTTGGCTTCAGTGGTCACGAGTGTTTTAATAATAATTGATGAAGGAAAATTGTAAAATATGTCTTTAAGGCGATGGTCACCCAAACAGCATTTCCAAATTTATTGACCCTAAACTGGGATATCCAGCATCGATATAAGATCTTAAATGAATTAATTTAGGGACAAAATAGCTCTCCGAAAAATTGATATTTCGCTGCAACCTTGCATTTTAATTGGACACCCTATATTTTGTCCATGTAATGGAAACATCTATCTTTCCTAATTTGTCTCATAAACATTGATTTTTGATATAATGACAATGGAGCATTATTCTTGCAGTGGCGCATTTATAAGGACTTAAAAACTATTTAAAAAAACGCATCATTAAACTTTTTTACAAAGGCACACATCAGTTGCCTCCATTTTTGAAATTCGCAAAAATAAGCTTTTCCATTTCCTGGAAAAACATAATATTGCATTGCATTTGTGGTCGCCTATTAAAAGACAATACCTACGCCTATGGCTAGCCTGAAACATCTAATAGGTACAATGTTAAGGAAGAGGAAGCAATAGCAGCTAAACTAAACATGCGACTAAGTCGTTTTATTGAGCCTTGAGTCGACAATGCCTACTATTCAGAAAGAGACTTGAACATCTGATATCATGAGATGCGTGTTTAATGTTCACAAATTCACATCGTATATTTTCTTTTCGTTGCTCAATGGTGTGAACCCCTATAACAAACAGATTTATACAGGATATAAAACGCGTTCAAAAAATAGTAAATTATAATTGAATTTTTTCAACTTTTATTCTTGATCTCATAAATTAATTTCAAGAAACACACACACGTGGGAAGCATAGGTAGGCGCCGCACACTGGAAAAATGCAATGCATTTTTTGGTCGAGACACATCAACCTGATTAATTCGTCAAAGCAACCATCGAAAGAGAAGAAAATCAAAAAAATTTACCAACTGAACCCCTTTTAACCCTGATATTACCAATTGCTCTAAAAATTCTACAATAAATTAAAAATTCTGCACAATTCGCTCCATTAAACTTGAACCTCATAATAGCTTCCACTTTACCATTGAACGACAGGTGCCAGTTCCCTGATGGTAATCCATTTTCCGTATTTTATTATCAGATTTAATAATCGGAGGTACCTGCCGGTTTAATGCGTGGGCCAAACGACTTAGTAGGTACCATTATGAATGAAGACGTGCGTGCTCGTTCAATAATGTCAGTAATAAAGACGATGGTAATAAAATGAACTACGACCACCTAAGTGTGAGGTTATAGCGGCGGGTGTTAATGAACAAACCGGTTCATTATTATGCGTGTGAGTTGTTTATTGCATTAGCCCGTAACGATGTAAATGATTACACAATTCTTTTATTCACACTGATTTATTCGCTTAAGAAAAAATTTGCTTTCAAAGCGAACTCAAACGTTCTACAAAGCGGTAACACATAATTTCACGCCCATTTCTGCTTTCCCAAGCAGATTTCGATTCGACTTCTTTCGGGTCGAACTATACCTGACCTAATTTTATTCTGATGTTTGATGAGACTGACTTCATTCATATTCGACTATCGCGATTTCAAGCATATTTGAGTCAGTTCGGCTGACTTCAATCATAGAGACGTCTTATGAATTAAACTAAACTCCCTCTGATCACGTGTTTGTGGTATTTGACCGATTTCACGCGCACTGTATTCAAATGAGCAAACCTGATTTCACACAAATACGCCCTCCAAGGTGAAAAGATTTCACACAATTTCACCAGCATTGAGATACACCAAGCTAATTTCAGGGTCATAACGATTGATCATAGTCATGTTATTACATATAGCGATTTTACGCATGTTTTATTGCGTTCAGGCAGTCTGATTCTAGACCAATATGAGCTAAGTCAGATAGATTTCCCTTGTATTTCAATAAACCAAGCCGGTTTTACATAGATTTCATGGATATGTGCGGAACGAATGCGTTCAAATTGTTTATTGTATTAGCCTGTTGGTCACATATAAATAAATAACATCAGAATTTTTTATTCTCAGCGGTTTATTGACTCGAAAGGAAAAATGTGATTTTGCCTTTATAAAAGTTATATTTCCAGACTATTTTGTTGAACGTTTGAGCGGACTTGAAGGTACAAATTGGCCGTAAGGCATGGCACTTTATACGTCAAATGCGATGGTCGAGGAAATTTGATTATGTAAATCGGTCGCACGAGGTAAAACGGGCACTGAAGGATGAAACCTCAATATAAAATTTATAATTTTCTTCGGGAGAGAAAAAATAGATAAAGTGCATTCAAACATATGCCGTATCAGACGCAAACATGCATCATCCGTTAGCGTGAACATATTAACTGATTTTACCCCCATAACAGTGCTGTCAACTAATAAATCATCATTACATCGTGATTGATAGAGCTGAAAATGATGATCGTTTGTTGGAACAGGTGATTGAATATACCTAAATTCACGGCTGCAAAACTATATTATGCACCTAAATTCCTGGCGATAACAGAGAAGCGGATGGTTTTATATTATTTACAGTCATTATATGTGTGAATTCATGTGTTAACAGCCCTCCTACATGCTACATTTACTCGAAAGTCAATTAATATCAAAACCCTCGTGCGTTCGCGTGCGGGTCTTCGCAAAAAAACACCACCTGGTGCCATTGTTTATGGACGCAATGGAGCAAAAACTTTCCGGGGCAGGACTAATAACACCCCCGAAATGTAAAAAATAACTTCCCCGGGTTGCGTTTTAAAGGGTCGAAACTGCGCTCCCCGTCGCGCAAAATTCGATTATTCATATGCATCGAAAGGCTTATAAACATGTCGGTTTCCCGAAGCAAACGGCCGCAAATTCGCAACAAATTTATGACATCTTATTACACGAAGGGACGGACGTTGAAAAGGGTGAAAAACTCATTTACGTCCACTAAAAGGCCCTTTGCCCTGAACGAGGACATGGCCTCTGAAAGGGCATTAAAAACTAATTTATGGGGAAAAATTCTGGCCCGGCCACGAATCTCGATGGAAGTTGAAAGGTCGGAATTTTATTATGTGTTTATTAATGTCGTTATTAATTAATTCCACGTGGGTCAGTGATAGGGACAGTCGATCGATATCGAGTGTCAAATCATGATATCAAATCAATTTTGGCTTTAGCCAGCTTTAAGAGATTCCGTCTTGCCAGCCGGGCAAGATCATTTGGATTTTGCCGTTTAAAATTGAATTTAATTACCACCTAAATATTAAATAATAATTAAATTTTGAGTTTTAGTGTGGAATGTAATTAAATCCAATGGAAATTAATATATATTATATATATATATTAATATAACACAAATTTTATCCAAATAGGAATATACTGTAAAATCTCAGTTGTAACCGTTTAACACAATGATTAGAATCCACACAAATGTTCCCCGAGCCAGACAGATTTCACATGTAATTTTATCCAATTTAACTAAACCAACCTTAGGCCTACTCGCCTTTATAATTGTCTGCAAATATCGTCTGCAGTTATCCGGATTTCACATACCAAATTGAACTAATCTAATTTCACACAGGTATGCCACAGAAATTTTAAGGCCCCGATTTCATCTACATTTTATCCCACTGGAATATTTCACGCGCTTATAAGATCACGCGAGTTAGTTTCCAAATTGAAGTAAACCACCCTGTAGTCATAATAATATACCGCAATAAACACAAGGAATCGTGCTTTTAATGCACCAAAGAAGGCATGGGAGCGCTCCAAGACCCCATTAAGTCAGTTTTTATTTTCCTATGTAAATTACCCCTCTTTTATCTTTATGTTTCAAGCACTTTATCCTTAAAAAGGTATTCAAAGATCAAAACATCACAAATTTAAAATTTCATCTTTCTCGACTCGTTTTTTCTTTTCCTGAGGAAACAATGTATCTTGAAGTAACAATAGCCGCGGCAAAAAGGAACAAATACTGACGGCAAGCGATATGATGAATTGAAGGACTTTTGAATATTCCATTTGATTGAGCTCATACATAGGTAATGGGTAATAATCTTGTTTTAGTTTAATAGTGTGACCCAAAAATAACAATTATCACCCTAAGCCCATATACCGTATTCTTCCGGTACACTGGTGCGCACTTAGACAAATAGGGCTTTTAGCACTTCATGGTTTATCACTAGTGACTACAACAAGCCGTTTAAAGGAAATTCCAGGCCTGCAATCAGTCGTTATTTATTTGTTTGTGCCATGTTGCTCTAAGACAACATTTATTACTCAACTAACAAGAGATAGCGAACGACTTCACTTCAGTTTGTTGTCGGTTTGAGTTTCTGTGTTGTCATTACGGAGGAGACAAAAACAAACCGACTGCCATTTGTATAAAATTCTTTTAAAGTGTGAAATGATTGCGTTTAAGGTTCTCGGAAACTTATTTATTAATAGACCACCCGCTGATCTTAATTCGCTACTTCCATTGAGCATTTATTCTATACAGAGTGTTCCTAAATATCATGTACATACGCAAGGGGTTAAGTCTTTAGCGCATTTCATGACAAAAAGTTCATATAAATATAAGTCCGCAAACGCCTCATTACCTATCTACAGTGTGTTCAAATTAAAAAAATAAATGAGTATCGTTAATCAGTTACGATATCGAATATTAGATGCATTTGAAACCGTAAGAAATACTCCGGGAGCATTCGAAAAGTCCGGGCAGTTTCAACAATTGCTGTAACGTAGTTTCCTTATTAACATTATTATTATTATTATTTAGGGCGATCCCGGCTTTAATTTTTAAAATTCTTAAAAATAGAGGATTACCTAAAATAAATAATTGCTTACCCATAATAAATTTTAATCTCATCTACATAACCGATGCAAATACGAAAACACTGCAAAAGGCCAAAAAGTTCCTAAACAAAATAAAAAAGTCATTTTGTATTTTCAAACCTACCAAAGGTGCACCGCGAAAAAGTTTAGGAGAAGAAAAGGGGGCTTGGCGCTTGAAACAATATTACCCTGTAGCTTATCAAAACCATTTGACATGACCAATGGTGTAAGTCCTACAGTATAAACTATTCTTCAAATTTTAGCTAAATATCTGAAAAACTGAGGATATGAGGAGCTAAAAAGAAAAAAACTGCCAAATTTCTGAAATTTGAACACTCTGTAGATAGGTAACGAAGCGTTTGCCGACCTATACTTATATGAACTTTTAGTAATTAAATAAGCTAAAGAATTACCCCCTTCCGGATTTACATAAATATTTAGGAACATGTTGTATGCATCCTTCATAGCGAATTTCACACACATATATGGAGTCAATATAGTAAATCTGACTTTCTGGAAATTTTTCCTCTAAACCCTTTTTTATTATCAGCTTATTTGATACCAAGCATAATCCAACCATTTTGAACTGACTCAAAGCCTAGAAAATTTCACACCTATTCTGATTCAAATTGAATTTCAAATTTTCGATCTTCTTTATATTTTGCTTACGTGGAACTATACACAATTTGATAAAGATTGAACAAATCCATCACAAATTTTCCACTTTAGGTTGCCTGCGTAGTGCCAGTGTAGGCAAGCCAAATTTCATATAAGTTTTATCTGAACTTAACCGATTTCCATTCAACAACCGATAATCATTCAATTAACTTAGCTGAAAATCTATTATTTGCCGTATCACTTTGGTCAATCTTAAACTAAGAAATTCCTTTGAAATTTTAGTTCATTTCACACATGTTTTCTCACCAAAAAACTAATCTTATTTCACACATATTTCATTAAATTGGACTGTTAGTGAAAACCATGCATAGGTGTCCCTGTGCCGCACCTAGCCTGAACACGCATGATTTGCAGTGGTCTCTTACGTAATTATCTTATTAATTACCAAGGTAATTACCCTAATTAAGTCGTTTAATTATTAATTAAATGGATTTGATCTCTAAACTTGTCTAATGCACTGCATCGCATAAGATTTCAGCATACCACAAAATCCGTTTCGCCAATTAAAGTTTCATAATCTGCTCTCAGATAATATCCCCAACTTCCACAGAGCTTATTATCAAGGGAGGGAGATTCGGTTACGGTGGACCTACCCCTGTATCACATTATAATCTCTGGAGACAGGCCATATCAATCAGGTATTCTGGATGCAGTCATTGTGTTTAATGCAAGAACATTTCGATGGTAAAAGCATTTTCTTTAAAATGGAATGTTTAATAAAACAACAAGCATATGCTTCTCAGGCTAAGCCCTGTTTAGATATCCTCGGTTATGCGTCGTTTTTCCTCGCTTTCGAGTCGGGATTTTGATATATCTCGTCCATTTTTTTCTGCGTAGAAGTGGAAAGTATGTAAAATGAGATGGAAAATTATTTGTATAAAGGAATGCCAGAAAACGCGATATATCAAAACGATTTTTGGCATCGTGCCTCGGATTACGGTTTTTCTCGCTCGAGAAAAAATTCGATTTAAATTTAAATCAAAAGTGACAACCAGGGATTTTCTTTTTACTTTTCTAGGCGAACGAAAGACTTTTGTCTCCAAAAATTGTACGTCTCTGTTTAGGTTTCATTTAAGTAAACTTGAACGAATGCAATAGAAAAAACACTTAGAAATAAGTTTATTTTTTCACTTCTGTGTTATTCAACACTCTGAACTTATTTTACCTCTCCCTTGTACGTTTCCGACCTAACACAAAGCCTCCCACTTTCGTCATCTTAAATTTATGTAAAAACTTCGAGGCAATTTTTCTTGGAGGAAAAAGAAGCCCTAAAAGGGACCAGCCATTATAAGGGCGATCTCTTTGAGAATCTGCATTTTATTGTCGAATTTATGAGCCACTAAAGGCACTTCTGGATGGGAACTAACTTCCGAGATATTAATACCAAGGCACAATTGGAGTCATACGTTATAATCAAAAGCCAGTATGAAGAGACACATTGGAACTGCATTGTTTATGGGTTTTCTAAGATATTATCGGCTTCACTAATAAATTCTTTTGCAGCCATATGGTTCTGGGAATTAAATATGCAACAAAGACGGTACCCAACATCTTTATTTCTCATGGGTTTTGTTGATGTATGTAGTGTAGTAGCTTCTGCTTGAACCCAGCTAGAATTTTAAACATTTTAGCGGCAGGAACAAAGTTTTCGGGATTATTTAGCGTCATGTAAACGTCCAGATAGCGAGTTTTAACCAGTTCTTTTAACGGATTATTTAAATTTTGAGTGACTCCTGAAATTACCAGATGAATTTTTAACATCCTCATTTATCATTTGCAGTTTTACAGATATGAATGTTTAATAACACAATTGCCTATACTATAAGTTGTTTTTTTAATTATTACGGTAGTTAAAGAATTCCTCTTTTTCCAGCCCTTGTTCTTTCATTGAATTCCCAATCAATCTGGAGAATAACTTAGAGTGTTTTAGGCAATCTATGTACTGTTACAAATGGACTCGAATTTAGGCATGGAAATCAGACATGGAATAATGCCCTTCGATTGATGGATTTTCCTTGGAAATACGAAACGCTTTACATAGAATTTGCATTATTTTTCCGTAAAATAGCAATTATTGATAGCGGAAAGGTGGATTTTCCAAATACTCGGAATCTACTTGATAAATAATGAGGTGCCAAGAGATTTCGTTTATGAATATAATTAACTAGAGATAAAATTGGGGGCCATTAATCCCCTCCATTTATTATTCTTAATCCATAAACTTCGCATATCCTTTACCCAACCTCCTTAATTTTGCAAAGATAAATTGATTAAGTAAAGAAAACCGATATTGCCCAGAATTGTATTAATGTAACAAAAAATACTCTTGCGGTAGTCAACCTGCTGAACTAATATGATTTAATTAAACAATTAATAAAAATAAAAATAATAAGCTAATTTCATACTTAGACTGAGCTGCAGTTGAGATTATAATGGATATATGCTGTTCCAACTTATTAAAAATCGGACGGTGCCATAAAAATATATTATATTACGTGACATTGACAGCAGCCAAATTTGACATATGAGTGATGTTAGGAATCTAGCATATGTCAAATTTTAGTAGATGCGTTGTGAATTCTTGTGAGTTTAGACATTGTGCATATGCCTACTAGTAACTCTAATTTCATACATATATCAAATTCGGAAGCTGTCCCTGTGCATTCTATAGAGGAGCAACACAATTGATTTTCATGACACCTCCCGATTTTCAATAATTTCGAATAACGTACGTGAGGTTATTAATAATTCTTCGAATATAGAGAATAACGAACAAATTCAAGAAATAAATATTGACAAGCATATCATACAAATGAACCAGGGGATGCCGCACATCTGAACGTTTTTGCGTGCAAAACTTTTTAGCAATCCCATTCGTTTGTTCTTATTACCTAGCAAGCAACGTATGTAATCCTAGTCGGTTTGCGTCCATACATAATCAAAAGAACATCATGATTATAAAGCTTTTGTCAAGTCGAAAGATTAAATACCGAGCAGGACACAAAAGCTCGAATTTGCCCGAAATTATTTCGGACAAAAACAAAGGAACGGCTATGTTATCCGGAATGGGCGTCGGGACGCCCTTATTGGACGGCGCTCGTGATTTATACCTTCCAGTTTTTTCGGTAATAACAAAACGACCTTACCGGTAAATTTATAGTTGGAACGGATTTTTGTTTGTTCTGCCCGCTTGTAGTTTGTTAGTTATTTAGGGCAGCTGCCGGTTTTCTAACTGAAAGAGTGCTCGTTTGTTATTACGAGATTTTGCCCTTTAAACGGTGCCAGACTTATGACTGGGAAAGTTCCTTTTTTCCCCGCGAGGAAAAAGTAGATGTGGGACACTATATTGCAATTTTCCGCATGCTGGGCCACATTCAAATTAGCCCATTAAGCGGCAAACTAGGGAAAATCGAAATTTACGCCACAGACCTCGAGGAAGGCCACGTCTTTGGTTGCTGTTAAATTAAAAAGGTAGCAGACTAATTTATGGCCTTCATAAAGACCCGTGACGCCTTTGGAGCTAGCTTATATTGGAAAATATGTTCCCAGCGGAGGTTATCAGAACATATGGCTAACTGCTAGAATATAGAAATGGCTTGGGCAAAGATTTATTCGAAAAGTTCTCAGTTTAAAGGCCTATTTTGTTCAAATTTAATACGTCCTACATTCGGAGAAAACTTTTATATAGGACGCTCGTAAATTTCGGGCACATGTCTAAAGGGCTAAGGTCAAGCCATTTTTGAAATGGCCAAATGGAGAGGCTTAAAAGAGAGTAGAAAAAGTTATTGGTTTAACTATAAACCCTGTAAAATATCAGGAGTGTTTGAGACAATGGTGGTTGGTTTGATTTTAAAACTCCTAACCCTGGTGTGTCGGAATATGATTTTATTGCCTCGAACAAAAATAAATAAAATATCTAAAGCACTCATTCGTGAATGGATCATTTTGGATGGCACATTTTCCATATTTTTCTATTTTTTGGCATAGTGGCAAATAAATTGATAACCAAAATTTAGGCAAATAAAATCATTTCAAGGAATCATTTTTTAAATGCAGTGTCCCTATATAACGACTTTTTTAATTAAATAAATTTAATTTTTTGTAGTTCAGTTCTAATTTCCATTTCCATCCACCAATTTTATTAATGTACATACCTGTTTAAAAAACTTATTTTTCTGTGAAGTTTCCAAGGGAGCGTTTCGTTGAAGTTACCGATTACAATATAAAAACCTAATATGAAGCAAAAACGATGATTGGAAAAAATGTACAGAAAATAATATTTCATTAACATATGTATTTTCAAATGATTCGAATACTTTTATTGACACGGTAAGCGCCACAGCGCCACTGGTCAATTGAACCGCTTGAAGTGGGTTCGGACAGTGCCCCAATGCTCATATGAACCGCCAGGTATTTAGTAATAAATTATTCGCAACCGAGGCTAAAGGTCCGCTTTTATGGTGATGCGAAAATATCTAATCGGTCCGCTCTGGTTTAAAATCATTATTTTGGACTACCAGGCGTCGAATGGAGAGCTTTAACACTGAACCGTAATATGACATAATAAGCAGCCCAACCTTTTGAATAATGAAATTAATAAACAGTTCGTTGTTCTGTACTCAGATAAAACAAAAATAAATAAAGCAATAAAAAAAATGAAGGGAAATACTGTGCTAGTTTTGAATAAATTGCAGGAAGAATTAAAGATGAAAAAATGCGCCAATTATGCCTAATTTAAAAAATACAGAAATTAGATTTGAAGTAAATAATAAGTGAAGGAGAAGATGCTGAAGCAGGAAAAATAGATAAGGAATGTTGAAGTCATTTAAGATCAGAAAAAATGGATGATTGAATTAACGGTTCTACGGAGGAACTATGAGAGGAAAGGAAACTGAAAGAAAAAAGCTTAAACGAAGGATAATTAAAAGGTCAAGGTAAAAATTACTTAATGTGATAATGTATTGAATCCCAATCCTATTTCTCGTTTCCAAACTTTGGTGACAATATATTTAGAACCAAGCATTGCTTTAAAGCCCTTAAACTTCTCAGATCATGTACGTTACTTGGTTAAAGTGTTTACATTCTAGTAAAACTTCCAGCGCAGAGCAGCCACTAAATCCAAATATAATTTGACTAAGACTAGGAGTCCTCCTTACACGCTCCGGGATAAACCAGCAACTTATTACGAAACTTTAGAATAAATTGGCCAATTAGGAACAAACATAAAGCGTTTAGTACCTGAGACCATTTAATTAACTTCTGTTATACCACTAGATTTGTCTCTTATGTGTAAAATTAAAAATTTATTACGCGAACGACAACAAAAATCGTTCGCTTTCGCTATTTTATTAATTAACTAATTATAACGTTTTAGTTTAATTGGCGCAATCAAATGAACTGAAAATGTTCGCGGACTGCGACAGAACAAAGCCATAACGAGGGTGCGCGATTTCCCACGCTGCCTCGGCTAAATTTTCCACAATTTTCCTCAAACCGGGAGGAATTTCCAAGCAACTTTTCGTCACGTAGAAGCCGAGGACGTGCGCCTTCAATTTCACCAATTTTATAAATTATGTCCCCGCTTCATTCGATTAGAAGTTGAGAAAAGCGAGTTGAGGATTAAAGGAATAGTTAGTTCATTTTTCTACGAAAAAAAATTCTATTCGGAAATTCCGCAAATGAACGTCCTCAGCTCCAATGATGTATAACTGTTAGTTATACAAATTGAAAAGTTTGAATAATTCCTAATTTCAGGATCATCAGTAAGTTTAAATGGAGGGGTGTTAAGAGTCTCTATAAATGACAATACGGTAACATCAAAGCAATTTCGCCTCCTTTTCTCTGCGAATTACACTTACATCAATTCAGCATTTCTGCAATTTACAGCAGACTTTTTTATCTCCTCTTCCTTCTGAAATATGTGGCGCGAAGTTAAAAACTTTGGACAAACTTAAATTTCACTTTGAAGTTCCTGTTGAAGTTGCCGAGCAATTAGAGGCGTAATTTCTTTTTTTCCACTGTCTCTCTTTGAGGGCGCTAAACGGAAAAGTTCTAAATGACAAAAGTCTCTCGGTATAATCAGTCGAAAATTTACAGGAATTACCTCTGGGTTGATGAAGGCGGAGACAAGTTTAAAAGGTCGTTTCGTAAATATTAGCATTTTCAGTTAGCCGCCTTAATGATAATGTTTAAATAGACAGCGATTTAGGACGGGAGTTTTCAAATTATAGAATTTTACTGCTCCTTAAAGTCATCACAAAAACTAAAAATGGAGTATTTATTGTCACTGGAACTGACTTTTAAAAATTGCATTATAACTAATGCAGAGGTTGAAAAAAAGATGTTTCTTTTTCTCTTTCGATATTTTGTATTAATAGATTTGTTTTTGATATATAATATGTGAAACAGTGTGGTCTTCGACATAGTGAAATTCTTCCGTATTCGGTGTCCTCTATTCTCCTCAGACCATCATCAATAACCATCTTTCTTCGTTTTCAAAACCTTCACTTATTATCATAATACTATGGATAGGCGTAGAAATGAGTAGTGCATTAGACATGATATATATAAAAATACTTCCCATATTATTTTCTCAAGTACTGTAAAATTTTCACCTATAAGAGAATGACTTGATTCTAGAGGTAAAAGGCGCTGATGAACATTGTAAAGCGATGTAACACACTGTCTTATATCTAGCATATAACTAGTGTGTAGTATACATGTATAGCATATAACATATAAGATTTTCCTCAATATTTTAGGACCATGATAACATTTTCCAATTTTCAAAACAGTATTTTACCATATTAAGCTCTGCAAAGCGAACTTGCGATATTAAGCTCTGACTTCGCCTCTCTTATCGTTTCCAAGATAATGTTGTTCATCAGGATTGGATAAGATGGATGGATATATAAGGATAATATTACGCGTAGAAAATACGTGACTATCGTATAGAAAACCTCCTTACGGATATTACTTAGTGATGCTTTCAACTTTAATAGTTTTCATTGCCTAATTGGGACAAATACTAAAAGAAGAGCAGTTATGGCTAATGACACATGAGATGAATAAATCACCGCGATTTTCGACATGCAATAAATCAAGGATTTGCTGCGTATGCTAGGCTAGGGGTGTTTAAACTTAATGCAAAAACTACCCGTATTTCTCAACAGTGCTGTTCACTCTTATGTGGATAGCCTTATTTCTATTTGCTTTCTACGTCTATCTTCGAGCCAATTTTTCAACATCCTTGAGAATTAATCTAAAGGTGACTAATGGATATTTACGCAATTTTTCTACCCTACACGAGTCGAAATTTCCCCCATTTCCCACGACAAAAACTTTAACTACTCCACTGACCCAAATTTCCCTCCAAATCAATTTTGTCTAAACGATCCCCCAGACAGCATTGCTTGTACCCCCAAAACGCACCGAAATGAGGTCCTACATCACGCGGACGTAGCTGTCCGGTGACAAATAGTTATCAGCAACTGTCTGTGGATTATAAACTTTCCCTCGTTAATCCGCGACACCCCAAACAATCAGCCCTAAAATTCGAGCTACACGGCAATACCGACCAAATTATCTGATTGATCGATAACAATTTTTCGCCGTCCATCGCTCAATTTCGATTTAATTTCATCGAGATGTTACGAGTTAATGGTTATTTTAACGAAACCGTTTTTTTGACACCGAGGGGTAAATGAAGCTGTCAGGTCGACGGAGGCAGGTAAAGAGGACGCAAAGTTAACAGTTTGCGACATGACCGAAAATGGGCCTTTTGGAATTTTTACAATTTATGTGTGGAAGGGCTTAAAACAGAATATTACACCTAGCTTTGAGACTTTTGAAAACCTCCCTTTTCTGGCGTGTTTTAATTAAATTTCGCATGCGTTTTAATGAAGCTAATTATGATGCTTTAATTGCAAGCGACCTGTTAAAGCCGTTAACCCAAGCGATTATTACGAAAATGGTTTTCACCTATAAAGTACTTTTACATTCAATTGGTGTTGCACTAAATATTTAACACAACAAATACCAGTACTTTCCCATTTAGGATGTTATAAAATATTTCGTAAAACTGGGCCTGGTAACTAATATCAAAGCGAAATTCAAGTTTTAAACTTTGCATACATCCAGGACGACGCAAGTGTAGGCACGGTGGTTTTAAGCTCGTTTAAAGAGTTAAATCCGAAAGTTATGAATTTTCTAAAAGCTGCTGCGGCAAGATGAAACGCTCATTTTGTTGGAAACGAATATGAGCGAGATAAATTGTAACTTGTCACAATTTAGTGTCAGCTTTCTTGGTTTACTTGATGTAAATAGAGTAGTTGTTTAAAGTATAAAGATAACATGAGACGTATAAGTGTCACTGCAACTTTAGCCTTTTCCAAGGCAAGAAGTTTGATATTACATATGTTTTAACAGTGGAAGTGATAATTATTGCAAGAGTTTGAAATTATGGACACCATTTTGGCAAGAATCTAAATATCTGAATGTTGATTAGTTTTGCAAATAAACTGAAAACCAGCATCGACTTACCTGCTTTTTGCAACTTTTAGGATTTAAGCTCCGATATGTCGGGAATCGACGGAGGAATTGCCTCAAGGGTGCGTTAAATTCCTCTCAATAAAGATTCGCAAACGTGGTTGCAACAGTTCTTTTAACTTCTAAGGTACCAGGTTAATATGATATCTCTAATCGTCCGATTTTTAAAATTCATTTAAAATAAAGATGAATCAAACTCCACAGATTCAGAATCGCAAGTGAGAAATCCCTGTTCAACGTAGGGCCCTCAAACAGTAGAAAAATTGCTCTTAAAAAAATTGAAAATGTTTCGCAAATTTGCACTTACTTTATCACAGGTTTCAGCCTTTCAGTGCCGGTATCTCTGGAACTCGTCGAGGAGTTACGATAAAAGAACCACAAATTAATCGTCAAGCTCTTTTACTAGCTGAGATGCCGGGTCTCTAACCTGAATTACCCTATTTCTCCATTTGAAACTACTTCTATAATAAAGATTCCTACATACTGCGTCTCAGGTCCTCAATTGAAGAAAATATTTATGTTCTATGTAGGACCAATATCATTCGCTAATACCAAAGAGAGAGACATTAGAAATTTCGAAAATATCCGGAAAACTTTCAAAGAGGAGAACCTTTCCTTTTTGCCTTTCAATATGAGCAGTATAGAGCGACGAATAGCGCCTGAAAAAATCTCGAAATTTTCTGGTATGTGCCGCATACCGGGAACGCATAAAACGTAAGGCTTGTACCATGAGATGTGCAAATAATGCTTAGATTCACAAAGATGCTAATCATTTAAACATTTAAGTGGATGTCGCATGAAGTACCGCACAACAAAACAAGATTTGCTTGCTTTATTCTTCTGGTTAATATCAACTTCGTGCTGCATCCCTTTAAATACATTTGGTTTGCGCCATTATGTCTCCAAGCAGTATTTACTGGATATATTATGTTGAATGTTTTATGTATCATGAACCTCTGATATGCAGCCTACCTAAGCCCTGTCGCACACCAGATCTGCATGAGATGTAGCATGAGATTTTCAGCATTGCCGCTTGGTGTACTGTTTGAAGAGATGTGGCGCGAATCAATTGAACCTAAACGAATGTCGCACTCAGTATTACGAGTAAACCTGAACGACGTACGGAAATGTTGCTCTGGAACATTTATCCAAGCGGTATTGCTCATGTGTGATGCATTTCTCTCATGGATCTCTGGTGAATTTTATACTTGTCTTGTTTTGTGAATGTCTGAAGTAAACCACATTTCAATTAGCATTTAATTTCGCAGTCTCTTATTATTAATTTAAACAATTTCCCAACAAAATTAGATGAAAATATAAGGTTCCACCTTCAGGGAAACCTAAAATTGATTGTCATTCCTTGAGGGACTTGAGAGCGACACAGACCTTCCAAGGGACAGTAATAACGTTACCGAAAGTAAAGTATATAGGAAACCTCCTAAACCCTTGTTTCGAACCTTAAGCCTTAACTACAACGACATCTGTTTTAATATTTGATACGATCCGGACTTGAAATTGAAACGAACCTCTACTAAAATCAACCACTTTCTTTAAGCCGTGCCGGATCATAAAGCGATAAATATAATCTCGGCCGAAGCTCTTTACGCTCGAAATGATTTTTCCGGTTTCTGGCACGAGTGTTAGCAGGAGCGTCCGAAGTAATAGTGATAAAGAAAAAATAAAATAAATAAAAGCTGCTTTTGGCTTCGTATTTTCACTTATTGTAGAGACTACCTCCAAGCCGGTGCGGCGAAGCGTGGAGAACACTGGCGAATTAAGCCATATCGGGGCGAAACCATCTAATACCGCGTTAAACCGAGAACGGTGAGAGATAAGAAGTGTTAATTTAACATTTTGCCGGGTTTTTGTGGAGTAGATTGGCTATATTATTCCGGGGTTTAGGAAGGTATTTATGGCTTCCAATGGTCCAACCGGACAACCGCGGAAACCAAAACTTATCTAAACACTACAGTTCTGTATTGAAACTGATGCAATACGTGCACTACCGCTCATATGTAGAGCACTTAATTAAAAATTTTAAATAAGCATGTTTCGAAAAAAAAATGTCTTAGAATTAATAAAATATATTTCTTGTTTATCCAAATATTGTAAAGGTGCAAATATATTTTGTTTATGTCCTTTTTTCAGACTATTTTGTTTCTCGTGGGGTTTATATGTGGAGCAACCAAATTGTTTATTTATATTATTGTTTGATATCGACTTTGCTACTCACTTGGCTCACATTGGCTGAAAATATTTCAAGATGCCAAGAGGTGTTGATTTATCACATCAGTTAAAAGAAAATATCTTTAAAAAATTGAAAGTAGTGAAAAGAAGTGTAAAGTTGCATAATATTTAAATTGAAATAAATCAGTAATATCAAGGGTGATTTTTAACTTTAAAAATAGACGAACCTTAGATGAACTTCAGAAATGCGGCCAAAAACGAGAAATTGATAAAGTGATGGACAGAAGAATTAAAATATTGTCCATCCAGGATCCGTTCAAGAGTGCAAATCGTGTACAACAAAAGTTATGTGTTTCAATATCGATGAGTACCATAAAACGAAAATTAAGAAACGCTGGTTTATATGGAAGAAAATCGCAAAGAAGTTTTTCATCTCAATGAAAAATAGAAAGGTTAGATTGCACTTTGCGAAAGAGCATGTAAACTAGTAATATGAAAAATGGAAAACTCTCCTTTTCTCGGATAAAAGTTGATTTAAATTGTTCAAATCAGACGAAATTTGTTGGGTCAAAAAACCAATTAATGAACGATTTAATCCGAAAGATATTAAATCGACGGTTAAACATGGAGGTGGCGGTGTTATAGTTTGGGGGTGCTTTGGTGGGTTTGGCATGAGTCCTTGAGTAAAAATTGATGGTATTATGGATCGATATGTTTATGAAAATATTCTAATACTAAATGCTGTCCTGGACAGAAGACAATATGAGCCATCAACGGACGATAACGAACCGAAGCAAACCACCAAATTAATTAAAGTGTGGTTAACGGTACATAACGTTACTGTGATGATTTGGCCGGCTGAAAGCCTCGATCTGAACCCCATAGAGAACTTTGGGATGAAATTGATAGAAGAATTCATAAGAAAAGAATAACAAATATAGCGGATTTGTTCAAAGAATGCTTGGAACTCAATATCTGAAGATTATATTGAAAAATTACTAAAGTCTATAAATAACAGATGTTGGGAAGTAATTAAAAATAAGTGATATGCTACTAGATACGAAATAATAGATTTATTTGTAAGGGAAAATATACGAAATATTTTAGTTGTTTTACTTTTGACCCATATGTTGTAGAATAATTTTTGATTTACCTTTTAAAAACATTTAACAAATAAACTTTAACATTCGTATATAAACTTTTAATTTTAATTAATAATTAATGTAATAGATTACATCAAATTCATGTTGTTATAGGAAACAAATCAAACTTAAAAAGTGGCTTTACATATGAGCGATAGTGTAGGTCAACCTTCATTATAAGTAGAAGCTTTCTTTCTTATTGTCGCTTATTATGCGACTTTTGCCGCACATTTCTTTCATCCTTGGCGATTTCTTAAGTATGAAGTTTTACCGGAGAACTTGACATCTTTATTGTTCATCTCGTCACCCTTCCTCAAAGTTGTATACAGAGGCATGAATATTAAAAGATGTTTCCTCGCCCGTCTCTTAATACCCCTCGCAGAACGCTTTTGAGGGGAAAACGCGAAACGATCTTTTATCAAAATGTTATTTTGGCACAATTAATAACGAGAAATTGTGCCAGCCGAACGCTCATACAGAAGACCAAACCATTAAGGGCAAAACGAACCTTAATTAAACAAAACAATTTTGGTTTCCAGGTTTCACCACTTTCTCTATCTACCACACGCAGTTTTTGAGGGAATTACATCTACATGCGTATTATGCTTCACAGTATTAAATCAGCCCTTACAAATGGAAATTCCGTGGAATTAATTCGACATATACATGCGAATTTCAATCCGATCGTGGCCAATGAATTAATCTCGTCCTATTACCGAAACGAAACATCAATTTTCGCAATTTGAATATTCACAATTTCGAGGTAATTTGTTCAAAAACAAACTAACATCGGCATTGTGTGATAATAATCGACTTGGAACGGTCATTGGCCATGGCGGCCAAATGTCGCTCCATAATGTTTATAATCAGGTTTGCAGTGAATTTAACTGGCATTGTTGGAGATTAATCACTGCATAACAAATGCGACCTTTTGATACTAGAGGTGAGGAATGATTATTTTGCCGTTAAATTGTTGCATCGATCATTAGCGGCTCGATATAAACGTGTACTTGTGCTTCACAAACGTGTTGTTCTACCAGGGAGTTAAGTCATCAGTTAAGGGCCCAAATTACTCACAACACGCAAATCCAAACAATCCCTTTCGTCTGTAGATTTACACGAGGCAATCAGCTATACTGTTTGCTTAGGACGGCAACTCCTTGGAGACCTTGTTTAGTTTTTTCCCTCCTCCCTTTCCCGCCCTTTCTTATTTGGCCCTCCTTGTTTGTATTCATTTGCTATTGTGAAAGGAGAGAGTTTTTCTGAATTTGGCAGAGTCTTGGGAATAGGAGGAACATTTTATTTCCCTCTCAGTAAGATTATTCTTTATAATTTTCCGAGATATAGCTTGCAATAAGTAAAAAAAAGGGTATACACGATGTCCGGAAATAACGTAGAAATGTTTTGAGAAGCGATTCCAGAGATTAAAGTAGCAGAAAAAGTCCTGATAAACATGCCCAAAAAATTATCCCCGGAAGGGGCTAGAACCCCTTAAAGGGGGAATTCTGAAGATGGTTTTTTCGCGATATTTTCCAAACGGTTTGCGTTAAAATTATGAAATTCGATATGCTGTAGTTGGAACGAGGAAACTTTTTTGTGTTAATGCTGGCAGTCTGTAGTCAGAGGTTTCATATACAAGAGGTCTCCTACGTAAATGTTGCCTAACTTTTTTCTTTGAGACATTTCTTAATTTTTGCAATCAAATTATTGAACCACAAATACACTGCTGGACAAAAAAATTCGGGCAAGATTAACATTATATTTATTTTTATATATATTTACAATTATTCCATGCACTTTGTATGCATATTATTTATATGCATTAAAGCAAGCATATTTTGCAATTTTTCCTCAACTTTTTCTAATATAATTATGCCAAAAAATAAAAAAGTTTTATATTATAATTTTCTAAAATTGTTGTTATAAGCTTGTCTGGATTTTTTGTCCAGCAGTGTATTTTTTAATAAAAAAGGTTCTTTTATTTCATCTCTTTAGAATAAACCATCTTCCAGATAAGTGTAAAATTGCATTCTAAACAACTTTTTTTAGTCGAATTATTTCATATCTTTAAAAATACAGACACTTTATTGGTAATGATTTTTACAAATGTGTTTATTAAACACCCTGTATAATACGGAATCAACTCATGTTTTGTACACCATAGTTCTACAACAAACAGGACTCAATCCTCAAACGTCGTTCGAAAATTAAAAGATTTTTGGTCCATTTGACCTCTTGTTACATCTATTCTGGGACCCACTGTATATCCTTATATATAAGCTCAAGCAATTCCTTTTCTTGTGACTTGCGATTGCACTGAGGAAGATTCTTGTTTTAATCTCCAAAATTCTCTGTTTCCAAATTTAATAAACAACGGTTGCTTACTGATTCCAAATTACCATTCTCTTTTCTAGTCCCAGTGATATGGATGAAAATGTTACTCGCGCTCCAAATTACCAGTAATGAAGTGTCTCTTTGTGTACACACCAAAAGGTGTTTTCTTCGACTCCAAACTATATTGAAGTTGTCTCTGTTCGGACACGAAGTTACGTGAAATATAGTTATCTTTGCGTCTCAAATTACACCGTAGGAAAATCGCTTTGAGTTAACAAGAACCTCAGCTCCCTTTTGGATTTCAAAATACATGGAAGAAATAATCCTTAGATCTTAAAATTAGATAGAGGAGATTATTCTCTGAGGACAAATTCAAAAAATTCAAATTGTATCCTCTGTTAATTTCAAATAATGTAGTTCTCCGAGAGATCCAAATTACAAGTGAAAAAGTTGTCTTTCTATTTCATATTATAGACAGAACAAATCCCTTCGGGTTCCAAGTTATTATACATAGAAAAAATATATTCGAACTCCACATTACAAAGAATTATCTAAATTATTCAGTTCCCCTTAAAACATTTCCCTTTACCTTCAGATTGATGGAAATGGTGGAAAGTATTTTTCCATAAAGATTTAAATTACATGGAAGAACATTTTTCCTAGTACCAACTCGAAATTCTTTTTTAGTTTGAAGACTTTTGCGACTATGGGTACTTCATGATTCTAACAATTAGAAGTCTTTCCATTCTGCATGCTTTGGAACTTACATATATGAAATATAACTAGTTTTTTGCTGGAAACTTCTTGAAGCCATTGTTACCGACTAAGATAGATCTATCATTCTTAACAGTAACAAACTTTAGAGTACATGTTGCTGACACCTCATTGTCTGAATCGACAAATTAGCGACGAAAATCTGGAAACCGACAACAAGGAGCCTTCAGAATCTCCGATTCCCAAAAGCATAACGTTTCCATTGTCTATGATGAATTATTACCCGAAATAATAACCGGGGAGCGCCTTTTCTGGGGCGAAACTCCAATTTCGCCCCCCTTTGTCTGACGCCTCCTCTGGTTTCCGGAATAATGCGAAGCCCGTTGTGCCGTATAACTTCTAATAATTATAAATATTGTCGTTTTGGAGATGCGGCAAAAACCCTGAGAGTCTGTACTTTGAATTTCCGATGAATGTGCTGCAGAGGCAGTGGGGCAACATCCAAATCTGAGACAAAATCTGCCAGGTTTTTTAGTGCTTTGATTTATGGAGTAGCAGCACTCTTTACTCTCGTCCAACAAGCAAACACTTTGGAAAATATACAAGTAGTCTACAGTATGAAGCAAAAAGGGGGGGGGGGGGGGGGATGCAGATAGAGTCATAATAAAAAGAGTAAGTTGACCAGCGAAGACATGTGCGTAACAAGAAACCACAAAAAATTTGCATGCGAAGAGATCACTCCTCTATGATTTTTACACCTCAGTATTACAAGAATTGAGCGTCATACTGCGAAAAATTATGAGAATGCGTTTCTCTTAAACAGACACAAAACTATTTCAATTTTTACAACGAAATGCTCATTTGTTACACCCACTCTCGCGATGTAAATTTTGTAACGTTGTGCACGTTATGCACCGAAACCATTATGAATGCACACTTTTAACAGATTGTTTCTGAGCAAAATATGGAAACACGAGCTCTTTCCCATTATGGTCTCCCTGCAATTGGGGACATTAATCTTGCCCTATTCGTATTATGGCGTTTAGCTTGATAGGTCTTCGGGACTTTACATGTTAATGCCCTTTTGTTCCATTGTCCGCGATTTTAATGCCTCACTCCGCTTCCAGGAGGTATTTGTCATGTCTGGATTTATATGGCAGTTGGTCAGTGCAGTTTCTCAGAACAATACGGTTGGGATAAACTTTATAAATGAGATTCGAGAAGGTGCTCAAATATGTGTCGACAACTTGTTGAACTTTGAAAGAAAAGATGTTTAAACAGTGATTTGGCTTACAGCACTGAGCTTCAGCAAATATTTTAACACGAAAAGAACTTTATTAAACATTCAGCATCTCAGGCAACATTATAATAGTTTGAAGAGTCTTGGCAGAAAATAAACTTTGCGGGTCATTAATATTCATTTTATGAGCTGGAAAATGAGCCATCGAGGGATTTGCTTTAAAGTTAACTATCTCTAATACTAGTTATTCTTTTTCATGTACCTCAAAAACATCACATTTCCCGGAAGGGAACTTTGATATTGCGCGGTTAAGGATTCGCGAAATGGTGATGCTCAACTAGGGAGCGACTAATGAGTGGAAATTTAAAATAGCCTCGTTCATTAGTACAGCGACGTTTAATTGGGTCGTTTAAAGTTAATTTGATATCAAACGGAACATAGATTTCAGAACTGTTTGTCAATTACTGCTATGCTTCAATCTATTTTTTTACGTACCATTTCCACAGAAGCATTGATCTGGTTTAAACGAACGACGAACTGCACTGGTCCTAGAAAATTACTAAATTCAACCCTTTAAACTGATTCGGGGTAATCAGGTACTCGAGAGTGATATAAAAATATTGATGTAAACGATGCCTAACCAGCTGACAAAAATCCCCCATAGATGATCTAAGCTCAAGGATATATCAAAATTCCACCATATCGCTTACGAAGTGAGCAAACGCGTTGCACAAAAATGCTGCAGCACGGCTGTTCGCTGAATGCGCCCGTTTCCAATAAGGTCGTATGCTCGACAAAAACTGTACTTCCATGTTATAATTACTTTGTAGTTAACCCGAAGGTTATTTATTTTTGCTCCTACTGAAATGACCTGTAAAAAACAGGCTCATTACGTATTTTTGTTTCAGGTAAGCAATAGCCAAAGCCCCCTAATAGCAAGTCCACCGGGTAAGAAAACCCTCTACTCGTTTCAATCAAAATTCCGAAAATGTGCCCTGCGGCATTCAATCTTAAACCACAACTTAGACGGTAGATGCGAGTGAGGGGAAAAGGGCAATAATTCGTAAAAACAAATAACGTTTTCGCATTCCCTTTTGGCCGGACCCTTCTCCCTTCGGTGTAAGTCCCGGCCACACGGTTTTGCCTAAAATTAAATGTGGGGTCAAAGAAAGCGTAAAATACGATGCGAGGGCCCGTTGGTCTAGACACAGGTGTTTGGTATCCTCAGAAGATTACAATGCCACTGTCACTGTTGTGGGCTCCTAGGATATAAAGTATATGCCGGGTGGTTCCTAAGGGTGTTTCGATATTTAAGGAGCTGATTCTCTGATTGAAAATGTTATATAAACGTATCTCCTAAAATACTTTCTAAGATACGGTGTATTAAATAATAAGACAAATAGAATATTTTTCTTTGTATTATCAAAATGGCGCAAGATATTTTATTGAAACTCGGTATATCTACACAATAGGCCAAATAGAGCATTTACCTTCTATTTAAAGAAAAATGCTGTAATCGTAGACGTGCGTAGGGGTTACCATGGTTAATTCTTATAGGGGAATGGGGGGTACGCCACTGGTATTTTCCAAATTGGATACATTATAACAGTTGCTGAAAATGACCGCTATTTGTCATAATATATACGTCTGTCCTTATTCTCATGATTCTCAAACACATTCAAAAATACCAGAGGTATTCAATATTAAGAAAAATATTTTATTTTTCTTAATATTTAACACGCTGTACCTCGGAAACGGCTCATTTTAGGGTGTACGTTTATATAACATTTTCCTGTTAGAACAACCCAAAGATTCAGTTCCTTAGATATCGGAACACCTGTAATGTACCCCGATGCAACAAATAAAAAACTTGGTCTGGTATTGGTCACTACTACGTACTTCGTTTATTACTCAATTGGAAGTAACTAGAAGTAATTGGAAGTAATTGGAAGTAACTGGAAATAACGCTCGTCTGTCTCAGGCCCATATTTATATCTAACTTATCAATTAAGAAGGTGGTTAAGTGTTGATAACTTAATTACAAAGAACACATAGCTATTGGTTGCGCCCCATTATTGAGTTGTATCGACCAATCTCATGGAAAAAGTAAACAAACTTTAATACAATACTAATAAATGAGTTAGTCTAATGTAAGAATAATACATTTTTGATTAGATCCACTACACACCCTTAGGGACTACCCTGTATAAAAATGAAATTAAGGAGTATGAAGAATAGGAAATCAAGTCGTATACTCGACTTGATTTCCTGGAGAGAGACTGAGAAGAACTC
The DNA here is from genome assembly GCF_039881205.1 of Euwallacea similis. NCBI lineage: Eukaryota > Metazoa > Arthropoda > Insecta > Coleoptera > Curculionidae > Euwallacea > Euwallacea similis. The sequence continues at coordinate 5,792,890 of NC_089609.1, forward strand.
AAGCTGGCAATTGACTGGAAAAAGACAAACTTTTCTGCTCTAATCACAATACAAGAAGCGTATCACTATAAAAATCATTTAATTACTGAGGAGATTACTCATTAGCTGGCATTACTCATTACTCTCGAAATAAATTAAAACCAATGAACACGTCCACTCCGGCAAATCAACTTGGACAAATATTTGAAAACGCAGTGATTAAACCGAGTTAATGAAGAATTAATATGCTTTGTTTGCCCTGAAAATTTAATACCATCACATGAGTGGGTGACACATTTGACATGAGAATAAATTCCGCATTTTAAAGCTGTGCAACTATTTGTCAACCCCGAGTGATAAAATATTAAACGCACCCGGCTTGAAGACGCTTTAATCAAGATTTAAGGCTTCCTAAATCTTCTGCGACACTAATTAAACAGATATTACCACTTACCCTTGAGAACCTCTCCCTTTTCTTACTATAAATCACTGCGTACTTTAATCAAATCCTTTGTATGTATTTTTAACCTCACTTGCTATATAGGTAAACTACCCCATCGGCGACAATTAATATCATCTTATACGATAGTTCCCGAGGGAAATGCAATATTAAGGATAATCTGCTACCCTTGCAGCCCTTAATCCGCCTAACTTGACTATAACGATATGATAACTTGAGGGTTAATGGCATTTGGATAAGGAATTTTCTTAGGTCTACTCACAGAGTGAGGGTTGATTAAGACATTTCTCGGTAACCACTGATATTCACTTTTGAGGAGGGTTTGAAAAGGGCCCATGACATGGGGTTCTATTGACTGATTACTCCAAACATGCATATAGGGCTCAATCCTTTGATGCAGCATGTTTTGATTCGCTCATCGATTTCACAAGGGACCTAATTGGCGAATAGCAATAAATGGCAGCATTTTAGCTCGGATAATAGTTTTTTAAACAATTTGTATTCGATTAACAATAAAACTAATTCGATTAATAACGACACGTACGGAAAACTGCGCTGAAATAATTCAGTTTGACACAATTGCTCGAGTGCTGCGCAAATAGGGTGCAGCTTTTGGCATGAAAATTCGCTAAATTTAATTATAGAGCCCCCGATTCCGAACATGTTGATGGAAGGGCTTAAATATGCTTCTAAATTTTTGTTCTATGAAAAGATATTTATTTCAGGAATTCATAATGGGATTCTAGATTCCCCGAAGGTACGTCTACGTCAGTGGTAAAAAGTGAGGAAAAAGAGAACACCCCCAAGTAGTCAGGGCCGGTTCCTCAAAGTCCCGCTAAACTGGATGTGCAGTAATTTACAGTCACAACTAACCATCAGTGAAAGTGTCTCTTTTAATTACGGATGTATTTAATATCTATAGCTGTCCTTACTTCACGCGTTTTTCAAACTCTAATTTGAACCTTCATCTGCTAGTTAATTGTTAACTGGCAGCTGTCGCTCCCTAACTGGGCACTGAAGGACCGGTCCTTAATCTCTCAAAAGATTGAAAGGAACATTTACATCGCGATTAGAATGAATAAAGAAACTCCCCTTCTCCTGATTTGTCAGTTTTAGGGCCAAATGTGTGAAAAGCTCCACTTGAGACTTAGGGTTGGCTTTGACATAAGGTCTGAGAAGAAAACGAGATTCCTTGAAATGATGGATAACTTGTGAGGAATGATAACACGTCCCAATATTCTTAATGCATCCTACAAAGATCGTGATCGGGAAAAAAGCCGTAAATTAGTCTACTTCGAAAAGAGGCATCGTAATATCAATGAAGTCAATTTTGGTGATAATTAAGTACAGGAAGTAATTACAGCAAAAGGACTGATCCATTGAGAGATAAACCTCCCAATTTTTATTAATTTCTTAATTTAGTTCCAAATTTAATTACCATCTTTTGAAATGTAGAATAAAATTTATTCATTTCGTATTCTCTTATTTATTTGCTGCTTGATTAACACACAAATTATTAGAGAGATGTCTGAAAGTACATTGTGTAGGGGGTCTTAAGTTTCGCTTCATATGAATTTTGAACGATTTTAGAAGGGTACTAAAAAATGCGAAATATCTCAGACGTTTTTCTCTAATTTTTGAACCCTGCTAGATTTTTAACACTCAATAAGAAATCTCGAAGAAGTTTTAAAATCTTATCAAAGACTCTTTTTGTTATTTTTGACGCAATTGGAGTTTGGAGGAGGTTTCTCTTCACGAATTTGTGCATGCATTTTTCAATCTCTACGTACTCAAAAAGTACTATTGCGCAATTTTAGGCTGCAATCTCTTCTTATTTTTCATCACTTTGAAGTAAACGAACGATTGGATACTCCTTTTTGAGTAGTTTTATTAGCTATTCACTGCTTTTAAGCATCCAATGGGAATACCTGCAAGAAACTTTCCAGTCTCATTACAAATTTGCCTGAAAAATGTACCTAGTCACTTTGAGAAACTCCCGTGCATTATTCCCAGACTAGTCCTAGTGCATATTTAATCCCTGCATTTGAAACAACCACTCTCCTAGGAGAAATTAATTTTTAATGCAGTTTCAATTTGGAACCATTTTCCAGCGATGGTAATTTCAAAAATACCCCTCTTCATCAATTATTCTTAACATACAGGGTGTTCAAATTTGAAAAGGATTCTAAAATTTTTCTTGTACGTGATTAACTGTATCAAAAAAGGCAGATAAATCCAAAAACACAATAATAAAAGTTACATAATAACAGAGATATGAATTTTTTAAAATAATTTGCAATAATCAATTTTGAAATAAATGATGATTATTTTTCAATAAGAATGGGCGTAACTTGCAAATTCTAAAGCCCCGTGCTAGAATTGTCGTCGCGGGTGCTTGAAAACGGTAACAAAAATCTTCCAAATCACATATTTTATGGGTGTATACCTTGTTTTTCATAAAACCCCATAACCGAAGATCGAGGTATTACATCGTGTGAGAAAGGAAGCCATGGAATAGGACCACCACAGCCTGTAGACCCTCTAGTGTAGTGACTGACAAGAGATCACATAGCACGACAAATATGGAAAACTACTGGTGTCTGATGAATAATTAGTGAATACACGAAGGCCAAAAAAAAAATTAACTGATTAATTATTTAGAAAATCATATCTCTCTTATTATGCAATTTTAATTATGGTTTTGTTAATTTATTCGATTTATCTTGAGGTGGTTAATCACCTCTTAAACACCCTGTATACAAGATGTCTGTAAACATAGTACCATAAATACAACCACGTATTCTAGGTCCCAAAATATGACGAAAACTTCATATAAACATATATCGAAAGGTACTTCGTTTTCGATATACATGGTGTGAAACGTTGGTTCCTGAGAATTTTATTAATATTTTCCAAATGTTTTGAGATAAATTACTGAAATTTTATACTTTATTATATCTTTTTCTTCTCTTTTCAAGTATTTATAAAGAAATTGACCTATTTTTTCAGGGGAGGTATTATAAAACAGGGAGGTAGCTTTTAAAAAGTACCTAAACTTTTTGTACTTAATTTTATTGAAGATTTTAAAGGAAACTATTAAATTTGAAGATTTTCACATAAAAAGGGAACTTTTATTGAAAGTCGAAATTTTCAAGGGTTTCCAAGAAAATTGAGATTTAACAAAACAGTGGATAATGTGTTTTATTAAATAAACGTCAGATTTAAAACCCTTTGTCATTAATTTTATTTTATTTTCATTTATCATTACCGTTTTCACAACCAGACTTTATTAATAAATGCTGTCCTATATGGGAATGTTAAAAATATTTTTTGTTTCATTTCAAGGTCAACTGGGTTTTAAATCTGATATTTATTCAATAAAACATAGTATCCACCGATTTGTTAAATCTCAATTTTCTCGAAAACTATTAGAGATTTCGATTTTCAACAAGAACATTTTTTTTATATGAAAATTTTCAAGTTTAATATTTTTCCTATAAAATCGTCAATAAAGATGAATATAAAAAAGTTTAGGTACTTTTTAAGTACTACCCGCCTATATTACCTGCCCCTGGAAAATGTGACAATTTCTCCAGAGAGACTCAAAAAGATAGTTTGTAATAAAGTACAAAACTTCATTAATTTATCTCGAAACGTTTTGAAAATATTAATAAAAAACCATCCTCAGGAATAACCTTTCATATCCTGTATATCGAAAACGAAGCGCCTTTCGATGTATGTTTATATGAAATTTTCGTCATATTTTGGGACCTAGAATACGTGGTTGAATTTATGACATTATGTTCAGAGACATCTTGTATATTTCAATTTTAACCTCAAAGACCCCTAAAGAAAAGATTAAAAAATCATTTTAAAATTTTAACACCCTGTATTTCTGTAGCGAACCATTTCCGGACCGACGTTGTAGATGACATTTCTTCTCAGAAAAGAGCTGCGTAATCGTCTCCTAAAGTACCCTTCTCGCATAGTAAAACACCCTGTACATGCACATGTGTGTAGCCTTTTGCCTATTTTGATTAAATCGATCCTAAAGCTGCGAATACAGAGGAAATCCATTAACTTTATGGATGCTTTCACTCCCAAAATTGAAAGGCTTGCTCGGTGTAGGTACCTGAAGCTGCGTTAATACGCCCGTCTCATATCAAAGGGAATTCGCAAAATCTAAGATGTGCCTAAATCTGAGGATGTAACGAAAAGGGGAGGAGATGCAGTTTTGAATCGTCGTTCACTCCCTCATTTCTCGAACATAAATAGCCAACTTTGCGCCCGACGAGAGCGCGGATTTATTTGCATAGTTGCCGGAGCTGAGCAAACTTTTCGAATTATAATTAGTAAGAACATAATAATGTAATCTCGACGGGTTATTTTACTGCTCTATCGTTTAAGCTGTTTGGCTTTGTTCTTGACTGACAGCAAATTTGGTTTTAAAGTCTGCTATTATCAGCCCAAACTTTCCGAGAACAGAAATAAACAATTCTTCCACAACTTTTTTTCTAAGACGAGCAAAATAAAACAGACTCCAATCTGGAATTTAATTATTGAAAATTGAAATCGCTGGAATCGCCTTAACTCTGGAATTGCCTTTATTGGTGCACATCTTTTGGATTCCTGGAAAGTTCTGCCTTTAGGCTGACGCTGGAATTAATGTAATCGAGCCATCCTGGTCAGTGGTGAAACGTGATCGGGTTCAGTGAGCATTCACTCTAGAAAAATTTGTTCAAAAAGCACAACAACAGCAGCGATTCTTAATATAGACTATTTAATAACTCTCTCTACTATGTTGGAGAAGTGCTTTGTTTTATATCTGGCACGAACAGACGATTGTGGATGCTTAACCGGTTTAAAAGATCTAATAAACTGGATATCCCTCACGGCTTTCAGTTTACTGCTTTGAGGAGATTGCTACAAAGTGCCACAAGTTTTTGATACAAACTTGTCGAAGAAAATCTTTAAAAGCCGATAGAATTAAGGAGTTCTTTAGAGATTAAAAAGTTATCTTTTCTTATCAATTTCAAAAATCTTATTCAGCTCCCGAGCCCAGAAGGTGCTCTTGAATCTTTGAGGGTTTTAATTGATTTTTTACTCTACTTTGAATCTCTGCTTTCGATTAAAGAAGAGTTAAGCTCAAAGGGCAAGAATTATTCAGCTTCTGGGTAATTCCCAACTTGTGGATGGTGACAAGAATTTTTAATTACTCAAGAGATCTCGATGTTGAGAAAAGAATTACGAGTTGATTTCCAAGAGATTTCGATTGAATGCGTTTCACCTGTACATGATAGAATGAATCATGAATTTTAAGGGCTTTTCTCGTATTTTGAAGATTCCCTGGTTTCAGCACGCTAGGTTTTCAAATGTATTTTAAAGATTTAAAAGACTTCAAAATCTTAATAAAAATTTGTTCAGTTCCTAAAGAGTATCTCGATCTTGCTCTAGAATCGTTGTTTTTGCAACGGTTTTAAAGTTCTAAATAACTTTTCAAAAAAACTTTAAATTCCATTGACTTTTAGGAAGAAATAGATCTCCAACGTTCAAAGGATTTCTTCCGTTCCTTTAGAATCCTCATTTGAGGGTTTCTGGATTTTCAAGAGATTTAAAGGGATCGTCAAGACATGTCGATTTCCAGAAAAGCAAAGCTCTGGAGAAACTGGATTTTTTTTTATTTACCAAGAGATATCTGTGTTTCGAGCTTTAAAATTTCGAGGGATGTCGATAAAATTTTGTTGCATTCTGCACCATACAGAGTGTGTTTAAATCTGTTTGCTAATCCACTTGGATGTTAGATGATATTGTGTGTGCCAAAAATCCGTGTCCTGAGAGAAATAGGAACATGTAGGGACTATATATATTTCTAGAAAATTTTACTCTCTTGAGACCTCTTGAGAATTGAACTCGGGAAAGAATACATTCAAATAGTTTTTTTTGTAGGAGAGTTTTATTTAATTTGCCTAGGGGTATCTGTATTGTAAGCCCATTTAAAAGCCTTTCCAAGAAACTTTAATACTCTTAAGAATTGAATTCAAGAGGGAATTAATTCCGAGGAATTTTTTCAAGAAGTTCGTAGTTATACGCCAGGACATTTTTAGGTGTTCAATAGACAAAGAGATTTCCTAGAAATGTTTACTCCACAAATTGTTTTGTGAAGTAAAAATCTGTTTTATTTATCTATGGAGGCTTCCAAAAGGAACTAGAAACCGGGTTTCCAAAAGACCTAAAAGAACTTCCAACGTAGTTTGCCTTCGGGTTGAACTCAGAAATAGAAATGAAAAATCGAAACATTTTTATTTTCCTTTGAGAATATTCAACACTGAAGGACTTTTCGGTTTCCAATAGTTCTAAAGTAATTTCCAAGAGAGTTCAATTTTCGGAGTGAGGCCAGGGAGTGAGGTCTGAAAGAACCACGAATTACAACTTTATTTTATTTTTTTTAAACAGATGATATATATTATTTCCTAAGGAAGGGGATTTTTTTTGGCTTCAAAATGGTAAATTTGGAACATAAGTTTCTCTTGAGCAACTCTGTATTATTCAGCACAATTCTACACTGTATTCCAGAGCGACTCTTACGAATGTTTGCATGGGATACGAATTCCTAAAATGACAATTCTCCCGAAAAAGGGCAGTTTCAGCCATAAAATAATCTGCAGGACAACTTGTAAAATAACAAGGATTTTCAATGGGAAGTCGTAAAAGTACGAGACGAGCGAAAAGCTTCGGGGGCTTAGCGATTTGAAAAATTGTTTAGTTTAAGGCCGTATTGCAGTTTCAAAGCCACTTTATGGGCGTGCACTCTGGATCCTATTTATCATCTAAAGTGTTCCGAAATTTGGAGTCGCATATTTGCACTTTTATATATCGAAACGAAAATTGCCCCTGGAGACGAAATAAAGGCTCAGTATTTGAATAATAATTCTTAAATTATGCTCTGCTCATACAATAATCTGCTAAAACGGGAAAATGCAGTTTTACGGTCCAGAGCTAAAAGTTTTATGGTTGTCACGTGTTTATGAGAAAATTGAATTTAAAATAACGACATCTGAGATATCCATGTTGAGGCCAGGCGCAATCGAAAAACAAAACGAATTTGCCAATGGTGATGGCCTCGAAAAGCCACGGGCGTGCCAAACCAGATTTGCCCGATATTTACCAATTAACTCACAATCGAAAACTGCACGTGTCCAGCATTCGGTAAATTTCTGTTAAGAACCAATCGCAGCCTAGAAATGAGTCTTTTGATTACCTGAAAACCGAGGAACTACTGCATTAAGCAATATGCATCTCGAGATAATATTATTTCTTCGACCAAACCCTCCGACCTCGACCTCCCAATCTCGGCTATTTACGCTCGACCAAATAGAAATGATTGTTCCCAGGGTTAAACCATCGAAATTATTACAACCCTTTAATGAGGACATGTATTCAGACAAATAACTCCACAAACCCATTAGTTGGCAACTTCGAAGGGTTTCTCTACCGTTCCAAGGAACAATACGGATTTAATCTCCCTCGTTATATTAATTTCTACATTAAGAGGAGTTCGCCAGACATTTGCATATCATACATTTAGATACACCCAACACCTTTCCAACTGTTTAGAAAATTTTCTCTTAATTATTTGTTTTGAGTAGTTTTGAATTTAAATAATTCGGACTGAGTGGTACTTAGCGAACTCTTCATCTGGAATCTTCATTAGCGAGCTGAGAGCTCGTTTCCACAACTCAAATGCTCATTAAAAGTCAGGAGCTATGAATGAATTTAATAATGAGCAGAGCCTGAAACAAAACTTCTTGAACTCTGCACGCAAGGCAGGCGGCATTGAAACACCGGGAAACGTCGAAATCGTAATATGAAGATGCTCTTTTATGATGGTATAATATGCTCTCCTGCCGGTTGTGTTATGTTTTATGGGAGTGTATGAAGAGTAAAAAAGGTTAATGTAATATTCAGGAACATCGATGGAAAGATGAAACGTTTCACGCTGATGGAAGATAACTCGATAAAAGGCTTATAGTTTGGTATTCAGGACGCGTAGCACTCTTTATCGAGTTGAGGATTCCTTATAAATCTGTGTCCTTTCTATATGTTTTTTCCTCATGGAGTTCACGTTTCAGCCAATCAGAGATACGGCCGGTTCGTTTCCGACGATGAAAAATCGACGGCCCGACCTTACAAAGAGGAAGAGATAATTGATTTAGGCCTTCGCTATTTTTTCGTAACATCCGTCACAGATTGAGGTATACGTGTTTTATTTTCTCCATGGCAATGACAAAGCTGGCCTAATATTTGTGGCTATGAATTCTCCAACATTTCAATCGATAACCAATAAACCCATAATGCTGACGTGTCGCAGACTTTCTCCAAAGTCTTCGGGTCCGATATTTTATTCAGCACGTAGCAAAAATAAAATGCACTTTTGTTGACACATAGAGGTGAGCTTTTTATTTTCGCTCTGCGGCTCAACTCGGCTTTGAATAATTTACATACATATTTGTTCATAGAGCAATTTAGCATGTGTGCATAATGTATTCCACAGTTTCGAAAGCGACGTGTTTTGTGCCTGCACTCAGGACCCGAAATTATATTTCGCTTTATTAAATGCGCGAGTTGTGCAAAGAAAATGCAACTTTTACATTATTTACATTACGTAAATTTACTCTCTATGTTGAGTTGTTTTTGATGGGCACAAGTTTCATATACACGCAACGAATCAAAGGATTCAGTTTGAATTCCTTGAACCGTCGCACATATCGCTTCGTTTGGGCAGATTTCATCAAAATCGTTTTGGTTCTGAGCCACTTAAGGAGTTGGCATTTTTCTCTAAAAAAATGACCGAGATAATGAAATAAAAAGACTAAATTTATGTAGGAAAATTATTAATAGATTATACGTAGTGGGTAGGTAAACGCACATGCTGAGTGTGGTCGAAAATGCGGGTGTAGCCTGGAAAGGACCGCAAGCAAGCATCAACTCAGCCTATTGTGGAAAGACCTAAAGCGTCCCCAATTTCAGGGATGAATTCAGGATATCCACGACAGATTTATCATGAATACCTGCTGTGGTTTACCTGCACGTGCGAATGTTTTCGGACCTGCCTGATGAAGCCAATAAGTGGAAACACGTGTTGTCGAGTCGCCCTTCCCATGACCTATTTATTTTAACAACACTAAAATCCCCGTGACTCATCTTAAAAGGTACCCTGTATGTGCATTTTGTTTTTTCAAATTACGTTCAATGTAATTTAAAAATTCAAGGGACCTCTGCTAATGGCTAAAATAATACAAGAGAAATTTGGTAATCTTCGCGTTGACAATAATATGATGGCGAGTGTTGTATAAATTTGGGCTGTTACGCCCCTGACTTTCATGCAGGCAAGCAATCAATCTTTTCGGAAGATGGCTGGTTTTTACTCCTGACAAAAACTAAAAATCTTTCTAAATAAGTGACTCTCAACCAGGATCGCGCTGCTACCTTTTCAAAAATAAAATAAAAACTATTTTAAATAAAATGAAAGCGTTTGAAGATCTTGAAATTAAGGCGGGAAAAATTCCAAATTTACAGACACTCAATTGTAGGCATTTCACTCCACCAAGAAAATGAGTTACAAATTGGTCATTTATACCGCACATTCGAGCAATCATCTCCCGCTTTGTCAACCTAGAGCATTTTTTGTTCCGCTGTCCATTAAGCATTTTCCGACTTTTCAATTGCAGGTACTTTTAAGATAAATGGACCGACACGGCCAATTCGAAATGAGGCCGAATGCAATGAATCGCCCGAGCAAAAATCAGGGCCGAAGCCGCATTGAGTGGCCCACTCGACGCTGTCCAGATGGGCGTTTAAGCCCTGACAAATGACCATCGCAGGGGAAAAAGGTGCTTTTTGTACCGCTGTGGTCATTAGGAGGAAAATGGTGGCAAATCACGCACAGGACTTGCCGCCGTCCCACTTTTTCACCCTATTCTTTGGAAACTACCCATCATTGAGACTTCTCGCAAATACATAGATGAATCAATTTATATGACTGTTCAGGCCTCACACGCCACTGTATAAGTTTGTAATATAAGAGACCTCTTTCAGCCCTAATGAAAGGGGGATGGAGGTGTGTAAGCCGTTGTCTGCCAGCGCCACGTCTTGCTCCCTTAATTACTCAGACTACGAAAGCCGTTCTCCGGCTCTTGAACAGCGCTTTGTTTGGAATCAACTCCACAATTGACGGTTCAGATTTCATTAAAATAATTGCGCCCCACTATGGCATACCTGCCCCTCTAGTCGCAATTTAACGACCTGAAAACTGGACCTGTTATTGTGTTATCCCTAGGGGGCGACTCAACATGTTTCAAAAAATCCGAACCTATCCGAAACCCATTTCCCGTCTAACTTAGTAAAACAGCAATTTTCTCGAGAAAGGCACCGAAAATGCCGTCATTATCTTCGGAAGGATACGGCTTATCCTCCAAACGCGCTACAGAAAGAAAAGCGTCCGGGAAAACCCTCGTTAGAGACTAATCAGTTAGGTATGGCGTCAGCCGAGATACCCCGTTGTAGATAAGAACTTAATTAGTCAAACAACTCGGTCCTTCCAAGATTGACAGCTTTATCTTTGACTTGTCACACTGGGAAGTTTTAAATTGATTAAAGGCCCAATTTAGCACATTTGAGCCTTTTGAATGGGGCGAGTTAAAGCGATATTTAACACTACAACTCCCCCGGGTCGTGTAGGCAAATTACCTAATTTGCGTAAAGCGCAAACAGCGTCCACCGCTACGTTTAAACTGAACTTAACTTTGCAAAATGATGCCCCCGCACAAAAGCCAGGGGTTAAACTACCCCGCGTTCCCGGGTCGGGCTTACCCTCGGTCTGTCCCTTTCGATTTCCATTCCCAAGATCATCCCCGTGGCTAAAAGTTTTCTATCTGAAACTATCAAATATTAGCTCGGTTGAATTTCGGCGGCAGTCCATTATTTGACGTCTCGTTTTGTTGCGAGATCAACATTTGATGGAGCCACACGTGGGGAATTTATTGGGGCCCCTTAATGGGCGATTGATTGGCACGTGGAACTTTATTGGAAGCTGAAAATGTACTGTAATTTTCAATATGCGTGTAGTTTGTTTCAATAATGTTCGGACACGTGGAAGCCTGAAATATGTGCTACACGTCCACATAGGAATTTGTTTTAAGGTCGTTTCAGTTGTCAGTGGACTTTGGATGATTTTAATGGCCAAAATGCAATAAAATGGAGTTTTTATTCGACCAGCCGAACAATTGTATTATGAAAAACACAATTATAGAGACGTTGAAAAAAAGGAAAATACCCGAAAAGTGAACTAAGCAAGGCCCGGACACAAACTACGGATCTATTACATCACTCCCGGTGCTAAGTAAAGCTGTTGAACGCATAATAAAAAAACGGACTGCGGGAGCTGATTGGACAGCATGTAACAATATATCAATTTGGATTTAAACCGAAACACTAGACCATTCACTCACTCTTTGTTTTGATGAATAACATACAAAGAGCACATCTAAACAGTAGGAGATCCGCAAGTTTATTTATGCAAATTAACAACGAATTTGACAGGATCCGGCCCTGTGGTCTGTTGCCTGGATGATACAAGCTTCAAACGCTAAAATACACTCTGATTTATGAAACAGATCGGTGCGTCATAATTCGTGGAGGAGCAAGGTATCGAAGATTATCGAAAATTTACCATTGTGACTTATAGGACTATCGAAAAATATGTTTTGTATTTATTGTAATAGGAAAGTACGTTTGTATTATCATTAGCCAATTAAGAAAATAGTGACTAATACTTCTTGTGCAGGAGTGCCTGACTGGATATTGATATGGTAACGTCACATCTCAGCGTAAGCAATCTAACGTTAAATGCAATAAGCTGATTATGCATATTAAGAAAAAGGCACCGGACTGACTTTTAATCCAACAGAAGATCAAGAATTACGCTGAGAGGGCGACGTGGCCGATAGTCCACGGAAAGTTTACATAAATAAAGTTATTTTCGTAGCACTTACATGCCCGTAGTTTTCATTATTATTTTCATAATTACTCAAGTAATTAACAAAATATTCCTGTCGATTCGTGCAACTCATGAGAAAATGTGGGTCGACGTTGCCAACTTGTATTTTGCAATTTCGAGTTGCGCTTTATTTGCATTTTGATTAGTTCAGGTTAGTTCAGGTTAGTATGTTGAAAATCACGGAAATAACTTCGAACAATTACTATGATAAATTAAATGCATTTTCAGTTTTATGAAATTCAGGTTCTTTTATCTTTATTTGAAATAAATCTCCGAAATTAAAAATGTTTTACGAATTTTTTTTCCACCGACAATCATTACTTGTCCTCAGTTATAATTTCCCAAGTTTATGTGTCTAGGTTAAGAACCATCCTGTAGGTAAGTTTGTCTAGAACGCCTCATTTTTAGTTAAGCAAGTCGAGCGTTGTGCAGTAAGTTCGCGGACTCCCTGTATATTGAGACTAACAGCAAAATCCCGCCCAAAACCAATTTCTACTCACAAATCGTCACATCAATAGCAGATGGTCATACAACTATACCAAGAAACGACGTAAAATCCTTAGGAATAACAATCGACAAAGAAACCGAAACTCACTAACCCTTCGAAATATAAGAATCGATATTACTAAAGAGGCAAAACATTGTCGATCCGTGACATATAAAGATAAAGGGATCAGTATAAAAACCGCAACAAATATATACAGGTCCATTTGCAATCCATTGTTATACTACGAACCCATACTGAGAGCAAATGCAACGCAAAAAACTAAACAATGCATACAAACAATAGGACAGATTGCACTAAGACTGATTGCAAAGATAAGGCACCCCGACAACTCGCTTCACAATCCATCCAACTAATTACTATACGAGCACTCACACACACTACAAGAATAACTGAAAACTGCTACAAATTCAGAGAAAATAGAAAGACAATCGTCACAACTGGACTATTCTGAACCCTCTTTGGCTTACGAAACAAACAAGACAATCCCGCTTCCTTTTCCCTTCAGCCACTCTGTTGGAGTATTTCCAAATCTTTTTTCTGTTCTTTGCGGTTCATGAATGATTATTTATGTACTTTATTAATTATTTTATATTAATTATTTATTATATTATTAAGTCCTTTTGTCGCGAGAGCAAAAAGGCCAAATTGTCGATAGTCCTTATCTTTGAAAATTATGATTTTATATACATCATTCAGCATGGAGTTTCCAAATCGTTATTTCGTCGGCACTACGAATCTAAAACAGTTCCGTGAACTTATATTACAGATTTCCCCAATTTTATCCAGAGTAAGTTCTTGTATGTTCCTAAACTTTTGAGAACCACGATTGCCAGTCTTGAATAAAATCAAAGAAATTCGTAAAGCTCGTAAATCCTGAAACACGCCAGGGCAAAAACATTTCTTCACTACGCGAAACAAAAATGTACGGTCACGTAGAAATTTCCTTTTCAATTTGTTTCCCTGGTGACATGCAGGTGAAATCACTTCGATTTTGAAGAAAACCGATATGCAGTTAATAGAGAACTATAGTGGCAAAACAGGTCCACCCACAATCCTGAAAGCCATCTGCTCCAGGCTGAAGCAGTACCATAAAGAGTTCAACCCCTGATGAGCCCGAGGCAGAGTTTCAAGAACAACCTGCCCACTACCAAGGCAACTTTACCATTTCATTCGTACACATTTAGATGCATCAAACTGTGTAATTGTCCAGCTTTTCGATTTGATACGGGCTGTCCCCACAGTTGGGACGTTCCTCAGGGTAGTGTGCTATTTCCTTTACTATTAAACCTTCATGTCCACGACCTCGAATCGCATCTATGAAAGCTCATTCCACGTTATAGCATCAGAATGGATGCGGATGACTGCATAATTGCTAAAACTGCATAAAATACATCATTGATCATGGAAATATCGCCAGCAGCCGACTATTCTTCGAATGGTGTCGAGGGAATAATAGTGATTCGGAGCGAGTCGAAAACGAGAGCCAGTACTTAATTGATTGTTTTTATGTGAGCCTCCTTCTAATAGTATTTTTTTCCTTTCAGGTGGGTTCTCCGCTCCTCGAACAGGGCTGATGCGAAGTAGGGTGAGATTGCACAAACCCCACCCAATAAAAATCCTCCTCCACAATTCCCAGTCCTCAATTCAGGATTCTCAACCCGATTCCTCTTTGTATGCAGGCTCCGACTGCAAATAGCTCAATTAATTAATGGTCCGCTTATTATTCAGGCCGTTAAATGCCGTTAATAGGAATTCGAAATGGTAATGAACCCGTTTAGGGCCAAAGAATACTATGGGAAAATATGGAGTCTTTTAATGGGAAAGCTAATTTACTTTTACGTTCCGAATATTTCATCCGTACCGTGGAATACGAAGAATTGAAGGGAAAATTGACATCGTGAGACCGATTTCTCCCTCAAAGAACTCCCAAGAGTGGGCGCAAATCTGAAACGACTTTTTGGCCACATGTGTCTTCAATACGTCATAAATAGAGGGTTTTTATTTGTGGAAGTTGCCGGGGCGCCTAAAAACGTATCAAAAGAGGTTTTGTTGAAATGCAAGGGCGAAAGCGTATCTCGTTCGGCGACAAGGGGAAAAGTTCAATGTTTTAGAAATGATTTATCTACTTGCACACTTCATAAAGTACGACTAGAATGCGAGGAAGATTGAAGTATCCATGCGATAATTACCTGCGTCGTGACAAGGGTCTTATTGAAATAATTGTTTTTGAAAGTTAAAGTGTATATGGACTATACATCACAAAGACCCCCTCTTATATTTGTCAAACACAGGTAAAGGGGATAACGAGAGCGAGTTAGGTTGTAGTTAACAGAAACTTGCCTAATTAGAAAGATGGGGGAAATTATGGAACTTTGGAGCCTCCCCTACATATTGGGGTAATTGTGTCAGGAGTTCCATGGCCTGTGTACGAACACAAAATGAATTCGTTTGCTCCAGCCGTTCGACACACCACCTCGAATTTCGGTAATAATTATTGTGCCGAAATTACTGTAAATTGATATAATTTAAAACACGGCATTCTCTTGTATGTTTTATTAAGCCTTCCAGACACAGATCCATGCCCCTTTACAGATATTTCCATACTTTATTCCCACTCGTACTGGGTCTAAGCCACGATTGCCTCTTGAGCTGAAAAACATTTGAGAATGTTACGAGTGTAATCCCAAAAATAAGGTTTCCAGGTTTTTTAGAAACAGAAAAAAAAGTTTATTTTCAATAATTGATACATTGCTTTAAAGCTTAAAATATTCTCTATTTTTCCACTTAATTGGCATTTCGGTCAAAGCATTTTTGTCGTAATAGTTTTTGTACGTTTATGTCAAACCAGCTAACCGCCTTAAGCCGCTGTTAAGGAAGCTTCAAACCGTTTCTTTCACCTCTCATTATTGCTGATGCGCGTTCCGCCCAAATGTTATTTTAACTTAGAAAACAAGTGGTAGTCACTAGATGCCAAGTCTGAACTATAGGATGGGTGGGTGATGATTTCCCATCCAAACTCTTCCAGGAGAGTTGTGGACATACGGGCGACGTTGTCATGGAGAAGACATACTCCCTTCCTCATCATTCTTCTTTTTCTGTGCTGAATCGCCTGTTTAACATTTTTTTAAACAATCTCATAATATCTGTCTGCTATTATTGTGGTTCCATGATCCAGAAAATCGGCCAACAATATCCGTTTTCAATTCCAAAACTCTGTTGCCATGACTTTGCCAGCAGACTGTGTCCATACACTTCCGTTAATTGGCGATAAATTTCGATTGGTTTAACGCCTTTTGCGTTTAAAAACCGAATAATTGTTCAAACTTCGCACCTGGCGGTAGCGACAAGCGAGAACTCCATCACAAAAGACTGCCCAGCCAGTACTAAATAAAAAGGAAAACTAAACGATGGCTTGCTTAAAAGTGAGAGAAGCAACAAATACGGTACAATGGACAGCTAGGCGAAATGTGCCTCTGCGGCTTCTACGCTTTGCAAACCTTATTTTTGGGATTGTCCTTGTATAAACCGCTCAAATTCTTAATTATACCAAATTCGCGGATATTTCGTCGCTCAGTTGAAAAATCTACGAACAAATAAAGGTTTCTGGTTTCGTGTTTTTGTATTTATTTTAGATTCTTTACAGCGGTTTGAAGACATTTTGAATTTTTAAGATAGTACCTCTGGTACAAATATTAAATATTCCATCGTCACCCATCAAGACTAGATATTTTCCCACGTTATTGATAATTTATTTTCCGTTAGTTATTCCTTTATCCACACCCACAATGAATTGTTAGACCACGATAATCACCGATGAATGACACCAAAAAAATCTGTATGTTGCTTAAATTCTAGATTAGACTTTTCAACTTAACGAAAAGAAAACACGAACACATAGAAGTTTACTTTTTCGTTTTTTATTTTTTTGTTTTTGGTTCCTTTCAATTTTGTTGTGGTTACGTTTGAATTTCCAGAGAATAACCCTTTTAATAGGCACACATTTTCACAATAGAGTCTCCGGAAAAGTTGCGAATGTAACGACTATTATGTTGTCTACGAAATATTTATCTATTATCACAAAATCTGACATTGTGAAAACGAGCCTTCGATTCTCAACTATCAAGGCCCCTATAGACATTTTTCCTCATCAGTTTTGAAACTTCCAGAAAATGTTACTAAAAATGTATGGGCGCGTAGAAGTTTCCTTTTTCGTTTTTGTTTTAACTCTTTTTTTAGATTTCTTTGAACTCTTTCACGACTTCATTTCACGATCTCAAATTTCCACACCAATAATTGTTTCACGAAAATTATTGTCAATTTAAATAATTCAAAAACATAAACAAGCACAGACTTGTGTGTGTTTCATATATAACGAGAAACGAAACAATATGCACGCTTTGTGTTCGTCGCGGCCGAGCTAAAATAATATCAAATCAAAATTTGAATGCAAAGCTAGAAAAATGGTTTATCGCCATCCATTTTAACTAACCAATTTATTCAATTCGATCGCATTAATAAAATAGAATGCTCCCATCTGTTTCGGATGTGTGTTTTCAAATAAATATAAAGAACATGTAGAAAATGAAATGCATTAATCATGCGTTTATGTACTTTTTTTTTAATAATAAACGAAGCATTTATAAATTGTATGAGATTTTATTATATTCGCTTCAATTTGCATCCGAGAATGTAATTTTTAATGTCGAGGGGCAATGTAGTTTGCTTAATGGTAAAATTTACGTGTAAAAAGAAATTCCAATCCTCAATCGATGGAGTCCAAATCTGCACTGTCTCTGCCAAACAACACTTCTTAAAAATTAACCATTGAGATAAAACCGTTAAAACCAGATGAAACTGAAGAAAATTCCAGTAATGCTACATTTCACCCTTTTTGAGACAAAAGCGGCTTTCTGTTTCAATATTGTCAACTCGAGGCTAAACCTTTTTGTCAACTTTATGTCTAAATTTTGCCGTAATTCAATACAGATTTGTCCTTTTTCTTATAAAACGAAATTATGTAGGGATTTATTTGAAGGTGGCAGAAAATGATGCATTAATAAATGATAATTCTTGTTCTTTCATTGGTCCATTTGAAGGTATTTAAATTAGCGATGATTTTTTATCCCCGAATTTCATTCGGTTTTGTCTTCTTTATCTTGATCTCCTTCTTTACAACTATTCTGGTGATGGCCATATCCATAGCAACCGCCTTACCATCTTGTCGATGAGTAGCCACTAAGTGCCTTTTCCACTTTCTGAAACTGATGCTCCCCCTTACGACACAATCGCCCATTCTTGTCCAAAATTAGAGAAAACAAATCTCGTCTCTGACGAGTCGACAATGAGGAAATGAAACCCATTTTCTCGCTATCGATATTGCATTCCCCGACTCAAGTAGCTAACTTAAAACATAATTAAAGTATCGGTCCTTTGTGTCGCTCCGAAATCCGACATCAAAACCGTTTTTATTGCTGACCACGGGTTTCGGCAAGCTCCAGTGATATAAAGGGAATTTTTCTTTAACAAGGCATTTTGCTCGATTGCACCCCGATATCTCGGAGCCGGATTTTCCTTTGAGGGTCCCCTTTCTGGATATTTGATCCAGTTTTCGTGTCAGGTACAATCAAAAAGTAACTTTTCGTTTCAGCCTCGTCTCTTTCGTCGTATCAAGTCTTTTTAAGACCTTGATGGGAGATTTATCAATGGAGCCTCAATATCGTGGCGTTATAACTCTTGGAACAAATCGGTAACGGTCTCATAAATACAAAGTGCTAATACCATTTTGATAATCTTTTGGCTCAGATATTTCTGCGATTGCACTCCGATTGCGCTGCAATTTACCGCTCTTGGATAAATGCGATCCGGCTGCGTTCGTTTGATCCGGAACTTCCTTATTTAATCCCCTAATCCGCATTCGGATATAAATCCTCGGAGATGCCTTTTCGAAGCGGCTCCTTCTGTCTCACAGAATGAAATCGTATTTTGCTTAAATTGTTGCGGTAAAATTAGTGCTTGATAGACATTTCTGGGTAAAAAGATCGCGTGCGATTGGCCGAATTCCGCAAGTTTCAGTCGCGATAGGACCGGAATAAATGGCAACAATAAATAAGCCGTAGTAGGCAACGGAAGTTTTGTCGCAAAATCAACAGAAGACTAATGCCGAAAGTTTGCTGGATAAGTTTAGCCGAATCTAAGGTGGTGTTAAAGTTGGCCGTAATCAATTTCACGGCAACGAGAACCAGTGGAAATCGAATTAAAAACCGCCCAAGCGCGCTTTAAACTTTTCCCTCGGTTTGAAAGAAACTTCCTGCTAATTCGTCCTAAAAACTCTTCCTTCGGATCCCTTTCCAAAATTTCTTTTTACCTAGATATTGAGAAAATAATTAATTCGAACCACAGATTGATACTTCTTCTTTACCGTCTAAACCGAGCTTGTAAAGGATAGTTCTCTTCAAGAAAATATAATAAACACAAACCAGTAAAGGAGCGCACGCCAGATCTCTATCGAAGTTAGAAGCAAATAACGAAGATGACTCTGCTACCTCAGATGTGGATTAGTAACAAATCGTGAAAATCACTGTACATACTAAGAATCAAGTAAAGAAATCTTGAGGTGGCTTTGTAAAGTGAGGGCGGAGATTAGTTCGGGTTAGTCAAAACGTCATTGAAATTACCGCGCCTCGTTAAAGTTCAATTTGCTTCTTTGCGCACTTTCTCTAGAAGTAAGAGATATATTGTTGCGACTGGAGTTTACACGAGCTCTTTTCTCAGCTGCACTTTACATTAACTCTTACAGCCCTACCCTCTATTATTTTGAAGGCCAACTCTCTTAATAAACTAAAGTCAGGCAATTATACCCCATGACGTCACCGCTATTAAACGTCATTATTCATTACGTCGCCGCCGTCATTTGTCAGGTTTAAAACCCAGTCACGTGAGCCAAGTCAAGCAAAGGCGCGGCACGTGGCCATTGGTTCCGCATTCGGTCGCGCACGTGTCGTTAACAATTGCACTGATGCGAGTCAATTTAGGCATAATAATTTTTTCTTTTAAAGGGGGAGATAACGGGAACAAAGGGAGTAACCAGCACTTTTGTGCACCCCTGATAAGTTTATTATTTAAGGAACTAAATGCGTCGCTAATGCCGTTATCTGTGAAAAAGAAAACGTGGCTGGGATTGGAGATATCGTTTTCGCGCAAATCTGGGACGTAATAATAATCTTGTTTACGTCAACATGACGACAACCCCTTTCCGCGTTTTGTGTGTCCTATTGATCGATTCATCGGGACGTGCTGTCACCTACAGATATTCGTTTTTCAAATAAAGCGCCCCCATTCAAACCAAAATTATTCCCATCTCTACTGAATACTAAGCGATCCATACATACTCCGCGTTTTGTCGAGACGAATAAACGAAATGGGCCATTTTTGATTCAATTAAAGGAAGACGACGCTTTTACAGCGATTTAATATACTGTGCCCATCCTGTCGACTGCGCCAAAACGAACAACACCGCAAAAAGGGCTTTGTTAAGGAATATTTGTAGTTTCCTAATCCCTTCTCGCGTTTACCTGGCTTCCTCTAGTGCCGGGGTTTCTTGTTTTATTTGCTCCAATAATCCGGAACAAAGAAACACATACATTTCGTGCAGGAGACGAACGCGACTTTGGAAAATTGCTCTTGAAAATAAACACGAGTGATTTTCTAAAATGAAACCAATTAAGGGATAAGGAGAGACGCAAATGTGTGCGTTTTACTGGGTTCGCGTTGAATTATGTCTGAATATGGCTCGAGACGGGGATTTTAATAAAGTCCTGTCAAGAGAATTGGGAGCGAAATGAGGGAGGGCAAACAAAAAAATAATACAATTCTGACAGCAGTTTCGTCAGGGCAAAATCAGGGCGTGTATATGATTACTATCGGTTCTCCAGCTCTAATCCCCGAACGGGAAATCTTCCTTTCGAAGATCTCACGTAAGATACAGCGAATCGTGTAGAGTGTATTTGAGACTCAAAAAGATCGGTTCGGGTTGCAAACAAATCACAACAAATATTGTAAAAAAACTGGGAGTTAAGATAAGGCTTGTAAGCAAGCCTGAAAAAATGTAAGGTCTATTCGGGTTCGCAAAAAAAGACATGACAACAACTATGTAGGTGTGTGAAGCTACACAGTGTTAGTAATAAATCATGGAAATTACGTCGTAAAAATGACATGGTGTTAGGAAAAGAGCTTAAAATCATTTTGTAAGTAGCACTACCGTTAGTGATAAATTCAAAAAAGCAGCTGCTCTCTAAAGTTAGATCAAGTGAGTAATACATTGTGAAAACTACTATCGCGAGTTAGTTCGGATTAGTATGAAAATTACTCTTCCACTTTAGAGTTAGTAACAAATCCTAAGATTAAAAATGAGGGGGGGAAGAAGCAATTAAATTTACCGTGTAAAGTTAGAGCTGTTGGACAAATTATGTGAGCGAAAAATAAAAGTAAAAAACTAAAAGCTGTCCAACTCTGGCTTCATATTGATTAGGGTAGATTCAGATATTGTAACATGATTAGCATCGGTTTCCCTAAAGTCCAAATCCCCCAAGGGGAATTCTACCTACCGAAGATCCACCCGCAATGGCGAATCGTTTAGTATGCATTTGAGGCTTGAACATCAAGCCTTCGAATCTGGGAAACTTGGGCAATGTAACGGCGACAGACTAGATGCACAGATGCATTATCCTCTCTTATCGACCGCGCTAAATCCTTGAAGAAATTCTGTAGGTGCCGATAACGGAACGTAAGACCTGCATGTGACGGGGCTCCGATAATCCCCGCACTTGGGAATAAATTTGTGGTTATGGCTTGAAATAGTTTTGGGGTAACGGTGCTCCGCCCCGGGACTCTCACAGTCAGATTGTTCCCGCAGATTTGCGAGCGAAAACTGACAAATTGCACCGTATGATCGTTAGAGCGAGATTTTTCGTTCCATTAACGCGGGACAAAGACGAGGACGTCACGGATTTTGCAAAGTCAATTTAGCATTTAAAGGAAAACAAGAAAATGACTAAACCGCTCTCAGGCCGGCCCATGCCTCTCCTAAAACTTTATTCACGACGCGTCTCGAGCCCTAATTACACAAAAGCGACTAAATGAACCAGGGGCGTCCATTAAGACTCAGGTCTACGTACCTCTTCTCGGTTTTATTAAACGCTCTTTGTTCTCTAACCGTATGTGAAAATAAGCATAACCAACGCAGGCACTTATTAGCCCCGGCGAAGTGGCTTGCCGATATACAGGACATCCGTTTTGCAGGTCAAGCGTGGGGATCTCGGTAACTGTAAAAGATACAAAGTTGGATTGGGGCAAATTTGCATATCGTTAAGTTTAAAAAATTGGAAAATTCCAATGACTCTCGGAAATACTCGAAAACAACTAAAATTTTTTTAAAATATCTTTATTTTTTTCTCAGCTTATTGCAACTTTTCCTCTACTACAACTTGGACCATACCTATTCTTTTTTTTATTTTCAGTTTTTTCCCAACGGTTCCGAAAGTTATCCGAATTTTTCCGATTTTAAAACGGGCCATTTCTCAACTGCCAATTGCGCAACTTTGCCCCGATTTAACTGACCTCGTATCTTTTGTGGTAACCGAGATCCCCACGGTTGCGCTCCAGAAACGGACTCTGCACACGCCACGAAAACACCATGTTAATCATCTGCTACAGGCAACTGCAACATACTACATCCGCAGTGATTTCATCACTTGTAATATAATTCTATTCCTATGTAAAGTGAGGGAGGACGTGCAAAAAGAGCACGACAAGTCCCGATTAGGCGCTATTAGTATTTGGCGCAGTCGAACTCGCACAATAGCGAGAAGAAAAATTATCTGTGCGCTTGTGATTTTATTAATAACAAAAGTTAGTCTTTAAAACCGGAGTTGTTACAGGGAAAACCCGTCGCCAAATGAATCTCCCGAAAACGTCCCGCTACGGAAAACAGCCAGTTTATTTATGACGCCGGAATTTAGTGCAGTCGTCGAGAATGGATGATTCTCTGTTCTGGTCTGGCGTTCAGTGCACAGATTCCTTCTGGGCGCAAAGTGCTTTTTCTGCTCCCTTTTTGCGCTCCAGACATAATTTACGGGGAGGAGGGTGGTTTTTGGGTTTTAAATCTAGCGATTCCCGTTACAGATTACTTCCTGCATGTGTCTCAAACTTGAAATCGGTCCAATGTCGGGCTGTGTTTGTAGGCAAACATAGACGGAATTGAATTAGTACCAGATAAATAGGTAAAGACCCCAATTCGCGGGGGAATAATCGACGTGTAAACTATTATTCCGCGATGTTACCAGTTACCACCAAATAGTGTTTTACGCTCTGATAGGCTGTCTGGCTAAGCAAATTTGCACAATCCCTCTCGAGGATATAATACGTACAAACACACCCCGACAATGTAATCTGAGAGCTTATGGTGAGGAGCTATTTTATTGTAGCACAATATACATTTGGACACTGGCACGCCTATTTTACTGGCGCTACATTTGAGGATTTTCAATAACCAGTAAACGCAACCGAGATACGCCAATGGAATTTAAGAACATTGATCCATCCTTATTTTAGGGACACATAAAAGGGGTGGATAAATGGTCAAATAAATTATATTTGTCTAGGGATTTTATATGTGAGATGGAAGCATTTGAACTAACTGGCATTAATATAATTTTTAGCACAATCTACGAAGATAGTCTTAGAAATACCCGACCTAATACTTTAAAAAAATGTGAAAAATGTTACATTATTTCTCAACATAGTTTCCTTTGAAATTAACACACTTTTCCTAGTGATATTCAATGACTTTTATACCCTGTTTATAGTAGGACGCTCCGAATGTTTCAAAATAGGCATCGACCTCAGATTCCATCTCCTCGTTACTGGCAAATCTCTCTCCACCGAACCATTTTTTCAAGTTTGTCAACAATCTAAGGGGGCCAAATCTGGAGAGTAGGGTGGGTGAGCAGTAGGTTTGAAACCAAGTTGATTGATTTTGGCATCGCGATAACGGAAGTGTGGACTGGTACGTTATCTTGATGAAAGAAGACTTTCTTTCTCGTCAAATGCGGTCAGTTTTTCCTAATTTCTTTGCTTAAACGCTGCAATAATATATTCCTTTAGGGAGATACTTATGAAATACAGTGCATCCCAAAAAAACTGACGCCATCACCTTTCCTGCAGATGAAACGGTTTTCGCCTTCTTTGGAGCCGATTCTCCCCTATGATTGTTTTGACTGTCTTTTCATCTTAGGTGTGAAATAATGGACCCATGTTTCATCCATGGTTATGAATCGACGCAAAAACTTGGCTTTATTACTGCAAAACTTTGCCAAACTCTCCCTTGAAACATCCTCATGGTGCTGTTTTTGTTTAAATGTGAGTAATCGCGGGATCCATCTTGCGCCCAACTTTCTCATATCCAATTATTCGGTCAAGAAGCGATATGTGTACAGTACTTTTTGAAATGCGTATCATATCTCGTATAGTTCTCGCATGACTCATTTTAATTTAGTTTCTAAACTTAGATTTGGAACATAAGCAGCAGTACACTATATTGAATTGCATCTATTCAGCGATCAGGAATATTCGATATGGACTGCTTCAAGGTTCTTTGCTCGAGCCTCTCCTATTTTTGATCTTAACTGAAGTGAGGATTCTGCGTACCAACACTGCATTGTTTGCCGATGATACGACTATCATAACATCAAAAAAGGAGTCGGACGACCTGCCCCTTCGGGTGCTAAATGTACAGTCTAAGATGTCTTTTGAGTTTCCATCAAGTAGTTCATGTCTAAACGAAGAAAAGCTGCAGGGCAATGGCCGGGGTGACCGTCTTTGCATTCTATGTAGCAAAGAGAGGTTTCATTCACCCGTTCTCTTATCCGTATTCACCCTGGTCCAGTTTGAACTGAAGGAATAGAAAGTGTGATCACCTCCGGCCTGCTCCTGCTCCTTCAGGCCATCTCTAACCGACTTCAACATTCATGGGTTCAATATTCTAAACGAGCTTGACCCATTTAACCCTTATTAACCTTTTTTTCTTGCATCGGCTTAACTCGCACCCGAAAAAAGGCCTATACAGACTTAATCCCGGCTCATTTGGCTTTGGAAAGCTTCGAGGGGACCCTCGACGACACGCTGCCCTTGAATCGGGTGCGATACTCTGGATGGGAATTTTGCGTGACGTCATTAAAGGGAACGATGGATGTTCGCGTTGAGAGAAAAACGCCCTACGCGTAGGAATTTACCCTTTTTCGGGTGCCGACGATGCTCGGAATAGAAAAGTTGATGATGTCGAGAATCTCGACTTAAGTGGATTTTTACGTGCGCTGTGTTTTCAAGGACGGGAAACGGATCTGGGGGGAGCTGTACCGTTTTATGAACGGATGTGTCCCTTGAAAGCTGAACAGGAATCCAGATTGTTCCCGAGAAGTCTTGACTTCAAATCTTATTATTCTGATTTTAACAGAAAATTTTTAACAAAGGGGGAAATCTCCCTGTCGCAGGGGTTTTGCAGAATCGAGATTTGACATTCAAATCCCTGCTGACTCTCCTGACCGTTAAACAAAACAAATTAGTCAACATTTACGTCATAAAGCGCGCCAACTAAACACAAACTACCCATACACTAAATCCTTTGTTAGCTTAGGATAACGGGACGTAAGCGTATGAGTCACAAGCCGCCCCGGGCGACCCGGAGCCGCCGCCGTGAAAAATGTTCTTACCCCTTCTTTTCGTATGAGGCAATGAATAATAAATCATGGTTTCGGTACCGGAGCCTGCCTCAATTATTAACACACTGTGTGTGCGTTTCGTTCGTGTAGCCTGAGGCAATTTTGCGACGGTGCATTAAGACTTTGTCTCATGAGCTTCGAATGAAGAACCGCTCCATAACAGAAGACGGATGCTAATAATTAAACTACTGACAAAATTAACAAAAGCAATAAGTACCTAATTTGATCTTGTGGCAATTTTGTAGAGGCGAAATTCCCCTTCGTAACCACAACTTTCTAAATTTAGAAATTCTTGTCTGATCATCATCCGGGGCTTGTGCCGCGCATTAAAAGCGGTAACTTTGACCGACCACCGACGCTTTGTTTCGAGGGATTTTGTGTAATCCGGCCGTTCGTTATTCAATCAAAGAAGAAACTTTGTAGTGGACCATGTAATTAATTCGTAATTGGGTTGCAGCTAAAGTTCGTGGGCGCACGGAAGTCGACTTGCTACCTTTGCCGTGAGAAACCGAATTAGGTGTTGTAATTAATTAAGTGAGCATAATTAGAAGCCAAAAACCGCTAAAGCAACAATTCGACCCTTTTGGGCTTTGATGTGGGCCGAAATTCTCTTTATACGAAGTTTTAGGACTATGGAATTTCTTCTGCCTGCGCTACTGGGAAATCCGAGAGAATGGCGCTTCCGTTAGAGCATTGTTTTCCCTCTATTATGCGGTCTGAAGGCCAACGAAAATTCGAAAACTCCTAACCCTCATCAAATTGATATGATGCGTAAATAATAGATTAGGTATGTGTAAAGCAACCTCTGCTAATTTAAAAAATTTCGTAGAACCTTTGATAATTGGCACAAATACCTTGAACGCAATTTTCATTGGTGAAAGGTTCGTTTATTTACTACAAACTCTCAACATTTGGAATAAAATAAATTCAATCGTGAGATCATTTCCGGCTTTTTTGAGCGTTGCTTTTATTGTATCACTTCACAAGTAGGCACCCACTCCAACCTCAGATCTATTACTTTGTTGCGGACCTTGCCTAAAATTATAAAAAAAACTTGCGTGAATGTTGAGAATTGAGAGAGAAGAAAATAGGCGAATAACAGATTTGTTAATAAACCATTATTGAATCAGGGACATTTTGGTTTTTAGCCTTCCAATGAAAAAAAATCCTGAATGATAGAGACTCTACTAGAGCTGTTTTCTGCGATTTTTCTAAGGCGTTTGACTGTGTCCATAATACAGTTATTAACTGACAAATTGAAGCCATGTGTTTTCAGAAATAATACTTTTGACTGTTTTGGATCATATTTGACGAATAGATTGTTAACAGAGGGTGAAGTTCCGAAATTAGTCATCAAGTTTATTGCAGACGGCTAACTAGGTCCCTCAGGGTTCGGCTCTAAAGTCCTTGCAGTTCCTTCTGCTGTTGAGTAACCTGACAAACTTGGACATAATTGGGAATTTTACCCTCTTTGCTTACGATGCCACCGCCTTGTGGTGGAGTCCAAATTGTGACATTTTAGGAGAAAATGTTGATAGGGACATGAGAAGGGTTAAGAACTGCTGTGGCGGTAAAGAGCTGCTCCTGAATATGGAAAAAAAACTTGTGACAGTGACAAAATTAATGCCCCCACGAAAAATAGATTTTTGGGAGTTCATGTACATAACAGTTTGATGGCCACATTGGGTCTCTCAGATCTAAATTAGCCACTGGCTGCTGTGCACTGTGTGGGACTAAGACATTCTCACTTTGATTCATTGAGCTCCATCTGCATGATGGAGTTTGTTTCTAGCACAATTACTCTGCTCAGCTTTTCGACTCTGTGTTTACGTTGTAACACAGGGCAGTTTGATGTAGATTTAAATCGGGCATGCGGGGGGGACCGTAAATTGCTGTTGGTGGAATATGGAGTGCTGACCTGGAACGGCATTTTTACCCTTAAAATGACGTGCGAAATACATAGAAAGACTAACACGTTGCTCAAATATGGTTTTCTTGCCGAGCACGAAATCTATCTTGCTAGAACGTTGGATTGAACTTTTTTGAAATAATTTCTAGGGGACTTTCTGCTCCTCAGATTCACAAATCTTGTCCCAAACTTGTACGGGAGTGCTTTTTTGATACTTTCTGAAGTATTTTGGATTGAAAATTTTAAACAATTTAGCAACGTGATTAATTAAAAGTTTACAAATTTTTCCCGTTTAACCGATTTTGTAACCCGCACTATTTGGAGAATTGTAATAGTGAACGCACTAAATGGTACACCCCGCAGGAGTTGGAGGGTCAAAAAATTTTATGATTCATCACGAATCTGAAAAACCCTGCAGAAACATCTGGGGTTTTTTAGCTCACAGAAAAGGTAAAGTTTGAATTCTCGGTTTGGAACGCAATATGCAATCTCATGTTCCTAAAGGGAGTGTTATTTGCGAATTGCAATCCTGGCTCTAACTTCACGGTACAATAATTAATTAACTCACACACGACGCAGTAAGTAACAACAGCTCTCAAAAATTCTCTTTGAAGTCGACAGAGGCTCCCGATTTCATTAGCCATATACTAAATCGAATTATGCTCCAAAACCCCGTTGTTAAGTTGTTAAATAATCATGAGCGCCTCCCTCGCTCGTGATCCTCTATCAGTTAGGTATTTGTCTGTTGAATATTTAAACGACACACAAAGCTATTCGACACCTGTATGTCGGATAGAGTTACTTAATACCCCGTTAAATAATCCAGGCGGGAAACCCTGCAGGTGTCGCAGGTATTGTCGTACGTAGGAAGATCGAATTTCCTTCGAAGATTTGAGGGGGCCGTCGAGGAATTTAGATTAAAAATCTTGACCTCAGCATTGGAAATTTAAATGACACTTTGGCAAATTAAACCCGTTCAGTGTCCCCCCCGTCACGAAAAACCCTCAAAAACCAATTAAATGTAAATTCGCGAAATCGAAACCGAGACCCAAAGCAATAAACATTAGCGGCACAGATGGCGCTGTCATTAGCAGGCGAGAGGGGGGCGCAACACCATCAATCTTGCACGGAGTTTCGCCCTCTTTCGGCGTCATTAAGAACTCGGATAATGTATTTTTCAGACGTGCAAGTGGCCTTGTGGTCGACTTGTAAGGCCGAGTAGTTTATACTCCGACCTCAAGTACATATTTCATCGTCATGTGCACTTGTTCCCCATATCGCGGAGCTCATTTACCATCAAAAATCCGTCGCAGGGCACTCGTGAAAGTGGTTCAGACACGAATTTTTGCCCCGTAGCCAATAAAGGTTCATGCGGGGCTTTCATAAAACAGCCCCAAAGATCGGTACGTGTCGCTCTCTGTCGGCCCGATGACGCTCGAATAGAAAACCTGATGATGTCGGGAATCTCGATTTAAAGTGGTTTCTTACGTGATTCCACTGCTGAATCTGAACAGAATCGAGAGATTATTCCAAACTGTTTTGTGAAGCCGAAGACAATAAAATCTTTGTTAAATCCGAATAAAATGGCCCAGACTGCAGGTTAACAGCACTAGAAGAGGGTAATTCCCATAACGTAAAGGGAGTCATTGTTTTGATAAGCCCGCTTCAAGAATGATTGCATAACTCACCTCTGACGATAAAATTACTTCAGAAGGACGCTACTATATGGCGCAAAAAGAGCGGACAAGACTGTAAAACCTCCGCATCTCCTAGATTACTGTTTCCAGTAATCGCTTTCCATATCCAGTTCTTCTAGAACCTTGATTTCAACGATTGAACTACATTTAGAGCATTTTTATGTCCTCTGCTTACGCTCGACTTATTGTTCAAATCAAACGACCTGCTTACGAAATTTAAATAATTACATTTTTCCTTTCAGACTGTCTCCACTTGCAGCTGTACAGAGACTCCAAAGACCGCTACAAGCAAGGCCAAACCAAGGCCTCTCTGTCATTGGAGCACTTCCTGGGGCTGGAAACTGGATTCACTTTGGACAAAGAATCGCATACGGTAGCCATAGTGTGTCAAGATGTGGTGGTGGTGCTCGCATTCGACAATCGCGAAAGACTGATGCAGTGGCAAATCAAGCTGAGCTCGCATCTGAACGACGGACCTCATTTCTTGGTGCTTGTGTCCAGTTCTCCCGTAAAAACCAAGTAAGAATCAGCATTCAGTTTACTTCTTTTTGCTCTCTTTACACGATATATAATAAACATGGTAACTGAGCTATTCTTTAGGCTTCCACCTGGGCCAGCCAGGCTGCACGTTCAAGAACGAAGTTTCTGCCTCACTACAGGAGTACCGCCCCGAGTAGCCGGTCAATGGCAGATAGCAGACTTGCGCCGTTACGGGGTGGTGGACGGGCGGTTCTGCTTTGAAGGTGGTTCCAGGTGCCTCAAAGGAGAAGGGCTGTACATACTAATAGCCGATCAGGGAGACGAGATTATGGCCTCGCTTCAGGCCGCGTCAACCGGCAACCTGCACGCTTCCCGGAAGAGACCTGTTTCGAGAAATATGTCTGGTAAGTACGAAAAAAAAAAGGAAAAACTGAAATAAATTTAACCGATAAGTACGTCGCCATATTCGCCATTGCCCTAAAACCCGAATTGATCAGAATTATGCTTATTAATCGATTTTTTTGTAGTGATGGATAGTCCTGCCAGAAGAAACCAAATGCGTCCCGCCGGGGGCGTAGCCCTCGAACTGAGAGAAAGTGAGGCCTCGCTCACTTCTAGAGCCGACTCGCCTTACACCGACTTAGAAAGCAACTATGGCTGTGGTGACAGTATTTCAAACGGCGGGTGGAACCAGCCCTCGATAGAACGCTGTATGAGTTGTATTAGCAAACTCGGTGAGTAGGTGCCACTCAAATTTAAACCGACATTGCAAGATTTCCAATTTAGGAGCAATGTCGCGGTCTTCAACCGCAACGGTGACTGTTGGTCCCACCCTGGGAACACCCTGTTGGGAACACACCTGCGATCGACACTCCATAAGCAGCTCCAGCGACAGTTCCGGCTGGAGTCAGGCTGTGACTAGACCGCCTCAACGACCCCCTAAACCGGGGTCCAGTTCGCCCTCTCCTAAGAAGCCGGCGGCCCCTCCTCCTCTTTCTTACGATAACTACGACGTTCCTAAGATACCGTTTCCTGTGGAACCCAATCAAAACGAACATTACGATACGCCAAGGAAGCTAAAAGAATGCATTGGGTTTGAGACCGTTCAGAAACCCTGCGGGTGTATCTTGAGGATCCGCCAGCCTGAGCCTGAAAGACCTTGCGTGTGTCAACGCCTCATGAGCTGCTGGTCAGCTCCAGAGGACTCAGTTCACGCTGTATATGCAACTGTAGATTATAGTAAAAAGACTTATCGGTAAGTTTAATTTTAGCCTCTTGTACTTCTCAGTACACGGTTTTAAAATTTAATTATTAAAATTCAAATTATCGAATTGATAATTATCACATCACACATATTAAGAGAAAGTGCCCATCGAATTTGAACCACATTGTACCTAGTAAGGATTTTTTAGATGCCATCCGAATCCGGGCACAACGAACTACGCGAACTTAACCCCAGTGGTTAACCCAGCGCCCACGACGCCGAACAACGCGAATCAAACAACGACTGCTCAACCCTGTAGCAATTACGAAAACATGGAATTTGCTCAAACCCTTCAATTATATGAGAATGGCAAGGAGATCGCGGAGAAAGCTCGAGCTTTGTGTGCCAAATGCGGACACGCTCAAAACGATTATCTGCTGATGGAGCCCCACAACAAAAATGGCAGTCAGGGACACCCGGGGTACGTCCCCTATCACAATCTGATCCCCCATCACCTTCTGATCGGAATTTCACATATTTTGCACAGTTACATCCCAATGTCACCAGCAGTAAAGCAACGCTTAAGCAAAGCTCTCTCCAACAGCAATCCAAATTTGGCGCCGGCCTTAGATCGATCCAGTAAACCGGCTTCCGGGTCAGCTATGTTACATGCGGGTGATGTATACCAACGCAAGCAGATCCTTGACAGCGCAGATGACATTGACAACGTCAGACGGAAACGATCGAATAGCGCCGACTCCAGCACGAGTCGAGTCGAACCAGAAGGAGAACCGGATGTAGCATCACCCTGTAAATGTACTGGACAGATGACCCAAGGTAGTCAGTTAGGTGAGTGTTCCGTTGTTATAGCTACAAATCGATAAATAAATCAATATTTTAAACAACCAAACGGACATCTCAGACAACATTTCTTTTACAGTTCGTCGTTCATCAAGCGTCCCGTGTAAATCAAATCGCGATTCGTCCAGTTCCAACGACTCCGGGGTGTTTGAACTACCCCGACGTCCTCAAATGTCGGCTAACATGACCCTGCCTCGCAGATCGAAAAGCTCGGACCCTTTAAGAGATCTAAGTTTTCAGTTCAATAAAGCTGCCTCTGAGGGAAAGTCTGCCAGCGCGGAGGCTGAAGTACCCGTAAGCGATATAAGCGATATACATGCAAAATATTTACACATTTTCAATGCAAAAAGGTTTGTCCGAACGGTAGTACCAGCAGCGGCACCTCGGACATGTCGGATTACTTCGAGACTCTTTCACTGTCCTCGCACAGTTCGAGCGTGGAACCACCGCCGCCATCTTGTACGCTCAGGCCTCGCTCCGGAAACGAATATTTGAGCATGCAGCGCCTCATTGCCCCGGTGCCCGAGGAGCACCACTAAGAAGACGAAACTAGTCAGTCGCTCTAAAATTATATGGAAAGCAATAATGGGTGTGGTCTTATAATTTGAGGTAGCAGTGCGTCTTGAGTCGAAATTCAGAGAGCAAAACGCACTGGTCAGTCAAATATTTTATGTTTTTTTAGGTGGTTTTTGCTGTGAAAGTATGGGCGTTAATATCCGACAGAGTAACCAAAAATTAGTTCAGCTCGAAGGGTAATTATGTCCAACAAACACGCATACGGTCAGAATTGGCACGCGATTTATTTTGTCAAGATTTCTCGACCACAGCTGAGATCAGAAATTCAGAGAATTAATTTCAGTAGAATAAATCAAATTACTAATGCCTTGATTTTAATTTCAACTATGTTATTTTTCATGTCTCTTCTGAATGATGTTTTAAAATTTACGCTTTTTCTAACCACTGAAACTTCCCAGGTCTCTGAAAGCTAATTTTTGAAAACTCTCTCGTACCAATTTTATGGTTTTCAAAGGTTTTTAATAAGAGGACAAATACGAGCAATATCAAAACAATTTTAATGGTTGCATGTAACGGTACTTTTTAGCCTCATAAATCTAGAAATTGGTTGAAAACGCACCCAAAAAATATATCTTGTCACTCAAAAACCCATACAAACACAGTTTTACTAGATTTATATTATAAATATTAAGTCTGCTGTTTGTTTCCCTTTTATCACTGAATTTTGCTGATTTTAAGTGTTGGCAATTTTAGCAGAAACGAGGTTTTCAACAGGTTTTATATTGTAGAATAGCGAAGTTTATACCTAGTCCCGTTTTAAACTGTAAAAAATGTATTTTAAGTGTTTTTTTGTTTGTATATTACTGATTTTGCTGGGTTAAATAAAAGAACATAGGTTGGTAGGTATGTGTTAACAAAAAATAATATTATTTTTTGAATGAAGGTCCTAAGCGATACAGGTGTATACACGAACTACTACTTATTTAGTATATCACATTACAGTGTATAATCGATTAATCAGGTTTTCCTGCATAAATATAATGTATTTACTTTAACGATAATAATTATTAAATAAATTATTATTCGGAGTACGAGTTGAATTTCATTTACTACTGAGGTTAAAACAATGCGCGCAAATGCCAGTATGTTGTTAAATAGGTTTAAAATAATGTTAGCCTCATGACTACTCAAATGACGTCATACATGCATGGCCTCTTCTCTCTTAACCGTTACACTGGTAAATCATCAATGACAGTGACATATGACATAATTGGCATCCACTCATTCCTGAAAATAAATGTTTGTAATTAAAATAAAATAGAAATAGTTAACGGTGTAAAAGTTGAACCGTTGTGACCTTTCCTCAAATAAAATTAAGCCATTATTGCAAGATGAGCAGCACTAGCAAAGCTAACGAAGACATCAATAGCTCACATGGTAATACAATTTTTAAAACTCCCATTTCCAAGGACCAAACGAACCCTTTCCCTATTAAAAATTATTAAACAGACCCATCATACATGTACTCAACACAGAAGTGCATGTTTTCTTAACGATTCACTTCTAATTGTTATTTAACTTTTGTCAGTGTTTGTTAGGGGACAGAAAAAGGTCCAGGTCCCGTTCGCCCATAAAGACATCTGTAACGATCGAGAAAAGTTCCCCAAAAAAAGATGACATCAAAACAAACATAGGTTTGGGGGCGAAGCACCGCCTGAAGAATATGAGCATCCAAATGAAATTGAATGCAGTGAAACCTGCAAGTGAAAAAAAGCCTAAAATGAGTGTGGCAGCTGCTTTTAACCAGGACAGTGATGATGAGCCTGATGAGATGCCTCCTGAGGCTAAAATGAGGATGAGGAATATTGGAAGGTAGGAATGGTTTTAAATTGAGTATATGAGGTGTCTGAAAATAATGCTGTATAATACATCCTGGTTTTTAAGCCAGCAAAAGCTTTAATTTTATGATGCAGATAATGCTAAAAATTATCTTTAGGGGCACCCCAACATCTTCAGGTCCCAATTCCTTTGGTAAAACTAAACAAGGCTTCTCGGACGCCAAGAAAGTGTTTGAAAAAAATCTGAAAGAAGCCATGGAGTCTGCAAGAGCTGATGATTGAGATATGATTTTTTTCTAGTTGTGTTTTAAATTATTTCTAGGTTTACACATTATAGGCACAGCTAATTCTTGTGCTGAGTTAGGAAAGTTAACATGAATAAATATAGGTCAAAATCTCATTTTTGCAATTGAAATTTGCTGAGTTTGCATCATTTCATTGTTTAAATTATAAGCATTTTGATGACAATGCTAAAATTTTCTCATTTTCATTAGATATTTTCAGTATGTCTTATGTAATATATGCAAACAGTGTTGAAAAAAAACTTGATTTCGATTAAAATCCTTTACTATTGTATTATAAAAAAATCTTAGAATATACATAGAATACAAACGACTTCAAACACAAACAAATACATTTACTATAAAAATTAGTTTAATTAGATTATAAGTCGTCGGTTAGTGTAGAAAATAAAACATTTTAAGACAGTAAAAGCATATAAGAAATAAGTCTTTGGTAAATTCACTCGACTATAACTTGATTGCATGGTCAAAAAAAGGTCAAGTAAGTTCAAGTAGTGAGTATTTGACGCATGAGCCAGACACATCAGTTATTGTGAATGGTACAAAGTTATGTTAGTCTTTGTCTAAAGTTTTCAAAAGTCGATTACATTGTGATAATAGGAACAATAATAATTGTACTCAATTTTACTTAACTCTGTAATACCCCCCTTTTCCGGCATTAACCCCTATAGTTTTTATCACAATGGGAGTTAACATGTTCAGTCATCATGGGAATTAACAGGATAATCAGCATACCATCCAAAAGCACCATTCTCTCCGGTATGTGCTCCAAAATCCACTACGTCATCATTGTTTTGGTGGTGTCTTTGCCGTTGAGTTTTTAGTACTTGTTGTGTTTCCTCAGACTCTGCAGGATGGCCCATCGTCCAAATTATACAGGCCATTATGTAGAAAAAGGCCATAAACTATATTCAGTATTACTCAGAAATTGTCAGTTTAAATGGTATTAAAGTCATACTTACAAATCTCATTTTCAGCTTTTGGTCTCATCTAGGACCAGCTTTTCTTATGACTAAATTAGCATATTGCCATTCATGGTATTTATACTGTGTACTAAATCACTTTCACATCATCGTAATAACTAAACCAATTTTGGACAAAAAATCGATTTAGCTGCCTGCGTTTTGGAGAGCGAAAACCAATGGAGAAATTTTCGTGGTTTTTCGTTGTCATTTGTTGCGGAGCCCTAAAGAACTTTACGGGTGGCCGATTACCATGGCCAAAAATTAGATTAAGCTGGTAAATGGTTTTCTCCGAAGAATCAATGTCTTGGTTTTTAAATGCTCACCACGACTTTCAAATAAAATATTATTACATTTTAAATTTAATAGCGTCACGGTACAATGAGTAAGATATAAGCATTACAAACGATTATATATTTCTATCTGTAAAACTTCTATTTTATTTACAATAAAAGCGCCCTTTATAGACCTAGATAGAAAATTTCTATAAATTTACTGATTCAATGAAACATTCAACTTGAAATAATATAAATCAGGTTTAAATGAAACTTGATTATAAATTACACTGTTATAATGAAATATACATTAAACTTAAAAACTGCATCAGAATGCCGTCGTTTGTAATATGGATGTTATGTAGAGGGCATTCATGGTAATTTTATTGATTTTATTTCACGTGGCGCCAGCTGTAAAACACGCGAGGCATTAGCTCCCAAACAGAGACAGATTTCTCTTATAACTCTTCACGTTTAGATGGGAAAATAAAAGATTACAAAATTCTTTATGTAGACAAACCCTTACTTGTATTAATCTATAAATGCGATATGTTGAGGCATTTATGTTAAAATACTGGTCGCATAATTTGAATCCAACTCTAACACAATCTGAGCATTGTGTATGTATTGTTTTAAGTAAATTATATTCTCTTTTTCTAATTTTAAATTTTCGCGGTAAAGAAACCGGAAGTAACGCCATCATCCGAAAATTTTACAATTTCATCTCAGGCCGGCTGTTATTCTTGTCTGATACATATAACTAAAAAAAGACGGATTACATCACCGATTTCGATGTCGGAAAAATACCCAGAATTCAGTAGTAATATCTGAAAGCGGTTTCCGCTCCTTTCGTTCTCTCTTTCACAAACGTCTAAAAGTTTTTGACATCAACATGGTAAGTTTCCGGCCTTTTTTAATTAAAAAACCCCAATAATCATCTTTAAAAACACAAAAAATCAACATTCCCTCTTAATACCACAAATTTCTACGTAAATTTGTTATTTATATACCCCATTCCTCCCCAAATCCAATTACTGCAAAAACCTAACCTCAAACCGTACATGCCCCATGCATTTCATGTTAATTTCCCATATTTTCTTATAAAATCTGTGATTTTTAGACTTGCAAACGTAGAAATGGAGGACGTGCCAAGCATGGAAGGGGCCATGTGAAACCTGTGCGTTGCACAAACTGTGCTCGATGCGTCCCAAAGGACAAGGCTATCAAAAAGTTTGTTATTAGAAATATCGTGGAAGCTGCCGCTGTTAGAGATATTACTGAGGCTTCAGTATACACACGTAAGTGTTTTTGTTTCTCTTTTGTATACAGGATACTCTAAAACTAATCTGAAAGTTTTTAATGGTGTAAGGTTGCTTGGTGTAACGCATTTCAATGCCTTGTATCAGCTTCTTTAAAAACTGTAATGTAAAATAAACTAAAAATAGGTGTTCTGTTTTAATTTTCTAGTCTTCATCCACCTTAAACTATGCATAACAGTGTGCCCATGGTAGAGTACACTAAGGAATATTAAAAATAACATTATAACTTTTAGAATATGTGCTGCCAAAACTATATGCTAAGCTCCACTACTGTGTGTCCTGTGCTATTCACAGCAAAGTAGTGCGTAACAGGAGCAAGAAGGACAGAAGAATCAGAACTCCACCACAGAGGAACTTCCCTAGTGGACGTGACCAAAATAGACCTCAAGCAGCCCAGAGGAAGTAATTTCCCAGTTTTTTACATTTGTAAATACATTTTCACCTTAAATTAGTAATTTGGGGTTAAAATGTGTTAATAAAGCTAGGAAGCATTGATAATGTAAAAATGATTTTTTTATTTAACAGCACTCTTATACAAAGATGTAATCATCATATTTGAAATTTTATCACCTGATAAATTTTCCAATTTAAAACCTCATTACGCTATATAAAAACTTAGATATTGTTGTACCATAAATTGTTGGAACCTCTGGAAAATGGGTCCCAAGAAAGTGCAACCAAATTTCATCTACTGCTGTTGTATTATAATAATATAATAATACAAATGTAAATGCAAAATATCATTTTGGTATAAAAGGAAAAAACATATGTCGCTCCATTAGGAAGCCCATATGTAGCCTCAGAGAATCAAGAGTGTTACATAACGAAGCGTGACTTGAACAGCAATTAAAACGCAACTGTTTTTGAAATGATATGTCCATTTTATTACTTTTGTATAGTCCTGTATTTTAAAATTATTACATCCATAACTTAACAGTAATGAGTAGTCTTTCTGGTAATACTGATGGTGACAAATACCTGTTAGAAGCATTTCTCTAAATTATTAAATTCTCTTAGTCTATTGATTGATAAGCCCAAAATAACTTATATGATATGATGAAGGAGCACTTTAAATTGTATTTAGTTGCCACAAACAGGAATAATGTTCATTCAACGAATATCAGCTGGAAAGGAAGCTGTAAATAATATTTTGGTGGCTACAAATGTTCAATGTTTTATTGAGACATAGTCTTGGGACTCATATCACTTAGAAATTGTTTCCTGGTTGAAAAGTAGTGAGTACACCCTTTTTTCCACTACTAGTTATAGAAGAAATAATTATTGGGTCTGTTGAATGACTGGAGTTCGTTTTCTCGCCCTTTTTACTAGAACAGTTGAATCTCAGGTTTATAATGATATATATGACTTATTATTTACCTAGCGGTCTAATGGGCAAAAATACCATTATCAAATTATAGTTGACGTAAAAATTAATATCAAATGAAATGTTGATAGCAATCAAGAAACGTTGTCTTCTAAAGTTTCGGATTTAAGATATGCTTAATTTGGGTAAGTTTATTGCAATATAAAGATGTCTAGTTAACTTTAGTAGTAAAAAGGAATTGATGCACCGCTGTTGTGAAATACTCGTGACTCATACTTCTTAAATCAATCAGCACTTCGAGGTTTAAGCTTGATGTTGGGGTCATAATGTACTTCACAACCTTGGTATATAATAATCCATTGTTGTTTATTGATCTCCGCAATTCCAACTGCAATATTCGTAAAAGTTCACGAGAAAACTTGAATTTGCAAATCGCCGCATTAATTAGATTTTAAATGTTTAACTAATATTCCTTTACTTCTCTTAATTTTACTTACTATATTCTTACTTAACGACCTTGTAAACAATAAGAGTTAGACATCTTTTAAAAGAGTTTTAAGACAGCTGATTGAGCAGTGAGAGTATTTTACATTAGGAAAATATCAGGAGAGCTAAAAATACCATCAAATTCAAACTACTCTCTAGATACGAAGTCATTGCTGTAAAATGTGAAAGTAAAAGACTTAAAAGTGGCAATTCCTTTTTTACATACACTGTTTAGTTTCCTTCAGGTGTCCTACTCCATAAAAATATAATTCTTGGTCTTTTAGTGTCCATTAAAATCAACAATTTCAATCTAAAAATATTTAACAATTAGTATACATATGTTACTCTCCTTAACCTTCGCCAAAATCTCCAACCTTAAAGGTAGGTATGTAGAAAGATTTGTGTAATACTGGATTATTTTCTATGCATGTTACAACAGAGAAAATTAAATTGCTCATTTCCAATCTGAAAGATATTTAGTCACTCCTTAAGGCCGCCAACCCATAATCACCTTCTTGAATGGCACAAATATACCATGATACGGTTCACTAAAATATGAGAATAGATCAAAATCAAGTGACGAAACTGCTGAAACTTTGAAGCGCATAAAAATTGTAGACCTCAAAAACCTTTTTCAAGTATAATTGCAAAATAATAAAGAATTATGGTGGTATGCGCAATATTGCGTTATCCTGTAAGTTCTTTGTGTGTCTCTGAATGGTCTGCACAAAGATCTATCAAAACGATCTTCCTTAGTCTAATGCTGTTGATTTTTAAAATACAGAAGCCGTTAAAGTTAATATTTTTTCTACGACAAGAATATGTGAGAATGTGTGATGTGTTAGAGTTTTGCACAATTAAAGACACCTTGTATTACAGTAAAATATTTCTTTATGCGTTCCAAAGTTCCAGCAGTATTAAATCATCTGATTAAACTTACCACTGAAAGTATCTCCGCTCCCCATGAGTACCATCACTAGTCCCATCGGGAAAACTCAACTGAACCCCCACGAAATGCTCCTGACTCTGCTTAACTGTGGGCCCCACATACCTGACTCGGCCCCCACGTACTTTCCCCTCAGGAGTTATAACTTTCACCCAATTTTCCGGCTTGAGGTCCCGTGGCAACCGCGGCAAGAAGGGCTGCCAACCCTGGGGAGGGACGTTGTCCCTCGTCGGTTCAGGTGCTGAGGCTCTACGGGGGACTGACCTTCGAGTTTCTCTACAAAATCATCCACTTCTAAACATAAAATCCAATCTAAGAATTCATGATTAATTACCCATAGGTCGGTGGTTCTGTCACTATACAATCTATAGACCTTCGCAGATAATTTTCAGCCTCATCCACTAGAGAATCGGTACTATCCCCGCTGTCCACAGTGGTCCAGTCAGATCTCAATTCCGGCAAGGAACCGTTCGCGAATCGCACTTTGGAAGGAGTAGACTTCAGCATGGCCCTTCTTGAAGGGGACACTGGAGCCGAGCACCTTCTGGAAGGTACTGGAGGAGACAAGGGGTAGATGCTGCTGTAACGTGAAGGAGTGCGACTACTCTCACTAGGAGTGGCGGTAGTTGCGGTCCAAGTGAATTTTTGTGACTAAAAGATTAGAAATATTATTGCCCGGGCCGTGTGTGGTTTTTATCAATACCATGCAACCAGGCGAATACAAGTCGGTGGCTTTCAAGAACTGTCCGTAACTGGTTACACTGGGTGGTTTAAGGGCACCAGGACACAGGTGGTCTGCAGACCTAGACAACTCGGGTACCATGCTGGTGAAACCGATGTCTGATAATAGGACTCTGCGGGCTTCTAGAGTTTTTTCCGATAGTTTCAGTCTGGAGCCAGGTAGAGGGTATTTTGAAGGTAAAGTGGTGAAGTTTTCTCCGAGTTTGGCCTAGGAAAAATAGGAAAAAATGACTAGAAAATTCATATATAATTGGGATTTTTTTAATTGAAACACAAATTTGCTTTTGGAGCTAAATTTAATGATAAATCTTATTCCGTACCTTGTTAGCCAAGCTACTTTCCGACCTCCAGGAAGACCCCGGCAGCGCCGATATATCAGTCTGAGCACTCGACTCCCTTCTAATTGCATTTGAATGGGTCAAAATAGGCCTGGATTTTCTTGAATTCAAACCTCTGGATATCGCTTCTCTGAAACACAGATGTATCACTTCCCAATCATTTTCATATACTCCTAAGCACATACCTATGGGGCAATGGTCTATACTGAATGGGATTAGGACAAGTATTCCTTCTAGCCCCAATATACTCAACCTCATGAATTCCGCATTTGGAAATATCGGTCTCCACAATGCGCACCCGCTCCTCAAACCGATCGAAACTCTCATCCTTTTCTAGCGATTTATTTTCGAAACTCGAGTCTTGATAAGAGCAGTAGCTCTTCAGACTTTTCTCATGGTTTATTGAATTGTCCGATCGCGAGTTCAAGATAGAGTTGTCTCTTTTCATATCAAACGATTGTTGTTGCGGACAATGGGCTTCCTGCCCTGTGTCATCGTTGAACACTTCATCGTCTAACTCTCGGTCAGAAACTTGGTCCAGGTCACTTAGAGGGAAGTTCAGAAGGTTCGAGTTGGAACCTCTAGCGTCGATTGGAACTAGTCCCTCCTTAAAATCTTGGTCCTTGGTGTCATCAGTGGTAAAAATCAGCTCGATATCATCGACCTCCTGGTCTAAGTCGTTTTGGGGACTCAAAAGCTGATCGTCGTATCTGTCGCTGTCCTCTGCCGCATCTTCAGAATTCTCCCGTGAAACACTGGACATGGCGGCAGTAAATTCCCTTTTTACTGAAGGCAAATTAGAAAAGCTTACAGTTTTGGTAAAGGAGAATTTATCTATTGGTGATTTTAGTACTGTTAAACTCTCTAGAGATCTGGAAGCAGTTTTGGATTTCCTTTTGGCCTTAATTGAGATGCGAGTCTCTAGCTGATAGGACTTATTTTTCGCTTTGGGCGAGACAATAGTAACTTTTTTATTATTGAGTTTCACTGGCTCTGCAGGTTTTTGGTCTTCTACAGTAGTTATTGGTACTTCAGCAGTTTGGCCCTTATCTGTGGCAGTAATTGAAGGTTCAGACTCAACAAGCTGCTGTCTAAGAACGTGATTCTCAATGGAAAGTGCTTGCACCACCTCTTGGACCGACTCAACGGGCCACGTTTTCGCCTTCAGCTCTGAAATCTGGCTTTTGCTCTGTTCTAAAGCTTCTCTCAAAGCTACTATAGTCTGATGCAGGGCTCTTACCGTATCTAATCCTACGCTTTGTGGAACTGCGCCCCCAAAATCCATTTTAAATTTTTCCTCACATCCATGCTGCGCTGTTGACGAATCACTGACTTTTCTTTACATGGTGGTGACTCGGTTTGATTATTAGGTGCAGTGGATAATGGCAATCTTATCGTAGCACTGAATCTCTCGCGGGAGTAACACTTAACACCGGAAAGGGGCCTAGTTACGCGATAAACAAAGCAATTAACGTTTTTTGTACACAAGTTACGAGAAATTCAAACATTCTGAAATCAATACTGGCACGGGCAATAGCAAGGGTTGGATTTTTATCAACCCCGGGAATATCGGTGCACGGGACAGACTTGCTGCGCATCGTCTGTCTTATTTCGACATAAAGGGACTGCGCCTCACGTATGTCCATACTTCCGACATAGGGGGCTAACAAAATGCGTGGGGTTTCTTACTCTCTGATTAGGACCAGATTATTTGACCGACATTAATCCTGTTATGTACGCTTTGGGTAATGAGGTATTATAATTTTCATGTCATGTAGGCAAAGGCCAAATTTGGGCTTAATAAATTATTCGTAGTTGAGAACGGGAGGAACTCGCACGCGCAGCGGTTTTTGAAATTTTGCGCCACCGAACAGCTGATTGTCGGGTTCGTCAATGAATTGAGGTTATACTCAAAGTTATTGATAATTAGTGGTTTTTGTTATTGTTGCAAAAATGTACTCATACAGTGTTTTAAGGAGAGTTAATCAAGTTTCTCGGGTCTTTGTGAGGTATAAAAATCCGCCAAATCATTGGGTAGGTGTGCCATTTATCACCATAGTTTTAAGAAGGTTTGTTAAGACGTTTCTCGAGACATGGGTATAGACCCCCCTTTCCAGGATGTTAGAGCAGGTAGAAATGCACTATAATGGTTGATAA
This sequence comes from Euwallacea similis, assembly GCF_039881205.1. Classification (NCBI taxonomy): domain Eukaryota; kingdom Metazoa; phylum Arthropoda; class Insecta; order Coleoptera; family Curculionidae; genus Euwallacea; species Euwallacea similis. Next base: position 5,836,020 of record NC_089609.1, read on the forward strand.
ATAATTTTTCTCATGAGCAATTTGTTGCGCTTTGAGATAACTTAGCAATCTGAGCTAACCTACCATCTATTTTGACACCACCTTATTAGAGAGTTTGCCAAGAAGCAGGTAAAGTAGCCCTTAGCCTTAGTAAAGTAGCACATTAGAACAAGTGCAATGCACTGCAACAGTTGACAACGATTTTTTCATAAACAGTTCTTTGAATTTTGAGGCAATTTTTTAGCTACCTTCTGTTTTGATACCATAGTAAGTATGTTGTTAACTTATATCAACACACTATAAACTGCTTCAGTGTAATTTACCATGTAAGACTTTAATAAATTCACTCTGGAGAATCGAAATTTGGCAAATAATCACATTATGTGTAAATGATTAAATCCTGTTTTCAAAACTGCTTAATCAGAGTTTATTATTTTTTTATTATTCTTTTATCCAACACCTAACAAACCCTCATATTAATGATAAATGTGATATAATTTCCATGAAATCTAAGTCATTAACTATGACTGTTACTTTCTATCTCCCACAGATAACTTATCATATATGAATAATCAATCTCTGGAACTGAGATAACTGTATTGTTCAGTAATGACCTATCTATGTGTGAAATTAGTAAAAGCTTCTTTTGGCTGTTATTAATCAACATGAAAGATGTTTATTCTTAAGCTAGGAAACTTGAGGATATATTTCATTTTTATAATCGGTAAGGTTTCATTACTTTTAGCCTTAGTTTTAACTTAATAAAAACATTGAATAATAATACATTATTTTCCATCAAATAGTGAATCTCGTTAGTCTCCTATGTGGTCTAATGCTAACATGGGCTTCTCCAGTACTCCCAAAATTCTCCACCAGCAACAACCCCTTAGGCCGACAAATCACCTCCACTGAACAGTCCTGGATAGCCTCATTAGTTTCTCTTGGAGGTGTCTTTGGACCACCTTTATCGGGACTTATTATGGACAAATTTGGAAGAAAGCCAGCCATCGCCTGTGTTCATTTGCCCAACATAGTTTCCACTCTATTAGCAGCCTTTGGAAACAATATTTGGTACTTCTACATAGCAAGATTTCTTGCAGGAATGAGTATTTATTCTGGAATCTCCATAGGAGCTGTGTATTTTGGAGAAGTAGCTGAAGTGTCCCGCAGGGGCTTACTCTATTCCACTACCTCGATTTTTATTAATCTAGGATCTTTATTGTCATATTGCATAGGTTCTTACACTTCAATTAAAGTGTTCAATTTGATTTTACTGGCAATTGCTTTAGTGGGGATGACTGGGACGTCGATTTTCGTAGTAGAATCTCCTCACTTTTTAGTGCAGAAGCTACGCTTTGTGGAGGCCAAAAGTGCGTTGATTGAGATGAGAGACCCCAACATCTGTGGAGATATTGAAATTCAAAAGGAACTTAATGTGATTCAAGAATATGTGTCAAATAAAGTTCCCAGTGAAGGGGTGAGGAGTATTGTAAAAAGCAAGGTTGCCAGGAAAGCTTTTCTAATGTCTCTTATTGTAACCTCAATGCAGCAGTTCTCAGGGATTATAATAATCTATTTTTCCATTCAGCTGATTTTCCAGAAATCTGGTAGTAGTTTAGGCCCGGAAATATCTTCCATTATAGTGGGAGGCTTACAATTTGTCACAATTTGCTTCACCTCCTTTGGGGTGGACCATTTAGGTCGCAAAAGAATGCTCTGTATTTCCTCCACAGGCTTAACATTCACTCTAGCCCTCTTGGGCATTTTCTTCAACTTCCAAAGTTTTGACAGGAGCACTGCTTCAGAAATCGACTGGCTTCCATTGGTCTGCTTATTTTTTTTCTTAATCTTTTTCAACTCGGGCCTAGGTGGGGTACCCTTCTTATACATGAGCGAAATCCTCCCTGCCAACATTAAGTCTATCAGCATCTCGATTGCGATGGCAATTCATTGTTTAATCGGCTTCATGTTAACTTATTTTTATAATGGCATCGTAGAGGGCATTGGGGCTAGTGGGACATTTTTCATGTTCAGTGGCTGTATGGGGATTTTCTGTATATATGTCTTTATTGTGCTGTTTGAGACCAGAGGGATGAATCTGCAAGATATTCAAAAGAGGTTAGGAAGATCTACTAGGTCAAAAAATGCTTTTGAGGCTATTGTGGAGAGTGAGAAGGGTGTGGGGAAGTTTTAGTGCTGTAAACCTCCTTTGAAGGGATTGCTGAATTAAGTATTGTACAAAGACAGTTTAAGTAGTATAATAAAATACAGGTGCTTGGTACCTATGGTTTTCTCAGTAGTGTAATAGTGCAACATTAAAAATACATTTTTTTTCACATGTGAGACCATCATTTAAGGGGCTAAGTAAGGTGCAAACATTGTTCCTTGTAAATTTACGAATGAAGCATCAAAAAATGGGGAAGCAGGGATTTTGACTCCAAAGCAAGTAACACCCTGTAGATTTTCATAAAAATTTGAAAAATTGAATTGTGTGGTTTCCGAACATTAGGATTTATATCATATAATCATTTGGCTAAATGCCCAATATACGTCCTTGATAACTCGACTGCATCTACCTCTTGCCTCGTACACCCGCAGAAGGCAATGAATACAGTATACTTTATTTCCTTAGAAACGACGGAGTTGTGATTACAGACAGTTGTGGGTTCTATCGACATTGCGCTCAATCTGGCTGTGCCAAAGCTTTGAGACTCACTGCACTTCCTATGATAAAAATTTGTTGGATATTTATAGGCTGGACCATAAAATTTAAGATACCCCCTTAAAAAATTAACTACCATAAATAACGACGTACTATACCTATATGATCAAACCTCCTGTATTTCTCCGTTTCAGTCAGTCCTCCGAAAGAAAATCCACCCAATAGATAAAGCCTTAGCACACTTTGACGACTTCTACAAGCAAGTGTTTAAGAAGAAATGGCCCTCAATCAGAGAAGGCCTTTTAGGCAAACAAAAATATGTGGCAATAGTCAACAACTATGGTGAAAATGAAGAAACCATGGCCAAACTTGAGATGGAAGGAGCTTTAAATGTTAGAACTTTGTTCACTTTAGAAAAAGAGTACATTCGAGAAGAAATTGAGAAGAATCAGAGAAATGCCGCGTTAGAGAAGATATGGAGTTTAGACAAGGAAATTGAGGACCTAAGCAATGATGATCAACAAGTCAAGAAAAAATCTGATGAAAATGAAACTAATGCGTATAAATATTCGCTTCAAGCTAGTTTAGATACGGCAGAGTTGGACTCAAGAAGACTGATTGACACAAAGGAAAATGCATTAGCACTAGAAATATTAAATGAATACATCCCAGCCACTAAGCTAAAAGGCAAAGACGATTTCATTTCAGAATCTTCTCATTATCAGATGTTCGATCCTACCACATCATTTCCAGTCGAAAAAGAACATGACATCCACTTCCCAGAAAACTTAAATATCTACTGTTTCGAGCAGGGCAATTTTAGTGACTTTAACCCAGCGAAGAAAGCTACTACAGGGGTTTTGAACTACTACCTAATGGATGGAGGCTCAATTCTCCCTATTTTGGCTTTAGATTTGAAGCCCGGCTGCAGTATGCTGGACATGTGTGCAGCCCCTGGAGGCAAAAGCTTATTAGCACTACAAACTTTATATCCTGAACGTTTAGTTTCCAATGATGTGTCTAATTCAAGAGTTAGTAGAATCGAGAATGTTTATCAGCAGTTTTTGTATGATTTAAATGAAAGGTGGTTCATTCCTGGTAGAGTCAAGTTAACAAATTTAGACGGGAGGTTCATGGAGATGGACGATTTTGATCGAATTTTAGTGAGTTTTAAGTTCGGTTTTAAGGGTTAGTGTAAGTTATCAAATTAAATGGTGAGTTTTCAGGTTGATGTCCCCTGCACAACCGACCGACATTCGCTAAAAGAAAATGACAACAACATATTCAAACCTTCTCGTATAAAAGAGAGACTAAAGTTGCCCGAACTGCAATCAGAACTGCTGTTCAACGCTTTAACTTTAGCCAAAAAAGGGGGCATTGTGGTATATTCTACATGCTCCTTAAGCCCCATACAAAACGACGGGGTTGTTAGCATGGCTTTGAAAAAGCTTTGGGAGCAAACTAAGATGGAATATGTTGTCAAGTGAGTGTGTTTTCTTTTAAATCGGAATAATGAATTACTTATGTGGCTGTAGGAACTTGGCTCCAGCCTTATTGCAAACCAGGCGAGTATTTCACTTGGCCGACCAGAAACTACTCAAGTATGGACACTTGGTGCTACCCCAGAAAAGGCAGAATTACGGTCCCACTTATTTTTGTAAATTGAAACGGATTAAATAGGGATAAAGGCATGTTTTTGTAGTATTTCGTTATGTTATAATTTACAAAACAAAAACAACATAATTCAGTGAAATTACAGTTTTTGACCCCTACAGAATTAAATTTTAACTTTTTGTTCTAACGGTTAATGGACTAACAATGTAAAATTTCGTGCATTCTGGATTATGCGTTGCTTTAACGTGACAAACGTTAATTTTAAAGTTCCTATGAGTTTTCCTAGTTTGAACTCGGGTGAAATTAAATGTCGACATACAAAAATAAACAATAATTCGGCCTTTGTGAGCATTATTGATAATGCTGCCAGCGCAACATTTTCTTTTCACTATTGCATTAAAATTGCTGCAGTAGAGAAGAAATTTTCGATAAAGACCACTTCGAAGCAGCAAGTGCAGGTAAGTACAAAAAGTTGAATAATAAAGAACACATTTTATGACACAGCGTTTAATAAAACTCGTTTATAATGGAACCATGTAAACAAGCCCACAATGTGGTGCATCTCGGAGAAGATATCTGATATCTTTTCATCTCAGTTGGGAACAATTTCATTATTATGTATAAGACCCCCTTCTTAGTTCATGGAAAATCCTTATTGACTACAGATTTAAAAGTGTTTTAATTTCGGGAAATGTATTTATATTTCTTACACTTTCTAGTAAAGTGTTTTTGGAAAATTCTACTGGTACTTACTCGAAAATTTTGAAGATATTTTCAAAGAAAAGAAAAAAGATAATCTTTCCTCCACCATTCTGTCAGAAGTTATTTGGATTTTTTACACTCGTGTTTTATATCCTCTCGACTATTTCATCACTATTTAGGCTATGTATTCATATTGTGTCGCCTAAACTGTGAAGTTCTCGTTTATACAGGGTGATTCACGTAATTGTTTTATTGGAAACTTTTTGTTTTGTAACTATTTTTTATTTTTATACTTTGGGGTTACATTAAAATAAATACACTCTACTTTTTAAAAATAGTTTGAAGGTCATACTACTTCCAGTTATACCAGGTGTTTCATTTAAAATAAGGAAGTTAACCTTGACTTCCGGTATAATCGGAAATAGTAGGACCTTCAAAATATTTTTTTTTAAATAGAGTCTATTTATATTAGTTTAACCTCAAAATATGAAAAATTAAAAATAGTTGCAAGTTCAAAAGTTTCTAATGAAACAGTTACGTAAATCACCCTGTATATCTCCTCCATCATTTTATTACAGGTTGAAAAATAATTTTGCTTATAGTTATGACTAGCAGTATGTGATTAAACTATGTAATCTAATAATGCTTCCCATATCAATTCCATCAGACAGCTTGATGATATATTAAATCTAAGTACTTTTTAAAATTTTCCAATGGCCGAACAAAATTACCTCACTAATAGGGTAACGTTACTTTCGCCTGTAAAATCGTAATTTGAGAATTTATCGCCGAGCTGGTGGCTTACTTTGCTCAGCAATTTAATTGGCATTTAATTGGCTGTTTTTGAGTAATTATCAAAACGTTTCCTTTCTTAACTGTTTTATTAGTAACGCTGACGTTGTTGGTGGACCCAAGTAAAGTACGTACACGTTAGTTAATACAATTCCGGGATCCCTATCACAATTATCCTGTGATTCCGGATATTATTTATCTTAATCGAATGAAGACTTTTCGAACACATTGTTTGTTAGTTAGGTATTGTTATATTTTTATTAATTACTTGGAAATTTTTTAAAGTAATAATTCAACGCATAACAACGCCACGAATGAGGTTGTATTCACTAATGATTTAAAATAATTATATCTACTGATGCAACTAAGAGAAAAAACTCGTTACATTTTCAAAAATCATAGAAAATGTTGTAGAAAGTTAATTCTTGTTTTTTAATCACAAAAAATTCTAAATTGAATAAAATTTTGTATAAAACTTGAGACTTAAACATCTTTATTCGTATCACCTGTACAAATTGCTATTATCTTAGAAAAGTACTGTACTGTCGCTTTCTTTTATGCAATGTGTAATATTAGCAGAAAAAAAGAAAAGCTGCACTAAGTAGTCGAGGTTTAACAAGGGCAAAAGGAAATTAAAGGAACGGTGTAACCACTTTAAGACGATAATATCCGCAACGGGCCCTTGGGCAAAAACAATAAAGCGCGGTAAGGCGGAAGCTTGAGGTGTTTAAGTGCCAAGCCAGGCTTAAGTAGAATGCGTTTAGCGTCGATTAAGCTTAACATGAGTTAAGTAGAAAATGTCCCTTTTTCAGTTTTATGCAAAAACTAGCGCCTATAATCGAATTAAATACTAATACCGAAAGAAAGTGCCTTCACTGAAGTTATGTGGCATCAACATCCTTCTTTAATAACAGAATTAACATTCACAATTATTATACAGCTCACCTTCCATCATCAATGTTTTATTACGTGCATCCATTTCAAAAGTAATCGTTAAGATTTCTTGTCTTTCTGCCCCAAATACACCCAAAAGGCCCAAACGGCGATAAAAGCGGCCATAAAAGCAATTCCTTCACAGGCAATAAAATCCGCTGATTAAAGTAAATTGGATAGACAGATCTGTGTGCAAAATGGGGAAATATTTAGCGGGTTCCCGTTATTTGAGTTCTGCGTGGTACCGACCACCAACCGCGCAATAGTCCACACTACAAAAATTTAACTTTACATATAGTATTGGCCAAAATATTTAGAACTTAGAAAATTGTGCTTTTATCTAGGTAGCCCTCTTCTAATAGAAACAAACCCATTTCAGAAAAAATGCCCTATTGTTCGGCAACAATATAATATTAACATTTTGTTCTTTGCATTCTTCTATAGAAAAAAAAAAATTCTTTCGTGTTGAATAAAATGCTTGAAACTTGGTTTTGTTATAATTTAAAAGCAGTTTTTTACATTCGTTTATTATTTTCTTGGCCATTTCGTTTTCACTTCTTGATATTTACATTACTACCTATTTTTCAACAATGGCAAAAGCCAAATCACATTCACTCGATTTAGGAAGCAGAATTATTTAGTTTTATAAGCAAGGAATATTGCAAAAAGATATTTCTATCAGACTAAATATTCCAAAGAGTATTGTATCGCGTATTATTAAACAGTTTAGAGTATACAGTCATGTTATCCCGGGAAAATGTACAGGCAGGCTTAAAAAGACTACCAAACGAATGGATAAAAAAAATGATCAACATTGCCAACAGTGATCTGTTTCTGTCATCATCAAAGATCTTGCGGAAAATACATATAAATGGACATTCAGAGATATCATCGAGAACCATCAGAAGAAGGCTGTTAGAAGGTGATCTAGATCCTACCGTCCAACAAAAAAAACCACTGTTCCGGAAGAGCATCAAAGCACGGTTGCAATTTGCACTCGATTATAATCACTGGACAGTGTAAGATTGGAAAAAAGTTTTTTTCAGTGATGAATCCAAATACAACCTTCCTTCCAATGACGGTATAGTCCATGCAAGGCGTCCAAAAAACTAAAGATTAAATAAAAATTATATTAAACCTACCGTTAAGCATGGTGAAGGAAATGTGTTAATATGGGGATGCTTTTCTTGGTAAGGTATGGGCCCCACTCATCGTATTGTTGGAAAAATGGATAAATTCATGTATCGGGCCATATTAACAAATATAATGGAACCTTATTCATTAGAATCATTAGCAGTCAACTTTATTTTCCAACACGGTAATGGTCCCAAACATTCTGCAAAACTAGGGAAAGAGTCGTTACAACAAGAACAAGTGTGTACCATGAAGTGACCTACCAAAAGTCCGGATTTAAATCCAATCGAGAATTTATGAGACCATGCAGGTCGTATGATCCGAACAGCGAAGCCATTACAAATAGAAATAAACTACTTGAAAGGTTCACACAAGCTTGGCATCAAGTTGATTGGCGACTAATTGAAGAATTAATAGAATCAGTGCCTAGGAGAATAGCAGAAGCGATCAAGGCAAAGGGATATCACAACAAATACTAAAGCTTTTTTAGTTCCTATTTTTAACGAGATTTTCTATTAAATTAATTATTATTGAATTTGTTGCCATAAACATAAAGCTTTGTAAGAAGATTTTTAATTTTACTATGGTTAAAGTGTACCTTTATTAAGAATAAAATTACAATAAAAAAATTTGATGTTCATCAAATTTTCAGTTTATGCGCACTTTGAAAAAGTTCCAAGTATTTTGGCTAATACTGTAGCTGCATTCAAAGTCTATAAATAAAATTGGAGAAACTTTAACGAGGTGCTTGGTTTTTATGGTTAGTTAAGCAGATCGTGCTTTGTATAAGATCGAAAAGCAAAATATTTAGACTTTAATCTAATAAAAGTTTAATTAACACCTAGAATGCAGACGCGAGCGCAAAAACTATAGAAAGTGTTCTTTACTGTCTCCATAAGTTCAGGCTGAATCGCTTTTACGATGCTCGAAATTGCTGTTTTTAACTCAAAAGGGAAATCCCAATGATTAATTAGAGTAACACAAACCATCTTATCTTTTATACCTACACCTTTTTGGTGCCCATCACCATGACGGGCTATTTGATCTATATAAATAGCGCTATTCACGGAAACTAGTGGCAATAATTCACCACGCACGACATGCATAAACCGACCCAGATATAGTTTTAATTCTAAAGTAACAATACCGTAAAGACTTTAACTACAACCGAAATTCCCACTAAAACTGTGGGACCATAATTTTGATAACTGCTAATGTAAGTGTACAGTTACGCTACTTATTCTGATTGTATTACTGCAGTAGCGTGGAAATAAGTTACCTTTGCAAATAAAATACTAATAGATTGATTATCATAAATTTTAGAAACTCGCGTTAATAAATCATATCAAAAATAATTGCTAGGTGTATATAAATTATGACTGTGCACTTTATAGCTTTGTAAGTATGTGAGAAAACATGTTGAAACAATGGAGCTTTTTCACTTCAGGCATTCTAACAAGGAACTTGTGAGTTGATATTAGAGAGGTGAATAATTGCCGAGATGTGTTTTAGAGATAGTTTCGAACATCAAAGAACCAGAAGCATTGAGTGAGAGCATTTCGTTTAAAAATTACTACGTTAAGTTATAAAATTTTCTCTTCTCCTTAGGCTTTGAAGGTTCGTTCTGTCGCGTGTTTTGCTATTTCCTTCATACCTCACCCAATGAACTAGATAACTTCAGATAATTGATTTTTTTTTGTCTGTAATAGATTTTAAATCTCTTTCATGAAGCATGACCATTTCCTTGCTGAAGAGTTTAAATGTAGAATCATCTTTTGTTAGGTAGCACTACCTTCAAATTCTTCATATTTTTTCATTTTTTTTCTGTTCAACGCTTGCGTGATCTATAGTTATTAGATCTAACATGGTGCAAAGATTGTCTAGATTCCGAATTTTATCCAATAAAACTCTCCAAATATCAATTAAGTTAAGATTTTCTCAAAATCGTGCGGTGCAAATATTTGCCTAAACTCTTTGTAGTGCACATGAAAAATCTCTGTAAGTTCCGTAGACCTAGAACCAAAAAGAACCCAAAAAATGACATTCCTACCGTCACTTAGCGTCATTCCTATCGTACGGATTATTATTCAGCCAGTTTCCAATGGAATCATTTTTACGAGGCCACTTGCCATAGACAGTATGTTTACCTACTAAGCCACATTCAGCGTTTTTTCGGAAAATAATTGGCGATACCGTGGGTACTGAGTGTCGGCGCCTTAAACCATCACCCGACCAGTCGCCATATACAATGCGATTCCGAGACTTCAGGAAACTGCAAAAGTACCACAACTTTTGCGCTCATTATTATAATAGTTATTGTTCTTGGGCACCGTTAAACTTCTTACTGTAGGTGTTATTAAACGTACAGTATCCTGCATTGTTTCCTTGGCAAAGAAGTGAAGGTACGGCCAGATGCCATTATGACTTTTTGGAACTAATATTGCGATTGTAAGATGAGATTTCAAGGAAGTGACAGTTTCAGACATATGTATTTTATGTGCATTATTTGGTCTTCTAGACCTGCAAAACCATAAAAACACCGCTAAAATCAGTCAAGCTTGATTTCCATACAAAGTGGGAGAATGTTACTATTCGACTAGCCCCGGTACTCTTACAGGAATTTTTAATTTAGATAAATTACTCTTCTCCTGTATTCTTCTATATGCACCTAGTGTAAAAAAACGAGCCACACTACGTTTAATTACTCTGCCATATTTAGATGCTAGCAAATTGATTTTTAAGTACTCTTTGAAGATAATAACACTTTGTCAAGAAGGGAGTTGTAATCGAGAGCCATTCCGTTGATAAATTTGTACATTTGTACCCAGTTTTTTCTTTTTTTTGTGGAGCCATTTTTCCTATTAGTCTGCCTATGCGTTGGTACTTCCATTTATTTAGGTCTAATCGGAGCAATAAAGCAGAACATGGCGGATGGAGATAATTAAAATATGAGGATATGAGTAATTTACCTGCAAAGAAATTAGTCTAAGAAAATGTTTCTCTTTTTTTGGCTCTATGGTGTCTTGATGTATCCATGATCAAGTTTTGAAAGTTAGCCAAAAAATTTCAAAACAAGCTAAAGGTTTTTCTTTATGAAATTAGATGAGTTATTTGAAAATTATGCTGTACCGTTCATTAATTAAATTTGCTGTCGTTTTCATGATAAAATTTCTCTCAATGTCTATAAGTGAAAAATTATACAAATGTATCACTGATACGTAGCATTTGGGCCTTAAAATTCTCCGAATATAATTCGTGCATCGAAAATTCTAGAAAATTTTAGAACAAAATCATTGTCGCAATTTGGATCACTCGCCAATTGCATTTATGCATGTTGCCCTAAAATTTACCGACAATTTTTAATGCATTTATTATAATACACACGAAAATTTGTGAAAATTTCTCCATAAAAGTAGTCTTGATAATCCGGTAAATTCGAGTACGCTATTTGCATACCGGCCGTGTATCGTTCAACATTTATCGTTTTTCATATCAATATTATGAGTAACCTGTGGGAGGTTCCTCAGGGTTACAAATTATCTATACAATGTGTCAATTCGAAAATGGATCCCCTCGATATTTCGGTGATTATGAAAAATATGTAAATATGCAAAAACATGTCAACTTTATTTTCAAGGGGAAGATTCTTTTAGTCGGTTTTCTACTAAATTGCTTGCATCCTCTAGCAGGGATGGAAACAACCATTGAATTCTTAAATGAGAAAGGAGGCTGACTTATACCTTATTTGAAAGGTATTTCGATTACCTTTCCAAATGTACCTTTTTTTCCATTGAAAGTTTTTTGAAAAATCATTTCCAAACCGTAAATAAACTTCGGTCTCAATTATGTTGTAGAAAATTTACTTATTAATATTTTAAATGTTCAAAATGCTGTTCATTACTTTTTAAATAGTAATAAAGACTGTTTACAAACTCCACTCTAACATTCACAAAAACTTCTTGAATTTTCCTACACGCAGCTGTAATTCTTCTCTTCAATTCTTCCAAATCTTGAGACTGGGTTTTATAAACAACAGGTGATTATTTTGGTTTTTATTTGTTTAGGGATAGATTTCCTGGCAAATGGATTGGTCGAAAACTAATTGAACCAATTGAGTGGTCACCGCGATCGACCGATTTAATACCTCTGGGTTTTTTCTCTGTTGTTTATAAAATCCAGCCTCAAGAATTGAAAAGAAGAATTACAGCTACGTGTAGAGAAATTCAAGTAGAAGTTTTTGTAAATGTTAGAGTGGAGTTTGAAAACAGACTTTATTACTGTTTAGAAAACAATGGATAGAATTTTGAACGCTTAAAATATTAATAAACAAGTTTTCTTCAATACATTAATACCGTAGGTTATTTACGGTTTGGATATGATTTTTCGAAAATCTCTCAATGAAAAAAGAAGTACATTTAGAAAAGTAATTGAAAGACCTTTGAAATGAGGTAGAACTCAACTCCCCTTCCCATATAAGGTTTTAGTGGTTGTTTCCACCCCCGCTAGAGGGTGCACGCAATTAAATGGAAAACCGACTTAAAGAATGTCCCTCTTGAAAATAAAATAGACGCGCTTGTGCATTTTACATATTTTCTATAATTACCGAAATATCGAGGGTAGTTTGTTTTCAAATTTACACACTGTATAACCCACGATATGCGTAACCAGTGTCACCTCGTTTAAAAGAAGTTTTATTAAATTATACAAACACGCCTTTCACATAACTTCTTAAGGTGAAATAGAAGTAAATAGGTGACAGAAGGAAATTCTCTAAACGAAATTGAAAATTTTGAAATTTCGGAGCAGTCACACTAGTTTTTTAGAAAAAATTTTAACGTTGTGGAACCAGCCCGAATGCATGTTATAATAGAAAATAAATATATATTTAGCACTAAATCATCTCGTAAATATGAACATTTGTTTGGGTGTTTTTAACCTTAAAGACTTCCGTCTGTTAACAACCGTTTATCATGTCTGTTTTGAGGTGTGTTAAATTAATGATGTAAATCAATCAAATTTAAATGGACGTCGAACAAAGTATCGCAAACCAGAGCAACGCACGCAAATGTTCCTGGTGTGCGATACTTCGTGCGGCATCCGTTTAAATTCAACTGATTTGCGTTATTAATGCCTCAAAGAAGCATTTAATACATATCTCATGTTGCATGTGTTATGTCTCATGCATATCTGGTATGCAACAGGGCTGGGGCAGTGCAAATGAGGGAGAAATATACAGGGTATTATTTAAGTACTTGACCAAATTTCAAGGGGTTATTTTTGGGGTGATTCTAAGACGAAAATTTTTATACACATAGGTCCGGTGATGCTTCGTTTTCAAAATACAGAATGTCAAACTTTATTTTAAACATCGTTTTTTCTCAAAAATTTTAATAAACATTTTCAGCAACTATTGCAAGTTTCGTGTTACTTATTGTAAAATATTTTTTACTTAAAAAATTCGTACCATTTGTTTAAGTGTAGTTTTAATAAAGCGTTTTTCTTGTTTGATTTTTTAAAATTTTTGGCCTTACCTCTATGTACACCACTAGCAAAAGGAGACAAATAATTTCTAGTTTAAAAGATTCCTTTGCACTATATTAAAAGCTCTCACCAATTTTCAACGTCATATTAGTTTGTGTCTTCGTATTATTTAATTTTTTTTTAATATGTAACGACTTTTTGAAAAAAGTTTGACTCACTGCACCTTGAAAAGAAAGCATTACTGAACCTATGCTTATATGCACTTTCCGTCTTAGAATCATTCAAAGAATCACCCCTTGAAGTTTGGTCATGTACTTAAATAACACCCTGTATAGTCAAGAATTTGAAATAGTTTTTGAGGCCTCTACTGGTTCTCGAGGTCCTTGATTGTAGATATGTGAAATTTTAAGATTCATTTTTCGGATATCAAGTGTCGGTAGGCGAGGGAAGAAGAATATACTATATGAGCCCTTATTATTGTTAGAGAACTGTTTTGCAAATTTTTGTTAAATCAAATCCGATCAACAGAAGGACAAGAAATACTTCCTCCTCTAATAGTTATTTCAATTATTAACAGATACAAATACCATACAAATTACAAATGATTACCGCACTTTAATACATACTGGGGACATCTGGTAAGTGGTTGCAGCTCACGGCAAATATATAAAATTCTGCGTTGATGCCGATATTCAAAAAGCCTTCCTGTCCATTATCGCTTTCTTTTAGCATCAGCCTCAATGCGCCGTACTCAATAAATCTCTCCGTCGAGTAGTACCTCGTAAAATAAAGAGGTTCCCATTAAGGTTCTGTATTACTCCCATTAGTTGTTCGCCTTTTAAAGTTTATTAATGCACGTCTGAGGCACGCAACGAAATTGTTATAAATATGCCACAATTGCCACTCTCGGGTCGTAGAAACACTTAGCAATATTCTAATTAGTTATAATGGGCCTGCTAACATATTTTACCATTAAATCTTGGAATTATGGTCTTGGTCATGTTGGGCCTTCCGACGTGCATAATTATGTTCTTTGGTTTAGGGACTACCTACCACTAACCGGCCTCAGAAATGGCCAAGATTTATGAATATTGAATGAGCTGAGTAAATACCCTTTTTTCTCTCTCAGTGTACGCGTAGTTTAATTACACAGGAACCTACTTTTACTTTTGATTTAAGAGGTCCATTGTGAACCTTTGCGTGCGTCCGCTTTATCGCCATTAAACGAATGTGGGTAAAGGTTTATATGGACCAAAAAAAGAAATTGAATTTCGATATATCTATATAGAAGCATTTTTTGTGCGTGGACCTATTAAAATCAATTAGATATACTTTCTAGAACGCTGCAGGAACATTTGTTTGGTTAAACGATTTTATTGTAGTCACACGCAAGGTTTCGAGTTATAACTGGCCACCCAACCAAACGGGAAAAGTGAAGGAAATTTTGGGTTTAATGGGACGCAGCATTCACACTTTTTCACATTAAGTGAACACATCAATCACACAAAAGTCCGAGGAGTTTGATTTTAATACTGTAGAAAATAGTGTTTCCTTTTATTTGCCTCAACCGTTATTTACCATTTTCTCCCCCTCCCAACCCCGATCTTAGACCATTCCTTTCCATATTGCGTGCCAGCAGTAATTATGGAAATTAAACGAGCCTCATTACCTTAAGAAGGCCTCAAACGGGCACACCGGGTTGATTGATCTGTCCTGCGTAATTATTTCTCCTGCTCAACTCGTGTTGTAAGTCTCCAAGTTAAAAACGCTCCCTGACAGGGGAATAATCGCTTTTCAATTAATACAGCATTTTAATTTAAATTCGAAATCACGCAGCGACTTTAAGCGATGTTAACGAGACTACTGTATAGGAATGTCTTCCTTATCAATATTAAACGCCCACCAGTGGCGGAACAACAATCATTTATGAAGGCCCAGTTTCCATTATAAATGGATTTGGCTCAGAAGCCAAATAGATGTTAAGCGTATACTTCACATGAAGCAGTTTTTGAGATATTCACAGCTCTAGTAAAATTGTATTATAATGACGACCAAAGGATTTTTTCACCATTTACGCCTATGGCTTAATTCGCATAGGCCGATTTGCCCAATTAGTTCCCTCTAGAATTACCGTGGTAGACAAGGGAAAAAGTGGCAATTGCAATATGAGACACGTAAAGTTTTGCATAAATGCGGGAAAGTAGCTGTTTCATATACTATAGATAGAAATGATGGACATGTATTACATTTAAGTAAATATATCACTTGGTTTTTGGTTTTATTTATCAGGTGAAATTGACTTAATTAGTTCTAAGCAGATGTATATGCGTGTAATTTGAACATGAGAAAACTATATTAGATTAATGATCATGTATCGTAGTTAAATTTTATTTGATGGTAATAAGTTGATCTAATAACGTGTAAGTGCCATGGTTAATTATGCAAAATATGCTCGGTTTTGCGACAGGATTTTAAAGAAGTATGCAGAAAATAACCCGCTATTACGACAAGAAAACTATACCGGGTGCCCAGACGAACTCTAGACATAGAAGATTAACATGGGAAATCGGTTTTTATTTCTTTGTGCCTGCACGGATTATCTAATTGAAAAACTTTTGCATGGAGGTCATAGTACTCAAGGCCGGCCAACATTCCGCAATTTTTCAATTTTCTAATTAGAGCCGTTTGGCTAAAAACAAACAAAACGGCTCTAATTAGAAGATTGAATGAATAGCCGATCTTGAGTAGTACGACTTTCATGTAGAAGTTTTTCAACTGGATAATTCGTGCGGGCGCAAAAAAATAAAAATCGATTTTCCGTGTTAATCTCCCCACGTTCAGGGTTCGTCTGGACACTCGGTATAAGATTAAATTGTAGCTTGGTTGAAGTTATTGAAAACAAGGTAATTGGAGGATTTTTGTGGCTTACGAAATTCTTTTATAGAGCAAATTAACGCATAACAACCATCACAAGAATTTAGAAACTTGAAGTTAGAAAACTTGAGCAATAATAGGAGAAACTCAGTCCCAAAATAACAGTGAAACCAAGATGCACTCATGGTATCAAAAAAAGAAAAAAATTGCATGAAAAAGAGGTTTAAAAAACCTCAAGCAGGAAACTATTATAAGTAATACAGGTGCAGGGCCCATACTGACAAGGACGATTCTTAGGGTGTGGTCCTTTGCGAAACTACGATTTAATAAGTCATGAAATTTTTAATGAATTTCAAGACAGCATTGCAATAAACAGAATCTAAAAGTTGTCACAGTTTATAAAATGTACTGAATGGGCAGAAAGTATCTCCGTACCGGCAAAAGGTCCGTCAAATCTTGTGTAATTGAAATTTTGATTATATGTCCATACGGTCAATAACTATTTCAAAAAAATTGCAGAAGGGAATTGGTTTTCTCCGGCAAATTTTCTTAGTAGATTTAACGCATATTTTTCCTTTGATTTTCTGAAGACTAAAATATTAATATATCATAATGACCTTAAGAGCCAGTATACCAAGAAAAAGCCTGACATTAACCACACCATCAGTAATAAATAAGTATTATTTCACAGTAGTTGATTATTACGTCCAATTGGAAACAATAATTCATGCTTCCATTTGTCTGTAATAAGTCGTCCGAGCTAAGGCAGAAATTTATTATGATTGTGCTGTGGTGGTGCTGCAATTCAAGGCGTTATCTGAGGATTCATTATTTAATCACTTCACATGTAACATAGTAATTATTGGGGGTTTTTATTGATTAATAAATTCAATGAAAAGCGTTAAAGCCTATTGCTACCCATGAGTTATAGTTTCTGGCATCTGGCAAAGTGGTCGTTATTTTATTACGCCTGATTTGCGACTTGGAATAGCCCGTGGGTTGGGTAAATTTATTGGTAAGTGAGAAATTAGAGTAGTTTCCTACGCATTTTGATCTGAAGTAGTGATTTTAGTGTCATGTTTTCATTTATATCTTTGTCTATAGACAGACATACTTGCGAGACCTACGTTTAAGAGCGAGCAACTGCTCTAAAAATCAATCACAACTAAGCATTATAAGTCTGAAATGAAAAATTAACTGAAAAGGTGCTTTACACCCTAGATGCACATATCTCACTGAATCGAAAATCAGATAATAGTTCAGTGCTCTTAGTTTTGCATTTGATTAGGAAAAATTTTTGGTTTTACGAGGACCCTCGCTCCGCGCAAATGGAACTCATATGGAAGCGCTACCACTGCAACAATTTCATTTCACATCATTTATGTTTCAGTAAAAAAAAAAAAATGAAAAAATGTTGATTGGTTCTACACTTTTCTGGACATAAAGAGAATACTTGCATTAGTCACGATATCTAAATCTCTTCATTAATGTCCGACATTATTGGCTAAGTAAATCAAATTTAATCAGCATCATCCATAACCCAGTGGGTACTAAACAAAGCGCATCATTTAATAAACAAACGTGCAAAAACTGTTTTCCACAGGATTGTTTTGTTTAAGCGTTAGAGAGTGCGAAACGCTTTGCACGCCCAGATGGATGCTGTGTCCCATTTGTTAAATTGGCCGAAAATTCATAAAAAAAAGTGTAAATTGGACCTTGTTAATTTCGCGTAGAAATCCAACGGTAGCAGCATGGAAAGTCGTGATTAATTGCGAGTGTAAGCTATTAATTAGGGATTAGTCTGTAAATTATGTGGTACTTTAATTATACTCAGTGATAATCTTAATCGATATCTGCTTGAGATGGGTGAAACACGTAAACATTGAAGTTTATATACGGATTAATTTTAAGCCGTATAGGGATCGCATTTAATCTCAAGAAAATTAATCTCTAGGGAATAAAATAAGCTCGCTTTAGGTAAGTAGTATCGCATTCTAGGAAATCCGGATTTCACTCAATCCGCAAGTCAAGTGAGAGAAGTTAACTTTTACTATTAAAAAAACACATCATTCCTCTGGTAAGTAGGTATATGTAAATTCTGAACCAATAAATGCAATAGTTGATCTAACGTAGGAACAATTTTTGCTCTAAAAACTATATTAATTATAGTTCCTTACATATATTATTTATATATTGTAAGTACTAAATTTTTAAAAAATGACCGAAAGGGAAAAACCTCTTCATGATGCAGGGAGGAAACTTATTTATAACGTCATATTCGCCATTTTAAAAATTAGAAAAATAAATTGTTTACCCTAAAAATGAAACTCAGTCAAATCTTCGATAGAAAATTTTATTTTTCATTTCTTTACAAAAGACGAGAGACGCGAAGCTTGAAAGACTGTACAGATTGAAACTTCTCACCTCTATCCTTTAATGAAACCTTTACAATAAAAGGGTCTGCGCTTGATGGCCTCTCCCTAAGCACCAAATTTATGTCTTTTTCAAATTACCCGGAGGGCAAAAACCCCTTGTAAATCTTGTAACTAATTTATTGCAAATGAAGCACTTATCACGCATTTCGTTGACTCCGACATAAACACGAAATAAATTGGATTTCTAAATCCATGCACATTCAAGCCAATTACACTGTAAATTAGAACATTCTTATATTGGGATATATTAATTTGAATCTCAAGAATCCCGCGCTTTCAAGCATTAAAATCAGAAAAAAATTGTATTTATCTAACACGAACTAGTGATAATGAGACTTGATGTCACTTTATGACGGTAAATTATTTAAAATTTAGAGAATACTCACGAATTTAATGTGACTACTGGACGACTTTACAAGAATTTTAAAAGATTCAGAATTTAGAGAATAATTCTCCAAATTAAAAAAATTAACAGGAACTTTCACCAATAAGGAATTATGGTTTATTAGGTTTGAATAATTTGAAAATTGAATCCTCATTTATCATTAATTAACAAGAACTTGCGTATACTGACATCAATAATATATAAATTAAAGCAATCTTGTACTTATTAGGATAGAAGAATTTGAATCTATAGAATCTCCTTTAACTCGAGCTGTCACCAACGTGTTCAAAATGGAATTGAATTATCCTAAATTGTGACCAATAATATTAATTTAAAATGAGAAAGTTTCGCATTATAACATAATAATACTGCCTTAACACGAAGCATTTGGCCTGAGCTGCCAGCATTTTAAAAGTATACCATTTGATCACTTTAACATGGTAAAAGCTTGAAAAGTTAGAGAATAACCTACCATTAAATTTACCGGATCTTTCACCAACATGAAACAACCATTTATTGGGTTTGAAGAATGAGAGAGCGCCATCCATTTTCTATAATCAACTTTAAGTAACTCAAGCTTCGCCCCCCCCTCCTGCCATTCCTGGTACTACTGATGAATGAAGATGAATGACAATATCTCAAAGTGCCGGCGAGATTCTGCGATCGCAATTAATTGGGGAGCTCAAAGGAAGCGAAGAAATTGCAGAGAGCATTTGTGTACTTTGATTTGAATAAAGGCAGATGCAGATAAATATAAAGGAAAATTTCAGGAAATGTAACTTGCAGTGGATTACCAGAAACAATATTAACTCCAAACATTTAGTTTGGAAGATTTCAGGTCAGGTGTATACACGGTGTTAATTAAATACATGTACTTATTTCAAGGGATGAATCTTTAACTGATTTTATGGCGAAAATTTCTATGAATATAGGTCCGCAACGTCTTCATTTAAGAACTAGAGGGAAAGAAGCATACGTACGTATAGAAGTCAGAGGTGGTCATTTTCAACAACCAATATTATATTAAATTCATTTTGATAATTTCAATAATTATTAATTAAATCAATTTTACCACTTGTAAAAATGCAAACCCATTTATTTCTAAAACGGTTAGTTCTACAGACATTTTTCAAAAGTATTTTTTTCAATGGAAATGGAAATGTACAATAAGCCTATTAACACAAAAGTGGCATACAGTGTAGTGCAAAAAAGTTAGGACTAATTAAAATTTGATGGAATCCTATATGTGGGCCCTCTATCAGTAATCAAAAAATTAAAACAATATTTTGATTTTGCGTTATAATAAACCCTCGTAAATCAAATTTTGTCTGATTATTGCATCTCTGTCGGAAAAGATTTAAAAAAAAAACAAATTAAAAATAAAATTTCAACGCCCTTTAGTTCTTAAACGAAGATGTTGCAGACCTACATTTATAGAAACTTTTTATCATAAAATCAGTTAAAGATTCATCCCTTGAAATAAGTACATGTACCTAGTTAACACCCTGTAGAGTGCCTCTTTATCTCTTTAGACTTTAGTTAAACTCTGGAAAGGGTTTATTGCTTATAGCTTCTCCCTAGTACTAAATTTATGTCTTTTTCAAATTACCCTGAGGGCAAAAACCCCTTGTAAATCCTTCCATTAATTTACTGCAAATGAAGCACCTGTCACGCATTTCTTTAACTCCGACATAATGACGAAACAGATTGGATTTCTAAATTCCTGTACATTCAAGCCAATTACATTGTCCACCATTTCCAATGAAAGCCGTTTAATGGCCGATATGCGGACTGCATCAACCCAATTTTTCCTTACAACAACGGCTTTCAAGCAACAATTAAAAGTATCGTAAAAAGACCTATAAATAATGTTCATAAGATCTCTTCTATACGTCGGCTGATTTATGAGGACGATTTACTAAAGGATGTTTGAGACCATTAGGTAGCTATTAAACTTATCACGGTGTTGTCTATATAGGCTTGTTTGAAGAAGAACAAGCACACCAGTCATTATCGGTTTTTTACGTTGGTCATTGAAGAGGAAATGGTATCATCTGGTAATTTTGAATTAGCTCGAGTAAACAATTGCTTAGAAGTTGACATAGTTTTGCAATCACGATTACGTTTTTTGGGCTTTGGTCGTTTATTAAATCTAAACGCTTAAATGCGATGACTAGTTTTACATTTACAATATAGCATAGCAAATTTAACACCTAATTTTTCTTGCTTTGTGTTGAAAGCTGCCCGTATATTGTTGCATCGATCCGTTCTTTCTTCGTCCATTCTTTCAGCAACTATTTTGATCTTATTAGCAAATCCTCGGTTTACTGCGAAGATTACTGGATTTGCTCTATTATCTGCTGAGACGTCTTATTCGGCATTGGACGGTTTCTTCAAGGTTCAGGCTTAATTTGGCAGAAGCATCCCGAATAAACATGCGAAGCCTCGATGCAAAAACCATGCCAAAATCGAAATAATACTTCAAGTACGATAAAATGTAATTTTGTAATTTCTTGCTCACTTATCATTTGTCGGGCTATAACGGAAGATTCGAAAGCCGCCTTGGTGCATCTGTAACGTGGTTTTGCCAAATTAAACCGTTTGTAACTTTTTTCGTTCGACATTTTTCCGCTGGGATTGATTAATATTCTTGCGTGAAGAAGACTGAGTTATCAATCAAAACCCTTATGATTAAGTTTCTTCACTTTGCCGCATCACCCATTTATATCAACTTTCGAAAAGTGGTAAGATGCAAGGTCATCATCGTTGAAAACAATTTATTGAAATGCAATAACTGGAACACAAGAATTTCTGTTCAGTTCCTCTTTTTTTTGAAGTAACGGAATATTACAATAATTAATTTGAAAGGTGGTTGGGTCCAAATTATCAACAGAAAGTAATACCTGTTAAGTAAACTAACCAACGACGGAGCTCAGCTTAAGCTTTTCCCAAACACGAGCAATATTATGACGACAAAAATTGTTTTAGACCACAGGGATAATTAAATACTTCACAGTACATAAAAAGTTCCTTAACGATGTCCTCTTTTCATCCGTCCACAATGCCCAGTTTTTTAGATAAGAAATTTTTTTAGAGAACAATTTTTAGATAAGAGAAAAGAAGAAAATATACGATTTTTTTACATTTTCAGGCGTACACATATATTTAACAAATTCGGTCAAATAATTTTAATTCCAGCATTTGTCCAATACGTCCACATGTCCTTGAATTTGTTTGAGTTTATTAATCTACCTGTTTATAGTTCTGCATATGTAGTACGTCCCTGGTGTATCACCATTTCTGAGGACCCAAAAATTTTCCAAAATTATTTTCTCTAATTATTCTTTTTTATTCGATTTTTGATTTGGTAATTTTCATAGTTTTTTTTTCTACCTCATTGAAGAGAATTATTTTAAAGATTTTCTTCAATCATTTCTTAGGAAAGTCACTAGAAAATAATTCATTAGGGAAATATATTAAACTTGTTGCTACTCTTCTCTTTGGTAGGAGTCAAATTCAGTTTTTAATGTCATTAGCAATTTGCATTAAGCCCCTTGAGGTCCTAAATTCAACTAACCTGAACTAATGAGAATTAACATGTGCCAAGGAAGCTAAAGAAGACAATTTATTCGATAAATTAGCTCGAGAGCAACTTTTTTAAATCGTCTACGGCTATCCCTCAAAGGTGTGAAGTCTTCATCCCGTCTAATCGGCTCTGTAAAAAAGCCCCTACTAATGCGGTAGTTAAGATATCTGCCCCCCAGGGGGCATAAACATGCCCAGCACCACAGCGGTAGCTAATAGTCTTTTCGAACCACTGGGCAAGGAAGATAAATCGTCCCAACCATAGATCTAACTTAACTCATTTATCATTCTGCTCTCACCGGCATGAGAAAATAGTTTGCACATACCCCCTCTCTTTAGAAAGAACCCCCCTAATCACCATTATGATTCAGTACTGCCACCCACTACTCTTCACCCAAGTCCAGAGGAAAATATATCATAGTCACCTGTCCGGGCACTCGAAACAATCGCATCTACATCGTCGTCTGACGATTACGTGGAGTGGGTCTCGCTTTCTTCCTCCCCGAAACAGATGAGTAACGCTCGAAACAAGTGAACGAACGGCAGCGGAAGAAGAAGAAGAAGAAGAAGAGCAGAGCACATCGCAGTGGGTCCTGCCTCCGCGTGTTGAAACAAACGGCGAATTCGTAGCAAGCGGTGGCCTTAACAGTCGCAAGGCCGTGCAAGGACGTTCCTCGTTGTTTTCCGCGGCTAATTCTTCACAGGTCACCTCGATCTTCTTCATCAGGCGGATTGATTGGGTTTTGATGATGCGGGCGGCCTC
The DNA here is from genome assembly GCF_039881205.1 of Euwallacea similis. Lineage (NCBI taxonomy): Eukaryota > Metazoa > Arthropoda > Insecta > Coleoptera > Curculionidae > Euwallacea > Euwallacea similis. Next base: position 5,859,359 of record NC_089609.1, read on the forward strand.
TGGGCTTTGATACTCACTCAGATTTTTATCGGTGTGGTGTAGAACTTTTTGAGAACATAATTGAGTAGTGATTGAGTTAAAAGGTAAGTAAGAAAAAGTAATAAGAAAGTGATGCTCATTTTTTCCATAAAAAATTGGCAAAAAAACTGATTTTCGCAGAGACACAAACAGGCAGGAGAGATGTTAAAAATTTTCATATGTAATTAAATTATGTATGAATTTTTTTTTTAATACGTACTGTTAGTTTTTCTGAGGTCAGGAACAGTTTCCCCTTCATAATTTATTTGGGGATATGCCACTTACTGTTTCTATCCTAAAATTTAAATTTCTTCATAAATTTAGAAACTTTTTTACCTTTCGCAATATTTTCTTATACATACATATATCGCTGTTTTTGAGTTATTTGCAAAATGAGAAGGCTATAGGCACTTCTTATAAATATATCCTATACATTCTTCTTATGAGAAAATTATGTACACTGCTCAAAACAATTAGGGGATATTGCAAAATAAAGCTTTAAAAATTTTTTTTGTCACAGGAAATACTCCAAAACAAGTTTTTATATGCATGTTAAGTTTTGTTCAGCATAGTAAAAGTGATTTATACTGTACAGGCTTATTTTAACCGCTTAAGACAATATTTAATAAAAATGTGTAGAGTTGTGCATTAAAAGGTCATGGTTTATAAAGGTAAATAAAACTTTCTGTTTATTAATTTGATAAAAAAACTAAATTTCAGTAATGAGTATGATCTTCTCTCGGTGCAAAGAAAGCTTGGCATCTTGATGGCATTGACTCAAACAAGTTATTGAAGATTGTTTGTGGAATTTCATTCCATTCTTCAATTAGGGCATTTCGAAGATCTGGAATGGTTCGAGGTGGCAAATTTCTGCTGGCAACACGTCGTCCCAAAGTATCCCAAGCATGTTCAATTGGATTTCCATCCGGAGAATTGGCAGGCCATACCATTCTCTCTATATTAATTTTTTCCAACCAGTTGTTCATGATGTTAGCACGATGTGGATGAGCATTATCGTCCATAAAAATAAACTGATTGCCTATTACTGCAGCATAAGGCATTACAATAGGTTGTAGAATTTCATGAAGATACCTATGGGCATTTAAAGGACCATTGTTGATGAAATACAGATCTGTATGTCCACCAAGACCAATTCCTGCCCATACCATTACGCCGCCGTCTTCAAAAGCAGATCTTTCTCTTACAAAATGGGATTGTTTCGTGTTCCGCGTTCACGCCAAATCCAGCACACGTCGATTATCAGGTTCCAGAGTGAACCTAGACGCATCGCTGAATAGTACCTGGCTCCAGTCATTATGGCTCCAATTTCTGTGAAGCTCGACCCATTCTTTCCTTGCTCGTTTGTGCTGCATCGTTAATGGAATATAAACCATAGGCTTTCGGGCATAAAGTCCGATATTATGCAGCCTATTCCTGATGGTTTGAATGGACACAAGCCTTCCAGTCACATTAGCAAACTCACTCCTTAGAAGTGGTGCATTGAGATTTCGATGTCTCCGAGTCAGCAGATGGAGAAAACGGTCTTCTCTTTGTGTTGTGGAAGATGGTCGACCTTGTCCAGGTCTTCTTCTCACATTTTCCGTTTCCCGAAACCGATTCCACAGCCGCGAAATCACACTTTGACTCACATTAAACAATTAGGCAACATGTACTTGAGTTCACCCTGCCTCAAGTTGCAATATTGCTCTCCATGCCTCACTTTTGGTTAAATCGTATTGTACATTCATTGTACGAATAAATAAAAATGAAAGACTTAAACAACTTATTCGTAAATGCGAAACTGGACTAAACCGTAAGCGGTATAAAAATGCGCTTTTATACCGTTGGTGAAAAACCAAGTCAAAACCTGCAAAAACGACAAAAACCTAGCGAATGTATTATTTTCGTGTTGAATCCTGTGGTACTTTTATTACGATAAGAAACTGGGCGAAAAAAAATTGAACAAATCATTTTTTTTCATAAATAACATAATATCCCCTAATTGTTTTGAGTAGTGTACATTCCTATATACTTTTGCGAACGGCTCATTTTTCAATAAATGTCTTTAGAGAAATATTCCTTTGAAGTTTCTCAAATAATGTTGAATCAATTCGCATGAAATCAGAGGCACACCAAGTTCAAACTTGATTGGCTTACTCACTAGAATCAAATTTAAAAAAATAAACCAATATAATAATATGTCTATTTTTATTTATATTCAAAGATTTTTTATATAATTTAAAATTCACATGCGCATTTGTCTTTATCTCAAGTTGTGTCCGAGATATTTATGATTCAACTTCGGCTAATATGAAATTAAATTTTTTAAAAAACTGACATGTATTTACCAGTTAAATGAGATGTTGATACTTGAAATTGACCAAATCCTACAATTTTTGCTGAGTGTATTTATACAACCAAAGAATTAAATTTGAATAAAATTTTACCCAGCATTGAATTTAGAGAAACCGAAGTCTTATTTTGACAATTTTGCGATATCTAATCAATACCTTGTTATAAAGCACAATAGACAAACGTCCTATTTTCTAACAATTTCTAAAAAATAAAATATTTCGTAACTTAACTTTCAACTAACAAATGCCAAAATTCCATTCATTCAACAACGTCGAAAAGGTTCATTATCCACTCAAAATGTTAGATCATCACATATGTATATCGCTAAATACATAGCAGAATATTACAAGGTCGTTAAAACCCAAAAAAACATCTTATAAATTCTCCTATATATATTGATTGGTTCAATTAGCATGCTACCTCCTAAGAATAAAACACACAAACAAGACAATCCTTCATCTTCTCGCATGTTTAAACTCGCAGTAAAAAACCCACTGTGTTTATTTAATCAAATGTCTTAATTATCGGAACAAAAAGCAATAAAAACGTGATTAACATTGACCAACATGAAGAAGTCTTGCACAGTGGTCCAAGGCAAATATTGGACCTCAAGAGTTTACGAGTAGACTTGGAGAAACGTTTGAGTTGCCCGTTTTTTCAAAAAGAACTAGTTATGACTCGTTAAAGCTAAAGCCCCATTGACACAACCATTTGGTCTGTGAAAACACTTAAAATCGAGTATTATATGATTCTGAGAGGGTTGATAAAAAGAATTTTTTATTTGAAAATTTTTCGGTAATAAAGAGATTTTTTTCTTGAAATTTAATTTCTCAGTTCTATCAAATTCTATAGCCCATAAATATTCCATTTTTTCCCTGAATTTGGCAGTTCCTTTGATCAATGTCTGAAGATATACAAATATTGAAATTTCCATAATACTGTACGAGCTTGGTGCATGGATTAATTACTGTACAAACAGCATACGAGGTCGATTATAATAGTCAAATAACTTGAAGAGCAAATAACGTGTTCTTCAACAGGTGACAGGTGTCTAAAAAGGCTCTATTGAATTCCGATTAGTCTTGCGTAATGTTTACGTTTGGGTTGTTACGACATCTTGCAGGCTCTCATTTCTTTACTCTATCGGCTTTGGTTGTATTTACAGGTACCTACATACAGATGTTTAGTGCATGGGTACCACTTGCTGAGATTACCTTTACTGTCGATTCTTTGGTTGGAAACTACAGAACTACTTCAGAGGTCAGTTACAGTGGTCTAGACTCTTCCAGTATCTAATAAAAAGCTCAATTTCAGGTGTATTGGAGTTCTTTTTAGAGTAATTGTTGATAAGGTAAATTACACCTGAAATATTTGGAAACTTACGAGTATTTGGCGAGACATTACAATTTGGTGTTAAGCGTCCTCAAATATAACGAAATTAGTTTGTCAAAATTTGCACATCGTGATGTCTTAAAGGTTTAAATTAACCGAAAACGTGATTATTTACGTCCGAAAATCCATATACATATGCGGTTCTGTAAATTATCCTTATTCAGTAGAAAATTGAAAAAATCGTATAATATACAGGCTGCTCTATATAAAAACGTATCAATCGGGAATCATTCAGAACACCAGTTCGTTTTGGATTTGAAAAATTACAAAAATCTCAATTAGAAAAACTCTTTTAGAAGAAAGCTCGCTCTAGAACTAGTTTTTCAAAAGATTGTGCAGATAACATGTAAATAAAACATCGTTTCCTTGACAATTTTTTAACAAGAACTTGATTGGCCAAATTCATTAAAACGTAATTTGGATTTACAACTTCAAAACTTTTTCAGGAGCATCTACTATTTTGTCCAAATCTTATACGCGACGAATTTTAATAAGATATGTATTAGTTAATTTTTAACTACGTATGTGATTATAACAAAATCCAAGATGCTTTAATAGATACGAACTACCTCATATTGTGCAATCCTATAAAGTAATATATAATAAGTACCATAATAGCTGCGCTTCAAAATATATTCTTGATTAAGGCTTGTCAGGGCTTTAATGAGATTTTTCGTTGTATGTTGTGGAACCCATTAGCTTTCCCAATGCATTGTTCCTTTGTACTTCAAAATTAAATTTCTTTTTCAGTTATTTGGTTCCTAGAAAAAATACATTTTTCTCACCAATAAATTAGTTTTGCATTTAAAAAAAATAATGTTTAGATCCTTAAAGTGATTTTGCACTAATGAACGTTTGAATTCGATTATAATTAACTATCAACGTTTCCGCGACGTATAAAATGTAATTAAAAATTTTCTCACATGTTTATATGCAATTTGTACATTGGTTGCAGGTTGAAAGGTATTACAGAGCTGCCTTATGGGATTATGCCTGCCTTCGCAAATCCGAGTAAGAACTGCATAAAATTACACGCAGTATAATATTTTCTAAAATATTCTATACAAAGGACTATTTTGATTGAGGATATAGAGGGCAAAATGAGAAATTACGGGTGTTTTAAGATATTTAGATGAGAGCGATTTACTGGCAAAAAAATAATCAAAATGAATAGGAAAGCTACTAATAATTAGGAGCGCTGGCAATTCGCAGCAACTGAAATGGATTTCAAAGATTTTCTATTTGGAATTCCACGAATAAGAATACAGTGAAATGTAATCTGCTTAACTAATTAAATAAGGGCCATAGATTACGCAGGCGTGCAAAAATTTCACTTATGCCATAGTCGGTTACACTGCAAGACATCTCTGAATAATGAAACATTGTGCGGCTTCCATATTGGGTTGCAAATATGTGGAGTATGGTGATAGCGATTCCATTTATACGATAAGATTTTGAGATATCATAAAATACACATTTAGCCTTGAATAGTTTATTGCCAATTTCTGTAATTTGTTCTCAAATAAAAGTAACGTTTGTGCTTGAGCTGGAGAGTAACTAAACACTTAAATTGGAGATTGCACTACTGCTTGTTAAACTAGACAAGTTTGGTTTGCCTTCTAAGGACTTTTGGCAAATAGCAGAATACCTATTTCTTTTGAAACACAAAGAAATGTAATGGCGATTTCATGTTTTAAAAGTCATGTCATAATCACCTGAGGTTCAAAAGTAAACTTATAAAATAGTGGAAACTGGTCCATAATGTGCATATACGATTGCTAAACGAGGAAAATTAATTTTCTACTTTGTCTGTGCATGTGAAAATAACGTAATTTCATGTTTTTGTTAATGAAGTTTATACACTTTGAATTGTCACAAAGAAAAAAGAATAAAGGGGTTTAAGTCGTCGGACCATTTAGTAAAATTGTAAGACAAAAACCTTCAACGTGGACATCTTTAAAACTTACTTATTTAATTCTAAAGATGCCCATACTATACAGGTTCGGCTCACCTACAGAACTTCGCAGTTTTGTTTCCTAAAAAATTACTTCATTTTAAGTCAATTGTCAAACTTTATAAGTTATCTGGCAACGTTGCTGTCCATGGGCCAGTGCAAATCTGTCAAAATGCACTATCCATCTTCAGAAACAGACGCTAAGCGCGACGTTGCAATCTCTTTTTGAGGGTTTCAGAAAATTGTCAAGACATTAAAGGAACTCTTCTAATATTAATAGGTCTTTAAAGCATTATATTTGGTTTGAGACTTGAATGCATCAAGCACCTGTCAAAACTATAATAAAATGCATCAAAACATTGACTGTACTAATCTGTATTGGTACCGAAAAAGGAAGGTTACAAGAACCAGCTCACGTATCCGCATGTTGTGTTCAGATCAATAAAGAAATTCTCAAGCTCGTCACATTAAAATATCGGCGAACATACGGTATATGATAAGAAGACAAACGAATACAAAGTTGTAAATGGCCATTTGAACGGTATAGTTCTTGTTCCCATGTCACTCGCATATATTTCGCTAAAACTGCCCGAGCACAACTGTTTTTCGTCTAACGGGAAGGACATTTTTTATCGGCCCTAGTTTCGTTTCTTAAACCCAGATATTTTTAAACTAAAATCAATCCAATTAAATATGTTGATTAATCTGTTGTTCGTTTTTTATTTCTTTGAAATAATGCGTGCAGACGCACCATAATATTTCTCAACACCCAGGCCTGTAATTTCCTAATCAATCACGGCACCTGGGCGCACATTCGCTTGATATAAATTCCTTCTGTTATTTAACGCCATGTAAAAACCATTCATTTTCGCGTTTTTTTTAGTCAGGCACTGAATAAAATGGCTCTATAAGTTATTATTAGCGTTATATGCATCCGCTATTACAGGGGGGTGTGAATGAGATCACGTGGAAAAAGTGTTGCTCGAAGGGAGCTTTTTTCTGCACACACCCGTACAAGCAACCGGTATTTACTTTCAGTTTATGCTATTTTGTAAACTTCTTTTTCATTGTCATGTTCTACCTATGTAGTTGCCGTAGGTAAGTTTTCCTTGCTGTTGACAAACCCGTGGAAATATGCGGATTTTCGTTTTCTGCAATCACATGCGTTGTCGTTATTTCCATCACATGGCAATGCGAGTTCAAATTCTCTAATTATACATTTCGGTTTTCTTGTGCTTAATTACTTCAAAAGTAATACATTGTCTTCATTGGCTAAATGAAAAAAAAATGTTTTTTTTTTATTTAGGATTTTTAAGGATTTAAGAGGTTTTTGCGTTTGCCTACTTATTAGTTATAAATTCTCTTTTTTAATGTGAGCTAACCCGAACTGACCTTAAGGATATTGTAAGCCTACCAATTTCAAAAATATTGCAGCGCACCAAATCTTGAAATATTTGAATAATTCAAAGCAAAAGTATGCTCTTACCCTACCTTACTAATATACCTTTACATGATAAATCATTTTCTACATGAGTATTTTACCAAAAACACCAACCTTCTCCACCTTGAATACTAAACTATTAGAACTCAGTCAACAAGTGCAGCAAGTAAGACATGTTCATTTAGTGATCTATACCTAAAGAAGCGGGTATAGACCACTACATAAACCACTACTCAAACAACCAATTGAAGGAGACAGGCCGTTTGTCGGTTTCCGCGATATTTAATGTCTAATTACTCTCAGATGTGATACCGTATTCGGTAAACTGCTTAATTCCATCCGGCATGAGAAAATTCGCAATTAAACGTTGGACACTGGACATTTCAGTATTTGTTCAATATCAAAGAGTCCTATTATTTATGTTAATATCTGTCAATATGGACATTAGGAAGCGGGCTTCTAACAATATCGTGAAATGATGGTTATTTTGCTATTAAAGATGCCGGTGAAAATAAAATATGTATATTGACCGTAGAAATTCCAAATTTGTGTTGATGGTAATTATTATTTGTTCTTTAATAGGAAACAAATTTTTGTACTTAGACGTGCACTTGCTTCTATGTTCATGTAGGTCAACATTTACAAGTTCGCGAATGTATTTCATGTATGTAATTCGAGGTAATTGCAGAAGTCTCTTCAATGAATACAATCTTTTACTGATCTGGAAAAATCGCGTGACTCCTTGTTCATTAATCATGAGGTTTAGAGAATAAAACAATGTTATTCTATTATTGTACAGCTCTCGTTTAACATGACGGTGCATAATTGATCAATTAATCTTGGCATTTCTTTTTGCGAATAATCAGGCGGCAATCTTATATACAAGATGCATCAACAGTTTAGTTTCAATCAGAAGCTTGATTGCTTTTGTTTATTTAGAATTATTGTGGTTTCCATGGAGGGGATGTAAGAGGTCATCATCCAAACATTCAAGTTCCTTTATAACTAACCAAGAAATTTCCCTGAAAATATCATTGAGAAATATAAGAATTTTCAAAATTTCTCTGAAGTCATTTAGAGGTTACTCGAATTAACACTAACACCGCAATAGGATTTTAACTGTATTGAAGAAATTAGACGGGAAATATGGTGAATAGTTTAACACTATAAAGATAATTTCTAAATAGAGTGGATTTGACCTTGAGTTGATCCTTTCATCTTGACCCTTTACATTGGTTCATGTTCTAACTCCCCACCAAGATCAGGAGAAAATAGGCAGTATTTGGCCTTGACCCAAATTAATCTTTGTCCTTTCAATGACACCCCTCTTCTCTCCCTATTTTTTTTGCTGACAAACTCCAATTAATCATAGACATTCACGGAGAGTGATTCGAATTATTCAAATTTCTCAATAAAATCTCTTTAACGGGACGAAAAATAAGTCCGGATTTCATTTCACCTAAGTGACTGAGTGATTTCTCCTAAATCCGGATTGATTTTAAGCCTCTAAAATCTTTTTGCGACTTAATTTGTTAAGAATTAAAAACAGTGGCGTACAAGGGTTTCAGAGATGTAAACACGGGTGTGAGACGGTTATTCGCATATTAGGGCTGACTGACCCTTTGATCCTGATAGTTCTAGAAATTATTGTTCTAAGATAAATCGAGCAATTTTTGAGATATTTGATCAAGCTCAACTTTTGTAAGAGTAGAAGTACTTATACAGGTTTGGGATTAAACTTACTGACGATGACTTATTGAAGAAGCAATAGAACAGATTTTGAAGGATTCCGACTGAAGATTTTGTCATTTGTATACTTTGGAATTTGGCAATGAAATATGTTTGAAAATTTACGTCATGTGTTTAGATATTTTATTCAGCATTAATTCAATGTTAACCTCTTAATTAATGACTTTAATTACGCAGAAATCCATTACTTTGACATCTTAGCTGTTGTCGCACTATTCGTTGGTTTACATGTTAAATATTTACTTTTCCCGTAAAATCGCAGAAGACGCATTTCATTTATTTTAAAATTTCACATCATAGAAAGGTTGCTTTTAAGATTCTGGTAAACAAAAAATCGTAACTACATTGTAGCAAATAATGATTAACGAAATAATTATCCCTAATCAGCTTTCTGTCTAATTTATGTGTCTTGCGCCCTAAAAGCTTTCACCGAATCCCATCAAAACAAAAAAAAGCTAATTTAATTTAAATTCTTTACAAAAAAGTTATGCCGTAATTAACACCTTTGAACCGTAATTACATTAGGAGGTAATTGCGTGCTTTCTTTCTGGTAAACGGGAATTTGATAGTCTCGAGGTGTGTTGTTATTGCCCAACTTGTTAACACTCACTTTAATGTCTGATACGTGCCTATTATAAACTCATTAGAAAATCGATTAATGATGGTTCTGACAAGTACTAGGGTCATTTATCGTATGAAATGATACTGGCCTGAAAGCGTCCATGAGATAGTTTGCATGGGAGGATATGGAGACGTTTATGATTCAAAGAGAAATATTTTCAGATTCCCACACAAAGGGTTACAAACAATATATAAAACATTAGAATTAATTGCGAATTAAAGATTGAACATATTTTGTTCATTATTAAAATCGTAACAACATTGTTTGAAGACTGGATTTGAACAACCTAACCATAGGGCATCATTACTGACAGGAACCAATTTTATTTATGAATTTGAACCTTCTAACCAATCAAATAGGATGATGTCGTTTTAAATTTGAATTAAAAAGCCACGATGCCGCTACTGACAGATTTTTCTCAACAGAAATATAGCAGATGTCAATGTTATATGAAATTAAGAGACCTCAATAGTTATTATATTCGAAGACCTTAACAAAGCGTAACATACCTATGCTGATATTTTATTGACGCTCTAAAAGTCACCAAACATTTCAAAATGCTTGACTGGGCAGCGGTCAATCCCGCTAATGCCGCTATCATATCGGTATTTTTTAACGGATGGGATGTTACTATTGTAATTATGCGTGGTCAGGTGCGTCACAGCAATTTTTTACCGCATAATGGCTCATTTTCAACGCACACAGTTAATTGGTGTATATAGTTATATGACTTAAGGCTTGGGTACATAAGCTAATTACTTAGTTCTAAGAACAAAATATGTATGGTTACGTGTCTTACGAATGGCAACGAAAAAAAAGTATTGTTCTACGTCAATGACTCCCCAAAGGATGTGCCAGACACCAACCCGGCAATTTGAAAAAATTATAGCAGATAAGCATTTCGGATTACTAATAAATCAATAATGAAGAGCAATTTAAAAATCTATAATGATCTCTAAGTTGAAGCTAAATTACATAAAGAAATTAGCTATGTCATCATAGGATTTTGAACGTAGTCGTTTTGCCAAACGCCGACGTCAAAGTGTCGCAGATGCAGAGCTACACGAGATGCACTGTCAATGGGTATACGTCACAGTGGCGTCAATTTCACATGAGCAGCTGTGTTCCAAAATGCTACAGTTTTATTATCGCTCATTGAGTTGCTGACTTTCTAGGTCAAAAGTTTTCCATCTGGACATTTCTTGATCACCTACAAAAGTCACAAACCTTCATCCGCGAAATGGCGGTTTCCCAAGACGAAGACGAAACCGCAACCGGGTCTCGGAAAGATTGAAGATACCGGAAAAAGCGTACCCGATATTACGGACCACAAATTATTAATAAAATAGATTTACGGTACCCGAGTGGTACCGCCTCCACACGGACGTTACCAATTAATTCGCTCTAATTGAATAAATTAGGCGATCGGCCTCTGCAAAAAGATCGGCCACAGATTGTTTTCGATGACACGCATGGTTGGGCGTGATAATTAGCTAATGAAGCTTGTCGAAAGACGTTAAAGTTATTGGTTGATGATAAGGAGGATGGGTGACGATGGTGAAAGTCCAGTGGCGCTAAGTGTCAATAATAGTGCAAGAAACATGTGTAATCAGGTGGAGCTTCTACATATGTACATAAGAGGTTTAATGGTGGCAGGCTTATTTCTTTTAAGTTTTTTTTAAAATTTGTCAAAACATGGGTCGAGGTTATAAATTATGTGACTTGATTATAAGCGATGAATTTTATGAAGCTACTAAATACTAATAAGTAATTGTAAGATTTGGAGTAAACTGAGAAAGTTATATTTCGTATTTCACCTTGTATAAAAGTGAGCCCTCCTATACTTTGTATATCTTTCTATATGTCTCAAGAAAAATTTGTTAATAACAACATCATAACTTTACATTTAAAATTAAAAATTGAGTGTAATTGGCATCTAATACTTGTCATGAATTAAAAAAAGTATGTAAATATTTTTGCCTGGTCCACATTATGTGTCTTTAACACTTTTTTCAGTGTTTTGTTTTGAATCGGAACATGGGATTGTGATGTGGCATTAAAAAGGACATTTTGCATTCATTTTAAAATAAGTAAAAACTTCTGTCTTTCTGCACAATATCAAACAGTCGGGGTCACTTCCTCGAATGTTGAAAAATTTCCGAAATGTACTGATTAAAAAAAATTTTAGGATCTGAGTTATTTGTCAGTTCCATTTCTCTGCAAATGCAATAAAATCCGCATATATAAACGTACCAAGATCGTGATAGATTTCTTATTTCCGAGTCTTGGTAACTCCACTTCACTGGCATTCCTTCGGCGGTTTTTCTGCATGACAGACCTACCAGACCAAAAGTGTTTATCATTTCATTAAAATAGTTTCGATTGCGGAACACGATGCGACCACTAAAGTGTGGCGTGTTTTCTGTCATTTAGATTTTATTTTACAATCGTGTTTTCATCCATTTAAACGGCTCAGATGCAAACTGGTGCATAACCGACCAGCGTAAATGATGACCGGCATTTAGCCGGTAAAAGGCCAACACGGAAAAATGACCCTCTAGCTGACAAGCTAACACCTATAATTCTTCCTTATAAGGACTCACAGGATATATTTACGAAGATTTGTTAAGTAGCCTCTCTAACTCTCTCAATTCCTAATTTCAGATGCCATACATCGTAGAGGCGATAATGGTTCTCACTCTGGTGGTGGTCGAAACGGTAGCTGCCCCAACGTTTCGGACAAATACCCCTGATCGTCAGGGTAAAAATCTGCAGTTCTACGACTATATGCAGCCGGAAGTCGACTATGACAGCTATGGGATGCATAATGATGACTATGTGTCTATGGAGATTGATGAGAATGATTTAAGCCGGACGATACCGAACAGAAAACGAGCTAGACCTCCTCAGCCTCCTCAGTACAACTCCCCTATTTACTACATCAGGTTGCCCCCTCAACCCTACATGTTTGTACCCGGTAAGTTCTTGAGAAAACTTCGAACGCATTGATTTTCAATACAGCTCCATGGGCATTTCTAAATGCAACTTCACATTATTCCAAACAAATCGCTACTAAATTAATTTTAACTCTAATTTTAGGTTTGGGTTACATGTCCCAACCGCCACCCAACCCAATGTCCCAATTCCTCAATATACCAGTGAGCTTTGTTGCCAATGGAAAGCCTAGCAGCATCTACCAATGGACTGGGGGGATTGATATCCCTACGGCAGCTCCCCCACTGCCTCCAACCACCACTAAACCAAAACCCAAGCCTGTGAAGAAGCCCTTGTTACCAGATTCGACCATTCACAGGCTTCCAGGACAGTTTGTGTTCAATGGAAAACCAGAAGATATTTTCGTGCTCAGAGACAGTTATAATTCCTTGTATGGGGATGTGTTGCAAAATCTGTATCCTTAAGTTTCTAAAATTTTGTATTTTGGAAACCTTTTTATGTTATATCTAGTGACAATAATTCTACCTATAAAATGGTTCTTAACTGCCAAAACGTGTGATTTTCTCTCTATACTTAAGTCATGGTGCTTATTCTATATGCTTTATTATTTTTATAAATAGATAGGTAAGTGCCCTTGTAATTCCTTCTTTGTTCTGCCCAATTATTTGATTACATAATTTTAGATTTATGCACGCGTGTGGTTTATACTGGATTATAAGTCCTGTTAGTGTTAATTTTAATTCGAATGTTCGAACGTGAGAATGTTTTTTAACGTTCTGAGTGTGTGTGTAGAATAAAGTAGTAATTGGCCAGACATTTTGACATGAATTCTTTTGAAATGATGGGAACATTGTTGTATGGCCAAATTCGGATTTCGCGTTAATTTATAACTGATGTTATTATGTAAGTAGATAGCTATGTTTTGAAGGTGGGGGTAACTTATTTGTACATAAAATACATGGTAAGTTCTCTATTTTTAATATAACTTATTTTTTATTTATTTTAATTTAGATAACGAATGTAACAGAAAAAATAAAAATAATACATTTATTTCTTTCTTATCTTACATATATATATCTTTAATTGTTTGCTTGTTGTTAATGCAAGCACTTGCTACGTTTAAACGTTGCGGTTTTCTTGGACCTATCTAATGTTATGAGGACAGAACTTAGGTTGAGATGCTTGGTATAATAAGAAACAAAATTCCGCAAAACTTTTGCAATAATTTTAGACATTTCAATTTAGATGTCGATTAACATGTATACTACAATATTAAGAACACAAACCACTAATGCTTCACAAATCATATTCAGGTCAAAACGAATGCTGTGAAATAGAAAACATTACTAAGAATAATTAAAAATGTCTCTAAAAGTTCTATCAAGATGTCCCTGTCTACACACGAATTAAAATTGACAATTTGAATCTTCATAGAATACGCTTTTAGCTTGAAATATGTATTAAAGTCAACGGTGCAAACCGTCGTTAAACCGTATTTAGGTCAGAACGAATGTTGTGAAATGGAGGAAATTATTCAAAATGATTAAAATGCGATATCCCACCGGGACGTCCCTGCTTTGATTTGAATGTTGTTATTTTGGGGTTTTAAAACTTTAATGTTCTGAAAATCGAAATTATGTTGATGTTACTTTGTCCAATTTGATAAAGTAGTGGGATTATTTTTCGTATTGATTGGTATGACCAATGTCAGCTCTGTTGCAGTTTTTTCAGGAATTTCTTGTCCCACATTATATTTTTTGCGTTAGGTATTTTTTATTTCACCAGTATTTTGAGGATGCCAATTCACGTCGAAACATTTAAATATATTGTAAAGCTTCGTAAGAAATTTATTTCTTGTCACATAAAGGACCACAACCCAAGAACCAATGTTCATGCATAATTTTTTCTTTGATTTTATTAGGAAGCAAAAAAAATTTAAATAAGTATTTTTGAACCGCCTTTAACTCGTTTAATGCTTTTGTTTGGTATTTCGCATTATTTTGGTCTAAACCGTCATGTTATAGCGGCATGTAATAGTATTTTGATCTGGTTGAACGATCGTCTAATTAAGTTCTGAATTCCGCATAGTCATTCTTAACCCCTTGGCAAGGACGTTGGGTTATTCGATCGTACGAAGAATGGCGAATAATTCGCCTTTGAAAACAACACAGTTGAAGAGGGATTTATCTTTATGAAAAAAATCGTTGTTTTTTGTTGATTGCTACTTGACACTATTATAAATTACATTTATCCACTAAAAAATGCATTTTTTTGAAAGGTGTTTTTAGTTTACTAGGAACTACTGCATATTTCGAAACAGTAAAAAAAATTGAGCAATTCGTTATTTTAAAGAGTAGCTTTCACATCAACCCCATTTTTATTTCAAAACATGATGGTTCTTAGTTCTGCAAAACGCAACTTCTTTGTACTTTAATAAGCTGGGTATATATTAAATAATAATAGTTATTTTTTCACGAGTGGCTTTAAATAACATTATTAGATGTTAAATGATTGCACATTACATTTCCTCTTGTTTTATCTAAAACAATTGATTAACACGTTTATAATGATGAGTATGTGGCTCATTATTTACTTAGTCAGCTAATGGGCTTCACGCTAATCTAGACAAGTTATTGCAAATTTATAAAATCTAATTAAATCTAGAAGCACAAAAAAAATCGTGAAGGTATTTCTAATTTAAAAATTCCTTATAAACAAATTATATATAAATTAAATAACAATACTGTTTAATACCAATTTCCTATCTACGCCAATGGTTGCTCATCCTATATGAATAGGCAAAGTCTCATTAACTTATTAATACGAATTAGTGCGAGAGCAATCTCCATTTGATTTCCACTCAGTTAAAAAAAAAAAATTGATTACTGTAATCAAATGGTTCAAATACCTGTTCCTTATATTCTTTTCATTACTGGGTAAATTTGGAAATCACTGTAATAAATAATTGCTAAAATATCGCATTACGCCATCTCTGATCCGCTAACGTATTGCATTGCGCCATCTCTGATTTGGTAAAAAAACATATCACATTGTGCGATGTCTGACTAATAAAGAACAATTTACCTCCTGGAACCACTATAGATGTCATTGGAGTACGATTTAGTATAAAATTAAAGATGTAATTGATAATTAATGTTAACACGCAATTTCAAGTCGGTTCTTTTTTGAATTTATTGGAGTGAGCAAAAAAACTTATATAAAGCCGCTGTTCATTTTTTTCCATAGTAAGGCGCAATTTTATGTTAGACTGAATAGTTACGAATGAGATAACTTAGCTTAACCAAATTTGTTATCTGTTGTATCATGCAAATTAAGTGATTAATTAAAACGTAGAAGTTTGTTCTTACCGCCTATTTAGTTACGATGCAATAAAGGTAAACAACCCTCTCTTCGGAAACTATGCCCAGAATGTTTTGACGCCACCATGAATAATCCATCCAACAAATCAACGGAACTAAATGGTGAAACTCACACTTTAATATTTAAAATTTTAAATTGATTAACAAAAGGGCATGATTATATTTTCGCTGGTAGCAGGGAACAAATTTAAATTTAAAATTTACCACTTATCACGACTACAGTTAGTGGATCTATAGCTGACATTACGTTAACAGAGACTGTTACGAGAGGGCGCCCTTGTGCAAAACTGCAATTTTTGAAGCAAGCAAATGTTTTCGGTAGCCTTCGGTGTTTGAAAGTGTCAATGTCAAATCAAGTAACGAAAGCGTTTATTGTTCGTCTCTTTTTCTATATACCCATTCCAGAAAAGGAGAACCACGATAACCATTAGTCGTAGCGTTCTAGATTTTCATTCGAGAGCGACACCATCGAGCATTTAGGATCGGTTCGGATTCGATTGTTTTCGTTAAACAAGCAGTTCTGCTGATGCGGATCTTGGAGTGAAACATCGCTACGTTTCGTGCGTTCTGTTCGTATCAGTCGCCATTTTGTGTACTCCCTGTTCGAAAGGTTCTGAGTGCTGAAAGATCGAGGAAAATTTTCTGTTGAAGCCCCGATTCCAGTGTGCACTCTTGAAGACAACACTAAAGGGACAGAGTTACACTGTTAAGTGTAAGCAGGACGATATTACGCACCAATTTCAAAGCTTAAATTTTAAATTGGAAAATTAGGATTAACCATAATGTCTTCCCTGGGCGTTTCAGATGTTGATTTTGGAGATCATGGCGTTATCTACATCACCTCAGCTTCAGGTAAATATCACCATGTAGGTACCAACCCCGATTAGTTAGAATCACCTTAGTACAGTTATTCAAGTGTTTCACTGAGGACTGAGTAAAAAGTGCGAGTGTAGAACAATAGTATGGGTAGAGGAACCCACTCAATTTCCAAATTCAGATTGAGGTTGAGTAAATGAATTCAACCTAGTTTATGGTGGGTATTTGGAAAGTTGCCCAAGTTAGCTGAAGTACAATATAAACTCTGAGATTATCGTTTACTTCAGATCTATTAGAGCTAAGTAACTTTAAGTTACCACGAAGGCTAATAACAATCTCTAAAATAACATCTACAATTTCACAAAAATGCCAGAAACAAACACCAACTATTTATTTCATTTTCTTTAACTATTATTTAATCACTATTTTCATTTAGAAAAAGAGAAACCCATAGTCTCAGAATGGACAGCCAATGCTAGCCAAGACTTCATACGAGTATTCCAGAAATATTTGGAATGGTTCACGAAGGGCAAACTACCATCAAAGAAGCGTGTCTTCGAGTGTGTCGCAAAGGACTTGAAAGAAATGGGTTACAGCTACACTAGCCCACAATGCGAAAACAAATGGAAGACTGTCAAAAGAAGATATTTCCACAGATTTGAAAAAGCCCGCAGAGGCGAGCCAATCAAAGGGATGAAATTTCAAGAGGTGTATGAAGAGTAAGTCACTGTGATTGTTCTCTAAAGTTCTTAATTTATTTACTTTAAAAAAACCTTATCCTTATTCAAATTCTAAAGATAGTTGTTTTCAGTGAAGTGGCTCATTGTTTAGCCTTAGAACGTCCTGGTTTCAAAAAAGAATTGGAACGCAGTAGGCAATGGAACAACTCAAGTTTACTGAAAAAATCAGATGCCGAAACCTCTGATGAAGAATCCACAGTAGCTTTTGAAATTATTGATGCAACTTCTCAAGACTACACTCGAGACGACTCTAAATTGTTAGAGGAGGTTATGAACGGTGAAGACGATGAAGAGGAAGACGCGGAAGACAACAAACAAAATGTGTTTAAAAATATAGCAGCGTTAAATGCCAACTCTAAGCAGGAGAAGCTTTTCCAAGAGATAGGTCTAGGTGGAATAAGAAGCGTGCTAAAGAGGAATTTGGCGGCAACAAATGAAATTTTAAAGTCATCTACAGCTAGTCAAGAACAGTTGATAGTTGCTTTAGAGTCTATGGAAAGGCGGGAAGAGGAGAAATTGGAACTAAAGCGAAGGAAGTTGGACGTACAAGGGGATTTGGTTCAACAAATTAAAATTCAGAATAGTTTGATGGCGAAATTGATTCAGAAGTTGGGAAACACGAACAATGGAAAATAGTTACTTTTTTAAGGATTAATAGGCTTGTAGATTTGTAGTGGTTTTGATTTACTATTTCATTGCACATAATGTACTATTGTTGGCTTGTACTATGCTGGAGATCCCAGATTAACCGTGACAGAAGTCATCCTAAACCTTGTATTTAAACAGTTTTCCTATTTACTAGGTTTTGAGATAATTGTTGCCACATAAAGTCCGAGATGCCTTGGATGTAATACGTTTTTAATAAATAAAGTGACAGTTTTGAGGAGTTCCATTTTTTCTTATATAAATTTCTCCAAAACTTCCGTGAAATTCCTAGCGTTTTCTTTCTCCTATTTCGCTCGTCAAATAGACGTTTTATAGAGCTATACAAGTTATTAGAAGTTCTTGCTTTATGGAATAAGACATTTGAAATTCCCTGGACCACTTGAGGAAAATAGAAACGCTTTAAGTATGAATAAACAGTTTAATGGAAGAGAGTATAAGACTTAACTACTAAAAACAAATCATTAGTGAAAAAAAAACCTAATAGTTTAACAAAGTTTAGTATCTTCTTAACATTGGAGAGAAACAAATTTTTATGTTTATAAAAGACTCGATCAAATGCATCACCCTGTAGAAATCTCCTTACCAAAAGTTTGCATAACAAGAACCAAATATTCGGCTTGTTTAGTTAGTAGCGCTGAAGAACTCTTTGCTGGCGTCCACCTCAGGTTTGATTGTCTTTTTGCCGGGTTTCCAGCCCGCTGGGCAGACTTCTCCGTGTTCGTCGGTAAATTGGAATGCTTGGACTAGACGGAGAGTTTCGTCCACTGAACGTCCTACGGGGAGGTCGTTGATGGTTACTTGGCGAAGAATTCCTGAAGAAAATGTTTGGAATTAATTCAATTTGTCTTAATACTTAGATTACCGAATATATATTTATCATAAAAAGTTCAGAATTTATACATATTACCCTAAATTAACTGATAATTTTCCACTTGTACTATTACATATATATCTATCTCATATATATATAACCCAGCATGATGATAATTAAAAAATCTTGTAGTAAGCAGTGAACCGTAAACATGACGTTGACTAAGCAATTTGCTATTTACATACATCGCATTAACAAATAGATGAATTGATCCTAGACATGCCACTGATATTTCAAGGAGGTTTTTTTTAATGCTCACCATATATAATCATCTCTTACCTTTAGGATCAATGATAAACAATCCACGGAAAGCAATGCCGGAATCCTCATCCAAAACTCCATACGCTCTGGCAATAGACTGACTTTTGTCGGCCAAAAGGGGTATATTCATTGATCCTAAACCACCCTGTTTACGTGGTGTATTAACCCAAGCCAAATGTGAGAAATGACTGTCAGTTGAACAACTGTAAACGAAAATTTGAAATAAAATTATTAAGAAATTTAGAAGATATGAGTAAAAACAATACTCACCCAATCACAGCAGTCTTGATCTTCTTGAATTCTTCATTGCGGTCTGAGAAGGCAATAATTTCCGTAGGGCAGACAAAGGTGAAATCGAGGGGGTAGAAGAAAAGCACTACATATTGGCCTAAATAATAGAATACGGATGAGTATGTTTTTTTATTCTGATCTTTAGATATCAACATCATTCAACATCTTTATTTTTGTTGTCAGTTATTGCCTACTTTGGGCATAATATGGCTAGAGAGAAAATAACACAAAACTGCTATTCACGCAACACTTAATGGTTTCCTCCTGTTTTAAAAAATTTTAATTAATCCTCTTTTTGAGGTTAACAACCTACCTTTATAATCTTTCAAACTGATCTCTTTGAATTGTCCATCGACAACGGCGGTACCTTTGAAGTCGGGAGCGGGCTTCTGTAGTGAAGGAGACATTATTCAAATCTAAAATGAATAAAATTCCAAATAACTTTAGAAATGTTCCTAAACCGACGACACACTAACTACTGAATGCTGGAACTATTCAGACTGCCAAGACTCATATCACTGGAAGCATCATTACAAAATGTTGCGAAACCTTGGAAGCAATCATCACTATTTAAATGTGTTTGGAAAGGTGATCAATTACTAAGTACTTACCTGTGGGAATAGGCGAGTTGAATTATTGGAAAGTTTGAATTCATAAAAGAAAGGAGTTTAAATTAACAGTAGGTATGACTTTCCAAATAAAAGTTGTTTGGAGAGTAATTAATCTTCCGAATTTTCCAAAGAATAATACGATAAATACAGGCTAAGGCACAATATTAATTTATTGACTTAGTTTTTTAATGATTACTTGTTTATGTTTTTTTTAAAGAAATTAAACATCAACTTCTAAATCCGTAGTTTAATATCATAAACTATTTACTGCGGGACAAATAGAAAGGTGACCTTGGTGCATTTGAGAATGAGAGTGCATGGATGTAGGTATAATTATATTTGCAGAAAAAATTATGGCGGTTATGCACACATTAGAACAACTTTTCTCATTAATTTCGCTATAGTCCACATATGAGACAACTTAAAAACAGAAATAAAATGGAGTGTCTGCATGTTTAAATTTTGGCTTATCACTGCCATACGTACAATCACCATTACTTCTCAATTAACATACAATAATTTGAATAATTGCTGTATAATCCAGTGTTCAAGGATAATTCGGGGACGTTACAGTTAAATTTTTTACACCTTGCTTCTATAGTAAATCTAAATATACAAGGTCTTCTCTTGGGATATAGATATATCAATCACTAGCACGCGACATGGTTTGAGTCAAAAGGTGGCTTCATTATCTGATTAACTATGTAACAAATTTATAAAATAATCACTGAAGAAATATACTGCGCCGAATATTGATTGGTACCTTGATTAATTTTTTATTGGTTTAGTAGTTTAGCAGACAAACTAAAGGTTCTAATTTTTATAAGCAATTACAAGTCGAAATAAGCAGTAACATCTTTTTTTTTTGGATTTGTCTTTCTCAAACTCAATAGAGCTGATATACTCCAGACTTGCTTCTTGTCTGTCTCGGAATCTCCACAATAAATAAATCCACTTGTCTAAGCAGTACATATTGTATTGTCACATTTCCCATTTATCATGAGAGAGTAACTGATAAAGAGGCGCTCCGAATATAGTGTTGTCATGATAGACATACGGTGACATAATGCAATAAAATGAAATGTGGATTAATGCAAGTTTTATACCGATTTTTTAAATATGACAGTAAAGCTAGTCAAAAAGTTTCTAAATTAATTGAGGAGTTAGAAATTATTGGTTTGTGGAGATGAGTGAGTTAGTGTAAAAAGGATAAAAGACCCATGAAAAATATCACTGTGTATTTTTGGAGTTGGAACAAAATAACAGAAAATTAGGTGGAAAAGCTCCGTGTCATACATGTATGTTTCTTAGTATGCATTTTCCAATTAATATTTTTTTCAGTTATTGTATTTTGCAATTTTTACCATCCTTGTGATCTCTAGAATGTTCGTTTGCTTCGATTTAAGGTGCATTAGACCTTAGGTTATAACCTAAGAAGCAATCCAAGGCCTGAGGAACTATCTGAAGAAGCCAATCCTTGATTCAAGCTAATACCCCATTGATGTTTAGGACTGGATTTATTAACAGTCAATAGTGCTATATACTTTTTTTGGCTGACATTTAATGTATGCGTTTATCACTTATTTTATCGGGATCAGAAAAAACTTGAGATTATCGGTATTTTGTTCAGACTATAAATGTCTGTAGATTTATTACAGATATCAAGAGGATCAATTCTACATGCCTACGACATGTAGAAAACCTTCAAACCAAATTGTAAATAGGAAAATTCAGCAAGCAGCAAATACCAGGTGAAAGTCCATGACAGCACTATTTACGAGACATTTTTCATTGAAATTTAGGGCAAAATTTTAGGATATATTCTAGGACTTATTTAAAAAACATGTGAGCACATGGAAAATTAAAATTACGTAGTTGAAGGTATGCGTTTAACAGAGAAAAAGTGAGAAACTTACCAGGAAGTAAATCGGTTTAAAAACTGGAAATTTTCTCTTTACCACTAGAGATCAGCGAAGGATGGCGGTAAAGTACTTTCTAGAAGCCGGTCGGCCAACAGAGAACAAGCGGTGACCTTGGTCTCACGACGTCGGCGCAGATAAGATGTGTTTGAAATTTTAATTAACTAACAAATACATTTTGCAATTTATTTTTATGGACAATCCCTATTTTATCTGATCGACTACAATCTTTATACTTAATTATATTACGGTAATATAATTCAAAAGAATATATTTTCACTTTCTAGATTGAAATGTTACCTAAATGTAGGCAACCAATCTTTGTCGATTGTCCTTATGACGTTCCTCATATAAAAATTAATCTTGCCTCAGATTTCAGCTGTCTCTTACTAAATGACCGTCACTGTAAAGGACACCACTAGCATTTTGTTTATCAAAGCTATCACCGCATTTTAAATCATTATTTAACCTTATAGCCTAAAATTTCAACAAATTCAAATATAATTTCCCTATTTTGCATGTATTTTTTATTTAACAATTCAAATCCATTTACGTCTTCCTATCTCAGTAAACTATAAAAACCTTTGGTTTTACCCAACTATAGCAGCTAAAAATCTTCCATGTTTCAACTAACTCCATTTCCCTGCCCATGCCCCATTTCCATTCTTAGCCTAGCGCAGGTGTAAGTGTTCCTCTCTCTAGGACAAGGCCACTTGCAGCTTATTTTACACTAAAATCAATTCAATGCTTCATGAAGGAGATAATCATCTTGTCACTCCTATTCCATTGTTTACAGTATGGATTAAATTGAATTACACACTCTCTGCAATGCCAGCTCAACGCGATCTGCACTTATAGTCAACTTCTTGCCTATCTTGACAATAATTTGTACACAACAAAATGTTTTCCCAAACTTTAAGTCCTGATAACGAATACGCCACTAAAGTTGAAAGATTGATTGGAGAGAACACTGATTTGACTCGAGATTTGGAAAATTGGATGGCCAAGCTTCCACTTAGTTTGAGATCTTTGCCCATCATCTATTTAGCTATTCCAGGTGAGCTTCAAGTACTCATTGAACTTAAATATTGAATAAGGGTTTTTAGGCTCCCATGATAGCTTTACCTCTGACATATCAAGTGCAAGTGACATTTCCCCTGATTCAGAAAAAATCCTTAGAGACTTACGCTGGATTATATGTGTGAAAGTAGTTATAGCCAACTGGACAAAAACACAAAATTTGAGGGTTACCAATCAGCTTATGGTGGGAATTAGGTATATGTGGTAGTAATATTGCTTGGTATGGTATCTAAGTAATGCTTTGCAGATATTTTGATCTGAGAACCAGTACAAAAAGGGCTTCCAATGATTTATATTTTTGTCATGGTTTATATTCATGTAAAGTTGGACCTGTTTTAAAGGAAATAGGAACATTTTTAGAAACACATTCAGGAGAGGTATACAAGTTTATTTCAAGTTTTAAATGTTATACAATAAATCATCTAAAAATGAATCAAATTCAGTCATTTCCTCAACTGAGTGATTTTCTTGAGGATTTGCAAGTAAATCTAAATCTGCACTCTCTGTCCTTTGTTCCATATGACTTTTTAAGTGTAAATTTAACAAATCATCCAAGTTTAGAATTTCACACATTTGTTCTTCAGTTTGAGTTTTCTGGCTCTTGTCTGAATCTCGTTGAGCTGCATGTCTTTGAAGTAATGCTTGTAAATCAATTGGTTCATTCATTTGCTGAATGGTTCGATTTATTGTAAGGCATTCTCCATTTAAAGGATACGGACACTTCAAGTCTAAACAGATAACTATCGCCGTGTTTAAATTAATTTGCTGCAGTTGTAAAAGTTTTCCACATTCTGGGCAACTATCTGAAAACTGAAACATGGGATGTTTATTGTTTGCAAAAATAATCTAGAAGTTATTACATACTTTCATATTTGCTTTATTTAGTGCTTTTTATATATTTGAGTATATAATTTCCGGATTCTACGTTTTTAAGTGATTTTTTGGTAAAATTTAATATTTCATTGTTTATAACAAAAATAGATTAAAAAGTGTGGTTTTGTTTATGCGTCACAAAAGCTGTTATTTGTCAAGGGTAAGTTTATATGTCGATGTATAAAGGATATTGATTGGTTAGCAGACAAGTGACGTCACTGAGATTACTATTTTGAATTACATCAAGAAGGTTTCAGGTATAAAAAACGGCATTTAAAAGGGGACTTAATTTGATTTATTAAATTTTTGAAAAATTATAATTAAAATGAAATCAATACATTTTTTGCGAGAATCAGATTTAACCGAATTAAGACGTGATTCAACAGCTTCGCCTGTTAAATCATGTCTTGCGATAAGTTTGCGTGGTTTTTAAAATACGATTTAGTTGGTCGGTACTTTTACCTTTTTCCGGTCGCCAAAACAACGAAGCGGGTGTCTAGAAGATTTTCTTCGAAAAAAAAAATGTTTTACGTTTAGATCCATAGCATGATTGTGCACTAAAAAATTTACTTAATTATTTATTAATTTACAACTGTTATTATTACGTGATTAAAGTGAATAATTGAAATGTTTTAGGTCGTAATATTAGATTGCCAGCATTTTTATGATTTTACTCAAGTATCTCACAATAAATTGATGCACATGATAATACACACATTTGGAACAAAACTTCTACCCTATTCAAATCACATGGATCATTTATCTTTAGACTACATGACCTCACAATTTAGATATCAGGTATTTTTAATTTGAAATTGCCAACATTCTTCTATTAAGGTATGAAATTGTCCTTTTTTAGCTCATAGTTATCTATCGCTCTGATGCAGCCCGCTTTGGACAACCTCTCTTATGGCCATCGGCCAGTTTTCCTACGCCATGGGCCGATACCATGGACCCAAATACTCTATTTAATTACCTAGATGAAGCAATTACCAATAGAACTGATCAAGTGAGCTTGATTACTCAATGCATTTTAACTCCCAGTTTGGCTGATATTATTGGAAATATATTTAGTAAGCCAGTTGATTTTACTCATTTTTACTGTGTAATAATTGTGTTCTTACTCTATGATCTTATATATATGATGTATATAATGTAATTTTAGCAAGTTTAAAAAAGAAATTGGCCATAGATTTCGAGGACCAAAGAACTGGATGGATCTCCAAGCAAATTCCAGGACGTAAAGGGGTGAATATTATCATCGGAGATTTCGTGGATTTAGCAGACAATTTATTCATTAAGGCTGTGATTAACTTAAATTTAAAGTTACTAAGTGACCTTCCCAGGAGGCTTCAGAGCAAAAAAACAATGGCGTAACATTCTCTTAGATAAATTAAACAATTTTTGAAAAGCAATTTGTTGAACCCTTTGGAATACTTTTGATTTCTGATTAAAAAAACAAGAATGCACGTTTCATGAAAGAATATTCAATACATAAAACTGCAGAACACCTCTGTAAGTGCTTATTTCTGGCTTAGTAATCTTTAATTTTCTTTTGGAATTGGTGACTTGAAATCAATCAAAAACAAGAGTACCTTATTCGTAAGTGAAAAATTCAGTCACTTTCCAGCACCTCTGACAAATTGGAAAATTCGGCACTTTAAATGGTTAATTTTAGTGGAAAATTGGCGTATTCACTCTGCGTCAGTGCCGACCCGGAATATTGGAGTCTATTTGTCTTCTTACATCGCACAAAATGATTTAGAAAGTGACTGCAATTTATTTTCGCATACCGAAAATGAAATTTCTTTTAATGCGACGTGCCACAAAAATTTTCCTAAATTATAATTAAGTACGGCCCTAGGTTGACATGCATGATCCCATATAACAACATTATATTTTATCTACAATCATTATTTCTGTATAAACGAAAGAAATTTTAAAGACTAAATTAAGTTGGAAATTTATTTTAAAAATATGCATTTTAGGGTAGTTTTATTCAATGCTTTAATGTGGTTTTCGCACGTTCGCGCCGAGATTGTATTTGATTTAACATGGAGTTTCAGCAATGATACAATTTATTGGGTAAAAGCACGTCCGTTTACATTCACTAAACAGGACTATGTTGTCGAAGATGAATACGCGTAAGTGTATGAAAAATGTTCGTAGTGTTTTCTTTGATCGTCCTCAACTGAAAGTCGTATAAGTGTATATATTACAATAAATAAAGAAACATAAATCCTACAAAATGACAAATGTATTGGTTTCTTTTTTCGTTTCTTGATATTGTGGTTAAGGGTGACTTACCAGAAACGCTCTTGTTTTGCTTCATTTTCCTATTTTGTTCATTTAACTTTCAATTTTTCATAAGATAATCTATTTTACATTCAATTTGAAAAACACAGTTATACTATTTCCATTGTGTTAATAATGTTGTTTCTGAATTGAATATCCATATATATATCGTGTATAGGTAGTGTAACTGAATATCCCATTATACATATATTACGAATATTTGAATACAGCTCTGTTAGATCACTACACTAATCATTCCATTATCATTATTTACTAATTACTATTGAATATTTCAAAAACATTTCGATAACCATTATATAACTATCTTCTCTGCCCATATCAATGATAATAACAGGGGCTATTTTTTTCCAACAAAATGCCCAAATTCTTCCACATTCTCTTCATTATCGTAATCTGTCTTTACGACTTTGCCACCCTTAAAACCATAGATTTGGGATGGGATTTTGGCAATAACACAATCTACGTTTCGGGCTTAAAAAAGTTCGAATTCTCTAAAAAATTCGGCTCAATTACTGAAAAAGGTTATTGGTAAACTCTTAATTTTAGTGTTACAAAATTTCTGAGGTAATTGTATTAAAATTAAAGGTATTCAATAAACGAATTCTGCGCTGCAGAGCATGGAGGGACCCATTTCGACGCTCCCTACCACTTTTTTCAGCAGGGTTTAAAGGTGTCGGAAATTGACGTGTCCAGGCTCTATGCCAAGGGTGAGTCCTAAATCCACTATGGTCAGAAAATTACCTCATAAAATGATTTATGAGAATTCTTTGAAATATCACCATAGGGGTAATATTTTTAGTGTTTTTTTTTAATTTTAGGTGCGTTGATTGATCTTACTTTCGAATCCCAGCAATTAGGGCGGAATTCCCGATTAAGGGTTAAACATTTGGAGGAGTGGGAGACTAGGAATGGACCCTTTGAAAATGGAACTGTGCTGCTGGTCAAGTTTGGAAGGTCTAAGTATTGGACCAATCGAAGTCTGTATTTTGATTTGGAGGGAGAAACTTTGAATTTTCCTGGTAAAAACACGAATAATTATCAAAATGATTTTCTTCATGGAGTGTCTTAAGGGTTTTCAAATGAAGCTGCCAAGTGGATAGTAGATAGTAAGAAATTCTATGGCGTTGGTTTAGATACTCCCAGTGTAGATCCAGGTAATACTACCGACTTTTCTGTGCACCAATTATTGGCCAAGAATTCTTTGTACAATTTGGAAAATGTAAAACTTTTGGAGGAATTGCCAGGTTTTTAAAACAGTTTTTCTAATAATGATGAGTGAAAGCATATTTCTTTTTTTTTTCTAGAGAAGGGTTTTACCCTCATAGTGGCTCCAATGAAAATTGAAGATGGTACTGGAGCTCCATTGAGACTTTTTGCAGTTTTACCTGATGTGAAGTGATAGTAGTGTTGATGATTTCTAGTATATGTTTATGATTTTGATTTCTTATAAGGTTAAGAATATGAAAATGGTTCTGATGATTTCTTATAATTCATTGATTCTGATTAGAAGAGTGGTTTTCTGCAGAAAAAATTCTTTATAACATTAGTTGCTTAAAATTAGTAAATTTTGTTGTATTTTAGCCCTGACCCAAAAATCCAAAACGATATTTTAGAGAAAGGATTTTTTAGGAAAGAATATTTTCTGTCTGGTATGTTCTTGCCAAAAGGTACGGCAAATCGATTTTTGAATAGAAGTCCAAGCAAGGAGACAAATCAGAGACATACATACATATATTAATTAGGACTACTATTGTGTCATCTGTCCGTTTTAATTGCTGCTTTTGATACGAGAATACAGGAATCAGTAATTTCTGTCAAATATAAAATGACATTTAGTACCTTTGACGACAGATGGCGCAACCAAATAATCGATTTATTTTTTCCCCTATGTTTACCCCTAACCTTGCGGCGTTGTCGTATATTTTTCCCCGTTTTCCGGCATTACAATTAAACCTCTTACATTGATGTCGTGTAGATAGATACATTTTTGGTACAAGATTTGTCTACATTATACTCATCATCTTAACATAACATGGCTTACGTACTGCATAGACGATGGTTTGATTCGAAGGTAAAAAAACAAAGCGCAATTTCCTTGAAAAACTGAATTTACCAAAAAGCTTTCCGAGTTGTAATTTATATTTTCCCCCAAAATTTTGCAACATTTTGTTGTAAAACGTTGATGCATTCTTAAATTTGGCAACGCGGATTTTCACCCTCCTGCTGACGTGCGGGGGTGGGAGATGGAGTCACGTTGCTTCGAAACGACGTCGAAACATACCCCGTCTGACTTTCCAGTCGGTTTTCATGGATTTTCCACAAGCAGTTTCTGTTGTCGTCCGTATTTCGCGATTTTTGTGAAAACCTTTTCAAAAGACTTTGGCAGTTTCTCCGTTGTCAGGTGTCATTGACAGGTGGCTTGGAGTTAAAGGTAGGTCGAGGGACCTCTTGGAAGTATGTGGATGAAGTATTTTGAGTTCAGGATTAATCAGATTTGATCATATTCAAGTTAAGTTTAAGTATCATAATTCATTTATTTTTTTACATAGATGTATTGATAATTTTGGTGTGCTTTAAGGCTTAGTTGTCGGGAGTTTTCATTGGTTATTTTGAAATGATTTTAATCGTGGCGAATTAGAAACGAGTTGATGAGCATAAATTTCATCAAAACCTAACGAGTAAAGTGCAAATAGATGAATCGTTTTCCCCCTATTACAGCGCAGCTTCTGAAACCGAACATTTGAAGACTTAACGAAAATAGGAAAAATTATCCGATTTCTCAGCGCATAAAATTTATACTTTCTTCCTCCCCGAAATTAACTTCTTCCCAACCTAAACAAATCAAAGCAATTAGGCTCCCTGCAAAACTACTTCCCTAAACAAATTACGACACTGTTGCCTTTGTACTGCCAGCAAATAAATCCCTGTAAACTCCACTTTTATGTAAATTAGTCGAGGGAAAAAGGGAGCCCTTGAGGTTGCATTGCTTTTATTTAAAACCAGTCCAGAGTGCAGTAAATCAATATTCGAACTATTGTATACCGGCCCTTTTCCAATAACCCACATTCTCCTATAGGATTGAAGGACGCGCTTCATTTGCTTCAAATGTGTGTGTGTAAAGTTGCATTAAATAGGAATAGTTGATGTTTGAATTTCCCTTAAAATAACGTTTTTAACTCACGTGAGCTATAATATAATGCCACAATAATGTTGACAAAGCCACGTTGAATTAAATAGAGGAATAACAAAGGGAATCTATATTATGGTATGGCTGTTTGCCATTGTATTAAAAATAAATTTTTCATCTTTGTTAGGGTCGGGAAAAGGGCTAATTTTTTATTTAAATTATCCCTGGGGGGAATAAATGAGGGTCGAAATCGATATATGAATGAATTGTACTGGCTGCCTTCCAATAACCCAGTTTTTACAACTGAAGAAGCCCCATCAATTATTTAGATGCAGCACACATAACGAGTGTACCACTTCTGTATTCGGGGGCACGTAGGGGTTTAATTTGCTGGTGAGGGTTTTGCCATTCTGTAATTAAATCTAGGTTAGGATTAATATAGCGGAAATGAGCGGAAAAGTGGAAGGAGTAAGTTTCTACTGAAAAGCATTTTGTTTCCAGGGTACATAAAAAAGAGGAAAATAGGTACATTCCTTTTGAAATCGAGTTGAAAAAAGAACGAACTGAACATAATGTGAATTCTCCTCATGCCGTTTTGGATTGTATAGAACAAGCTTTGTTCTTGAAATGAATCACAAAAATTGCTTATTTTGCTCGATGCGTGTTTCAACGAATCCCAGTAGAGAGTTTTCACCACTGCATATTTTTCAAAATATCCATAAAGATGCAATTTTTTGAAAAGTTGCGGTTCTACTATCAAGAAATGATCGCTGATGGTTTCAACTTAGTCATCCGGTAGTTGGAAGTCTAAGCTTCGTATGTAACCAAGAAATTGAACGGTCACACCCCACAACAATCTTACTCCTGAATCAAAGTTCAACAATGATTGATTTTTCCTCATCGATCATCCGGATCTAAGTAATGGTTGTCGATTACTATTAATAGTTAATGTTCTTCTACAATTGTGATTCTTCATTCTGGATTGCTTCCACCTTGCTATCTGTGGCATTGTTAGCTGCCTTGACCTTACGCCGGCTAATTGTGCATTTTGTAAATATTTATGCACCTGTCCAGCGTAAACTTTGCTTCCCTCAGGAGCGTATCCCTAACTTCGGAATCTGTTATTTCACAGACAATGCGGTCTCTAATGAGTTCGTGTTTCAAGTCTCCAAAATTACAATTTTGGCTTAGTTTACGAAGTTCTGTAACAAACATGTCTACACACACCCTCTCTTTTTGCTTTCTAGTCTGAAACAAATGCGTGTTTATTGTTTCATTTTCCTTTGGCTTGAAACAGTTATCGAAATGTTCGATAACTTTGGATCAACTTTTCTCATAATTTTCTGGGATTTCTAATTTATCATACACTGCAAAAGAATTGCAACTTTTCTCGCTTTAGACACATCTGCGTCGTCTATGATTAAAGTTTCGATTATTGGTCTTTATGCATACATATTAATCGAAAATTGTCTACACTTAGGCAAATTTATTGCTGCACCAGCAACAACTTTAAATTATTTATTTAGGATTCTGATACACTTGAGCACTATTTTATATTTATAGTTGGCAAGTGGTGTTAGAACAACTAACTCTAAAAACACTAGAGTGTTTTCGTCAGTTGCTCAACTCCCCAAAGCCTTTGAAATCCATTTACTTTTCAATTTGCTGCAACTCCATGTTATATATATTTTAATAAAATATTTTAGTTAAAATTAAAGATTCGCAATTTATTAACTACAGTTTAATTTCAGCTATAAAAGTATTTTTCCAAAGAGCGTGAGGTGCCTTTAGAGCATGCATTTACTAGCTAAAAGTAGCGCTTTACTATGCGTAAAAAATATATACTACAAGTATCACTTTCCGTATTCGTTAGATAAATAACATAATAGTACAAAAACTAATTATCCAGAAATCTCCATAAAAGTAACGATATTTCCTCGAACTTTCCTCTTACTTGGTAGTTATAGGCAATTCGACTGTATCGAGACTGACTCATTCCAACCGATAGTTCCCATCCTTACGACTTTTTGATTATTAATGTTCTCGATGTCCAGCATAATTATTATTCGGAATTCTTTGTTTTTTTTTCTAGATTATTTGTTTGGATTGTTAGAAATTTTCAAGATTTTCCCTATTCCTTTGACTGTATTAATAACTAGCTACTTATGTATACATATAAGATTATCTCTTTTGGGACTACAGTAGATGCCTACACCTATTTTGTTTCATTACTTATTAAATTGAACAGTTTCGGCTTAATCGAACTATTTGTCGCAATAGACTCTTTAATCAGAAATTAATTAAAGTACAATAGGTAGTCTATATTCGGAGATATTATAAAATACATTTTTTCCAATATTATATTTAAGCAAAAAAATATTTCAATTTTAATGTTCCTGTAAGTCGATAAAATACTGAAACCCCAATCTAGCCTCTTAATTATTCAGTTTGAGCTATATTAGAACAATTTTTTAGATATGTATTATCCTCCCATTTGAATAAACTGAGAATCATCGATAACCCCTCAAAAACTAGAATTTCTTGACTCAATGGTGAATGAAAAAACATTAGCTTGGGTTGAATGGCAGGAGAAAAAACAAGTTTACTGGCACCATTTATCAGATGCGCCTTCAATTAATTTCACCTAAAATTATTTCGCTGTTTCCTAGCAGCAATTAAGTATATTTTACGCCCAATTTTTAATCGAGAAATTTTAACTTCGACGAAATTGAGGCGTCCAAAGAGTATTAAAAATCTTCCTTTCCTTTGTCAGTTTTTGTGGTTAAGTGCATTTTTGTGCCCCTTGGTTTTTCTTCAGTATGAACACTGACCCTTATCATCCTTTTTTTTTTTAATTTTTCTACCACACTGCAAATTGTTCTAAAATTGATTGTCAGCAATACGACGTCAAGGAGGAAAATTCTTCAATTAATGGACACTGCAGGAGCATTTGCTCCATTTCTATGATTCACCAGAGTGTATAAAAACCAATGATCGATACTCATAATATCAATGCTATTTTACGTGAAGTGGCAGTGAGGACAGATTAATATGCATTTCCACGCACACAAAACACATTTTAATTAATCGTACAAATCCGTATAATTAATTTTCGTCGTATTCTCCTCTAGGCCCTTAAAAATAGTCCCGCAATTTAAATTTTCCACAGCGCTTAATCCTATTTTCACGTTCGGCGAAACAATGTCCGCATACCCTTCACGTCGTTGATTTATTACATTAAGCGTGTACAGTACGGAAACCTCAATTTACGAAATCCAGACAGGAGTAATTAAAATACGGGGGTTGCATCGTAACTTGGAGTGTTCTCGCCCCTATATTTCTTTCTCAACCTCCGTAAATTTTGATTTTTGGGGCCATCGCGGTCCAGTTTATTTTGGTACGAAGTTAATTTTTCAGTTTGATAAAATCCTCGTGACAATTCGTGGTGCAAATTAAGCTCGTACACCCATCTACCTCTCGACATGTTCAGAACTAATTATAGCCACAACAATCATAAAAATAAAACCTCGCATTTCGTGTTTATTCAGTATTTTTTCGAATTTATTGTGAAATGCGCCAAAATATTGTGTTATAAAAAAGGGAGATAAAAAAACGCAAAGAGGCGTTGAAATATCTGTTATCCATTTTTCAGATGTTTAATGGAATAGGACTTAATCTGCGCTTTTCCTTTACAGTTCACTGCCTGCTGCTAGGTTTTTAACGATCACCCGTTATATAGGTAGTTCTGTGTCATGTGTGTCTAGCATGCTTCAACCCATAACCTACTTTCGACATTATTACTATCGACTAGTTCAATCAAGTATAGATTGAAGCTTGGAGTTCGTAGTATCTAGACCTTATAAGTAATTATTATCTAGCAGAATGAGGGTTTTTAATAGATTTAATTAATTTTCACAGAAGGGCATTATCATGTGCATATTCATGTCATTTTTATCTCAATATTCTCATTTCTCAATTCGACTGTAAAGAGTAGACAGTAAAAAATGTTACATGATATGTTGAAATGTTACATGACAATGCACAGTTAATTACTGTCAAGTTGTTGGCATTAGCGTGGAATTTTGGCACCAGATAGCGAGCCGTTATCTTGAATTGTCAGTCGGGCTCGATAGTCATTGCATACATAACAGTCGGAAAATTATTATTTGAGCGTTATGGAAATATCAACATCTGTTTTGCTTAATTTCCGGGTAAAGTTATATTGAATAAGTAAGCAAATTTGTTGAAAAGTTCTGAGGAAACGGGGCAGAGACAAAGAAGCGTGCCCGAGGTGAAAGCTTTTGTTTGTGACGTTTGCTTTGTACTGTAAATTTCGGAAATTAGAAAAATGTTATTGGTAAAAGTTGTATGTTATTTAGCCAGGTTTCATTTTTGAAAGCGTCGTATGAATTAATAACTTATCCCGAGGTAGTCCCTATCCTCCTCCGCACATTTTTCATGTCAAACTTAAGCGACAGCTTAGCGTTTTTTAAAGCGTCCTAAATTATTTACGATTCCTGTCTCCCGGTTTTTGCTTCGTAAACTGGAAAACAGACATCAGCTCTCATAAAAAGCGACCTTTCCTGGATTCTAAAATTACCATCGAAGCCCTAATGGTTCGTTATTAATTACAGCAACACAATAGATTGTAAACTGGCAGGTACATGAATCATAGCGAATTTCTTGCATGACATCGTTCCATAACCTATTGTGGTAGTTGTAAATAAAAAATGATCGGATTCTATTGTTTAAAATGTCAGCGTCAGTATATCAGCAAATTAATTTCAGTTCTCGCACAGTTTCCTACTTCACCCATACAACTGTCATTTCAGAATGACCAATTGAGTAGAGCCAATTAATTCTCGAGTTTCGACTGACATGAATTTCGAATTAAAATCGGCATTATTGAGCAGATGCGTCATTCATAAATTTCGTTTTGTTTTGAATTTTTTCTGAACAACTAGTCATCAACGGACAGAAATGAAAATCGCATATATCTTTTTTTTTATTTGGAACGTAATCGACATGTGGTTCTCACTAGAAAATCGGTTTATTAGTGCAAAAAAAAACCAATAGCGTAGCTGAGTTGCATCTTCAAGCCCGGAAGATTCCCCCTATTAGCGTGGGTCATAAAGCGAATTTTAGATTCGCTCACGATTGGACTATTTGTTTGACATCACGCAACGATAGTCTGGTTAGGGACATTTGCATGGATAGTGATGCAGTGGCCAGCTCTAGTAATCGTGCAGTCATCAGCCTTTTTGTCCAGTCCCTTCCTGATATTAGGCGGGAGAGGCTTTAAGGTATGATTCGAGTTCGTTGACGCAAGGTTTAAATAGTAAAGGCACGCTCCTCTGTGGGACAGTATTGACTGCGACTGGAGAAAACCCTTAGAAAACCTAAAAGAATCTCTCTGTTGGGATTCCCTAATAAGATGCTCTATTGGGAGTCCCTAATGAATTAAAAAAAGTGATGAACCGTTAGAATATCCACTCTTTTCCCTTCGCTTGTGCCGGAATGTCTTCCAGATGCAAATCTCTCTGTTTCTCTTAAACCCTCATT
This sequence comes from Euwallacea similis, assembly GCF_039881205.1. Classification (NCBI taxonomy): domain Eukaryota; kingdom Metazoa; phylum Arthropoda; class Insecta; order Coleoptera; family Curculionidae; genus Euwallacea; species Euwallacea similis. The sequence goes on from NC_089609.1 coordinate 5,894,358, forward strand.
TTTTTCATTTTTATTTCTTTTCATTCCCGGCTAATGCGCATCTGTTTGTCAAATCAAATTAACAGTCAAAATCATTAGCTATAGATTAAATTCATACTAAGAAACTTAGTTCAAATCATTGTCGTAGTTTGTTTTTAGATGCTCTTGGCAATACCTGAATAATTGTTTCCTTCAGAGTTTCTTTTTGCTGATTTATATTTACTTCTGTTCCATTCTAGTACGCCTCCACTCTTTAATCAAGTTGACTGTATAAATCAGGAATTAAGGAGGAACTTTTGGATTAGAACTCTTCATTAAAGTTCCCCTCATAGGTGGGTTTCTAGGTATTTGGGAATGCGCCAAATACCGCCAAGAGTTTGTTTTTGTTGATTTTTATTTCTTCTCCTTCCTCGCTATTAAGTCCTTGTAGATCGTTTCATAGTTGTCCTAGTGAGGGATTATGAACAATCGAGTTAAAACACTTAACTGAAGTTACATGTTCTGGAATGAAGTTGGGAATGTATCAAAAACTTTCCCATCCAAAGTTCATTTTTATTATCCTTTTTTACGCTAATATGCCCCTGTTTATTAATTAAATTAACTCTGGAAGTCGCAAATTACTTATATATATTATTACAAAGAACTTATGGACTGCAAAATTTCATTAAAAAAATTAGCGAAAGTTGGTTTCAAGGCATTTGCGGATACGTCAAAAGCTTTGTTTCGATAAGTGCTTGTTTCTATTGAATCTTATTTCTTCTCATTTTCCACTAGTACGCCACAATTCATTAATCAAATTAACTGCCAAAATCGGTAATAATAGAGAAACTTAATTGGCGAAATAATTGGTCGAACGATTTGCGTGGAGCTCTGCATCCAGCGTTGTTGATTCCAATATCTTATTAGATCTTATCTTGAAAGCTTATTAGCCACCCGATTTAACCGAAGGCTCTTAATGGTGAAACTGTGGTCAGATCCAAATGATGATCCAATATAATCCGTGATGGGCCCCACTTCATCAGCATCCAGCGCAGGAGTTGAAAATTGTAATCTTCAGATGGGCAGGTGTAACGGAAAGTCATCCCATTATTGTCATCCTTTTTGTGTCTTATTATCCTGTGTTACATCTATAGGATTTTTACTCTGTTCTTATTCGTCCTCCCTTCTTAAGATTCTCTCCCTGCAGTGCTTGTAAGTTTCTTAGCGCGAGCTTATGAGATTATTTGTTTAATAATCAATCCATTGACTTATTCAAGAAATCCGTTACAAAGGCTTAAAAACCCTGCTAATAACATCATAATTCAAGAAACTTTAGGGCGCCTTTGATCATAATTTTTTAATGCTTTATTAATTCTCAAAAAACTTAAAACATACAAAAACAGGTGCTGGCATTTTACTTGAAAGACAACTTCCAAGGAAACCCCGAAACTGGCCAATTAATATTCTACCTTTATTTTAACGTTTCCAAGGATAGTATCCTCTTGGGAAAGTTTCCTAGGACTTTGATCTATTGGTCCTAAAATGGAAAGGGTCCATCATACCAATCGGATAAAAATTGCGGGCTAATAAATCTCGAATTACCGGCAAACTGGTAAATACCCCTGAGATTGAAACACCGCAGTTTAATAATGACCAATCAGCGAGCCGACAGTCTTTCGAGAAAGAGAGTTAAAGCTCGGCTTGATTAAAGTCGACATTTCCGGTTATATGGTGGAAGTTACTTTAAGCTGTTTAGATTTCATTCCGGTTAATACCGAGAAGTTAGTGGGATGGTGGCGGAAGTTGGAGTATTTAGAGCTGGAAACGTAAATATTTAGTTTGAGTTATGAAGTTATCTGCCAGAAAAATCGGGGATTATTGGTTCTATAATTGATCATCAAAATGTTTCAAAAAGTAGTTAAATAGTTATTTTATAAGTGCGGAAAGTGATACATTACAGGACGCTGATTGCAGTTAACCGAACGATGCGAATTAATCCAGTGTGGTAACTTTACTATTATCTGTTCAATGAAACATTAGTGTGCGAATAAAAAGACCCTAAAGCATTTAAATGTAGTTAAGGGCATCGGTACTGAAGAGGACTTCGAAAATTCGCGAGCAAAGCGATCCTATATCTCACAAACTGAAATAGACATTGCAGCGGAAAAACTCATTTTTGCAATTATTCAGGAAACTTTTAAAGCGTTCTTTTTCGCTCTACTTTATTGATTATTTATTAATTTTGAACACCTAATTATTTAAGGGCCTAATTTTAATCTTCCATTTCGGACTTTAAAGTAGTTAATAAATAACTGCGAAAATGCTAATTGCCCATAAGCAAATGAACAATGGCTTAACTAAGCATTCGAGACAGACAAAAGCCTGAGGCAGATTTGAAATTTTGCAGCCTCGAATATCAACATCCTTTGTTGACTTTGTTTCAGATAACTTCTCGTACTCTAAAGAAAGCCTTTGTCTTTGAATGTTGCCCTCGCTCGGGCGCAAAAACTGGCCTTTGTGTGTGTGGGCATTTATTAATTGAACCTCCTATATTCCAGAGAATATTTCTGGAAAATTGAGCAGTGGGGTGTATTGAATCTAGAATGTGTTTTACACTGGGCAAAAACAAATTGCAGTGATCGCTAAAACTTCCTGGATTGTTTACGGGCAATTTAACTTAGCCGGATTTAATTCTGTTAATAATTACGACCATTCGAACCCCCTTTGCACCTCATTTACTTTCTTTAAGCTTCCAATTTTGCCAGTCGATTATTTATCACCTTTCTCTGGATCGATACCGAATTTCTCGTCTGGGTTACCTTCCGGATGTGTTCTTTTCATACGCCAAATCTTTGATGGCCCCTAGGAGACGTTGCAGCAGCAATTTTATTTTCCATATAAATGAAAGTAACTTTATACGGGTGCACACTCATTTTTGGCAATCATCCCACAAGGGAGAGGGCTCTTTTTATGTTTTATGATTCGAAAACGTCGGGGCGAGAAATAAAACTCGAGGCGGGTTAAAGTTTAAAACGCGAGACGTGACTAACATTGAAACTAAGTAAGAGAGGCCTTGTGGGCTGACAGCTTTTAAAAATTTTACTGGAAGATTTATGGTCGTTGTTTTCTTGTTTAGCAATCCCCCGATGCAAAATTTACGCTGACAGCCCCGATGAAAAACTGGCCCCTGGAACTCCTTAAGGCAATCACCTCCGTGCCAATTCAGACGTATAACCTGAGATATTTCCCGACTTTTCGAATTATTCTTTGGAGATTTGACCCCAAAAGGGGGGAAGGAAAACGTGTTTTGGTTACGTAAATTGCCTCTCTCTTAATCTTGTCTTACATTAAAATTTGCTGTCAAAACTTATTCAATCCATCAAAAGCGAGAACCGTGAGAAGATTTCTTATAAGAGGCGCTTCGCGCAGATTAACGATCTCGAGGGTCCCGTACAGAATGGATAAGATTGTAATTGGTATTTTGTTTTTCCGACCAAAATCAGCGAGGAACTTCGTTAAGACTTTGAATATTCTTGAGGAAAGTTAAAACATGCTTTGGCTCAGAGAAATGTTCAGTTTATTCAAGTAAATCAAGGCCAGAACACAGCACATACTACAAAAAATGTAATACGAGAGAGTGTCAGTCCAATTGAGCGATACCTGTCTGCTACACAATTGCCGAAACTGCACTGAAATCAGAACAATTCTCAATTTTCGAGAGTCTTGATAGGAACGACTCATGATAAATTAAATAGACAAACTTTAAATTTGAAAAGTTGTCTGGAATTTTTTGCATTTACGCAGAAGGTAAATACCATGAATATGAAGTAAGTAATCAAATTACAAAATAGAAATTTGCAAGCAAAATAAATTAAAAAATCCATTGTGCAATTTTGTTATTTACTTTATGTTCATGTTACATTTTTCTGGATAAATGCTAAAAATTCCAAACTTAAGCTATTTCTCGCAGAAAATAAATCTTTTGTTCTATAAAAAACTTATAACAAACCTTTCCACTTCTGAAAATCCTCAAGCTCCATAGAATGTGAGTACCTACTCAATCTAGGATAATTCGCATCGCATTTTCATTTGGAAATCTCCAGAAAATCGTTGAAAGAGGTCATTAGATATTCGGCTCTTACCCATATTACTTGTACATTGTCGTGTTCGGCGAGCAACAATTCCATAACTGTTGAAGTTTTTGCTAAATGAAATATTGCCCTTTATATACATATACGAATATATAGGAACAAACGTAATTTCTATTGCGTATTTTAAACAGTTGCACAACATTGTATTACTATTACCGCTGCTGAATGCGCCCGTTCTTTGCTTATACAACAGTTTCGCGTGCTTGTGTCCCACAATGGCCTTCCGTATATTGGGGTCTCGGAAACTACAAGAGCTACGAAGCCGGTTAAGTGAGGAAACTTTTTGAAACTATTGTACAATGTCAAGGCTGGCATTCATTTTCTTATTTTCCACTTGGAGGCCAATTCCCAGAGCACACATAGACCCCAAACAAGTTTTCTCTCTTCAAAATCTTGTTACATGAGAGTCCTCAAAGAGACCCTTTTGCAAGTACTAACATTGTCTTTTGCATGTGTTTTTAGGAAACGCTTTGCCTGCTTTGAGATGGCAAATGGAGAAATATGTGAAAAGGACTTCGAGTATGTTTACTTTGAGGTTTCTACTAAAAATTCAAAGAAACGCCTTCGGTCTAAACCAACAATAATGGATACTTTTTTAAGCGAATTTTGTGTATTGAAATGCCGATTTTGATTTTGATGTATCTTAGTATTACATGATACTTTCAAAATTTTCAGCAAATTATATAAAATTTTTTGCACTGGAAAGATTTGGAAGTTTTGGTGTTTCAAAATGGTCCAGTTGAACAGGAGGAACAGCGAAATTTGATAAAATTTTGACCTTTTATAAACAAGTTTGGCCCGATCCTGATTTTTGAAATTTTCTTTTCCAAATTTGACATTTTTTTAAGATAGGTGTGGATATGAGAATAATTAAAAAATAAGTGGCCAGGAACGACTAAGTTTTTTTTGGTTTATAAAGGAATGTTTATCAAATTGCACGTTTTTAGAAATCAACCTATTATGACTCTGTGTTTGAATATTTGAGCTGCAAAATTTGGAGCTTATTAGGAAAGTTCAGATCCTAAAAGATACACTTCAAAACTCTCAGATGATTTTATCTGGATCTTTCGCAATTTTTATTTAAATTCAAGTGTATTTTCGACGTTATTCCTCACTCGACAACGCACAACAAGCTGCATTCCATAGTGGTTGCCAAAGTGAAAGCAAAGAACTTCATTAAGGGCCCGCTGCAACTTGAAACTTGTTCTTTGCGGCTCAGCTAATTTCTCCAGAATAGCAATTGCTGCAGCTGACTAAGTTACAGTTTAACCAACTTTGCGAGCACTTTGCATTCGAACAACTTTTCCCCTTTTTTCTCGAGCACGATTCGATTAAAACGGAAACCTTTTAAGCAATCAGCTCAATAGAAATCCTCTCAAAACGCCTCTCGGTTTTAAATTAAAAGACCATCGCTTCAAAAGGCGAAATTTCCAGTCTATTATGCGAGACGCCTTGACGCAATTTTTTTTAAGAGTCGGCATCTATTTCCCATGTCAAGCGTCCTTTTCCAATTTTTCCAGACGGCTGCCAATCGATTCGCGTCCAGAGCTAGCTCTAAACACATTTATTTCCGGTTCAGCCCCTTTTGTTTAAATGCGACTTTTACGCCAACTTAACTGGTCCGTTTTGAGATACTTCAACATAAAAATCTACATTTCTCTAGATAAAAACCACCTAAAAACTGTCCTTTGTTGTTCGTTTAGACCAAAGGGCGTCTCTGTGAATTTCTATTAGAAACCTCAAAGTAAACATTCTCGAAGTCCTTTTTACATATTTCTACATTTGCAGTCTCAAAGCAGACAAAGCGCTTCAAAAAAAAAAAAATGTAAAAGACAATGTTAGTACTTGCGAAAGGATCTCTTTGAGAGCCCTCGCGAAACGAAATAAGACGCATTCGCAGGAGAAAGTTTAAAGCGGAAATAAGTTGTTTAGGGTCCATCTGTACCCTGGGGATCGGTCTCCAAGTGGAGAATGGGAAAATGAATGCTTAAGCATGTATCTTGATATTTTTCTCTACAGTGAAAGAATCGAAAGAAGGAGGCAGATAGTTTAACTTATTCAAATTACCCAATCATGGCTGTTATAAGTCTTGATCAATAAATTAATTTTCGTAAAATTTTGTCCGTTTTTGGAAATACGCCTGACTCGACCCTTTTTTTAACTTAATGTTCAAAATTCACAATCTACTAAAGAAGCTCGGAATATCGGAAATAAATTAGAAAAAGTTGCCTTTCTAATGTCAAATGTATACAATTTTTGTGAAAAAATATTGTCCTTTCATGAATCAATATGATTCGATTCTAATTTTTGATATATGAAACTTCGAATCTCACATTTTATAAAGAAAATTATGTTGCGAAAAATACATTTAAAAAATCACATAGCGAGGGTGTAGTGGTGGCTGCAGTTTTTTCCTATGGAAATTTTTATTCGAAGTTCACTGTATAAACCTAGCTTTTGAGATTTGAAACTCGGAATTTCAGAATCTATTTCTGGCACTCTTAAGTTACACCAGCAGCCATTTTGTTCTCTAAATTCAACCCCCTCTTTCTGGCACAATGCCTAAACATACTCGGTCGTATTTAATAACAATACTAGCTAAGAAAACGTGGGGCTTCGCGTTTGGAGCTCTTTTTATCTAAATTAGAGACAAGCCTGGCGGAATAACAAGGGAGCGACAAACTGGGGAAGATGGCTTATGTATCCTTATCAGTGGTCCCCTGTGCTCCACACCAGCGATATTACATCTAAACAAATGGAGCTTTTATTTCTCGGGGAATGTATAATTTGATGTTTAATTCTGGACTTTATTGGGTTAATTTTGCGTGTAAAACGAGCGGGAAAAGGCAGGCGAGATTGGGGCGTTGTTTGTATAAAAATGACTTGTGTTCCGGGACCGCAAAATCTATGACTTTTTGCAAAAAGTGTTCATCCGGCTTAAGAAACGAAGTTTCTCGCGAAAAGCGTAAGAGATTACTGTAGTTTTAATCCATCAAGGATGTGTTTAAAAGTAAAGAGCTTCGTTAAGGGTACACTAAGAAAACTGGGAAGGTCTTTAGTGTTTTCATAATGTAAACGGAATAATAATGCCTGAATAAATTACTGCATTGGAGCTCAAACTTTTGAGTAAAAAAATTCAACTATATGATAAACATAACAACTTGTTTAGATAGTAATTGAATTCTAAATCTTTTCAGATGACCAGATACAAGTCTCTATCAACACTTGCGATCCTCAAATTGCTATCCACTTGTGCCCTTACTCTTACCCAACTAAGCTTCGCAGATTCTAAGGTAAGTCTATAAGAATTAAAAATTTCAAAAATGTATCCTACAGGAATACACTTTTTTATTATAATACCCACATTAACTGAAATTCATGAAGTAGTTGTGCAAATTGGAATAACTGAACCCAAATCCTCCCAAATAATTCTCCCAAAAAAAGAAGAATCAAATTCCATAAGATTATTATCCCAAATTCGACAGAAAATCGTTTTACGATAAGCTTCTTTATAGAACTCAGAGGAAGAATCGTGGATAACACTAAAAAGAAACCCTGGAAAAAAAGAATCGAATATCGTATTTATGAGTATAAATAAAAGTGGCCATAAAGGCTGACGGCTAGGGTTATGATTCTCCGAGGAATAAATTTTTACCCTCGCTTCACGCCACCCCGAAATAATACGTGACGCAATATTTGTCTGCTCTGTTATTGGCCGGAAGATTGAATGAACCACATGTCGTATAAGGGAATTTGCTTTCATGGGTTGCAATTTTGGGTTATTTAAGAATTCCCAGCCTTCATCTCTTTATAAAATAATGCGAGAGTGTCGCAATGAATTGGAATGATTTGGAAAACTGGTTCCGAAAGTCTCATATATTTAATTATGAATATTTGAAATGCGTCAAGTCTTATTCATTTATATAGTTTTGAAAACGATTTACTGCTCACCTAAGACGCACCGAAACATTTTACTGAATAGAAAATGTACCGAGAAATGAATAAAATAATCCTGTGCAATGTAACTAAACTAACTAGAACATATTCCCTTTTGGAGTACTCAGGTTTCTGATAAACGATACATTTTTGTTATAGGGCGTTTAAAAATATTTCTGGGCGTTGAAACGCTCACAGTCCAAACTATACCATTAGCACCTAAAGGTGTGTATATAACTATATAATGAAGATGAAAATTCGTTCTCTAGTAACACTAGAATATTTCCTTTTAAGAGGTCTATGCAAACATTCAACATACCATCCTTTTCAAAAGTCTTGATTTAAGAGATTGACTTGATCTTTAAGTAACGAGATCATTTTGTATCGGTGCTAACTGGACACAGCGGCCGCTAATTTAAAACAGGTTCCATAGATGTAAACACAATTGAGAGTTGTTTGGAAGTTAATACTGTGACCACCTTTTATTGACAATGACCAGATCAAATGACCCTTAACGGATATAATGCCGATTTCCCAAATACCACTGAAATGTGGAGCTGAGGGTGGGTTAAATGTCACTTGTTTCGTTCTGCATGGGATTCACTGCGTATGTTTTGCATTAACTGCTTCGAAGCTCCCACAAAATTAGTGCCGCAGTGATTATACAAGTCGGTAATTAAACCTCGACGACTAATAAAGCACCTTAAAGCCACAAGACAGGTATCACTTGAATGGTCCAATACTAGGTTCAGGTGAAGGGTCGTTTTGTAGCCGAACATACAAATAGACAAAGGTAAGCCATTTGTGATCCAGCTCCTCAAGACGTTTCGAAGGAAATCGTGAATAGACCTCCAAAATCCACTCAAGATTGAGTAAATATCTACATCTGATTAATACGCAGTGTTAACCAATCATCCATAACAAGAACAATGGTGGTCAGATCACATCTAAAAGAGATAATATTTTTCTCTTCTATCTGAGGACATCTAGTATTTTTGACTTACAAGAAATTGAGAAATTTGTACTACACAAATTTCTCTGTCAAGCTATATCAAGCTCATCAGCTTTATCAAGCTCATTGAGGGGAGAAAACTGCTGTTTCCAGAAGAGTTGAAACGCTGATCGCAGCAACTCTTTAAGTGCACTGTTTGTCACTTTTAGATTGTATATGGGAGGACATATACGACACAGACATATCGATTAGGTGAAGTAGCATTTTCAATTTCAATGTTTTTGATTTAATAGCACATAATGCTACAAATCTAAAAAATTGTTCGATTGTTAAGGGAAAAAAGAAAAAATTTGAATCTTTAATATCCTGTGTAGTCCGGAGAAGCTCTGCTAATATGACTTTCTGAAATAATGATATTTTCCAAACCCGTTTTATGCTGGTATAGTTTACCACAAGGACGCAGATTAAAACTGAAATATGTTGTATATTCTACTTGCATTATGTAACATATATTCTATAGCATTTTCAAATATTGTATAGAACATTTTATTGCAAAATTCCCAACCTTCATCGCCTCATAAAATATTACAACCCCGCCATTATCGAGGTGACACTATTGCAAAATTCCGAGCTCTCGCGTTTTATGCAGATATCACTGCAGGTTTCCGAGAGAGTGAATATTAAATTACACGTAGGAGCAGCTCCTATTTGAACCGAAAGACATATTTATAGTGCCTCATATCGTCGTCAATAACGAAACTAATTTTGTATCGACAGCTACAAGGTCCAATGCGTATCGTCTCAAAGGAGGTATAAAGGAGAAAGGGATGGGTCTTGTTTTATGGGCTTTGAGGGTAGAATCCTAGATGTTTTCGAGGGAAATAGAGGGTTCATCTTAGCGCATATGAGGCCATAAAACTAATAATAATCCGGCGGCCGATGCGGGTGATGTTTGGTTTGGAAAGGCAATAAAATAGTGAAGGCTGAGTCATATTTTTAACAGATTAATAGTGTAATAAACTGAAAATTATTAAATGGAAATTTTGCATTATGCAGAAATCGATGATGGAGAGGCAGAGGCAAATTTTCAATATAAAACAAGGTATTACAGGAAATTTAATATGATATGATGTATGATGACTTGACGGTCTTTGCTTTGAAGCGTTTAATGGCGATTTATTTCTGGGCTCGCAAATTTTGCTAGAGCTTGTAGAGCTTGATACCGGTAATAGTATTAATACATCCTTATCAAAAGGTAGTTTCGGAAATATCCCAAAGATATTTTATCGTGATGTCTGTAGGATTGGTCGAAAATAATCTATATGAAAATGTTGGGCTTTCAAGAAAAATGCTATTAGTGCATTTACGAAGCACTTTCGACCATTAAAATTTATCTGCTAAGTGAAAACATGATGCAGAAAATCGTTTTACTCTTAGGATTTTCATAACGATTTAAAAACAATCGGGTATGAATTCAATTTATCTAAAAACGAAGTCCTAAAAGACACTCTGTGAGCATAGCATTGTTAGATTATAGACTTTCAACACCTTTCGTGTATGTATTTGCTTTCACATTTGCTCATTTACCGTCTTCCTATTCCTGCTTGTGGAATCCAAAAACTCTTTCAGTCTTCCAACAGCGAAAATGTTCCTTTAGACAATTCAGAACGTTTCAGAGAATGTTTTAGGGCACAAGAAAACAATTTCTTATCCCTTTCTGTGTGATATTAACCAGAAATTCCATTGAGTGCAGTATCCCTGACTAAGACCCGGTCTAACCTCTGCCTACCTTCTCCAACAAATCCGTGAACGATTTATCCAGAAAACCAGATCCGGCTGGATTAAGATCCTTAATTAATGACGTCATCCTTCATAAAGGAAATAGGGAGTGGATTAGGGCTAACGCGTTTTGCAGTCGCGACGCAGGAGAAGCCGAAGCCTTTTGAGGTTAAATTAATGGAAGAAAAATCATTTATAATATTACAAGTGCTCGGGTATGAGTAATTAATGGATCGTTTTAAGCTTGAAATATCATTTCCGGATTGTCACGCTTTGGGATTGAGTTTGACAAATTTCTTAGCGAGAAAGGGCAAGTCATGTTTGGAAAAAGTTTGATTTTCCCGGGTATTAAAATGGGAGATGAACCGGCTTTTGCCACCTCAATTTGCACTTTACATGGCTATTTTATTGTCGACTAAGTAGAACAAACGAAGCAAATAGCTTGAAGCACCAGCATTTGCGTGTTAAGTGCCTGACACGGCAATTCAATTTTCGTTGTTTCTTTTACGCTCCATTAATTCTGCAAATGGGGACACGAGTTGAAGATATATGACCCTTTTTATTCACATGGTTTGCTAGCACTCTTCCAACACATTTAGTTTTTAGATTCGCTTCAAAGTTATTTCTAATCGATTTTTTTTCATCCGCCACTAATGGTATTCGTAAAAGCCTCAATGGCATTAAATGTCGAATATCAGGTCTCTTTTACTAGAATTTCCACTTTATGTCTATTAATTTATTAAGTAAATCTGCGATTTTAATCGAGAAAAGGTAAAATTTTGAACGTCACTGGGCATCCTGGAAGTCTATAAATTAAAGGAAATAGTTTTAAATATTTCATATTTTATTTTATTCAACATCGGTTATATGCGGAATATTTCAATTCAAAATAATTAATTTTGAAATTAAATCTGAAAATCCGATTTGTAGATAATAAGGGAAAGGTACGATGAGGGTTAACAATACGCTAAATAAACCAATCAATAAGTTATCAAACAATGAAATTTGTTTGATGACTAACAAGCATTTTGCTCATCTCAATTGAGAGACTAATATTGCTGATAATACATCACTGAAAACAATGAAGGCCCTTTATTCCGAGAGCACGGCTCCATTCTAATAAGATTTACAACCTCTTTGACTTAATCTGACCAATCGCCGGATGAATTATGACAATCGCTTATGACAACTGAGATGCGCGCACTTGGTAGTTGAATTAAATGCATCCACAATTTTCAGGCCTTTTAGAAAATCACTTTTGATAAATTTCTCTGAAACTTCTCCATTTAATTCGTGGATTGCTCTGTTCCTTCTCGCTACGTCTGTAACTTCCTTGATGGCATAAATGAAGTATTTTTCTCAAACTACTAAAAGGGGCGTTTTATTGAAAACTGCCCTTCAATTCCCTCTCAGACGCCCATTTTCCGGTTCCGAAAATGAGGTTACCTTATTAATTTGGCCTTACTTCGGCGCCTCCTTTGAGACTGAGAACTTTAATTAACTGCCAATCGGATGAGTATCTAAACTAATTACCACGACCTAACTGGTTTTATAATTCAATTAGAAAAGCACGTCAGTGTGTACAGAAATCTGATGCTTCTAAGAAGGTTGTAATGCAGTAATCTAATTGAGTTAATTAGGAAGAAATTATAAGTATCTCTTGCGATGAAATTTTGAGCCTCATATATTACTCATCAACGTACTCATTTTTGTTGAATTCTTCTCTAAACTTTGCAAAAGCGTAATTAAAATTTTATATTTTGGTGGAAAATAGTTAATTAATTGGGTACCTCTCGTTAGGTATCAGGAAAAATACTTAACTAAGTAGACAGCAGCGCTTTTTATTTCCAATAATTACTTGTAGCTTAAGATAGGTGGCCCAATATGCGTGATTATAGCTTGCAATAGCCCTACGTGGCCAATGTTCGCTATATTTTATTATAATAATTCTATGGGGAGCTTTACTTTCCTGTTAGCTTTTCCTTTGAGCCAAAATTACTTTTTCGGGTTATTTAGTTAATACATTCCTGAATCTAAAGCATTGTGTTTCGTATAATTACAAAGGTAGCAATGCAGTCTCGAATTTGCAACACCCTGTATGGAATGTATGGGAATCTACGTAGAATTATTTGTGGCTAGACTTCTTTTATCGTGCCAATCGAATTTCTAATGCAATTTCTTAAAAAATATCAATAATAGTTCGCAACTTGAGCTAGTTTACAACGCTTATAGTTGGAATTTGTCCCTTAGAGACAGCAACAGCATCCCAGTTTAATTAAACTGCTAAACAGAAATGGAATATCGAATAGCGTGAAAATTGGGGAATCCTTGGGGAAAACACTCCATGACTATCTAGTCGATAAACTTGGAGTTTATTAACGTGCCTTAGGCATTTGTTTCGGTGAGAAGTTCTTATCAAACGTTGGTCAAGTCCATGTGGGAGAAAATTGAATTAACTTTTGATTTATAAATGAAAAAATTTTCCATTTCAGAATTTTATCGTGCTTCGCAATACCCCCAGATAACGGGACCGTGTTGATTTATTATTCTGGACAATCCGGTATAATTTACAGAGTTAACAGGGCAGAATTCCAGATAACGCGGACGTAAAGTAGCATTTTTAAAACGCATTCTCCAATTTCGTGCCCCGTTTTAATCTGAGCTTTAATTAAATATTTTCGTGCCCATAAAGCAATATTTATTATTATCGAAAATCGGATGGAATTGAATACTTTACTTGGCATTGTGTCGTAAAGTTCCTTATAAAAATATACGTGTAGAGGAAAGTGTTATGTGGCAGGCAAGAAACGTACCCATAAGCCCGATGCACGAAGTAATTTAGCCACGAGGCGAATAAAAACATACTTTCCTGCAAATTTACTGATACGAGTTGACGGTGAGGGATAAAAGCAGGAAAAAGGGCCGTCCGCCATAAAATAGAGGTCAGTTTAGAACGCTCCCACATAAAGCGAATTGAGCTCTCTCGTTGTTTTCTTTTGCGCCGACATCTGCGAGAGTAAAAGCCTCAATTGCGTGGGGCGGATTAAATTTTCTTCTGCCACGTCTTTAAAAGTTTTTATTGACTCTTACACCGTAAGGCAGTCGATTTTATTACCCAAGCCGTGCGGTAAAACTACTCCGCTTATTTGTAATTCAGGAACTAAGTTTACAGGGTTATAAGTGAGTCGCTCATCCTCGTAGCAGGAGCAAAAGTCTTCCCTTTTAGGGATTCGGATGTCGTAAATCAGTCCTGAACGCGTTATGCACCGGCACGCCCCGGGACGTGCTTAATTAAAATTATTCATGGACAGCGGTCTCATAGAGCCAGTAAATTTGGGCCCCCAGTTTTAGCACGTCGCTACTATAGCTGGACGTATAACCTTTCGGTTTTGCAATTTGAACCGTTAATGATTATGAATTGCCTCGTTATGGCGAACAACCCTGACGACTGGATACCCGATGTTTTAATTATCAGTATCTACTTTTTTTGTCCAGAATTCAAAATTAATGAACATATGGAGACGCAACAAAAAGGACTAGTTTATGGTACCCGTTTTAAGCGGACACACTCAATTTTACTCCCTCAGGATATTTTTCCGGAAACTCTACGAGTCCTTAAGTTGCGTTAAGGCTAAAAAATTTAAGGAACAATGGAACCGTTAATTCGCTCTTTCTGGACACAAGCTTGGACCTCAACAGGAATTAGAGGCGGACTTGCGCGATTCCGCACTTGTTAGAGACCTATCTGAAGAATATTTGAAGTTTCCCAAAACTACTGGACTATCTAAAATTTTGCATGAGTTCTACTTCTTTCCTTACTGCAAATTTTTAAATGTTTGATTCCCAGAACGAAGAAATGAAGTTTTTTAAAATTCCGTACTAACTTTGGACGTGAGCTGGAGCTTATCATGAATTAGAGACAGATTTACGCGATTTGGTACCCAAAAGTTGCGAGGCTGACAGATCAATAAGAACGTCCCACTTTTCCAACCAACCTTATCAATTTCAATTCGAAGTGGAAAAATCCAAGCAAAGCATAAAATTTTGTGGTTCGTTCTGCATTGCGAAAAAAATCATAAAACCCTGAATACTTTTTGGGTGCTTTCTCCGGCACGAAACAAAATGAACTATTGCATTAAAGATACTGATTTCTCGTATCTGACACAGGAAATAAATTAGCTTGAAACCATCACCGGAGCAGAAAATAAATTGTCCAGGAACAATCCGAATAACGATGTTGCGTTTTTGGGAGCACCCTCGGGCAAAAAGCGGCCCGAAACACTGGCAAAATGTACGATTTCGGCGGGTTTTCTGATGGCAAATGACAAAATCGATGGCGAAACACACCCGGAAACAGAGTTTCAAACAACGAATTTAATGGCTTAGAAGAGGACCGATCAACAGCTAATTAGGAAAACCATCCGGGTCGGCTAAATTACGAATTCTTCTTCTTCGAAAATAAAAACGGTTCGTGGCTGGAAATTGTTAACATTCATCCCCCCTTTAGGAATTATTAATTAATTCTCCCATTAAGATTCCGGTCAGTTCATTTGGTTAATTACGAACGATCATATAGCAGGAGGGCTATGGAGAATATAAATGGAAGGAGGATAACAATAAATAAGGGCTTATTTGGGGATCATTTTTAAGCGCTTTTAGTGGTCGAACAATATAAATTGTAACAAAAATCCTTTAATTGAGGGAAATGTGATCATTTAAAATTCAAGGAAAACATGCTTTTCCAATACAGTCCAGATCTTTTTATCAGGCAAAATCAGGGATTGGATAAATTCAGAATGTTTTTCTTTCCTGTTGTTGAAAAATTCCAAACACAATATAATCCGCTTTTAGAATTCGAGTGATTTCCCAGTTACTGCATTTTATCTTCAGTGAATAGAATTTACTGATAAACAACTTTATGCAGATCCGTACTTGTGTTTAACATTTAGTTTCGAAAATCCTGATTGTCTTAGAATCTGAATGTGTCAGAAAATTCTTCTCGGGGAGAAATTGGCTCTATAATAACGAATTCTGATATCTTCCAACCTCCTATCTAAATAATGATTTTAGATACAAAATCCGTGTTCATGGTGGTCGATTATCTCTAAATCAAGGTTTCCATAAAACAATTCGACCTGTTTATGCATTCAAATACAATCGGCTTACTGTTGGCAATTGAATCTACAAACCGTTATGTTGTGGCTTCGCAATGGGTCATTAGTGAAACATTTAGATTTACATTATGAATGTTTCCATTTGCATTTAGGATCAGCTTCCGTAGATTTATTACCCGGATTTGTTTAGACTAACTTCCGATTGCAATTAGTCAATTAGGAAAATTATCTAGGTTTGTTATAATTAAATAGAAATTTTGCAGCTGATGGGAATCTGCATGGCCCAAAATATGGCGCATAATTGCTTACAGAGGCGGCAAATTGTGTTGCTAAACTGATCTCTGTAATGGCGTTTACGAAGAAAATTACATTTCTCCTATTCGGCGCTTCACGTTTCAATACTAATTAAGATGTCGGAATTTCGGTGGCAATTCTCCCTTATACTTTACTATGTAAGCCACTTTGGGTAATAAGCGTAGAAGAGGCTCTGAGGATCGATTAGCGCTATATATATATCTATAAAGTAAAGAGTGATATAAATCCATCAATCTAAGCATCCAGCTCGATTTCCTAAGGAGAATTTATGAGGGAAAATTTGCTGTGTAATGCTACGACCTGGATATCTGAATTTCCATTTTCCAAGTACATTTTCCGACTCAACGTGTTGGTGTGCGACCCAGATTCTATATTAAAGTGCACTTGTTTTACATGTTTTTTATAACTGGGATTTCTGCATGGAAATTAGCAATTGCACTGACAAAGCTTTGTTGGTATCCAAGTTTGTCGTATTTCTAATGTTGAAGTGGTTGTAAAGAAACGATGTTCGCGAGTGGTAATATAAGATTGATTAAAACTCGAACCCTTTCGGTAATTGAATGATGTTCCGGATTCTGTATTCGAATGGGAACACTTGTAGATGCTTATTTTATTCTTACTGTATGCAGGAAAAGCTTTGTAGTTGCCTCTCAAACTGCAGCAGTTTTGGATCTTTTCTTTATGAAATTCCTCTGAAGTAAATCAGTAGTGTTCTCAAAAGGGCTTGAAAATTGAGACGAAAATTGAAGGAAAACATGCAAGTGGAAACTACATTATTATTAGGAATTTCAGGAACAAGGTGCACCACTGACTTCATCAAGAGTTTGAAATCCAAAAGATTTAACTAAAAAATTTTAGATTTACCAGTTGACCTTTCTAAAATCAGTAGCGTTCTAAAAAGGGTTTGAAAAATAATAAGAATTGAAGACACATTTAGGATAAATATGCAATTTTAATGTGTTCTTTTAAAATCTTTAATGTCTCGAAAACAAAAAGAGATAACTATAGATCTTCAGAACTGCTAAATTGTTCCTCTAGGATAGGGCAATCTAGTGACCTCATTATATAGAGGGTTTCTCATTTGAAAAAATCAAGATCGAGCTTCCGAAATAATAGAATCTATTTTTCTTAAATTTCAAATATCCGGAAAACGAAAAGAGATAGAGATAAGACCATCTAATCCTAAAAAATTGTTATTCTAGAATAATACAATCTCCTGACGGTACTCTGAATATTCGTCATTTACACCGTCACTATACCTTACATTTCGGTATGATCCATCCAGAAGACACCAATACCGACGTTAAACTTACTCTCAAAATCTGTAAACCCTTACTATGCGACTACGAGTGGCAAATCCGCAATGAAAAATTCCCAAATCTCTCACGACAATGTGTCATCAGGAGTCGCACCATTTGCATAATGACATCATTTATTTGCGACTTATTTCGGCTACAAAAATCGCGAGGCGCCCAACTCGGGCTAATGCCGGCCCTAAGCTCGACTGATATTTCCTGTGCCTTTGGATATTTTAAAGGCAATGTGGCTGTTACCCCCGGAATTCTCCCCGGTTAGTCAATGTCGGGTTTGTTTTCCATGAAATTCATCCCTGTTTTGTTAGGGAATTTTTAAAAATTAACTCCATTCTAGGGCTTTGCTTTGAAAAGTTCTGTACGTGTTATAATTTAAAAGCTGAAACTGCTTCGATTTGAAGTAGTTAAGCTGTGCTTTGAAATGGATTAAAAGTTCCAGACGAATTTATTTCTACGGCATTGATAATGTATTCTAATGGTAAAGTTTATAGCGCTAGCTTTAATGGTACATGCATAATGTGTGATTTTAGTAGCAGTGTATTTGGAGCGGGAATAACAACGGTTTTAATTAAATTGGTAAACAGAAATGGAATATCGCATGGCGTGAAAATTGGTAAATTTGTAGAGGAAATAGTTGGCAGGTGTGTTGATGAAATGCTGTCTCCCTGATATACACAGAGATTGACTATTGATTATCAGTTTGAGTATATACAATATATATATGTCTTATCCAAATTATCCGTATTATCCGAATCTGTAAAAAATTTGTATAATAAATAAATTGTCATTTGAAGTTAAAAACTTAACCTCCATCCTGCCCACACGGGGGGTGGAACACAATCAACTTTAGCACCAATACATTTTCCCCTCAGATTAATTAAAATTTGATACTTAACATTTCCTTATAGAATGTTTAGAATTCGAGATATTTCGATAGTTCTGCTTAAATCTTACACACTGTAGATAATACAAAGGGCACTCTGAGTGATATATATTTTTGAAAAAATGACGATGGAAATGTAGTTCAAGAAAAAGATCAAAGTTGGCTCTAGAAGCCCTTTTAACACAATATCCAGTGGAGTGCTTTCACCATTGTGTCAAGGACAGGAACTCAGTAGTAGTAGTAGTAGTAGTAAGTAGTATTAGAAGGCACTTTAATAGAAAGTCCTTTTTACAAAGCCCAATATTCCTTCCGTCCACTACGTTACTATAAAACAAATAGAATTTCTGATATTCAAAAAATACATAGCAATCCACGTGATAAACTTTTTCCTTTTGCTTTGACCTCCCATTCATATTCAAACGCAAATTGCCTTCCATCCCTTTCACGCTTTCCCAAGCCCTTTTTTCCAGTTCTGGCTTATCCAGTACAAAAAGATTGCAACTGGATGCGTTATCCTTGTTATTTTTGTTCCATATCTTTTCTCGAATATGCGCCTTGTTAGCTTGAAACCATATAAAATTGTGTCATGTACTCTTTTACGTAAGGTGTGTTTTTTAGAGAGCGAATGATTTCTCGGTTAATTGCATTCCCTTGTCGAGCTGTTATTCTCGCTTCCTGCTGAAATATTCTGCTCTAATAACCCATATTTCTCGGGTATTAACAATTCAGTGGTGCTGTGCAGCACGTTTCAATGGCAGTAATTGGAGAATCGGAAGTCCTGTATCAATTTTGCTGATATCGTTCGATATATTTGCATTCGGATTTGCTTCAGGGAATGGGTTATTTTAATCCGCAGGTTGTTCAATATTTCAAATTAATAATTGAAAATTAAATGAAATTGTAGTGTGTATCATAAATTAATCAGTAGTGTTAGATAATCTAGTTTTATCGAAGCAATAATAATTATTTATTGGTACGTCTGTGAAAATGGCTATAAACCCTTAATAGACAATAATTTTACTTTCTATAATCTCTTGGCACAGAAATGGGGTAAACTATCACTCACTACTCAGTCATATATAGTAATATCATATATCCTGCTACTGACCCTCATGATTGCTCATAACGAAACCCCATTAGCTTACTAATGAAGTCAGTTATCTATCCGACAGAAAATTGATGGGATCCAGGCTAGTTTCAATACTAATAAACGTCAAATGCATCCACGAACATTACTTGGCACTAGCCAACTTATTTATTATCGATAATCTATCTGCAAAACTAAAAATTAAATTGCTTTAAATGGATACATTTAATAGTATATAATCGAACTTCAAGACACGATAGCAATTAAAATTTCTCCTGTAGCAGTTACGGCGGATCCATCTTCTGGATCTGGGTTAATAAGCCCATCACCATAATCTAACACCTCATGATTGCATAAATCATGATAGTTGCAATTCCTGCAACTAAATATTCCTCCATATTTGTTTCTATCGTCTCATTAATCAATTCGCATAGAGTTGGGCTTATCGGTGTCCAGGATTAAAGTTACGCAGGTTCTGTACGTATAATTAGTGTAGGCTGCAATTAAGTTTGCCTTATTAAGAGAGTTTTAAGTTTCGTCACTGACGACCTACACTCATCTATTCTGGCAGTAATGCAGTGACATTGGGTCTCAATAGCCATAGAACTTGCAGCGTTTCTCTGAAAATTCTTGTTGTAGTATGAGTCTAAAGCTCGTTTCACATCTGAGTTAAATGGGTCACCGGCATCATCAATTTCTTCAAATTGGCTGCAATTTGTTGTTTTCATTTTCTGTTGCCTAGTGAATGTGGATTTTTACCTTGATGTGCTAGCACAATTTAGGGTGGCGAATTTTGACTCAAATTCTGCATGCTGAGAATTATGACGAAAACCATATTCAAAGCATCCATAATACAGGAGTGCACTGCCTGAAGAGAATGTATTAGAATGACTAATTAGTGGGTGAAATGCAGTAAATACTTACCCCAAGATGAGAGTAAAATCAGCAGTAACAAGCTATAAATCATTTTGTTTTAGTTTCGATTTTAACGTATAGTTGGAAAATGAGATTTGATGTAATGCGAATGAGCCATTCAAGTAGTCAAAGAAAATTGTAAATTACAGCTATATATTTTTTTCAATTGAGCCCTACCACAGACTATTAAGATTTGGTTTACTAAGATGATATTTTTAAAGATTGGTGTATTATTTGTAGATAATTGTAGCTGTGAAAAGCATGTTTCAGCTTACTGATTTTCCTCATGTGACGATCTCACTTAATATCAACTTTTTTGTTTTTTGATGGTAAAATAGGATTTCGCGAACTTTTTGTGTTTGCGAAATTTCTATATTTCTTTCTAAAAGAAATTTTGCATTTCATTTTCACCACAACTGAAAGTTCGCAAAACGGTTTTTCAGCTATATCGCGACTAAACTCTTCAAAACGATATCTCCGGCCCAAATTTTAAATCTCTCCTCATACAGGATAAATCCGGTAAAGGTACAAACTTCTCCGTTGAAAAGCCCGGAGTAGATTTACATAAAAATAAGCCCCTTATTCGTCTGCCAAGAAGATTTGAAAAAAGAATTTTAGTTCGATTCAAATAAATCTCACAACTGTTTTAAATATAAAAAATGCCCTCAAATATGAAAATTCAGAAACGAGACAAGGTTTTTGTAGGAAGTTTTCAAAATTACCAGAATTTAATCTCATTCAACAGCCTTTTAACAACCACTGGAAAGTGCTTCGATTTGAAAGTTAAGCTCTGCTTCAAACGGATTTAAACTTCCTGAGCTAATTTATTTTTCCGGTACTGATAATGTATTCTAATGGAAAAGTAGCGCTAACTCTAATAATACATGTGTGTGATTTTAGTTAACGTTTTTAACGGCAATGTACCTCCAGGGACAATAACAACGGCCCGTTTTAATTAAACTGCTAAGCAGAAATGTAATATCGAATGGCGTGAAAATTGGGAAATCCCTAGGGGAAATAGTTCGCAGCTTGGCTGTCGATGAAACGCAGTCTCCTTGATGTAAACAGTGATTGACTATCGATTACGAATTTGAACGTCAAATATGCATAAAGCAAGTTTGTATTTATTTTATGAGAAAAACCAATAAAGATAATCCTGTCAGAATTTGTTATGCACAACCATTTTCATAAAAACATCATTTTTAGAAATTTTTGAAAAAAACGGCATTCTTGAAATAATGGTGAAGTAACGATAGTTCAACCGATAGCTCCAAAATGGTGTAGTGGCCTTTTTAGACTCCACTAATGTCGAAAATTATATTCACCATTATGTCAAGGAAAATGTGATGTGAACTTAAGTTTGTAATCTGTAGCTTTATGTGAGCCAAAATGACTCAAATCTAGTAATATGTTCTTTAAAAAGCTCAAAATCTCCGTCCGATTTAGTAAAATTTACAGTCTCCCATGGCAATTTATGCCAATGATATTGCTGCATGAGTGGGCCCATGAATGTTTCTATTAATTCATGCCTTTGACTATTTTAATAACCTAGCAATGTTTTTAAAAATCCTTTTTTACCCAGTAACATCGATGGGGGAAGCCAGAATCACCTTTTTAAATAATTTTTTTACTATTTGAATTATATTGCATAATATCGTACAACAAGTAATTTGATTGATGAAAACAATAAATACATTTTGAAATCTCTTCTAGTATTTGAAGTATCGTTATTTGTCTTTGAGATATGCCCATCCTTATGAATAACACTTTCAGAATCAAAAAGCTCATTAACAAGATAATCCTCGATAAGTAATATGAAATGTAGAACACAATAGGATTTTTTAGATCTCCTGCTAAAAAATATTGTTGTTTTATATTCACTTTATTCCTGGTTCATGCTTCTATTGAATTTGATTTGTAATTTGTTATTGTTGTTAAGGAAATTTCCTAATTTTGCTGGGAATTTCGACAATATTCCTTAGATAATTGATTGCGAATCCAATTATTGTCTCTATTTCTATCTAAATATGAAACAAAA
Organism: Euwallacea similis; assembly: GCF_039881205.1. Classification (NCBI taxonomy): domain Eukaryota; kingdom Metazoa; phylum Arthropoda; class Insecta; order Coleoptera; family Curculionidae; genus Euwallacea; species Euwallacea similis. Next base: position 5,916,799 of record NC_089609.1, read on the forward strand.
TCTTCAATTCTGATTATAATCTCGGAGCTACAATCAAAATGAGTCATTTGAGAGGTGGTACGTTTGTCCACTAATATTTATGTCTTTTACGTATCTTGAATCTTAACGGTTCATCTACATATATACGAGTTCTACTACAATTTTCCTCCTTTTGATGACATAGTGTTTGTTTTTGAAATGTGCAACAAAATTGCTATCTAGACCCACCAATAAGCTCACAATTTATTAATAGATTAAAAGAGAAATGTAAACTTTATCTTAAAGCCTTCTCTGGCCATTTATTACATGGACTTACTTTTATGACACAGGAACAAAATTAAGGCCGATCCTTTTAGTTTTCTGGTAATTGCTGAGCCAAGCTGACTATTATCATGAAGTGCTTTGTAGTTTGGTTTTTAGCAATTACTTTGCCATCTTTGCGTACAAATTTTTCGCAGTCTGGAAGTGAGATTACAACAAAAATCTTTCAGTATTCTCTCTTACTTATCATTAGTATTTCGGCTACGGTTTCTGCCACGATCCCAATCATGACGATTTCCAAGAAGGAATTAGAAAAGCCACTCGTAATGGCTCCAAGTGAGTGCTGCAAAAAAACTTTAAAGAACATAATGGCGATTTCAATGATTTTACAACTTCATGTCAGTTGATGAAAACACATGTCCTCTTGGAAGAATGATGGCCAATGCCCTTAATGAAAACTTCAAACGCATTTTTTCCAATATTTATATAAGGGATTCTCATTGAGAGGAGGGATGCGTGGCTGTCAGAGTAGATGAACGTAATAATAATATTCCTGATCATATATTTTTTTTAATAAATGACATATGTTTAGCTCAAAATCCTTATACTTTGCGTACATGCATCTCAATACCAGTTGATGACGAGGATCATTCTGCGTGCGAGTTGATAGGAAGTGTTGTAGAGTCTTTAAATCGCTATGGAGGGAGATTGAATTGCAGGCAATGCAAGGATGACTTCTGCAATAATCAAGTGCTGTTAGAGGGAGATGGAATTCAAGCTACAAACACTGATTCAAGAATGATTTTTACTTGGATTCGAGCTTTTGATTGCCATTATGTCTGTAGGCCTTACGATTTAGTTTTAAAATAATTTTTTTCTCAGAAAGAATCTATTAACCCTCCCTTTTCGTTTCCCATAGTCATCTTCCCCAAAATATCCAAAGCGTTAAAGCTTCTTTCATCATTATCCGAAATTTTTTGTTCGTCTGAAGTTATAAAGCTAACAAAACAATCAAAAAGCCCTCTATTCCGATATGCCTTTGTTCGTCCAATCCATAGATAGAAGAACAAAACCCATCTGTCTGGATTGAACAACAAAACAAGCCATTCACATGATAAACTTTTTCTTTTCGGCTTGACCCCCCATTCGCATTCAGACGCAAATCGCTTTCTGTCCTTTTCACGCTGGTATGAGATCTCTTTTGCCCCAGTGTCGGCTTATCGGGAATAAAAGGGAATTTTAGTTTGGGAGTGTCACAGTATGGCATCGTTTAATGGGTTCATTCAGGAAGATTTTTTAATGAATAGTGTTGTTCCAGGGATCGAAGAGATGGGTTCAAGTTTAGAAAGCCAAAGTTAGTAAATTGGAAATGATTTTTCAACATCTGGTGTAATTAGAAATGGAAGTAGGACCGTAGAGTTATGGAGAGTTCAGAATTTGGTGGAATCGTCCAAGTGTTGATGTCGAGGGCTAAAACTGGAGAAAAGACGTTTTTTAGAGAATGGCATCAAATTTCCTTATGACTCAATTTAGTTATCGTAGAACAACGCTAAATACCTCTAACTTTGTAAAATACAGAACAGCGGCATTCGGTTTTTAACTAAATTGGGACTTCACAAGGAATTGTTTTTTTTTGGAAAATTGGAAATTTCGAAAATTTTGGAAAGCGATTTTTCCTAAGTTGAAATTCCTGACTTTTCCATAAAGAATATTCTGTTTATATAGGGCGATTTTTCAAAAACTATCCACCCAAAAAGTCTCCAAAACGATTGCAGGGTAAAAAGAATTCTAAAAACACGTTAATTTTAATTTTTTTTAAATCGCCCTGTATATTATGCGGTTTTCTAAATGTGCTATTGCTTGAAGTAAATTTATCTATAGAATCCTATATATGATGTAATTTTTAAAATTACATCATCACAAAAGTAAATTTTCTGTTCATTGAGTTGTTTTCTCCAGTCACAAGGAAAATCAGTGTCTGTGGTACTTATAATCAGCCTAAGGCGCTAAAATTCTGAGCTACTAAGGTTGCACATATTAAACATAGCAAACATTAAAGAAATTACTAAAATAAAAAAAGATCCTTTTAGAAAAATGATGATCGACCTCCAAAATTCTGACGTTGATGTTAATTTTCTAAAGTTACTAAACAATAAATCATATGGCTTTATTGTGCTCTAAAAGACCCCACACAGGTTGAAAATATTTGATGTTGACGATGGTGATTCTTTTTCATACACATGTGATAGGTAGTACAGCGAGGGAGCTGTAGGAATGTTCATAGCCTTAAAGTATGGTCCACGTTCTCAAGTCTAAGCTGACTGGCCCTTGAAGAGATTCAGAGTAATGCTCGCAGTACACGTTTCGGGACCTTATTATAAAATTTAAATTTTAAGGCTTCTCTCTATGGTAAAAAAAACCTTTAGAAGAACTTGGCTTTCTTCTTCATCTTGCCTTATCCCTTTCGCCCAACAGGATATCTACCTTATACCATTAATATGAACACGTCGGCGTTGAAATTTATTACAGCTTAGACAAAGCCCCTCTCAGTAACACCATATTTATTATTTTTTAAGTCAAGTCTCGACATATTTTTCTTGTACTAGTATTTTATTCACGAGGCATGATGTGGGACACATATTCGGGAGATATGGGGCGATATTTCATTATCTGCCTGTCAAACCGAGCCTCGCTTACACGTATCGCAGTTTTTTTAGATTTATTGACCCCGGGTATTAAAAATTCATGCATTGAGAGTTTCCTGGAAGCAACACTCGATGCTCATTAGATTCATATGGAATTCCAGGCACATGCTCTAAGTGAACTCTAGGAAAACACACATTCGCATAAATTGAGGAATTGCGCTGCCGCAAAACCAATTCGCATGAATAATTACTTAAGTTGGGAATAAATTCGCCCTTAACTATTCCCATTAATAAAAGTGGAAGTTGTGATTTAAAATTTAGTTTGCTGGGGGTTAAGAGCGACCTCTTCGAAGCAATCTCATTTGATGCTTATTACCGCACTTAAGTCCCAAGTAAACATTAAGGATTTTAGAGGATTTTGATGCTTGGAATACCCCCTTTCTATATGGGATTTCCGGAGTAATAAAACTTGCATTACATAAAATGTTATCGAACAGAAACGCAGTTAAAGGAGGGAGTCTTGTGGAATTTATGGCTCGCTCCAAACAACGAGCACTTGGAGGGCAAATGGAGAAGACAGATTTGATTAGGCGACAAACTGACTGGAAACCTATGGAAAAATGCAGCCCGTATATCGCGTAAACAGACGCCACTTTATTTAAATCAACCCTAAGCGAAAACAGGAAATTCCAAGGACTTGAGCTTTCTGCCAAATTAGGCAAATGAGAAAAACCTAGAACTGTCACGAGAGTGTGAATAATGAATTCTCTGGTGCACTTAATTTAGACGTTTCTGGGCAACTTTGTATAAATTCGCGTTATTTATGCGAATGTCTAAAGCAGCACAGCAAAACTGCACGTAATTTAGGTTGAAACTATGGAATTCCTCATAGGGCGATGCATTAAAGCTAAGTGATTAATTTTATGTGGGTTGTAAGTGGTGTGGTGCTTAGTATTATTGGGCTCGAGACACTGCTCCTTTATTTACACCTTTTAGACGTTTTATGTAGTTTAATTGTGTGAATAAAGAGCTTACTTACATTAAAAACACTGTGTGTGTTAACTTTAACGAAAAGCAAATTCAGAGAGCCACATAGTGTACAGGGTGTTCGGATTTGGAATGTTTCGACGGGAAAATTCCATTTCCTGGCTAGATAGGGAAAAACTAGCATGCGTGTCAAGAGCTCGATTTTTGAGAAAATATTAATGGAGAAAACCGTATTTCGATAACTTTACAGTCTACAGTGCTAGAGGGCGTTTTTCAAATTTAAGCCATTTCCAAAATTTTTCTTAACTTTATTGTTTAGGACAATATTGAAGTAAAATAAAAACATTCTTAAGGCCCTTTTTCGATTTGACAGTGGCGTGCTTAGTTTTTTGCTACAGCGTACCGTTTTGTTAAAAACCGACATAACTTGTTTATTTTAAATGAAAATCACTTGCTATGACTTCAAAAAAATGTCCATTTTAAACTATTTTCAACTATCTAAGTATGTCTATAGTTATTTTCAAAAATAACTGAAGTATTAGAGATTTTGTGTCTATATTCAAGTTGGCTTTAGCATTAGTTCCCAACATTATTTTTCAACATAGTCTCCTTTGAGATTGATACACATTTCCCAGCGATGTTCTATGATTTCTATACCCTGTTTACAGTAAGAAACTTCAAATGTTTCAAAATAGGCATCAAGCTCGGACTTCACCTCCTTATTGTTGGCAAATCTCTTTCCATCAAGCCATTTTTTAAAGTGCGGAAATAGAAAATTATCTGAAGGGGCTAAATCTGGCGAATGAGGAAAAAGATCGAAACCAAGTTGATTGATTTTGGCATCTCAATGACGAAAGTTTGGCCTGGTGCGTTGTCTTGATGAAACAAGACTTTCCTTTTCGCCAAGTGCGGTAGCTCTTTCCTAATTTTTTTACTCAAATGCTGCAATAAATTTGTATAAGATGTTCCGTTTATTGTTTTTCCTTTAGCGAGATAGTCATGCAATGCAGTGCATCTCAAAAAACTAATGGCGTCACCTTTCCTGCAGATGGAACGATTTTCGCCTCCTTTGGAGTCAATTCTCCCCTTTGAGTTCATTGTTTTGACCGTCCTTTCGTTTCAGGTGTGAAATGATTGACCCACGTTTTACCTATAGTTCCGAATCGACACAAAAACTCGGCTTTATAGCTGGAAAACTTTGCCAAACACTCCCTTAAAACTTCCTAACGGCGCTAGTTTTGTTCAAATATGAGTAATTGTGGCACTTATCTTGCGCACAGCTTTCTCCTATCCAATTTTTCGGTCAAAATGCGATGTATAGCACTTTTTGAAATGCCTATCATATCTGCTACTGACTTAATTTTAGCCGACGGTCTTCCAGTACAATTTTGTGAATTTTCATTACAATTTCTGAAGTGGTCACCTCATTGGGTTGACCATTGCGAAGTTCATCTTGATCGCGTTTAAATTCTGCCACTCAATGTTTTACAGTTGTTAACGAAGGACCAGATTCTTCCAGAGGAGAATCTGACTCGGCTTTGATGTTGGATGAACTAAGACCTTTCAAATGAAAGTATTGAATCACGTATTGATGACCAATTTTTTCCACGTTCACAAAATCCCTAAAAACGGTTCGAAAACGAGCACAAATCAACGTAGCACCCTCAAGCTTTAGACACAAGCTTTTTAAGGTTATGTTTTTGTAATATAGGCAAATTTTTAACAAAAAAATCGCCATCTATATGTCAGATTGGGTATTTCTGGGACTATCCTCGTATATTTTTCAGGGTTAAAAAAAAACAAGAAAGGCTAATGAGCTGTCCGTTATATGCCAAGTTGTATGTCTTTTGATCCCCGAAAGTTTCCATTGAAATCCTGAATTTTTCATATTATTTCTATATTTACACCATAAAAATACAAAGGCGCGCGGCATGTAGGGTTGAAAGTAACCAGATCGGGCATGAAACAGGGTTTTAATCTTATAACAACTTCCTAATTTGTCAGGTTTAACGAACCAATATGTGCTAGTGAGTTTCTTTTTATACCCTGAAAGCTTCTATTCAAATTCTGGAGATTCCATTATTACACTATAAAAATGCAGAGGCGTGCTGGAAGGGTTTGAATGCATCGATCGAATGCGAAAGTAGGTTTTTGGTTCCACATGTTCTTTTGATAATTTGTCAGCGTTAAAAGCACTAAAATGTGACAATGAGCCCCATTTCATACCCTCAAAGTTCCTTTCAAAGTTTCGTTTTTGCCGTGAAAAAACGATGATGCGCCAATCTAATGAGTTTTCTTTTAACACCTTGAAAGTTTATATTCAAATCTTGAAGTTTTCGTTTTTACACAATAAAAATACAGAGGTCTGCGAAAGGGGCTAGAGCGTATCGATCGGATACGAAACTATACAATGGTTTCTGAACTTTTTTCGAATATTTCTAATCTATGTTAAGTTGTCTATTTGAATTGCCTGACTGGAATCGATAAGTACTGAGTACCGTAGCACATTTTACGAATATACTAGGCAGGTTAGTTCAGGTTAGTTCAGGCGGCTTCATGAGGTGAGATATGCCTGAGATGAATGCCTTTTTGATACTGTGAAAGTGTCTGTTTAAACCCCAAATTTACATTTTTACACTAAAAAATGCGGCGACGGAAGCCGCTGCGGAAGGGGTTGGAAAGTAACCAGATTGAAAACGAAATCAGCTTATTTAATCTCTTTACCCTTTTCGTGGGTTCGGCGATAAGTGAGACTACTTTCCAAACTTTGCGAGATTCAACTTTATTTAAACACACAGACAGTAATAAATAACATGTGAATTACTTAAACAATCCTTGGCATCGTTCTCTTATTTATACAGCAGCTGGAATTGCAACATTAGCGAGATCTTTCGAGAACGATTTCGAATCGTTTCGAGCACGTCAGCAATCCGTGATTCCCCGGGAGCATTTTCATAAGCGTATACCGGGGCGTTTCCATAAGTAGTTACATAAGTTATCCCTATGCAACGTATAAAATACATAGGGTTATAAAAGTATGTCGTTTATTTGAAGGGCTAGAGGTTGATTCCTTGTATTGGAGGTTTGGGACACTCGGCCAGTGCGGTGTTACCAAGTTGACAAGCACAAATAGTAAGCATGTAAATCTAGCCGTCTGGATGAATGTAGATGGATAAGCAGCATTGGCTAGAAGCAGTAAAACTAGAAGTGCCTGCGAAGGCATAAAAGAGAATGATCTCAATTTTTAGCATTCAAGTGACGGGCAATAAATGGAAGGTAATGTATTTTTCGAACCTTCGTTTTCCAATAATAATCAATCACTTACCACTTGAATGATATGATGATTGTTATTGTTTGACGAATGAAATTTATGAGTCATAAAAGATTTTAAATTATGGCTGGTTTGCTGAAAGATTGTTCTCTTCGAAATTATGACTGATCCGAGATTTTCTAAATCAAACTTAGCGGACTTTCTAAAGCTCGAACTTCCAATAGGGAGTTCGTAAGGCACTAAACGTACTTTATTATGGCTTTAGAAATCGTGTAGCACCCTCTTAGCTCTAATTTCTGCAGTTTCGAAATACCCACCATTGTTTTACGAAGATTAAATTATAACTAGTAATACCCAGCACAACAACAGGAATTTACACGGTTTATTGGAAGTTTTCCAACCCAAATAAAAAAAGTAAAAATTTTCATCGAATCTACTCTGCTGTATATGCAGATTTGTAATAAAACCGTTCTCAGTATTCGAATTTAGTTTCATAGGAGCACACGCGTTGAAATTGCAAACAACAATGCATTCGTTTCAAAAATTACCACCCCAATATAAACCGGTCATTGTTATTAATGACACAGAACGAATATTAAACTACGAAATGATTCGATTATTTCGATATTTTATATTGTAGATGTGATGTTCAAATTTGGTTCATGAATTAACGCTTCATATAAAATATGATAATTGCCGTTATAGAGCTCAAAATCAGAAGCTTTCAAAACTGGAAAAATAGCGATATATGTCTTCCTGAGAGTATCTGGAGAAGTAGGCATTTATAAATGACCAGACGACTTCCAACTAATAAAACGTTGTCACAAGGGTTTTCAGTCTCATTTTCCCTTGTTTTTAGGCGGTGGATTTAAGAGATCACCATTACTTTTGCGTCCCTTTTATCCACCATCTGGAAACTGTAATATATGGCAATATGCCGGGAATTTCGCCAGTTCCTGTCCAGGAAAAGTCCGAGTAGAAAAATTAATATCCAGCTAGATGCGAAGCCTGAAAATTAACTCGCAATTCGGAAACTTTAATTAAGGTTTTATGCGGTTTTTCAGAAACTTGAAAAAGGTGTAAGGAAGGTATTAACATTTCCTGTAATAAGCTGGTCTGCGGAATTTTCATCGGGATATGGAGCTAGACAAGGAGTTCGTTACCAACTTTACCAAACGATGTCATGGAGAAAGTTTTACTGTGCTAACGAGGTTACAGTGACATGGAGAATTTTTTAAATTTGACACGGAAATTGCGTCGGGCGAAGGCATGGAAACTAGGTAATTTCTAATAAAAACCATTAAGATTTCTTTGGTAAAAAGGAAAAAAATCTGATTCCCTGAACATACGAGGTATATGGAACAAATGAGTTTCATTGTAAGAATATATTACGAAAAAAGGTAATTCTCAAAATTTTGAAAATATGGGCTCATGAAGGCGCAAATTATGCGATATTGGTCAAGAATCTTGGAAAGTGCCTTCAGTAGCCCTCATTCTGTGCACACACAGGATGTGTATTCTTGACTCCAGATTTTGTAAAAAAGAAACGAAAATCAGAAATATCCGAAGACCGAAGAATCCGAACAGGCATTTTCCATTTGGCTGTTCCAGTGCTGCTGGCTTAAATCGAACTCTAATGCCAACTATTTCTACTTTATTTCTTTGAATCGAATCACCCACAGTTTAATCCACATTTAACATCGTCTTATTTTCAGTGAACCAATAACTTAAACTCTATCTAAACCCCATCACGGGCAATCTCCAACTCTGCACACGTAATGCGCCAAGTTTTCCTCCTCGGACACGCAACATGTTCCAAATTCGTCATACAACATGGCGAACTAGGAGCATCGTGTTACCAAAGGCAATAAAGCATGTCGAGCATCTAAAGACCGGAAACTAGTTTAACTCAATCGATTATGCAAATTAGATCTCCTGGAGACTGTGAACCAATTTGTTGCCATATGGCACTAGTGGGAGCTAGTCGAAATCCCATAAAATTACATTACGAGTTACAATCAACAGGGCGAAACCATTTACTTGCAGCCTGGCCAGTTTCGTGCGTCTTTAAAAATGCTTAATTATACTGCAGATGTCTGATATTATTTTAATGGCCCGACCCAGTTTAGAGAGTTATCTAGAGTCTGGAATTAAATTTGGCATAGACGCGCATATTAATTCGAATTCCTGTAAAATTTCCTGCTGGGGCTTTGTAAAGGGAATAAATGCGTATTTCCTAAGCGCATATTTCAAATATTTTCTCTTCTATATTTGATATTCCCGCTGCCATATAAATTTTATTAGGACGGAAGGTTTTAGCTTCGGAATTGTTGATTAAGCATCCGCACGTCCGATACGAGGCATTTCTTGAGAATTCAATGTAACCCCGATTCAATAGACTGATTAAAGGACGGACTTTTTGAATATCGAGAAATTTATCGGATGAAACTGGGAGAGACAGTAGTTGGGATTATGTGCCATAAAGTTGGTAAATATAAGGTTCTGATCGGCAAATAATCATCGAAGGAAAGAATAGTTATCTCGAGATATTTCTGTTGTATTTAATTAATTTTACAATTGCTGTTCTAAATTAATAATTTATTTTCGCCGGAGATTTATCCCGATCCGCAATACAAACAACATTATCAGTACGTAACACAAAACTCACAAATTAAGACCTTAAGAGGCTTATTTTATTCCTATTTTATTTGGACCGTAGAAACGTAAAATAAATCATTCTTTGTTATTTTATTTTTATCTTGTTCTTTATTTTATCTTACTTCCTGTATAAATCCATCATTACTCTTTTCACGTTTACTTATTGTTAGTATTCAACACTCTATTGAGTGTTGTACAGGGCAGCCCCCCGGTTCGTCCACCTGGTTGTCGGCCTTCAGGTACAATGGTGAAAAGTGAAATGCAAAAAATTGCACTTTTTTGCATTTCTTCGCGTTGACGAAATTTAATCTTCAGATAATTCTTGTTACGTTTGTGTTTCTTTTCGGAGGTCCTGCGGGCGTCTAATTAAAAAAGGTTATCTCGAGTAACCAACCCGTCGAAAGGGCTTATAAAAAATACCTAAAAGAGAGCAAACAACCTGATTAAACTCGAAACAAAAACTCGACTTTTATAACAAGAAATTGTAAGTAAATATTTACCTTTGCAGCTTCGTTTCGACTTTGTTTTGGCGAACTGACGGACTAATTAAAATTTCAATCTAAATTAGCCGAGTTCCAGGCATACTCCTGAAATTTCGACTACTAAAGGGCCACCCTCGAGTCTTCTTATCCCCAAAAATTATAATTAGATAGCTCTTTTACGTTGCCAATCTCTGGAGGAGATTTAATTATGGATTTTAATTTCCAGAATTTGAGGTCGCAACGGCATCATCGGGAGATATTTTCCACTGAAGTGCCGGAAACCACGACCGTCCTCTTGGAAAATGGTAACTTTAGTATAATACAAAAGTAGAAATTTAGTAATTTTTGAACTAAACTGTGTAAGTTAAACTCTCTAAAACTTTTAATTTTTTTTTGTTGGAATCGAAGTGCTGTTTAGTCAATTTCCAGTTTTTTTAAATATAAAAAGCTATTTTTTAAATTATTTTCAAGATTGATTCTTTTAATGCATTTATTATATACAATATAACGCATATATTTTATTTAGATCCATGTCTTTCCCATTATTGCCCCTCGGGGAGGGAATGCAAAATGCGGAATTCCATACCGATTTGTGAGTGTTCAAAGATGTGTGTGCCCCACCACCCCATATGTGCCTCAGATGGGGTGGTTTACCCCAGCCATTGCCACATGCACAGCACTGCGTGTAGCAGCAAAAGAAGACTTTCCCAAATGGACATGAGCTTCTGTCAGAAAAATTCGAGAAGTGGTACGTTATAGCAAGGTTATGAGCTTAAATCCTAAAAGACGCTTTTTACAGAGCGTGATTGGCTGCAGGAGAAAACGCTGGAAAGTAAAACGCCTGAGGATCGCAAATCCAGGAACAATTCTTCAGGATTAAGTGCCTCAGGATTATCTAACGTTCAGGTAACAATATAAATGGGATTACTTGCGAATCTTTTATCTCTATTAGGTTTCAATGGTAAAGTTTCATTTTCTTAAGAGAGTTTCTAAAGTTCGCTTTACAGTCCACAATTTTCAAAAAAAGGTCGCATTTTTATTAAATTCGTGGGAATTTGGCATCAAATCAGAAAAACCGCATTTTTTTGTAATTTTTGCAAGTTTTTTAAATAATTCATTTGCAGCAATAAATTGTAATGACAGAGGTCTTAAAGGCCAATTCACAATTATAATATCACGCATGTTCTTTTTGATTCGTGATTGTTGCTCCTGCAGCTGCAGATATAATTTGTTGCTACTACGCGAAATTTTGGGGTTTTTCTAGTAACTTTCAGGGCTACATAACATTCTGCTAGTTCCTTTTGTTATTCAATGTCAGTTTTTTTTTGTTATTTCTTATGTAGTTTTTAGCTGAAAAACTTACTTCTCAGAACTAAAATATAATAAAATTAAATTGCAAACTGTAGAATCCATCTCTTGGCTTAACAATAAATTGTATGTGAAAAAATTTCCTGAATGAATAAATTGAAAATCTATCTGAACAGTTTTTGCTTTTATAGTCAGTATTAGTGCTGCCCAGTTTGAAATCTGGAGATCTCAGTAATTTACTCAATGAAATCGAAGATCACTATTATGGAAGGGATGAATGTTCTTTGCAGGAATATGAAGTTATGAAGGTCAGGACCATTGAAAATACTTGAAAGTTTATTGAAGATTCGTCTTTTGTAGGATAATTTGCTGCTCTACAACCATGCCAAGTTGATGTCAGAAGACCAGAGCAAGGACTCTTTGCTGTCCATGATGTTTTCGCACTATGATAAAAACAATGATGAATATTTACAAAAATCTGAGCTTGACCAAGTTTCATCAGAAGATCAGGATTTAGTCAATGTTATCAATTTGACCAGTGGCTGCTCTCTTTCTAGCATGATTGAATTTGATGATTCTGACAAGGATCGGAAGCTTAGCTTGAGCGAGTTTTCAGTAGCAATGAGCAAATTATACAGTAAGAGTAGTTTCCTGAAGAAAATAATTTCTTAAAGATCAATATATCAAATTCTTGGCAACCTTAGGAACAAAGATATTTTCAATAGAAGTGCATAGAAGCAGCGCATTAGAGTTACCAGAATTTTGTTATATTAACCTTAGTGTGGATAAATCGCAATGTAAATAACTGTATCAAAAGAATAGTTTCCTTATAAGCGCTACAATAAATTGTTTGCTTTTTTGATTTTTACGGAAATTATTAAATTGAAAATAGGAAAATGTCTGCAATTTGAAGCGTAATTCACCAAATATCAAGAAAGTGTCTGTCAATAGAAGTCAGCTTATCGATATCTCAAGTAACTACACTGCCATATTTTCTTCAAAATCACTAAAAACATTGACTTAACAGGAAACCAGCCAAAACTAGCCGGACACTACATATAGGCGTGTTCACTAATTTTCATAAAAAAGCATATAAAAGAAGTTAATATTTAATAGAGGTCAGTAAGCGTTTTTACATCAAAATGTAGTTACAGTCGCCTTGAAAACATCTCAGAAAGGTGGTAAAATGCTATCAAAAAAAAAAAGCGACGCCTATTCGTATACATATGTAATAAAGTTGTATTCACCAGTTGTCAAGAAAAAACGTGCGAAGAGAAGTAACTTTTTAGCACAGACAAATGAGTGGATTTACGCCTAAAAATTGCATCGAAAATCGATCTAAGCAAGAAACTTAATTTAAGAGAAAACTAAATAAAAAATAAGTGGTTTGCAATGTAATGTGGTGGCTAAATGGCAGGAAATTGCCAGTTGCCACTCAAAATGAGAGAGTTTACACTGATATGCATTAAGAAATTGCAACGAAAACTATTTACTAATTGATGCGTAACTCAAAGTTGTCTTATTAACTGTATGATTTCTTTTAATCTGAAATATTTCACTATTTGAGAGAGGTGTGACCAATTTATTCGAAATGAAAATATTTTAATTCTTATTAGACCAATATATCAAGCTGCTAATTACTTAACCAACGAGATATTTTCCAAAAAAATATAAAAATCAAGGCAAGGTATTGGCGAATTTCTTAGTTTCCACGGATGACGAAAACTCAAAACCGAGATAACATTCCCAATAGGACAACTTAAACCATGCAATAAATTGGTTTCTTTAATTACAATAGAAGTTCCTCTGTAGATAAAATTAGATTTAGATGGTTTTTCTAATGTAGGTGTCTCCGTGGTAACTTTGGACAAAGCTCTCGAAGTCAATCAAGTTTCAGCTTGTCTAGGAGACAACGTAGAGCTCCACTGCGCCGTTACGGGTTCCCCAATTCCCCCAGTTTTATGGCGCCGCCATGGGCAAGATTTGGCAATCTTAAATCAAGAAGATATAAAAGTCTATGGAGATGGAAGTTTATATTTGACTAAGGTGCAACTACAGCATGCTGGGAATTACACGTGTAGTGCTCAGAGAAACCCGCATGTAGTGCAGACCCACGTGCTTACAGTTCATAGTATGACTATTCAAGGTGTTGTTTTGAGAATTGAAATAAATTGGAGCCTTATTTCAGCTTTGCCAGAAGTTCATGTGATGCCCAAGATTCAATCAAAGAGACCTGGAGAGGATGCTCAGATGTTCTGTCATGTGTCTGGAGAACCTTTTCCACAGGTTAGTTTATCAGGTAGAAAAACAGTTACGCTTATACTATGGGCATTAGAGATATCTATCTATTTTATATAATATTCTGAGGGAGTGAGGATAATCAACATTTCTAAAACTTAGATCTAATTATAGGTCCAATGGCTGAAAAATGATGAGGAATTGAAGATAGAAGACAGCTCCAAAAAGTATCAGATTATAGGCAATGGAACCTCACTAAAGATCAAGAAAATTGATTTTGCTGACACTGGGGCTTATATGTGCCAAGCCACAAATATAGGTAATTCAACAATTATAACACTCCCAACCTTAATCGCTCTGTCACTTATAGGAGGCCTCACGAGGGACATAAGTTCTTTAGTAGTTCAAGAGCAACCGACTCCTCAAAGTAAGTACTTACCCTCAATTCCCCAATGAAAATGATAATAAGACGCCCTAAAGGTCCTACGGATGATGAGCACAGATTCTTCGCTTTCCACGATTGGGGGATTTCAGTTTATGAACCCACCACCTGCAGACTGCATCACATGATACAGGGCACTGATATAATTCCGGGAACACAAGTATTCCTAAAATTTTTCTTCTATACCTGTAGATATATTAAAAGAACAATTTCATAGGAATATGTTTGTGGCGATCATGGAACTCCATGTTCCTGGGGTAGAGCAGTTTCAGTCTCCAACAGATACATCTATGCGTCTCAACCAACACTGGACAGGATTCTTATAGTATCTACAGCCCAGATGGCTGTAGTTGATGTTGTGGGAACTGATAAAGTTCCTGTAGAACTGTTCAAAGTGCTGCATCTGGATCAGCTATGGTTGTTGAGTTGGAGGGAAGGTAATGACACTGGAGCTAAAACTGTGCAGGTAAGCGTTAAGCTTCTTTCTAGATTGTTTATTGATTTGCCGATGATCTGTAGGTAATAAGAGATGCAGCACAGAAGAGAAAGCATCATACTGTGCACCCGGAGCCTATTGATGGACAGTTTGATATGGTGAAAAACTTATTTTTGCCCACATCATTTCAGGTTGAGAAATATACGATAAAACATAAGAAATGTAGTCATTAAAAATTTTTAGGAAATATCTCACTATACGTTCAAATATGGCTATGTAACTCACACAAACCAAAGAGGTCTTTACAAGCTGGATTTGGAGAATCTAAGATATACACGTTCAGTGGATTTGGCTCCATACAATTGTGTGCCTGAAGAGATTCAGTTTTCAGCTCTCTGTAAGGTTTCTCGGCATTATGGTAAAAAATTTTAACTCTTTCTTGCAGATGGGTTTGTCTTCATGGAATGCAAAGAACCAGTAACGGGCAAAGCTACTGGTCAAGTTGTCTTGGATTATTTGACCGATGCAGTGGTGTCAACTGCACCAACTTTACTAGGAAAGCCGTATATTTCTCCAGATTCCAGGAAATTGGTGACTTTTAACAGAACTCCTTCTGGGGCCACTTTGATTGTACAGGAGATTAGAGGTAGTTATTCAGTTTCAGAAGTCCGAGGGTTATTTATTAATGGAATTTTCCCTATAGCACATGGTTTAGAGTTTTTATTTGACGTGAAAACCAGTTTGAATATCTCAGATATCACATTTTACCCCAGCCAAACCACACACAGTTACGATTTGTATGCAAGTGGTCAAAATAAAGAGGATCTACTATTCGTGAATTTAAGTACAGGTAACTGCCTTCTTTTCTCGAGAATCAATAAGTTCGGCAACGTACTCCTTGACCTTAGGTAAAGTGGAAATAATCACCGGAGTAGGAATTGCCTCCTCGATGTCAAATTGGGACAACTCAGCCCGTCCAATTACGACAGCAGGCCGGTTTGGAGGGTTCCTGGCCAGTCCTAGCAATCACGCCCTTTTTATCATCAACGGACAGTCCAGAACTGTCAACTGCGAAATCAGCGCGGTTGCCAAGCCATCTCATATCGTGTGGATCACCCAGAAGTACCATTAGGTTTTTTGCTCATATTTAGGAACCAGTTTTGTTCAGATGGGGCGTTTCGCAGTGGTTACTGAGAACCGAAAATATTTTATGTTAATCATTGGTTTCAACCTGGAAATGCTTTATTTTTATTTACGCTCTTGATGAAGTTATCAGTATTTCACTAATAAAACTAGTTTCTTGATTTGGAGTATGGCGATGAAGTGTACTTGTCACCATCTACCGGACGACCTTCACATCTTGCAGCGTTTCCCAATCCTGGCAGTTCTCTGTACATTTAGATGATCAAGTTTGAGAGAAGCATAAGTGATGGCGCTACAATTGTTTAAATGTTTATTTGTACTAGTGTAATAATAAATAATAAAAGAATGGTGTTTTACTTACTAAATATGGTATATTTGCATATCAATCTTTGTTGATATAATGCGTTATACTCAGAATGGCCCAAATAGTGGTACATATAATGTAAATAATTTAGGATTAGCATGCCACGAAGTTACATCACATAATAATACATATACTAGTTTTTAAGTAATTCAAGCTGAAACTGCAACTGAAAATAGGTCACAAGGCTCTCTAATAATACTCTTGTTATATAACTAGTATTATGTTAAATTTAAAGTAAAGTTCTGGAATTCTCTGAGCAAGAAAGTATCGCGTGTATATACGGTATAAAATATAGAAAGCTTTGCCACAAAACAATATTTTTGTGACAAATTAGGTAATAATTTTTTATTCTTGTTATAAAGATTACAGCTAGGTGATTGTTGTATGGGCTATACCTATAACTTAATGAGTACTATTACAGAAGAATAGTTTACTATAACTGGTTAGTAAGCTCACAGCAAAGTTTAACCCTCGTGTAAATAACTAAGTTTGTAAGAAGCAGTGTCGCTTATTTACCTGTAAGTACTTACATGATTGTTTATGTTTTAGCTCGTTTAAAAAGTAAACAATAGTTACACATCATAATATACAATAAAATATGTCGCATAAAAGAAATGGGATGAAACTATATTTATTGTTTGCTGAATAAAATGTAACAGCCATTATTGATTATTCTGCGTTTTTCATTTCAGAATTCCGAATTAACATGATTCCAACTAACGTCATTTTTGCCGATTCTATGACTTAATTACGACAGTACTGCAACAATGGAAAAAGTTAATTTACTTATAAAAATTAAAAAGAGTTTACTTACAACGTGTTAAACATTTAGGTACACCCACTATGTTATTTTCCAAATACTAAAAGTTTTTTTAAGTACTAAAAGTAAAGCTTAATTTTAAAACATCCTGCATAAAAATTGGTGCGAGCTCTGAAAGACTTTTCTCGTCTTAACCAGAACTTAGACGTTACTGGAAATTTCTTACGATTTAAAAAAAAGGTGTTTTTGATGACATTTTTTTCCATTCAAGGTCTTTTTAGAGAACTGAATTATTCAATCAACCACACTCAGACACACAAAATGGAATTTTATAAACATAAATATGAATTTACAATGGATATTAATAAATATACAAAATAAAGTGCTAAACATATCATAGCACGACGTTTTCTGGCAGTGAACATTTTTTCAAAAGAGGCACAGATTGTACTTTTCTTGGGTCTTATTGAGATGAATCCGTCTCATCTCCTTATTCCGAGTCTGCTGCTCAACTTCCTTCTTCAAAGGTTCCTTTTCCTCACCGACTACATCGTCGTTGTTGAAATAGATTACCAGAGCCTCGTTGGTAAATTCCACAGATTTGCTGTTTTTAGCCAAGAATTTATACTGCGGAGAACCTTCTTCTGCTTCTAAAGTATAAACCTTTTCAGTAGTTTCGGCTGAAGCCTCCTTTTTTAAAGTCGAATGTTTTTTGCTTGGAACAGGCACAGAACCATCACTTCTGGGATACTCAGCAGTCTTGCCTTTATTGTTCCGTTTATTATCCTTTCGGTTCTTTTTACCTTGTCTATCATACGGGTCCCAATAGATCATCTTCGATGAACCTGCTTTATAATTTCCTCCCAATTGTGGTGATGATTTTGGCGAATCAGGCACGTTGCGAAATTTCGATTGTATAATCGATCGTTCCAGACTAGATTTCGGTATGTTTTGCTCATCCTTCACCAGATTATCCAGACTGTCGCGAGCTCTCGGTAAATGAATTCCAGAAAGATCCTCGTTTGACTCTAAAACTTCTAATTTGGTTAGAGATCTCACTAGATCCAGTTCGACACTGGTACCTCCCTCTTTGATTTGTGAATCGTTGCTGGAACTCCAGGATCTTACCTTACTGAAGACCTTACTGAGAGTTTTATGTTTTACGTTTTTGTGGTTGTCCAATGTGTTTTCCGATTGGCTACAGCTCAATTTTCGTTTTTCAGGTATCAGTTCTTCGGACGTTGATGAGTGATCGTCAGTAGTTTCGGTTACATTCGATAGACTTTTGGACATTGTAAGAAGTAAAATTTGGAATCTGTCAACATTAGAAGTTTGTTCGAGATCCGCATGCTGCTGATAGATGAACTGGTTCAGGTTAGGCCAGGTGAGATCAGGTACTTGGGTGGTAATTATACTATCGATATCCTACAGCATTGAGAACTTCTCCCAACATTCGTGGATTAAGGTTTCTTGCACTGCTACTGATTAAAAGTTAGAGAAGATTCTTTGGAATTTAATAGAAATTTATCTGTGAGAAATGTTGAATTGGACGACTTGAAAGCTGAGATATGAAGATCTCCAAATATTCAACCAACAATAACCATTTGGAAATATTTCTATGTGTATTGAGAAGAATAATTGAAATACGCTGGTTTCAGCATAGAACAAAGAATATACGATATATGTTGGGTTGCACAATTCACAGTGGGACAAAGAGAGGAATGAATTTAAGCGAAATTATTTGTTGTCTGAGAACCTGTTGATTCATATATCGATGAAGTGCGAAGATCCTATATAAAAATTGAGCTATTGAATAGAAAAAATGCTATATGCAGGATATCCAAGAGATAAACAAGAGGTCACAGAGCTTTTCCATTCATCTTAGTTATTGCTCATCAAGTGCCATCTTAACACCACTTTTTATAGGTATTTGCATAGTATTATCATTTCAAACTGCTCGTCTCATTTTACTGAAAGATAATCGCCCTTTAGGGCCATAACTTCCATTCTTAATGAACTATAATGCCGATTAATTCTCGACCAATAAAACCCAACTTCCTCCCTAATTGCAAATATCATTTATTCGTGGCGAGAAACTCGGCCAAATTGCACCCACTTTACTGTAGATTTATTCGGTTTCGGTTCTAGATCGTCTTCAGGGGTCACTGTGGAATTTCTGAATTAAGTTTCTAACTTGTTAAGTAAAAACTTTGCCTTCTGGATATTCAATTAGAGCGTCGTAATTGAATATGTAGGAGCAATAACCGTTTGTTTTAAGTCTGGGGCATTAATAACGTCTATTTATATCGCGAACGTAATTGCTGTAGTACATCCCTGGCCGAAGTAATCGAGGCGAACCTCGTTGGAATGCAAATTCTCCTGGAACAATGTAATCCTACAAACGAGCCTGAGACGCTCTTAAGGTCCGCGGTTCGGTTGTTCCACTCGTTTGCCTGGAAAGTATTGCCTCACAGGAACGAGTTATTTCTTGGAAACTACCTCTTTGTTCCGCATTTCACCTGCTTAAACAACGGTTTTCTCTTTAGCGTTTAGTGATTTTTTAACCTCAGACCCTTTTCGAAAAGTTGACAAGGCTGACACGACACATCGAAGGGAACCAGATTAGGACGGCGAGATTAAAGTTTTTTCCTACAATGTATGGAGATGAAGCTGCTGTTTAGGCTTCGCGTGTAGTGGCAGGTGTTTGCGACGTATTCCTGCACAGCTTATTCACCAGACAGCTTACAGGGCTCTGAGAAACGAGCCAGGTTTTTAGAGCATTGGTGGCGTTAAGGATTTTCAATTAGATACCAGATTAAACTTTAAGATTATTCATTTTAGCTATAATACTATTGCAGTTTTAGGTTTGAGCATAATTTCATGCGACACGATTCACATTTTATTGGTCGAATATTTTATTTAAACAAATTTATTGTTTTTTGTGTTCTACGGAAGTTACTCGAGAGTTTTGCAGTTCGAGTTCAGAATCGTTCAATTATCTACCAGATTGACTAAGTTAACCGTTAGAATTTTCTATTTTAGTTAATGTGTTTGGGGTGAGCATAATCTAACGCGACACGATTCACATATTAATGGCAGAATATTTTTCTCAGGTGACTTAATAAAAAAAATAAGTATTAGAGTGTTAGTATTAGAATAATGTTGTGTTTTAACGAAACAACTCGTAAGTTTTTAGGCATTAGTGAAGTTAAGAATTTTTCTGTATTAAGATTTCAAAGGGAATCTTTTTAGTTAAGCTCTAGATCCACTTGCTGTATATAGGAGAACATTATATCTTTGAATTGCATTGAATTCAAATAAATTTTTTTCAGGCAAATTCGTTAGAATGTCAGTGGCGTAACACATACAAATCAAAAGAAGACATTTTTCAAAGTTGTCAATTATTTGGTAGTTTTGTTACAGTCATAGCACGATTTTCTCGACAGTATCGTTTTCTGTACGGCTCTGGAAACTACAAGTCTCTATAATATTTTTGAGGTAAGTCCTTTGAATAAATGTTACTTACAGTGGTGGATGTGAAATTTAGAAATAGAATTTTTTAAAATTGTTTTTAATTTATTTAGTAATTCTTTAGCACAGCATTATGGGTGTTTCATGTAGTTTCTAGTATTTCTAGGGATTAGATGAAATCCAAACAGAATTTTTCACGTAAACCATATTGCTAGTAAGACGGTATTTACGCATAGTAGTCCAAAAAGCAGCTTTTGCTTTTGCGTGTGCCACTACAATATTCACGTTTTATGATTTTTTTATGATCAAAAACATCCATATACTGTATTAATACGTAAACCTCGTTTGTAATTAAAAAACTCTCTTTTTTCTCTTTTACAGTGGTCAATGGATGCATATTTCAGTTTTTATGGCCTTTGATATAGGTTAGTTAATAGTTAAGGATTTGGATTAGTGGGGAAAATACATGTGAGATTTCGCTTTTTAGCACATATTTACTGGATTCCTACACGTTCTTGCAATGCGATATACCTATATTGTGTAGTAATAATAGTATAATAGTAAATAAGTAGTAAAAATTTTAAATGGCCTTTATTCACTTACGGGAAACATTTCGTAAGCACGAACGAGCTTAAGCTCCTAATTCAATGTGTCTAGAAATATCATTTTGAACATCTTTTCTTACGATAGGCCTTTCTAATGTCGTGTTTATGTCTGTAAATACAAATTTAACCTGTACATGTAATAAATTTGTCGTAATGGGTTGTATTTACATGAACCAATTACTGGATATTATAGTATGTTGTGGGATCTCAGTAGCGTAATACACACACCTTTTCTGCAACAGTTGCCACTTACTATTTCTTGTTCAGACAAATCCGACATAGACATTCCGCGATTTCGAATGGAAAACACAGGTAATACCTGTTTTCCATATTTTCGCTTTTACAAGTCAACCCTGCCGGTTTCTACACACAAAATACTAGAGACTTCAATCCGAACGCTTTGCTTCGATTCGACACTCCCGGCAGTCATTATGTGAAATATCTCATCAAAATGCGACATAAACACTTGAGTTCGCTACAAAGAATTCTTAAGGATTTTATGCATCCATCAAGTTTTAAAGTTTTTTCATGCGTAATGAAACACACTCAAAAACATCAACACGATCATACGTGATAAACGCAGTTTGTGGTGAAAAATCACCCGTGGATTACTGCACGAATTGGTATAAAATTTTTTTTTTTGCATGATTTGTTTTCGGAGGAGAATTTCATGAACCAAATGCTTCGTATTTATAATAATTTTTAACTCAGAGACATTGATAGGAATTTAATCGAGATTAAACTTGCCGACAGAAATTCTTTCGCGTTTCAGTTTCTGCCATTTTCTATTCATCGCTGTGATTGCACTTATCGCTTAACAATAAAATATATTTTTTACTATGAAAGACGTGGTGAATGAGAGTCCCACTGTTAATTTTAATCACTCAAACTCTTTAAAGTGGTAGAACAAACGGCATGGTTTGGTCTGTGATATTTGTTGGACAGCACAATTTTACAGAGTATGATACGCATTTCATGAAACCTAACTAGACTGCAAGGAATACATATAATTTAATTGTTTGACATAAAAGAAAATATAAAAAGACGTTTTTCCTGAAAATTCGTGAAACTACAAATCAACTACATGTCGTAAACCACACAAAGTCATGGAGCTATTTATAAAGCATTCTCGGTGAGTTTTTAAAACAGAGATCCTGGCAACGATATTATTCCCATTGTTTGGAAAATGTGTCTCCCGACTGCCGCGTTTCGTGAATTTATATTCGAGTTAAGTCCTATAATAAGAAGTTTTATTGAGGAAACGTCCTGGAATATAGCCTCGGTAAATGTCGAATGTGCGATTTCGCGATCTGCGCCGTAAACTTGGCTCGGGCTATGCGGTTAGTATCTCTTTCATTTTCAGTAGTAAAAGTTTAACGAAGCAGCTTCCTTTTGTTTTATAGTTATCTTGGCCAATGAGTATTGTCTCTTATTGAGGAATGCTTCATAAGAGACAATACGTTATTTTATGCAGGCGAAATAATGAACTGCCAAAAGCAGAGAATTTCATTCCCAAGTTTGGATCATTAGGAAACTTGTCCTTTTGTCGTCGGTTACTTTTACCCAACGGCGGATTTATTTACAATTCGTTAACTTCCTCCGGAATGTTCTATATTTAATTCGTCTTTGCTCGTTTTTCTAAACTCACTTTGTCCTAGATTTATTTGTAATCAAATCGCTTTCTCGCAAACCAGAAATTTATACAGTGTAGCGGGATTTATGTATTATTCGCATCTCCCCGAGGTGAATCCTCCCCACGCTGTATCTCCGCTGAAGCTGATTGACACTTACATAGGAAAAGCGTTTTGTTGTATTTTGTTTGTAGGGGGTAGGCAACCAGATGATGTTCCTGCAACATAGATTTACTTTTAGGGAATTCTCATTTGGTGATAAATAACTGAAATGTGCAAAATGCGGCTTTTTTCCTCGAAGAGCTGCAGAAATTATGTTAATTAAGTTTTCCTATAAGCATTTCAATGAACGAACATTAAAATTCAATTTTCTCCTTAAAAACTAGTTTAAACCGCCAAGAAATTAACGACAATGTATGTTTTAACGACTTTTATCATTCCAAAGGCGGGCAGCCATACTTTATTTTTCTGGGGGTGCAAAAACGAAAAAGGCGGGAGTTAATTTAATTTTCTGCTTTCTTAATGGAATCGTTTAGCTTAACTGGCCAATTTGCAGTTTGCTGGAGATTTATGTAAATGAAAGCTTAGTTTTACTAAATTGAGATGCCGAAAGTGCCATCACTCTCCCACACTACTTCTAATGATCCTCAGAACCCGAAATTCACCATTAAGCCATCACTCCATTACATTGCAACGTAATTAGGTAATAAAACCTTCAGGCAACATTAGTCAACGACATAGTTACTCGATACTGGACATGTAATCCTCGGTACGCACACGTAAATTATGGATTTCCAGCCGGTCCTGGATCAAGAGCGAAATCTGGATAGATATAGCAGAAGTTGCGGTCGCACGTTTATCGTGACTAATTAATAGAACTAGAGAGATTTAAATTTTGCCAGGAATAACACCATTTTAGCCTTTTGCGGTCCACCGGTCTCAGCTGGATGGCTCTAATGTCCGAGATAGAACTTGTTAATTGGACAATGGTGGACGCTGCTATTTGATAATTTCGTTTTATGGGACCTGGATACCGGGCTAGGGAAAAATATGGCTGGTTTGCCCATTTGCGGATGAGACTGAAGGTCAATTTAGCTTTCTAAAGAGCCGTTTTTGGCAGTTAGAGCATGTCTAACAGAATTTTTACCAGAATTAAACTTCGTTTAACTTCGTTCACTTTTCTGTAGCTATCTATAACCGTTATAAAGTTTCACAGGGCTACGGGAGAGCATTTTGAAGGAGGAATTTTAAATTCTTGTCTATCCGTACCTCAGTGGCAAATATTATTTTTTAATAAATCACTTTATGTACCTTTTTTGTATTACGTCAGTGTTTAAGAAAAGAGCACATATTCAAGATAAGCAGATACGCAGTGTTTAACTTTCGCAACGGGACACGTGAAGAGCTCCTTTCAGGCCGATGGAAAGTAGCTGTACTTAAGATAGTCGTTTATTATATGACTCAGGAGTTGGATGATGAATGAAAGGCTTAATTTCATCACGTACCCTGTCAGGATCAACCATAAAAGAGTTGAACTCGTACTCGTACTTGGAACGATGCGCGTTGTAAAAATTTATTTTAGCGTCAGAGCATCTAGATTACTAAAAAAAGTAGAAAAAAATTATTTTCGTATTCATCACGGTTCAGGAATTGATATTTTTTAACGTTTTTTTTGGGAAATGTGGCACCCAGGGAGACAGAGAGAAAAAGTAGCTCGCAAGGAAGTGGTTAAGTTAGAGAAATAGCGTCGACTTTGTCTCAAGTTGCAGCATCGTCATTAAGTCATGAATTTGACTTTCCTGCAACAAATGTTTTATTCAGACGTGCATACCACCTGCCGTGGAGATAAACAGAGAAAATTCAAAATTTCCGCATTTAGATTAGCGAAACCATTTCGGCTCAGCGCTCTGTTATTCCCCTGAGCTCGTAAAAGATTCAAGTACCCATCAGTCTTTGCTCGACACATTGACACAAGGGCAAAGTTAGGTAACCTTTTGTGACCCTCAGAGTCAAGGGAAACTATTTTATCTGTATATTCGACTTGGCAGCGTCCCTTATA
Source organism: Euwallacea similis (assembly GCF_039881205.1). Taxonomy (NCBI): domain Eukaryota; kingdom Metazoa; phylum Arthropoda; class Insecta; order Coleoptera; family Curculionidae; genus Euwallacea; species Euwallacea similis. The sequence continues at coordinate 5,941,539 of NC_089609.1, forward strand.
CTGTAATAAGCCCCAAGATAGGATCCGGAGCGAGATCCCTGAAACAGAAAATTCACCTTCTGATCTATGAAATGGTCCCAGAAATACCCAACCTGACATATAGATGGCGATTTTTTTGTTAAAAATTTGCCTATATTACAAAAACATAACCTAAAGCTTGAGGGTGCTACATTGATTTGTGCTTGTTTTGGTACCGTTTTTCGTGAACGCTTTTGGGGATTTTATGAAAATGGAAAAAATTGGGTGACAGAGTTTAAACGCGGTCAAGACGAACTCCGCAGTGATCGACCCAATGAGGTGACCACTTCAGAAATTGTAATGAAAATTCACAAAATTGTACTGGAAGACCGTCGGCTAAAATTAAGTCAGTAGCAGATATGATAGGCATTTTAAAAAGTGCTATACATCGCATTTTGACCGAAAAATTGGATAGGAGAAAGCTGTGTGCAAGATAAGTGCCACAATTACTCATATTTGAACAAAACCAGCGCCGTGAGGAAGTTTCAAGGGAGTGTTTGGCAAAGTTTTCCAGCTATAAAGCCGAGCTTTTGCGTCGATTCAGAACTATAGGTAAAACATGGGTCAATCATTTCACACCTGAAACGAAAAGACAATCAAAACAATGAACTCAAGGGGAGAGAATTGATTCCAAAAGAGGCGAAAACCGTTCTATCTGCAGGAAAGGAGATGGCATCAATTTTTTGGTACGCACGAGGAATAATTTTTATTGACTATCTACCTAAAGTAAAAACAATAAACAGGGAATATTATACAAATTTATTGCAATATTTGAGCGAAAGAAATTAGAATAAGCGACTGTATTTGGCGAAAAAGAAAATTTTGTTTCATCAAGGCAACGTCTTAGTCCACATTTCCGTCATCGCCATGTCCAAAATCAATCAATTTGATTTCTAACTTTTTTCTCATCCACCCTTTTCGCCAGATTTAGCCCCTTCAGTTTATTTTCCATCTACAAGCTTGAAAAAATTGCTTCGTCGCCAGAGATTTATCAACCATGAAAAGATGGAGTTCGAGGTTGATGCCTATTTTGAAACACTCGAAGTTATAGAACATTTGCGAACACAATGCAACAAGGCATAGAATCATAGGACATTGTTGGGAAAAGTGTGTCAATCTCAAAGGAAACTATGTTGAGAAATAATTTAATATTTTCCAATTTTTTTTAAATGTTAGGCGAGGTACTTCTGGGACTATTCTCGTATATCACCCATGCAGCCAACATGATTTCAATGTGCCTGGCGCAGGTCATGAAAGGAATGTAATGTAGGTTACATTTCTACCATGACTAGTTAAGTTATCAAAAGCTTCAGAAATTGGGTAATGTAAATTTCGTAATTTTACGTTAAAATCATTTAATACCTCAGTGAATTAATGCAGCGAAATTAATTCTCTAGCCCAAAATCTGTCACAACGATGGAGATTATATCGATTTAGTGTAATGAAAACCGAAAGCATATCAGGAGTTACCAAAGTCTCTGAAACTACATCAAAGCGCACATTCGATGCCAAATCGGCAAACTCCTGGAACAGGGTGAACAACGATATAAGATCCAGATGTGCAATCCTGAAACATACACTCTTTTGTCTAGTTTATCCCAGAACTATTCACCATATTCAATATTCCGCTTTTGTTCTCTCCAAATAATGCTTTGCAAACCAGCACTTCTGGTCAGATGCAGCATCATGATCATTTCAGATATGACTTTCATTCAGCTATCTGTAATTGCTGTTAAGCTTCAGAGCGTTAAAGAGGAGATATTCTAGTAGATTGTGTTTAAATTTGTTTTATCTTTCAGTAGGCAAAAAACCAATTTTCAAATGTGTCGCTCTATACATTTTTGCATATTTCTAAACTATATATCGTAGGGAATATTTCAGATTTGCATTTGCTAATAGCTATCTTTAACCACTTTGAAGTTTCACAGCGCCAAATAAGAGGACATCTAACATAAAGAGATTTTCTCACAGTATTTGCAGGAATTAAAATTTGTGTCGCTACGTAGTTTAGCGAGCAAAAAGTCAATGTTTCTCAATGGGCCACCCTATATACTTTTATACAGGGCGCCCAGTAAATATACGGCAAAAATTTAAGGAGTTATTCCCTGAACTATTCTTAGAATATTTTGCCTTTTGATGATTTTTGACAAGCCTTTTTATTCCAAAGATACAAGGCGAGAAAAATTTCCGACAGTAGCAACATTTTATTACTAAATATTACATGTGAAGCTTCGTATTCTACAAGAACTGTTGAAAATGACTATTTCTAGCTAAGATGCAAGAATCTAATTTTCTCCTTATTGACTACCGAACTCTTTCAAAAATATTAGGATTACTTCTTATGAAGTTACACCCATCAATGATCCGATTTTTCAAATCTCTCACATTTTGCACTAGAGTATCATAAACTAATGACTTTAGATGCTTCCATAGGAAATAATCTAGGAGGTTTAAGTCCGGGGATCGAGCAGGCCATAAGTGAGGTTAGCCTTGACGATGGTTCTTTTCACCAATGAAGCAAATTTCTCAAGAAATGGATTGGTCAAGGTGGACCTCACGATGACTACTTCACTCGAGGTAGTAATTTTCAACAGTTCTCGTAGAATAAGGAGCTTTACATGTAATATTTAGTAATGAAATATTGCTATTATCGAAAATTTTTCTCTCCCTATATCTTCGAAACAAAGAGGGTTTTTAAAAATCATTTAAGAATAATATACTCCTAAAATAGTCCAGGTACTAGCCTCCTGAATTTTTGTATATTTAAGGGACACACTATATAGTTGAAGCCACGTATCACTGGGATTATGTCGAACACATATGTTTGCATGTCTATCTTTAAGCCTTTTGAAGTGTTATGCGCGGAAAGGGTGCTCATAACTAAATTTGCAGAAAAAAGTGCCACTAAATTCTGCGGGGAATAGAAAATGGGGTGCTAAGAATTAGCGATTCAAATAGGATAATAAGGATAGCGAATTCAAATCCCATCGGTTCAATATTACCATCTACTTGAGCTCAAAGATCGATATCAATGAATAATGAATGTGATTAAAAAAAAATGAAAATAATGGAAAAATAAATTGTCCACAATATACAATTTTCATCAACTCAATAAACTTCCCAAAACTTTCGTTACCATTGGAATGTAACAATATGGAAATAGCAGTAAACCTGAATCCATATCAAATAGAGGATTAAACATCGCTTCCGTCATTGTTCCCAGATTGCTGAAAGCAAATGTGCCAGTAGATTATCCGGAATGTTTGTGTTACAGAGTTTATGAGCTTAGCAAGGTTTGTTAGATGCATTTAAATGGGACTAGAAGTAATGATATAGGCTTTATTGCATGAAGCCTGCAAACATGTTTGTAGAATACAGTTATGTACACTTTGCTTCGGTTTTGTCGGAAACTTTTTTCGCAACAAACAGTGCCAGGATTCAGCATTCTGATCTCGTTGGTGGTCAATAATTCAGATCACTTAAAAACACGACTTTCGAGGCACAAATAAAATATTAAAACCCCATAAACCTCCAACTCGGGCCGGGATTTATGCGGACCGATAATATTTGACAGTCATGAAGACCGACTCTGTAACTAAATCATGCCCTCAGACATTTTAATTTCGCGAACTCTCTTTTCCTTCTAAGAAACTTTTCTTAAAGAAGAAGTTTAAATCCCGCGAATAATTTAATTGATTTTGAGCAGGAAACTCTACACAATCTCTTATTTGTGTATTTATTTTTCAATTTCCTTCGACGCAAAAAGCCCAAACAATTCCTGCGTCGCTGATGGAAAGTCGGAAAGTGGGTCGCATAAAAATGCATCGGACTTATTCGGAGTATATTATGGTCGTGATTTAAACGGCTATAATTCTTATTTACTGGGAAACACCAAAAGCCATCACTTAAATTCGAAACTCCCGGTCCATATATTTTCCCCGTGACGGCTACTAAAGTTGCTACAGTTTAGCGTGCCAGGATGTTGCTCACGTGTTGCACAAATGACAGGTGCGCTCAAGAGCTCCTTATTGTGCCTAACAACCCTCTTTACCTTGGATCTCTGTCCATTTAACTTGCAGCAGAGGAAGCATTTAGTATGTACCACAAGTCTAAATGTTTTGCGTCGTTCTTATCAGGGCTGATTCAGCAGACCTCTATTTGGAACTGATGCAGAAGTCTGGAGACGATCGACGAGGTTGTAGAGGTGGAGCGCGGAGTTTTATTAGATCAGATTATTGTCAAGAAGAAAAGAAAGTAAATGATGTATACCGAGGAAATTGATAACTTTGATGCTGTTAAGTGATAACAAAAATGATATGGAACTCTGGGGGAATCTTGGAGAAATTGGATATTCTGATAAATTTGGATACTTAAAATTGAAAGTATGGTTAGAAGTCGGGGAATCTGGATTCATTCAGAAGGGTTCAACTTGCCGCGTTCTGTAGCTAATCATGTGGGACATCGGCATTGAGTTTGAGGGCTTGCAGTTTATATTAGTCTCCATATGAATTATAGGAAATCCAATTTTTACAGGGCTAATATCAGTATTCGGAATCTCTTGGACTTCATGAGATATAATATTTATTATGAATTAGTTTTTAGACTTTTTAAGCACTTAGCTCAGACTAAGAAAGATCACCATGAGAGATAAATTGAAAACTTTTAATAAATTTTAAGATGTCTCTGTTAAGTTTCCTGTTGAGAATTGTTTCTGGGTGCTTTCAGAACTATTTAGAAATTCTTGTCATTTCTAGAAGTGTCTTGGCAATTTCGAAGCTTCGTGAGTTTTCTGAGAGCTTCCAAATTGATTCTGAACTTTTGAAATCAAATTAAGGGAATGACCTTTCACATACTTGAAATTGAAATTTTTCAAAGGTAACTTCCACGTTTGTGGATTCAGATTTCAGAAGAACGGGAAAGAATCGAAAATCTTCTTCCCCGTCTCATTTCGCTCTGCATTATCCAGATTCTAAGGAAATTGAAATATGGAAGGGATTTTTGAAAGTCTTTTAAAATTTAATGTTTTTGTCGAGATTTCGAAGAGTTTTGAGAACGCTTTGGAAAGTTTTTGTCATTCGAAATAAGGGTATACCCTTGAGACACCCTCATTTGTATTTCACGACCTACACGGCTCACTATTCTAAAGATGGCGAACCGACTGGAGGGTAAAAGTTCTTAGATTTTTGGTCACATTTTGGATTCTAACTATGAGAACTCGTGCAATGAAATGCGGACTCTAAAGGATATTTCTTGCATAATCCTCGGCTGTATATTTGAGAACCGCCGCTGCAGCCAGATTAGCAAAACTGTGTGGGTAAGGACAATAATTATATCAGGATAAGTCGCAAAAAGGCTCGGGGATTAGGGAGAAATCGGGAACCGTTTCGCACTACTAGTTGATATCTTGGAAGCAGATGCATTTGCCCTGTATCCAGGATTTATTTGGCATTGCTTCGATTCTCATATTACAAACAAATGGGGAACACAACAAAGCAATTTCCAGATTTGCTTAAAATAATAGTTCCTGAAACACTATTGTTGTTTGCAAAATAGTGCGTGTTTGTATCTATTTCCACGCGTTTGACCATTGCGGTTAATATCAATTTGAAGGCGCAAAAATTCCTCAACGTAATATTCTGGGCTTTCTCCCCTAAAGTACTTTTTAGGCGTATAATTCTTCCCAGCGGCAGTCATTTTTAAATCCCCACGATCTTTATTAGCCAAAAGCCGAGTTATTTCCAAATTTGCATAAATATGCAATATTCGCGAAGTATAAAGTATAAGAAAGGATATAATGGCGTAATAAGTGAAAAAAGTGTAAAGATGGAGTGCAATAATAATTCTTCGAAACGAGCTAAAACAGGATGAAGACACATTTCGTGTATAATTTTTCAAGTCAGAGCAATGCTCTTGATCTTAATTATCATCCAGAGTAATTCGGACAATAAACAGACGTGCTGGCAAAGGAGCTGACTCGAGTTAAAGTTAGTTTTGAGGGCCAAACAACACGTAGCGTTTTAATTAAAAATACTGGAGCCAAACCGGCCAACCTCAGGGATGATATACGACGTGAATGATTCATTAACTGGCCGCGCCGCTAATTTAGATACTCCAGCTTTTTACAATAGCTGCACAGCTTCAGCTAGGCGATGAATCATTAATTAAACGGTTTTTGTACAATCTGTCGCGAGACTGTTAAATGCCTCGTTTCGGATTTTTTCCACCAATTATGTTATCACGAAAGGTTGGATTAGTTTCTTGATCCTTACACCCATTTTCATTTGCCTCGCATTAAACCGTTCTAAAATTTGAATTGTGAACTACTGCAGACAGATTGGGGACAGGAGTTTTCCAAAACAATCACAATTTCAATTGCTTTTATAATATTAAGAACATATCCTTGAATAACTAGTTTATCCCAAATCGATATCAGACAGTACGAATCGAAGCACATTTCCATAAACTGATTTCCATAAAATTTCAATAAACAAACGGAAAAACCCTATAACATGGAAAAGATCTTTGCTACACGTTGTTATAAAGACTGCTTTTAGGCCGTCTTCGATACATACAATGCGCTATTCCAGTAAAATAATGCAATTATTCCAAAATTCCTATGAATAATGCATTGTTTGCACGTCTACTCAGGTAAAGGGGCTTCCACATAGACAACTATTTAGATTTCGAAAACGCGTTTTGTTCAGGAAGAGAAAAGGAGAGCAAATTAGGTTTATCAGGAACTGGAAGTTAATTTGCATGGAAAACAAAAACTTTTCTTATTATATTTACACGTTTCTCTTGAATAATGTTTTTTTAACGATTGAATTATTGTTTAAGCATAGCTGGAAACTGTTTTAACGGAATAAACGTAGCCAGCCTACTAGCTGTAGCTTACTCGTAATGAGTTGAAGCTCCTGTTCTCTCGTGCCAGATGCATATATACATATTTATTCAATTAGAACGTTTCTCTCGAAAACTTATATTTGTTTGCCAAATATTAATTTATTGTTTATGTATATCTTTGATCTATTTTAACTAAATGAATGTGTGCTTTTGTTGAGTACGTTTGCATCGCAACTTTTCAAATTTTTCTATTTATCAATTTAATTACTGTTTAAGCATATATTACACAAAAAAATATATATTCCATAAGAATTTGTTCTAATGGAATAGACGTAGTCATCCATTCTGTAAACTATCCTTAAATGTCGGCAGCTTCTATGCTCTCGTGTCTGACACACAATTTTTATTTAATGAGGGCGTTTCTCTCGAAAATCTTTGCTCGAAGATTGATTTATTGTTTAAATATTGCTATAATCTATCTTGGTAAAATAGAAGTAGCTAAATCTACTGAATGTTTTTAACGCAAGCTGCGTTTATCTTGTTACATTGCATTTGATTAAATTATTTTTAGACGTAGCCTGAATCTACTTTAACAAATTAGACTTATCCAAATTTACTGGAAGATATCTCTAAATATCGGGAACTCGCAAGATGGCAACTTATTTACATGCGTTTTGCTCAACAAAAGAAAAACAAAGCAAATTTAGCTCATTAGGGAATGAAAGTAAATTTGCATACAAAATAAAAAGTGGAATTGCATTAAGCTGTAGGGACAGTCTTCCTCGAGTAAATTTCCTTGTAATTTCTTGTTGTTGCTGATAATTAAGACCATCGTAAAACGGAACGAAATGTTTGTTTTGCAAATTCTTAGCACAAAGTTTCAAAGGAGGAAGCTCTTCGCCTCTCGTTTATTACCTTTGGAAACTAATTACGGCTCAGGACGCCACTGCTACAGCTAGTTACTATCACGTTAATAAAAAAACAAACACAAACCAGCTTCAAAAATACCCATCATGTTATCTCACTCACGCTTCATTACACCGAACGAATATGTCTTCATTTCGGACGTTTATGGGGAAACGCTTTTCAGGGCACATGGAAATATGTTTGAGAAGAATGGATAGAGCGATCGTCCTTGTTTCTGTTCATAAATTTTCATTTCACGACGCTTTAAAAAGAGCCTCTATGCACACAAAACGGTCCTTAACAATAGCTCTAAGTCGAGCATGTTTAACAATAACAAAACGTCTTATTATATGCCGATGAAGCCTAAGACCCTTACAGCCTTTGTTCCTTAAGTTCTTTATAGACAATAGCTGAAGTTTCGCATAGAAAAAGTTAAACCGAGGAAGAACCTTCGTTCAAATTAGCAATTAGCAAACAACAAGAGGGTGCTTCGTTTTGGGAAATTTGCCTTTTCTGGATAGGGGCTTAAAGCGAAACGACGTGTTTACTAACTTAGAGTCTATTCGGGATGGTAATTCCAAGGGGTTTGATGTAGTTTTTAGCAAAAGGAGTAGGATGTGTGATTGAAATTTGGTGAACATTTCTTTGGAAAATAATTTTTTTTTAACTTTAGAAAGGATTCTTGTTAGCTCGAAAGTTCAAAGTTTTCCCAATTAACTTAATGCTTAGGTCTCTTCGAAGACAAAGCTCATTGCAACTTGATTTTCATCAAAATGAGAGAATTCTTTGGAATTTGTCCGCTTAACAAATTCGCTAGTAGCTGCAAGAGAATTTGATGACTTCGTATTGTTTCCGATTTTCATGGAAAGTGCTTTAGTTGGGTTTTGTGTAAGTAAAAGGCTTCAAGTTCGAACAAGAAGTAGCGAACGTATTTAAGAAATTATCATAAAATGTTAGGGTGAGGAAAATAGAAGTTGTTACGATACCAATGCCACATGGGCATGAGGTTATTAAATTTCGTGGTAAATCTTGTGAATATAATGTTAAATAGTTGTTTTAAAAATGGAGCTCTTTTGTAAAGTCAGTACCAAGACGGATCATGTGATTTACGAGTAAGTGGTAACACTTCCATTGAAGTTATTCAGAGATGTTATTCACGTAGTAATTACACATTAAATTGTTTGAAAATCACATTTTTTAATTATTTCATTCCAGTTTGATATGCAGTTTAAATGCGAACCTATTGGAGGAATATTTTTTTTGTAGGCACAGTAAGGTTTCAGAAAAGCCTAAATAAGTTGTTAATATACAAATTTTTATTTTGAGTACACCGTCCTGCTACAAACTAAACAGCGCTTTAGGCAACACCGACAATAATTAATTATTGTTCTATCTCTAACACCGGGCCGTAGTTCTCTAAAATTCGCCAAACAATATTTATTTTGTAGCCAATAACATATTAATGAAATTTAAAATTCAATTACTGGATGTATATCTATCAGGTATAACACATTATTGTATATTTTCTCAGTGCCGTGTAGCTTGAAATACATTCAACAACTCCCGCGCCAAATTAAACTATCCAATAATTTCGCTTCTTTAAAAGGTAGGTAAGACGAACTTATACTGAGATAACGACATACATAAATCTGAGAAAGAGGGAGAGGGCCGATACAAAGTGTTAATAGCCAAAAATAAAACCTTTAATGATTTCCACGTATCAAAAACGAAATAAAAGCAGTGCTTGGCCCATTAAGCGCTGACTGGACAAAATCGGGGCCATCCGGTTTAGTGGACGTGTCACGCACCAGCAACAACGGTAGGAAAGCCGTTGGAAATCAGCAAAAATGCCGGAAAAATTGAATTATACCTATTTACTCGCCTGCTTTTATCTCAGCGAACATTACAAAAATCAGCCATTAATGCAGGGCTGGGCCCAAACCCCTTTGGGTGGAATAAAATTTTGCCATTAGCAATGCGTACCTGGTCCATAATACCTACAAGACCCTCACGGTTGTACAAAGATTGTTATTGTACATTTTATTTTCGATCCGGGGCGCATTAAATAGTGATTATCAGTTTGTTGTTTTTAAGATATCTCCCGAAATTTAAAGGCAATAACGTAAGCGGAAGCAGCCGAAAAAGTGGACCCACATTTCGCCAAATATGGCCCCGCCTTTGAGAAATAGGCGAGTCTTAATAATACGCGAGGAGTGCATTATACAAAGCAGTTTTCGACAAAAAAGAGAAAAAGTACAAGAAAACCTCGAATAAATCTACCGCCTCGCACCATAACTTAAGTTGTTCGTTTTGTATGAAGAAATATTTTACTGGGGAGCCCCAGGAAATGTCTGTACATGAAATACGGCATATTTGGGTAATTTAATTCTATCGGCTTTTTTCGTCTAGATGATGTACGGCCCAAACTTCCCAAAATATCTTTCTTTGATTACAACTTTCGCGACCTGGAAAAATACAGCGGCAAGCTACCTTGTCCTGAACTTTCAGGATTTATTCCATTCGGCATAACTTTTTTTCTCCGACTTACTGGGAAAAATGCAGTTAAATTAATTGGCTCATTTCAACTCAAACAATTGCTTAAACGCAATCATCCTAAACCCGATTTTAAAGCTTCTGGACCGCCCCTAAAGCGCTTGACATTCACAAACAAAGGCATAATTCCGCACATAAAGAGTTTTCGAATAAGCACTCAAAGGCACCCGGTATAAAAAGTAAAACGTCAGGTTTAAAAAACAAGAGTTGTACGCTTCAGGCCTTTGATGTGTAAATCTGGGAGCGAGATGGAAATAAACGTAGGAAATGTCGAGGGGCGTTTGTTTGTGAGCTGTTTTGTGCTCGGTTTTTGAAAGGGACGCGTTTTTAATTACTCCAATTTTTATCAGAACCCGGAGTCCTAAATAATTCAAATGTCTTTGCACTCGAAAACTGAAACTTCCGCACTTCTTTCGAATTAAGGAGGCATAAATTGCAACCGCGATAAAACAGTGAAACAACTCAGTCTTAAAAAAAAGATGATTCTCTGGAAATTTTATTATCAAAGTAGCTCTCTCGCAGGATGCCGTTGCTGCTGAATTTCCTATTTCACAATGCAGAAGCTCTTTACGTTATTGTGGTGAATTTTTAAATCAGCTAGTTGAAATGAATGCAGATATGCCACACGTGAGTGTAAGTGGGTCTTTGGCCTCAGAGAAAAATAACGCCATTATGTAACTAAGTGAATATTGGAATGCCGAAAGGCAAAGTTTAAAATGTTTCACACATGATTAACTAATTTTGTTCATTTTCACTTGGGACATATACCATGTTAAACATTTTGCGGTCCGGGAACTCAGATTCAAATTTTTGCTTGTAGTTGTTAAAAGTAATTTTTCTAATACCTTCATCGAAAATATAATTTTCTCATCGATTTAATGGAGGAAAACAGCACTTTTTCTTTCGATGGAGACAAATACTATCCTCGCTAAAGAGCCAAAGTATACTCCTCCCTACGCATCAGAAATCGGTACACACATACACACCTATGTATACAGAGTGATTCACGTGAATGTTTCATTAAAAACTTTTGGATTTGTAAGTATTTTTAATTTCTCATACTTTGAGGTTGCACTAATATAAATATACTCTAATTTTTTAAAAATATTTTGAAGGTCATACTACTTCCGGTAATACTGGAAACCAATGTCAACTTCCTCATTTCAAACGGAACACTCGGTATATTTTTACATTCTTGGAATTTAGGGACTAACCTGATTAAATTCTTATTAGATATCCCTATATCCAAACCTAGCCGTTTCGAAGATATTTTGATTTAAAAGAAAAATCTTTCTAAAACACCATTGCTTCAAAATATAAAATGACTGGCAGAAAGTACGCACCATGCGGGATTTTTTAAAAATTGAATTTATCAGGCAATTTTATTCTTGGTAAATATTTGTGCATTCTTGCAAACTCAAAACGCAGTTTACAAAATTTATATATTTCATTTCACATGGGGAAGATTCGAAAATTATGAAAATGGCTCATGAATAAATTTCCTTTGTTTTTAATTTTAAAGGGTACGTGTATTATAAAAAGTCGTTTAGTATTAAAAGATAAGCCCTACAATGAAGTTTCAACTTTCTATTCCATAAAACACTTTAAAAATTTTTTTAATGATTTACCCCATATAGAAAATAAATCAAATTTATTTGATATACCAGTTTCGTTTCAAAGAGGATTAAAAATACAAATAATAATAATATAATGATTTAATAATAATATTATTTGTATTTTTTAATCCTGTGTGAAACGAAACTGGCATATTAAATAAATTTGCTTTATTTTCTATACGGGGTAAATCATATATATACACAATATGTTTATTCCCCCTCTGGCTGCCCTATTTTGGTTATCTCTCATTCAAACACTATTAAAGAATAAAGAAAATATATTAGGAGACTTCGCCGTTTAGACGACATCTAAATTCGATTGCAATTTAAAAACAAAGCAGCTCTACCGTACCTAAGACATGTAAAGACATTTCTCCGTAACGCAGAGGAAATCCATTCAGCCAGTTTTCAGTCTGCTCCATATTTAATGAGTTCGCAATTTGTTGATGTGGAGTGCTGCACGGAATTCATTTTAGGTATTCAGCAGATTTATATCTGGGTGTCGTTTAATAAAGTTGTGGCCCGGCTGAGAAATATTTTATCCAAGCAATTTTGACGAATTGAAACTTGCTCAAGCTGACTACGATGGACTGGAAATTTGCCGATTGGGCAGAAACTGATCAAGCGAGATTAGCTGCGGTAGCAAGAAGGCCAATAATGTCCGACATTGCAAGAGAATATATCCCAGATATCTTCAAATTTTATCAAATACTTAACCTCTTCAATACCACAACACGTTTCGTTTCCGATGCCTTGGCCACACAAGCAAACCCATAAAGCTTCTACTTGTGGCTTTAGAGCTTTGTGTTCGACTGGAGCTAATAAATAAAACACATTTCATAGGAGATAATATCGAGAGGAAATATAGGTGGTAAACTAGACATAAATCAGCATTTTAAAAGACATCCAAAACCCAAATGCCTGAGTTATTATGTCTAGCAAAAATTGGTATTTTCCATTTCGTTATAGGAATTCGGCTTGCATGATATATGGATGGCATTATTCACCGGGAAGGCTACATTATTTTTCCGGCTGATTTTAGTTTTTCTGGATTCATTTATCCTTCCGTTCGCGGCTTTCGTCCAGATAGGATTCGGAATTGATTTCAGGTAGATTTCGTGTTGATTAAAACGGTTCGTGCCGGGAAAAAGTGGCTCCGCCTCGCTTAATTGACGGCTTTATGTGTCAGGATAATGTTGCCCGCATTTATCAGCTGATTCATTCGTTAGTGATTGGAAGCGGTTCAGAGAAAAGATTCTTGAATCGTGGAAAAAAAAGGAAAAATATTATACAAAACACCTTTCGAACGTGAATGTTATTATAACATTCCAGAACCTCAGAATTGATACCGTAGATTGCGTTAAAAAAATTGTATTGTTTTTACCCCTGGAAATGAGATGACGAAAACGTTTCCTCAGTTAAATTCTTGGAAGATTTGCAGCTGAAATCAATTTAGAAAAGCTTACTTAAAGCTGGTAAAACATAAAATGGAAACAAGGAAAACTGAACAATTTCGACTTAAGAAAAAACAGATTGAAAAAAATAAATAATTTATTTCTAAATACACTCTATTCTTGTAATACCTTTCTCTCAGATTTAAGTTAGTTCTTCATTTGAAACCGACATCAAGTATCAATGTAGGACACAGCCTTTCGGAATTCTAGGCTAGCAGAAGGTAAAATAGAATGGCATAGTTACTAAACCAAACGTATTTATTTTAAGAGGCTCCAGGGCCATGAAACTGATATAATGCATTTCATTGTCATCAAATTTTAATCTGATAGAAACAAAAACGATTTGGGGCATAAATGAAAAATGTAGATAGCAACGACTATGACACACCTTCTATACTATTATTCTTGCATATGCCAGTGATCAATTACTGTTTACCACCTAAAAGATAGAGGTGTTTCAAATAATTAATTTCAGTGGCTGAATACCAAGGATTAAAGTGCAGGTCTCTTCTGATCCCTTTTTAATTAATGACCTTTAATTTTCAGGCTTTAAATATATTTTGAGGTTTATTTTCGTGCTTTCAACTTCATCCTCTTCGAACATTTTATTTTATCTCTGCTTCGCATTTTACAGCCAAGTGACTTTTCAGCCTTCTTTTCATGGGCTTCAATGGTATATCATTCCATTAAAATCGTCAATTCACACATAAAATATGATAAGCATTTCCTCGCTAGATGTACAGCGACCACATCATTGATACCGCTCTTCCTACTTAAATCAAATTACAACTCCAGTTAAAAATCCTTTGTACAAGAAAGTTAAAACTATGGTAAAATCACAAGAACTGACTGAGAATTCAATACGAGTTTTCTCCTCATTAGTCAGTCAGTAATGCGATCGTTTGATCTTTAACTAATCCAATGGAGAACTTGCAGATAACGAACCCCACAGTTTTCGACCCCTCGTCAGTCATATTTAGATTGCAAATCAATGCGGAGGGTCTTCTGGATGTCAAGGAATAAAAAACGGATAGAAAATGACTTTTTCCTGCTCAAAAATACGTACTATTGAACAGAGCAGGACTTCGGACAGGAAATTTGGAATGCAAACGTACAGGGTGTATTTAAAATGGAACCTAGGCAGGATGTTTCATGAGTGGGTAATTCCTCAATTATCAAACAGTGTGTTAACGTTATAATATCGCAGTAATAAATTTATTTAAACTACTGTTTCTCATAAAACATTAATGAAATGACCTTAGCAGTAATTTTTTTTTAATATATTTTTTTGTCAGTTTTGTGGAATTCAAAGTGTGGGCCCCACGAGATGCTGAAGAGCTTAGACGCCATTTTCACGATACTCTGTGTAGACTTTAACATGAATTTTCCTTTTATGTTGGCCTAAAATGTGTTTTAAAGTCCGTATCTGTAATCAATCCATTTGGCGCAATTAAAGATGAAGAGGAAAGATAATCACAGGCTTGATGTCATCCCTGTTTGCATTCGAGCCGCGACATTTGTAAGCAGAATTTGGAACGCTAGAGAGCGCTTTATCTCATTACAGCACTCCTTTGTTAGTGAAATTTTAATGAGCAATCTCAGTCTTGCCCCTCTGAATCCATAATCTTCGTTATCTACTACTGCTGGCTAAAATTGCAAGGAACAGCAAGTCATTCGATACCCGATATCGGTTTTGTGGGCCGGGAACAAAAATTTTAAAGTCTGTTTTTCAACAAAATAACCAGAACAATGCAATACGAAGAAAACAGCTTCGGTTACATGAAGCCATAAACAATATTGCAGCTCTCGGACGAGATATATTCCAGTGTGCCTCGTATTCCATAAAATCATGCAATTATTCCAATTCCCGCATGAATAATGTATTGCGAAGGTGCTACTCGAGAGGATCTATGAATGACGGGTATAACGACCTTTTGATAAAGTACATTGTTGTTTGTTTCATATTGTGTTGCTGTTTTGTTTGTAGCCGAGATCGATCAGATTTGATCAAAAGAAGGCTTTTAATACGTGAGTAATATAATAAACTGGATGCGCTATAGGTTGGAGCTTAACGGGGCTTAAAAGCTGTCACCCAGTTGCGACAACAAAAAGGAAATAAAAGACAGCCCATAACAAGCATCACGTGCTCTTTACGGATCATAGAACTCGAAAAGCAGCGAAAATCGACCGGAAGTGATCAATTGCCTGTCTGCCTTGTATATCCTTGAACAATGGAGAGGGTTATCTATCTGAGACTCGGATAATTGGACCACTTTCAATTAGTTCTACTCCACAATAAGATAAATACAATACATTTTTGTGCGCTTAGTAAATGTCTTAATTTTATTTATTCCTAAATCATCATCCGTCAGAGCTCGTAATTAGATTCGTTCATTATACCTGCTTTCAAGATAAGTTTAAAAAAGAAATATGTTAATTTTTAAACCCGATTAACTTAATCAAATTGTAAGGGGATTGCTTGGATGAATAACCGGAAAAAAATCGGAATATTCAAAATTATTTCTGGCAATGGAGCGGCAATTATAAGAGATATAATAATATTATTCTAAGATAGCTTTGAATGTAAATAACGTGTATGTATAAGATATTGAGAAATAACTGCTCTGAGAATACGTTGCTTCCTTGTTTTGATTTTAAATTTAACCTAAACGTGTTATTGATGCTGTTGTAAAGGACTACCTAAACTTGGATCTAAGACAGTAAGACAAGAACAATGGAAAAGCATTCAAATTTCCATTAAAACGAATAATTTTTGTTCCAATAAAATTCCGAATTTCTGAACCGCAAAATGCATACCAATGGCTCGAATTTTGACTAAAATGGACAGTATGCAGCGATGAAACTGAAATTTTTTTATGTACGTTTTCAAAGTGGATATGGCGCGCACAATAAGTTTTTTCTTTTTGAATTGTTGAGGAAATAACCGAGCCCATAAAACATAATACATAATTCCTTTCTTTCGTAAGCATGAATAATTATATTTTATTATTACAATATTTTGTTTGTCTGCATGGTAGCAAGTTTTTAAAACTGTTAACGGGACGTCAGATGAAAAAAAATGAGAGGTAATTTTCTAGTTTGTGAACACGTCCCAAATGAATCATGTCGGCCGAATACTATTAATTTTATTACCATGGAACCGGTTGTGTACGAGGCCGAACAAAAACGACCTCCACACTAATTAGATCTTATAAATTTCATTCTGAAAGTTTTTTGCAGGAATGGCCTGGGGCTGCAAAAACTCCGGCCAAAACACATTAATTTGGCGGCGAAGTCTGTTTTGAATTATTATAGGTTTCTTCCGATCATTTGTTTCGGCTAAACAAACTATCCTTCAGGATATTTGTTATTTCTTAAGTGATTTATTTCATATTTTATCTTGATCGACGAAACTACGTACAGCCATTTTTTGGAATAGACAAGATTAAGAGCTCGTTGCTAAGCTAAAACAATGACATGTCCCCCTTAATTTCGCTAAGTCGTATACACAAAGGTAAAATCTAGCCATAAATATCTTCCGCTTGACATTGTATGCGTATTACGTTTCTATTTTTGCCTCTCTGGGCCGGATTAGCCCAGCAGGAGACTGGGACATGGGGGCGAGTTTCGACCCTTGGCATGATAAGGATAACAAATATGCTACCTATGGGCGGCTTAGTGACTTTTGTCACGAATATTGTGAAGTAAACAAGCGAAAATTATAATATGAAATTTTACAGGGAAAATAAAATTTTCGGTTGCAATTGAGAAATCGTTCAAACGTAATCTGGGAATTTTTGGGTAAGATCCAGGAAAAAAGCAGAATCACGAGCAATTTTTTTACATTTGAAAATTTCTTGTCTTGAAAACTCGCGTAAATTACAACACTTCTAAAAGATCGGATTAATGCATACATGTGCGTTTGCGATATTATGAGCTTTCTAAGTTACTATAAGTGCCCAGTTAAAAACTTCGCGCTTTCAGGTCCATACTGGCAATACTGCAACAGTCTTTTATCAAGCAGGAATTTTCCCACGCTTTCCAACAAGCGCTGCATCACACCTAAGCTGTCACTTCTCTGTTGCCAAACTTTCCTAACATTCTTTAAAGGTCTATATTGAATAACTCTCAAGTTAGTAACTTCACATTTCTCACCGGGAATGCCGAGTTAGAGTTCAGTTTCGGCCGGGGCAAAGATGTTTATTATAAATGTCGATTTCACAGGTGAAGAGTGACATAAATTCTCCGGTTAAAAGCCGATGGCTGACGTATTATACGACGCCATTCTGAAACAAAACTGTTGTTAGCCTGGACGTAAAGAAAAATTCGCAGTTTAAAGGAAATTTATTTTGCCGGAAAGTACGGCATTTTTGTCGAGCAAATTGGACACTTACGGTGATTTAGTGCATTTATACTACGGTCATTTCTGGTAGAGAATGGATGGTTTTAAGACCTGAGGACGTATTTATTAGATTAGGGTTGATAGGTCGCGTTTATTTATTTGCCCGAAGGGCCATCAAATTAATTTACTTCTGCTCTAAGTGAACAAAAACACAGACCGGGATAATCTTTAAACGGTTTAATAAAAAATACACAAAACATATTCAAGTTTTTTATGACTCTAAAGCCACATTTTATATAGCCTGGTTCAACTTCAGTCTGCACGCTAACCACACATAAATTAACTTTCAACAATTAATCACTGGAATATGTTGTCCTCTTTATTATTATCACTATTGTAGTGTAAAAATAGAGCCGCACCTCTATCGGTGTCATAAATTTACGTGGCTAATGGGTGCCGCTTTCTGTTGTAATTTATCAAGACGTTTCGCTTTTTTTTGGACTGTCCGACTTGAAATATGTTCAATTTCGGGTAATGTACTAACACACATGAAGTTACAAGGTTAATTGATTGTTGTCTGTAGAATTTCTCATGACGAGAAAGCTGGAAGATGGAGGACTAAGCTAAAGGAGTGAATTTATTTAAAATTCATTCAATTTGAAACGCTATGTGTATATGTTAGATTTTGTTATTTACACATTTGCCGATTAACATTAGGCTCGCATAGTCCGATAATTTGCACATTTATGATAAACGATGTCTTTTGACCGATTCATCTGTTCACTCTTGGCAAAATTTAAAAACTCACGCCTCTCAAATAAATTTCACGCTCGTACCTTAACAAGCCGCAAACCAAACCGTGTGTACGTGATATATATTTTTTGGTTATAATCTATTTGTATACGACTCGCATATCTTCGGACAGCTAGATTTACTCCCCGAACGCGAAACGTGAATCCCAAAGTTAATTTCTTCCGTGGCTAATTTAAACTTTAGATGCTCTTGTTGCTCAATGGCGAAGATTTCAGGATAACGGTGCTAAAGTCAGACGAAACATTATAGCGTGGAGATAATTATTGAACTCCTCTTTTTAGCCAAGGAAAGAGATCTGAAGACGACCATTTTGTTGCAAAATGTATGACAAGAAATCGTTAAAAGAGGAAGACAGAAACACATTAAATAGAAAACGCTTTTATTGATAGCGAGTCAGTACCATAAAATCACCATCTTTATATGTACCTTTTTTAAGTCAATCTTCAGCCAGAGAATGACGCACAAAAGGAGTCATTGTATAGCAAAATGTGTGAAACAAGTGAGCAAAAATGTCCCCTCTTGTGTCTTGGTTCCTTCTATCCAAAGAAAGATTCAAAGACGACCATTTTGTGCCACTTGCTGTCATAGCTTTGTAATTAAATGGTTTCCAAAGATTATATCTCATTCCAATTACAAGTCAAAAATCTGCGAGAGTAAACGGCAAAAATGTCCTCTTTTCGCATTCTAATGACAACGTCGTTGCTTTAAATTTCGGTGCTCATGTTATACTACGTGACAAAGAAAGGTAAACACCCATTAAAAACCATCTTATTTTGATAATTTTTTGCATGTTGACTTATCTTAAAAAAAGAAAGAAATGATCAAAATTTCAAGTTTATCTGTTAATTTTTTTTTAGTTTCCATGGGTCGTTCCTTAAAAAAATAAAATTTTGTTTAAACATTTTTGTTCACATTTGCATCGCAACTTTTGTGAAGTGTGTTGCAATCGGTCATAATTTTTACTCATTATGCCTAGAGTGCGTAGAATTGAACAGATCCGTCAGCTTAGTGACTTTGAGAGGGGGCGGATTGGTGGGTTGCGCGAAGCAGGTCTGTTGGTCAGAGAAATGTCTAGAACTAACAGATCCTTAGGAACCATAGTGCAGTGTTACCAGGCGTGGACTCAGGAAGGCCGTGGGCACAGAGCCAGAGGCACTGGGCGACTCAGAGGAACCACAGAGCGCGAAGATCGTCGATTGCGACTTTTGGCTCTTAGAGACCGATTTAGCAGCAGTCGAGCTATTGCAAATCAGTGGTTTGAAGAACATGGGGATAGGGTTGGTATGCGTACAGTATATCGCCGAATACGAAGTTTTGGCCTTTTGTCCTATCGTCCGCATTGGGTGCTGCCTCTCACTCGCGAACATCGATCTAACCGCTTACAATGGTGTAGAGAGAGGATTCAGTGAGACCAAGAATGGACTCAGGTGATCTTTAGTGATAAATCCCGCTTCTGTCTGGGGATGAACGACGGTAGAGCAAGGGTGAGAAGGCGACGGGGTGAAAGGCGAGATCCACAATTTGACAGAGAGCGTCATGTCCACTGTACTGTAGGCGTTATGGTATGGGGTGCTATCGCATATGGTAGCAGGTCACCCCTAGTTTTCATTAGAGGCAACATGACTGCCCAACGCTATATCCAAGAAGTGTTGGAGCCATATGTGATTCCATATTTTCGAACTATCCCGAACGCTATTTTCCAGCAAGACAATGCTAGACCTCATGTTGCTAGGCAAACAATAACGTTCATGGATCAACATCAAATCAACCGTTTACCCTGGCCACCTCGATCGCCGGATCTGTCTCCTATTGAACATGTCTGGGACATGATTGGCCGCAGACTGTTGAATTTACAGCACCCTCCACAGACTTTAGCAGCCCTTACTCATGAAGTTCAGATTGTCTGGAATGAGATACCTCAAGAAGACATTGACAATTTTATTAGATCCGAGCCCAGGCGTATCAATGAGTGTATAAGGAACCGTGGAAGCTCAACACACTATTGAAAAAAAAAATGAAGTTCTTCCTCTGATCTTGCTGAAAATGTAATCAGTGAATAAGTATGTGGTACTGAACACGTACAAAAAAAAATTATCAAAATAAAATTATCTTTAATGGATGTTTACCTTTCTTTGTCACGCAGTATATTTTTGTGCCCTTGAAACCTTGATACTAATACAATAAAACTATAGATTTTTGAGAGTATTGTTAATATTTACTACTACTAGTATTTCTCAAGAAAAAAAAAACAGGAGGAAACCTTATTTCATGGTGATACAGACGTTTTTATTTAAAATACATTTTTCGTTTAAAATTATGATTTTACTACTACGTTTTTCCGGGTACGCCTCTGGTTTTAACACGCCTACGTTAAAATTTACTGAGCTTAGAATTCAAGATTCAGGATTAGTATATCCTTAAAATAGATACTCGAGTAACCTTGCTTTCGATGAATATATTTTTTATTTAAAAGACGCCTTTGTCTCAAGTTTTGGTATTGACATATTTTATCAGTAGGTCCCTGGTTTCATCACAATTGCTTTACGAATTATTGAGCTTACTGCTCCAATAGCCAAGACTACCATTATTCCAAAGTTCACAGGCGTGCGAGCTTGGTTTTTTGGGATATAACCTTTTTTTACTTAAAATATCTTTATTCCATGTTTTGGTATTAAGGCTATGTTTTGAGAGAGCGCTTTTGATTTCAACACGATTGAATTCAGAATTCGTTAGCTTATTTTTAAGATCCAGGACTAATATTTCCCCAAAATACATAGATGTACCTCTTGCTGTTTAAAGTTAAGTGTTTTTTTTATATTTAAAGATATCTTTGTTTCAAGTGTTGGTATTGACACATTAATATTGCAGCACGCCTCTGGATTCAACGGGACTGAATCGTAAAGTATTGAACTTACTTTTAAGGCTACGTCTAATATTTCTCCTAAAGACATAGGCGTGAAACCTTCCTTTCCGGAGATATAGATTTTTGTATTTAATGGACGCTTTGTTTGAAGCATTCTCACGGGATGGAGCGTTCAATTACTTACCAAAAGTGCCTCTTGCTATTTTACATACCTGTTACTGTTTCGCTGTTAGTTTGATTTTTATGATTTATTACTCTACAGCCGAGTGCATTTGACCTGTGTATATCAGTCATAGATATATCACAGATCACGATTGTTACAAAACTTTTAGATATCATGAAAATTTGTATTGGCATGCTTGGGAAGTTAGGAAAATAAACTTTTTTTTTAACACGTTACTACCCTAAAGTTCAGCAGCGAAAAGCAGTTGGATTTAGCCTTATATAAAAGTAACCCACTGTAAAATTCCCTCTTCGAACCTGTTTTGAACATAAAACTTAAGACATCTTGTATATATTTGTTCCACACCCTGTAGCTGTTACGTTTTTTGGAGGAACAGGTACTACTTTGTTGATAACAATTATCACAGTACGACTGCCCTTGCATATCTTTGGCGCTCGCTTCGGCCAGAGAAAGACATTCAAACGGCTCGAGTCTCATAATTTTAGTAAAATGACTGCAATGCTGTTTAATTATTGACAATATAATGACAAACGGAAAAGAATCTGGTCTTTTTGTCTTTTTTTGGCTGTCATTTTAGCGCAGAATTGTTGACAACGCCAAATGAAATAAAAAGACCGCAAAAAGTTAAGGATGCTGAAATTCAATCAAAAATTATATGTATAAATTATGGACATAAAGTTTTGAACGAAGATTTAAAAAATCCCAGATAATTCCATTCATCCACATTCACATCCAAGCAGACAATAACAAACGACAAGTCTTAGAAGTGGCATTTTCCATTATTAGGTCCGATGGTCTTAATACCCAAGCAGCCAAACCATTATTAAATTTCGAGCCCAACAGTTTCGTTCTGAGAACGGATTAAAGGAAATTAGACGGAGGTGTACCGTCGTCATATTGAGACTTTAAGTTAGATTTCCGCAATAATATTAATATTTTAATTAAAGGCTTCCTTGTTGCGGCAGCCCCAGTCTGCTCGGAATGGCTTTCGGCCGATGTTTGACGGAAGTAAAGTCGGAGCTTTGGGCTTTCTGGTGACAACGCTGTGGGAAGGCTGTAAGTTAATAATTTATTAATAAATATCCTTTGTAGTGAGTCATGTAAATAAATGGAATTCCAATCAGTGTTAAAGTTATCAGAGGAAATGGAGTGGTTTATATGATTTTACGTGCCCGTAGATTAATGCGTATATTACATTAAAGCTGAATTTTAAAGAGCGCTCATATAACTCATTGAATCGGAAATTACGATTGCGAAGCTCGCCCCATTATCCATACTAATACAGCTTCAGTTGCATACGATATGAAGGGCTTTGAAATACATGGACATTTCCATTAGGTCGGATTTATGTAAAATCCAGTATTTTTTTCACATAATAGCTATTTAATATTTCTTTTCAATGATCCGAAACTCCATCAAAAGATAAATCATGGCAACTTCGCGACTCATTAAATGTCCACTTTCACGTGACCATTAGGCTGGCGCCTCACGCACACACCCACAAGCATTATCCAAATGGACAGACGTTGGCCCCGAGGACGTTAAAGCCCATTTCCGAATTTCATATATCTCTTGGTTAAAGGTGAGTGACATCTGTGCATGACCCACTCTTTAGAGTTTCAGCAGAATGATTTTATTGTCAATAAGACAACTCAAACTAGGAATAAACCGTGCTAAATTCGGAAATGGCAACATTGCAACAGTCCTTTTTTTAAGTTCCATGTTGGACTTGCAACAATTTTTATTGGTGCTCAATAGCACACGATGCTGCCATCTTGTAAGCAATATTGCCGGACGTTGAGAAAAATGTTTGAATTTAGGAAATGAGTAGGTTCTTGGATGAGATATGGCTTACTTTGCAAAGTCCATAACAACAATTTTCCAATTTAAATTAAACCGTTAGCTAAAGACTAATGGACATGTCCACCATATCATTTATAGAGTCTGCAAGCAAATCCACGTTATTAGAACACGTCAAGCCTGGAACAGACACTTGTATAATTGCGTTATATCCCCTTAAGAATCCCATGCACCTGAAACTCACATGCCACACTGCCAACTATAATTTCAACCCCAGACTAATTTAACTATCGCTCTGCACGGATCTTGACCAATTCTTGACATTTCCTTTGGGAGGGGATTTCGGTTTCGGCGATTCCTTGGAGGAAATATCCAGTTAAAGTACAATTTCTCGGGTCAGGTATTGAGATATATTATAAATTTGTTATATTCTTGTCTTAATATTCGTAGTATGAAACCTGATGGATAATAAAGACTTTTTTTTACAGATTTTATGACATTGAAGGGTCATTGAATTCATTCTTCTGGATAAAGAACGGAGCCAAAGGAATGGTCATCTTTGTGTCTTTATTTATTGTTGCGAAATTTATGATAAGTCCAAAAATGATCAGTGTTTGCGTTTTTATTTTGCCATTTGTCACATTTATTGTCATAAGTGTTGTAGGAAAATAAAAAGAAAAGAAAACATAAAAAAATACATATTTTCTCACTTATCGTCACATGTTTTAAAATGTTGTTTCTTTAGCAGTCATTTTACCATAAAACTTTTATCAACAAGTGCCAAAAATAATATTTGACCTCTATTTTATGAAACTCGATGTCGTAAGTTTTACAGCAAAACAGTCGCAAAAGGAAAACACTAAAGAGGAAATTAATTTTTATTTGCCATCACATATTTTATGACGTAATGACCATCTTTCTGTTTTTCTCTGATGGTAATTTTGTTGCACAAGTTGCCAAGTTGACCAAGTGCCAGAAAATGGCCGCCTTTGCTTTTTGACTTTTTTCTAGAAAATAAGGGTTCCTCTTACGTTTTTTTTGGAAAAATGCTAGTTCTGAATATTAAGCACTTATTCAAAAATGTGTAGTTCTATCATGTTGAAACCAAGGGCAAGAAAATAAGGTCAGCACTAAAATTTTGAGCAAAAGTGTTGTTATTATAAAGCGAAAAGAAGAATTTTTTCCCACTTGTTGTCACACATTATTTATTTATAATTGCCGTGATCTGCAATTTTTGTAGCTTCCTTTAAAAACCACTTCATTGCATAGGCTATGACAACAAGTGCCACAAAAAGATCACCTTCGTATTTTTTTTTGGATACCATTTTGTACCATTTGTTGTCAGATATTTTTCAGAAAAAGGGTAACTGCAAAAAATACAAAAGAGGAAATTATTTTCCATATACCCTCACATATTTTAAAATGTGATGCTATGTTAGCGTCTTTCTCGAATGGCTACTTTACCGCAAAATTTCTAATAAACAAATTTAAAAAAATTAGCATTTCTGTGCCCCTTTTTAACAATAATTTTTTGAAATTTATCTTGTATAATTGCACAAAATGTGCAAAATTGCAGTAAAATAGCCATGAAAGGAAGAACCAAGAGAGGAAATACAGGCAAGCGCTAGTAAATATTCGCTTTGTAGTTTTTTGGTTTCCATTTTGTTGTCATCAATTTTGCAGCAAATTGATCAAAACGTCTTTACATGAAGAAGGTATTTTTGCTCTTTTCTCGTTTCATATTTTGTCACATAATGGCCGTTTTCGTGTCTTCTTCCGTCGGATATTTTGTGGTATAAGTAATGACAACAAGTGTTAGAAAATGGCTCCTTTTGAATTTTTATTGGCGTCAATTTTATGTCATTTGCGATCAATTTTGCAGTCACATATTCGCCGAAGAAAACACGTAAAACATGTATAGAAACATAAACTGTTTGAACGGTCATGAGTTAATAGTAATCTAAGTTAGTCCAATTTTTCTCATTTCCTTGGACGTTAAATGATCCAAAGTAACTTAGAATTAGCCTTGGGAGTTTCGCAATCTGCATTAGATATGCTGGATTTTCCAAATTTACCACAACTTGAAGTAACCCGAAGTCGCACTTCGGGTTACTTCAACTTGTATTTCTTGCATGTTTCAGGAGTTGATTTGCGTTACATATGCACGTTTTCAAGACTTACTCATTTTGATGCTCAAAGCAAATTTCATCTTCACCCGAAAACTTAGTCTCAACTTGCAAATAACAGTATCTGGCTTTTCTTAGATGTTGTATTTGCATGCGAGTTCAAATTTATTAGGTCATATTTTCAATTGGCTGACGCCAGCCTGGCACATTTGCCTATATCCAGACTCATTGGCAACTGAATAGAGACTCTATTTCTCCACTGAACACTAAATTCTTTACAGAGACGGGTTGACCTAAAGCTAATACTTCCAAGCTGACGTTAAGTTTCTTTTTAATTTAAACACCAAAGGAGACGAAAAAATTATCTGAAAAGAATAAAATACAACCTTTCACTTCTTGCCAGGGAACTAAAACAACAGAATTTCAGGTTTCCGGTCGTGTCTGGACGATAAAACCAAACTTGAAATATGCCCCGACAAACTTTAATTAGTAGCAACTTTCGGAAGAAGTCTGTCCGCGCCAGTTTAGCCTGCAGTTACATAACTGGGAAATCTATTAAGGATTTTAATTAACTCATCTAGAAAAGCAGCCGTTTGAATGTTATTCTTTGTCTCGGCAGATTCCATAATTTCCCAACTGGCAAAAGCCCCATTCAATCGAATGTACATTATGGGAACTTTCAGTTTAACGTCTTTGTTTAGGTTGAATTCGAAATTGGCTACGGGTTATTTTAAGAACTATTGAAATATTAGCCTCATAAGCAGCCAGTTTCGTTATTATTTGTTGTCGCAAAATCTACGAAGATGCCAGAAGCAGCGACAAACTTATCAAATTGACTTCGTTAGGCGACAAGAAGAGGTGGTGCAACCCGAGAGACGCTCTATTAGTCTTATTAGGTAAGTACGTACTTTGTTTGCCGTCAGTCTTTGTTCTGTTTTAGAGTCGGGGAGTAAATAAAATTTAGTCATCCGAGATTAGGTTTTAGAGCCTGCCCTGAGATGTAATGCTGACGCTAATGAGCCGTTTTGCTATTGAGGCGCAGGTAAAAATATCACCATAAAAAGGGGATTTTTATTTAACTTTTGCGGCACTAGAATCTATAAAGCTACGTATACAGTGTGATCCATAAAGTCCGCATCATGTGAGAAATTCTTTTGCTTATAAATTTAGGCCAATTTTGGCTTTACCTTAGGGTTGTGCTTCAGAAATGTTGAGAAATGACATACAAATCGAAAAATAAATGACAGTCTATAACTGTCAAATTGCAATTTTTTTAAACATTCAAAATCTACTATTATTTCTCAAAATTTTGAAAAACCACGAAGGAAAAAGTTTCTCAGTTTTTTATTTTCTATCCATATGCCAATTTTCAACTTTTTCTGACGACTTTCATCTTTTAAAATTTTTTTGTATTCCTGCATTTCTGAAGTATTCAAATCGGTCAGCAACCTTGTAAGAATAATTACAGTATATCAAAGTAATTGTCTGAATGAGTATTCATTAGTTAAAGTTGTAATAAATTCATGTTGTTAAAGAAAATGTTCAGGTTACCTTATTTCGGTATTTTTATAAAGTTTATTGACAGAATTAGATATAAACAAATATCAGAGTAAAATGTCTATATTATGTATTATATGGCTATTGTGTATCCTTTTCCGAACAGATATCATTTATAGCCAAATTGAACTTTAAAACATAAGAAGGTCATGAAAATATTTGAACGAAAGTTACGGGGGAAATCATTTAATTAAATTATGTTTCTGTATGTTTTCCATCGTGTTCAATATAAATTGTCTTCCTTTTAGAAACCTCTTTCATTGAATTCTTGATGGTTTGCCGACTTACGTTTAAAATTCATTCTCGAATAATTCTCTCAAGATGATCGACATCGCGAAAGGGTCTTTTTTTATGAGGGTTTCTAAAACAAAACGTTTATAAAGAAAGACCCTTTCGCGATGTCGATCATTTTAAAAGAATTTTTCGAGAATGTATTTTAAACATAAGTCGGCAAACCATCAAGAATTCAATGAAAGATGTTTCTAGAAGGACAACACTTTGTATTGAACACGATGGAAGACTTACAGAAACATAATTTAATTAATTGATTTCCCCCGTAACTTTCGTTCAATTGTTTTCATGGCCTTCTTATAAGTTTTGAAGTTCTTTTTGACCTATAAATGATATCTGTTTGGAAAAGGATACACAATAGTTATATAATACATAATGTAGCCATTTTACGCAGATATTTTGTGACAATGAACTTTATAAAAATAATGAAATATGGTAACCTGAACATTTAAAAAAAAAAAATGAATTTATTACAACTTTAACTAATGAATACTCATTTATACAATTACTTTGATATACTGTAATTATTCTTACAAGATTGCTGACCGATTTGAATACTTCGGAAAAGCAGAAATACAAACAAATTTAAAAAAATGAAAATCGGCAGAGAAAAAAATAAAAGTCATTCGAGAAAGTTGAAAATTGGCATATCGTTAGAAAATAAGAAACTGAGAAACTTTTTCCTATGTGATTTTTCAAAGTTTCGAGAAATAATGGTAGATTTTAAATGTTTTTGAAAAAAATTACAATTTGTTTTTCAGTTCAACAGTTCAAACAGTCATTTGTTTTTCGATTTGTATGTCATTTCTCATCATTTCTGAAACACAACCTGAAGGCAAAGTCAAAATTGACCCAAGTTTATAAGTAAAAGAATTTTCCATATAATGCAGACTTTATAAGTCGCACTGTAATTTGTCCTACATAGAGAAATAGAATCTGTGAAAAATTCGCAATGTCCCGAAGTGAAGCGCAACCAACTGCAGGAGAACCTTTATTTTTGGTCTAAAAATCGTTGTTGGCTTGATTGCCTCGCATAAGAATGTTCATCAAATAAATGTCTTAAAATCATGATTTTTTCACGAGTCCATCACTAAGAGAACTTCAAATAGAGATCAGACACGGAGAACAGCGAAGGCGAAATAATTTACTGTTTCTAAAGTTTTAATGCTTTGCATCATAGTTTAAAATGGTCTCAACTAGGAATTTAGTTCTTGTTATGGACGAAATAATCATTTTCGGCAGAATTAGAAACGTAAGTATCTACTGGAAAGCAAGAAAAAAGTTATTGTTGAATTTGCTTGCTGAGGCGATGCAGGATGAATTAAATTACAATTTCAGTCCTTTCTGGAAAAATATTTCTTGAATAGATTTACTTAATCCATTGTGAATCTTACTCTATTCGCTGGAAGCCGAAATTTAACTGAACAATATGTCGACCAATATAGGTCGCGAATATTAATTGATCGGCATGAATTTTCGGGTATCGAGGGATATCTAGGCAGAACTGAATCCATTGTTGAGCGTCTATATTGATTGAATGTAAAGGGCTTTAAAAATTGTCAAAATTTGAATTTTGACTCTTGCAGAGTCAATTTATGAACAATTTTTTGAACATAAAATGTATAAAAATATCTCTAAATTCGTCAAATTCTGGACCATCTTTTGAATGTTTATGTAAATCGTGTAGGTAGTAGCATAAAAACGAAACAAAATTTACGTAATATATATTTGACATTTTCTCGAAAAAGGCATTAGCGAAAGGATTCAATTTGATGTGGTCGGATAAACTCGTCAAAGGGAATAAATAGTGCATTTTGAAATTCTAATCCAACTATTACACAAGGCTAGTTATTTCACTTTAAACTTAATTTAAATTTTATACTCATTTTTCATTAGTCTTTTCATTTTTAGCCATTTCTCTCCAGAAGTTTAACTACAAACTGTCGAAAAAAATTCTCCACGGAGAGTTGGTTTATGGCTGATCAAGTCCCATAAATATGAATGAGTTTGAACGAAATTTCGAATTGTGGCGGACATTTTAGAATTTCATATTCAGAAATCGAACTTTATTTGTATGTCATTTTGTGAATTTCCTATTGCAGATTCTATAATGACTCCAGAGCCATCAGAAAGGCTCGAGTTTTCCCTAAAATTTGTAATTTAGGGCACTTCTGGAAAATGACGAGAAGTTTATTTAAATTAATTAAATATCCAAAGGTGCACGTTTCTCCGAAATATTCAAGTCTATTCACTAAGTCTTTAAAACTTTCAACGTTGAAATAACTTCAAGTTGAAATTTAATATTTCCAGTTTAACATAACATTGTGATTGTTCCACGTTTAGTATCCAACGTTGAAACTGCCAACAGTGTCAGATTAATTTACTGCAAAAGAAATAGTTTAGTGCCTGTACGGATATCTCTAACCGTTTTACCAGTTTGCTTCTTAAAACTTAAACAGAAAACGCCAATAAAATCGATGTTTCTGGAGGGCAAATTAGGTTCCACAGGGCGACTTCATTCAACACTGGAAAAAGTCGTTTTCCTGAAAAATGGTGATAAGTCCAATTTTTCGGCTCTTGATTATGCTAAAAATCCACCCAGCAGGTATATTCTGTCGAGTCTCGCTCGCGCCGCTTTTTACCTCATTCGTACTGGCGGCCAGATTCTATATTTTTAAAATAATTTAATATATCATAAACAATCCTAAAATTTAAAGCAACTTACATGCTTGTTTGGAAATTTCATTTTAATCAAATCCCGCTCCGATAATTAAAATCAAAATTGTCTCCAAATGTATTGTTTCACTAACAACACAAGATAAATATTTCAATCCCCGTATAGCCCGGGGAATTTAATTTAAACGATGAAAATGCAGGAACGGATAATAAACCATCAGGCATGCTAAAGTTAAATTCTAGAGTCAAATATAACGGTCCAGCTCATTTAGTTGAACAAGCTTCTCGAATGTATTGCATAGCGTTTCTGTTGGAAAGTTTATATTGTTTACGCCTTAAGCGGATGACGAGCATGCTTATTTCAGGGTTAAATGCTTTTGGAATACCATGTTAAATGAATTAAGTTCTGTGTATTAAATTATTCGGCAATAACTCATTTGTGGTTCTGCATTTGATGAACTCGAACAAAATTCGCTCCCGACCCCGAAAAAGGTGCCGAAGTTTGCTTTCCAAGGAATTCTTTCCAATAAATGAACTTCTTTGTTGTTTTTACTTCAACTAATTGTTCCTCAAAATAAACAGATACAGATAACACTCGTTGCTCATTCCAGTCCAATTATCCTTACCCTGATCAACGTACGCCTCAAACACGTGCAATCGAAGCGAGTTTGTTATAATTGACACGTGACCTGTCCTTATAATCGGATTTCCCTTTTATCCAGCCCGAATCACGCGCAGAGATTTCAATCTAGAAAATAGAGAATACCACTCTTTACAATGATGTACTCATGTATACCCAAAAGACTCTTGTATAACGCCAATTTATATTAAATCCGGGAGCCACTTTGGCTTTCGGCCAATAACATCAGTCAGACAAAAGGCAGTTAAAAATGTAATTGGGACTCCATTACAAATGCCCTGGGAGTGTTATTGATAGAACAGCAATTGAACTATCTGTTCAGTCTCGCGTGACAATCCGAGTGAATTTTTGGTTAACATCGGTAAATTATGGATTAGATGGATCGCTCTCTGGGGTAGGCTGCAACGCTTATGTGAAGGCAAGGAAATTTGAATTGCTAATCACTTTTTTTGAAGCTATTTAACTCAGCCGAAAAAGTAATTAAGATGAAGATAAATGCAAAAACCGGCTAAGGGCTGAGCTAAATTTACACAATGAGCCTGCGATGCTTATCAGAAAATTAAATCGCTTTGCTGCCGTAAAACTGAAGCAACTCACAAAAATCTCAATACATCACTAAATTTAGCGAGGAACCGCATAGGATAAATTCAATTTGTTTCCGATGATATTTCTCTGGGCAAAAGGAAAAGTTTCAGGCTTCGGTCAAGTTCCTCCTCCGTCTTTAAGCAGTACGAAACTAATGTCTCCTCACGCTTCGTTGAACGGTAAAGAAATTGCGTGCCTAACTACTGGAAACATTGCCTTCGATGCTGATATTCCAATACTTGTATAAAGAAATTAAATTCCGCCTTTAAGGACGGAATCTAGGGGCTTTAGGAACTCTCGAGAACGGTATTATGCTTCGTTTTGCATAAAATTTATTGGGGGACATTTTTTGAATAATATCATCGATGCGGTTATGGCGGCTTCATCCCTCAAAGAGATAACTTTTTTGTTGATTTTCTTAAATTTGTAATATCGCTTGTAATAATACATAGAGTGAGAGTGTTTTAAATTGGCTTGGGCTCAGCCGAAAGTCGTTGCTTTTTAAAAAGTATCAAACCATCAAAAATCTCTGGTTAAAGAAAACTCCTTTTCCATTATTAGGTTGGTTTTTATTCAACTTTATGGCTGTTTATATAGCGAAGCTCACAAATCAGCACAAAATAACAAAAGGTAGATTTAAAACATCTCATTTAGAGAGATCTTTAATAGATTCCTTATTCACGATTTAAGCTTTGTTCCCGTAAACCTTTGTTCGCTCATGCTGGCCTTTCAATGAGTATATTTTCCTTCATACATTATGTATTTGTCTTAATGATTAAATTATTGCTTCAATGGTATTAGAATCTATTTCGAATGAGAAACTCAGAAATACATTTCTACCTGTATTCTTTCGCGCAGTACCTAAAGGTGTACAATGAGTACTTGGGTTTCTCTTGCATATTTATTAATATTTTTTCTTACATTAGGACGTCATGGGAAATCATTTCATCGGAGCAAAAATGTATTTATCTAAAAATCTAATAAAATTTATCTGAAATTACTGTAAATATTGTCAACTCAGAATACCTTGTTAAGCTCCTGTTCTCTCCTGCTGCACTCAAAGCTATTCT
Organism: Euwallacea similis; assembly: GCF_039881205.1. Classification (NCBI taxonomy): domain Eukaryota; kingdom Metazoa; phylum Arthropoda; class Insecta; order Coleoptera; family Curculionidae; genus Euwallacea; species Euwallacea similis. The sequence goes on from NC_089609.1 coordinate 5,973,876, forward strand.
ATGTGTTTTTCTCACGTATTTGTTAATTTCTTCCTAAAATCGCTCCAAATATTAGTTCAAGTCGTGTCATATCAGGGTGTTCATCCAGAAAGACTTGAAAGTCTGAAGGTTATTAAAAAATATTTAACTCCGTTTCTTATTCTCGCGTCTTTAATTAGAATTAACAGAAACTAACCTAAATTACCATTAGATTCTTCCCATTATCCTCCGTCTGTTTGGAGAGCTGTTTAGCTGTTGGTATTTCTGAAATTAAATAAGAAGGTGAAATCCTTTGTTGTGCACTATCCACTTAAATTTTTAAGCCACGTGTTTTATTATTTCCCAGGAAAACCACCAGAAAACCGAAAGTTTCCAAACTGAGGGGGGCAAGTAGCTTTCGTAATAACCGTTAAGGATTAACAGCGGGTAATTAGCGAGTTAATGAGGCAGGGGTTCATTAAAACTTGTGTATTTTTTGGTACACAGGTGGCATCCGGATGAACGATGGCCTCGGCTAAAGCATCACCTTCGTTAATTACAATTTCCGTTTATATTCCTCCCTTAATGGCGTTTAATGGAGAAAAAAGGGGGGCGTTTTTACAAATTTATTTTTAGAAGACCCGGACTTATTTGGCAGAAAATTTTACGGTTCTGAGTCCACTTAAAAACGAAATCCTTATATGAACATTAAACCAAACCGGAAGCGCCAAATGGCCGCTTTTTTCGCAGACGGGGATTAAATTATTTATTTTAATCTGCCAGCTAGGAAAATCCAGATGAAAACACTCCGGCGAATACTGGCCTTGTGTTTGCGAAATGCATTTTTAATTCCGTGTCTCCTTTTGTCGGTGCCGCTTTTTAAAATTCATAGGGCAGATGCAAGATGCTTCTTTCTCTGTATTGTTCTTTTTGCCGTCGGCTTTTCACCTCTCTGCTCCTTTTCAACCAAAGCGATTCCGTTTCTGTATTTACCATGATAAGGATGTATATCAACATCGACTTTTTTCAACATCATGACATTAGGTCGGTATAAAAGTGCCTGTATATCTCAAAAACTAAGAGAGATATCAGAATCTTGTTTATACGGCTGGTAGAGAATATTTATTTGCTCTACTTTAGAAAGCTTAAAAATCGCCGGTATGAAAGCAGAAACTTAGTATGAAATTGTTCGCGTTTTGAATTATCAAAAACTTCTAAAAAAATATTCCTAATAAAAAGGAAGACGTGCAGTGAATTTTGGTGGTGCAAAAGTGGAGAAAAATTGATTCAAATTAAAGGAAAGTATTATCTTTTCGGTTGTAGAATGCAAGAAATAGACTAAGTGCAAGAGAAGAATTATCAAGCGAATATTAATTTTATATTATTTCTATTTTGAACTTTCGAAATGAAAAAAAGACATTACCAGGCAAAACATACAGAAAATAAAAAATAATCTTGTATATTTAAGAATTCACAAAAACTGTTACTGAGCCGTAGCAATGATAACACAATAAGTGTGTTTTCAAAATTGTCCTTTGTAAAAGTCTCCCCTAATGGAGAATTGTACACGCCATGACAATACGTTTCCATTTCTATTGAATCCAAAAACACGACGTTCTGCCCAAAATGGATTATTAACAAAGCCGGACGCATTTGTTAATTTTTAGCAGTGCCGAGAGAAGAACTATGCAGAATACTTAATTACCGATAAAAGCGCATTAAAACGCTACTGCCGAATCGTAAATTTCCATTAAATTACTCGACTGGGAATCGTATTTCACAATTATTTTCTAAACGGTAACGCCTTAATACAACTCAATGTGTTCGCTCAGTTTCAACAATGTTTCTTTAGAGTGTCAGCCTGATTATAGTGGTTTTTTTCCCATGAAAGATTCATTTGATCAGACCGAACGAGAAATAATTTTTAAAAAATTTTTGAAACCAGTTGTGCCAATTTCCTTTGTGACTGTCATGAAAATTCCAAAAAGTTTCATTGAAATTCCTTGAAAGCGAGGAAAATGGTCGAGGATTTCATTCATTTCAATTGAGAATTTTAGCATTAATACGCCAATCTTTGTAAAACTTCTTGAGAACGAGAAAACGTTAAAAATTACTTGAAAATTTTATAGAGAGAATGAAGGTTTATAAGAGCACTATAGAGGAAAATAAACGCGAGAAAAATAGTTGCAAATTTCATTTCAAACACATTATGGAATTGTGCTGCTCTAAGGCTCTCTGTATTATTTGAGAACGGGTTTTTAAGCCCTTTCGCGAACTTTATAAACCGAAACTATTTAATGCGCTTTATTGCTCTAGGAGCTCCTAGATCAAAGTATAGGTAACATTACCAAGAAGATCATTTGCATGAAAATCATAGTCGACAATTAGCCTTTGTTCCATAATTTCTAAGAACATTTTTTTCCTGGTAAAATAATGTCGACTTTGATTTTTGAACACTACGATACCTTACTTGTTGATTTAGGGGGAAGTGCTTATTTGCTTTAATTGCATATCCGAACTGGTCTCGAAGGTTTATATTTGGTCATAGTAAGCATCTATCTGCATTATGCAGTGCCGAAAAAATCGGTTTTCTGATAAGTTTGTCAAGAAGTTAATTTCTATAGAAACGAAGAAATAGAGACTTATCATTGGCTTGTTTTTTTCGATATCAAAGACGTTAGCTTTCAGGGATCTCCTGGTACTTAATACTTCGCCCTTATTGTTCTTACCATATTATTTTTAGGAGTAACTACCCCACACAATACCTAGTGCGGTTAATTATGCGTCTCTAGGTAACACACCCCCCGTAAAGGAGAGAATTTATTTTGGCATCCAGGCTAAAGTATCAAAGTCTCAGTAAATACATCCCGCTCCCGAAATTACGCCCCATAACTTCGTCGCACCGCTGCTAATATATTCCGCCAAATTTACTTTCATTAATGGCAACATTTGTCACCCCCGAAAGTTATATTAACGGATTCCGATATTAAGTTGCCGGCATATTCCAAGGAACTAGACGCTTCCTCGAACCTTATTGGTTACGCGGAGGCTTTATCAAACTTTCGCTAATTTATGATAGTGTTAACTCACACTGCAAACGAAGAGAGTCGATATTTGACTTTTATACGACACTTAATTGTCAGCTCTTGCGGATGATATTCCATCAACAGAGTCCGTTACCGATTTATGCCAGGTAATCGGTATTAGGTGATAGAGTCTATTGGAAGGTGCATTAGAGAAGGTTTTTTGCTAGTTATCAGTTTTGTGGGCCTGGAACTCATTGTTGATGCTGTTCCCATTCTTGACACGCTACTGAAGACTGTAATTCTAATGTGATTTTAATTAAACTTGTGAATAGAACACATCAAAATTCCTCGACAGTGCACCTGAGCTCTGCCTCATAAGAACTTTCCAGCTAAGCAACTATTATGCGAACGCTTTACCACCCTTTAATGACAGACATAAGCCAAACGAATTTGCCCCAGATCACGTACTCAGTTGCTTGAAGTTAATAAGGGTGAAATCTTAAGAGTTAAACTCGTGTAATACGTTTTAACTTTTTGCCTCGCACTCTATTTCCCTGACATGTTGTGAAGTAAATGCTAAAATTACTTTGTTTGAGGTGCAAAAATATTACAGCAAATCCACTTAAAGCCTGATGTAAAACCCGGTTTCGACATCCGCTGTCGCTGAATTTTTGTCGGGCCGGAAACCAAAGCTCCTAAGAAAACATTTTCTTAGGACAAAGGATGGACGCCTTGTTATCGCTGGTGCCTCTAAATCGAACCTCTCTCTGAAAACCTTTTACATCCCTTATATTGTCTTTCTCTTTGTTCGGAGCTGGAAAAGGGGTCACCTGCACGCATCTAAATGTTCAAGTGTAGAATTGCGAAACAAGGGAAGTCAGATGGTTATCAATACTGTGGACCGGGAACTCCTTTTTCTTCAGTCTTAAAATTGATTTGTCATCCCAGATCCAATAAAATCATCAATCAACCCCCTCGTTAACAAATGAGACTATTAAGCTAAATTTAGCACACAATAAAATATCGCTCCTGGCTACAGAATGCTTCACATAGTTGGATGTATTATTATCTCCCCATCCAATGACAAATATACTTGCCGAAACAGAGTTGGGCCAGTTTCTGGGTACGAGAAAGAGCTCCCTTCACATTCCTCGAGTTGATTAATGGCGAGCCCAGATTTTGGCAAAAACCTGTCACCAGCTGTAATCTGGCCCGGTAAAAGGCAAGAAGTGGTCCGAAAAACTATAATTTATATTCTCTACTTAAGGATTACCTGCGATTTATGTTGCTTTAGAGAGAAAAGCTGGTAAAAGGGGTTGTGAACTTGGTTATGGTTAATTTAGATGTGTTTATACGGGAGAGTTGTGTTAAAGAAACGTGGGCAAACTCTAAATTATTAAATTTTCAATACTCACTCACAATTTTTACACCTTTGTCTTTTGACTTTTAACACTGTAACCGTTTTTTCATTTATATCAATTTAAACTTTATGCCTTTTCGAGAATAAGAAACATACCAATTACTGTAAACTGAAAGCAATGAAATAAAATTCGATGGTTTCCTCTCCCTTCATCAAGCTATTTTACTCATTCCTCAGCATCTTGACTGCAACTGTGGAACTTGACTTATTTTAAGAATTTCACACTTATTTTGGATATACTTTATACAAAATCACATACTTCTTCTTTAGAATATCTTTCTGCACCGAGACCATTTTACTGAAATCCCTAAGTAACCGGATTCGGTTTAATTCAGACACAAAAACCTTCTAAATATTTCGCAAACATTTACACCAAAAATACCCCAGTGTATACAAAGGGATGTAGAGCAGTAAAATATACCACCTTGTTTCCCGAAGTAGCGGGTGAGCATGAAATATATCCGAATAATGCATGTAAAATAAGGCCCGTTTAGCATTTTCATTGCCAGACGTTGTTAACAGCTTTATTTAGCCGGGAAAAATGGGCCAAAGCTTGATGTAAGTGATCATTAAAAGAACCTAAAGTGGGCCTTGAAGTTTGTTTGTTATGAGTTACCAGCACAGCCACACAATGAACGTCCCTAAAATGTTTTTTCAAGGCTTCAGGAGTTCAATTGAAATATTCATGTTCAATATAGGGTCCATATTACTCCAGTCGTACCGGTCGTCAGATCCGATAGGTGGACCCCGATTGGGGTCTCTGGGGGACCGATTAAGGGACCTCCACGGTCCAGTTCCGATAGGTGGATCCTAGCAGAGGGATTCTAACTATCTAGGTCTGACCGGTAAATAGTACATTACTTAATCAACACCCTACGTTTATATTTCACCTAATGCGAGTTTTTTTACGATTACTCGTTACTTTTATGCCCAAATAGATTAAAACTATGTGTTAACATGTTAGTGACTATAACTGAAACAATGGGTTTACGACCAACGGTCATTGTTATATTTTTATGGTCCGTCGCTCACGGCAACGGGTCGTAAATTTACAATATCGCTCGTCGCTTTGAGCAATGGGCCTTAAAGTAAAGTTTTAACCGCCTTTAATCAAATAACGAGGTACACTTTTATTCAACTTGCATGTAGAAGATTTAAAAAATATCATTTAGTCGTAATACCTTATACGTGTCATGAGCCGGAAGCAGGATTAGGCCTTTGACGGAACAAACAACGGCTCAAACTTCGGCCGCGAGCGTAATCTTCTTCTTTCAGACCTCTACACGTACAATATTAGAAACAAGAAGCTGCTTCAGGGATATATAAAAAAAGATCACTGAAATGAAAATGACAATTTTTGGTGGTAAATTTATTTATAACTTGAATAATTGAAATTTATTTATTCAACAACATTTTAATTCATCTTTTGCCTAATTTGACGATCAGGCAAAAATCTAAAAGGTTAGAACCATGATAGCTAACCAAAAATTTCCTGTGTAGGTTATAAATCACCCTGTGTATCATGGACTCAGTGCCGTAACTCAAATGATATTTTAACAAGAGCTTGAAAGCTTATCGATGCTTTGATGATTTATGTTTGAGAACTGGCCAATAAAAGAAGCAACATTTTTATGGTTTTGCGCTACATGGTATTTCTCTCAATATATTAAACTGGGCTTATATATCAATTTGGAGTAAAAAATAAATGAAATTAGTTCTTTAGACATCCAGACAGTTTTAAAGTTATGAGTCAAAAGAAACGTGATATTTTATTACTTGAGGAAGCACATACATGCACATTTTCATAGCGTCAAATGGCATAACTTTTTTACATTAGATAATTTTATAAAAAAAGTAGGAAATTCTCCTTAAAGTTAGTTCGGTTTATTAGAGGTTATTAAAATCGGAATTGTTCTCATGCGGCTCTCCCAAGCTCAAGCATCAGAAAAGTATAATTTTTCAAGACCTAAAATTGAAAAAAAAATTAAATTTCATTAAAGGCATCAAGTACGATTTTTCCATTCAAGGAAAATCATAAATTCAATACTCAACAAGGAAATATTTCACCCACTCCCAATCGAAAAAAGTCAATCTTCTTTCCTATTCAATCACTCCCGGCCTGACAAACTTGTTTTTAACTGCCATCGACTTCCAATCCCATTATTTAACTTCGAAAATTCAATATCATCTCATTTGAAAAAGATTTGGGGTCAGAATAGATGGGCCCTCCTAGCTAAATAACTTGCTTTGATAAATCGCCATATAAGCACCCGAATTTTTGATGTATTTTATGTATCAATTATCAGTTTATGGCCCTATAATAAAGCAGGTAAAGAGGATTTCGTAAATATTGTCTCCTGATTTGCCCTGGTAAATCTCGTAGAAACACAGTCCTTATATTGATTTCGATTTAGAGCTCGGCTATATATTATTCTTATTTTTATCTGCCAAGCACAAAGGGCCTTCGTTATTTAAAAAAGAAGGGAATAAGCGTAATTTATGTGATTCTTCGCCATAGCGTTAAGACCGAATGCGAATCGTTACCGCTTTTTGTTTGCCTAATCGACTTGACCAGATTGGCTGAACGTTGCTCTTTATTTCGTTAATTGGCGGAAATAAGGAAAACAGATGGCCGGAAAGAAATATAGGTATTTATGTAACCATCCTTTATAAAGAATTTCACTTTAGCCCTTTTGCGTTAATTGGACGAACAAGTTCACACAGGCAACGCGTGGCAAATCGTTTTCAGATCCAGAAGCCTGCCAGGTGAAAGCAATAAGCAACTTTGATGTCGAGTTCAAGTTAAACAAAATTAACTTGTTTTATTGAATTTAGCTGTTCTTGAATCGAGTTCCAGGAACTTTCTTAATTTTGTATTATACAGCTTACAAGAGCGTTTCCAGTCTGGAAAAGGCGGTAATCGTAGTGCCGTTAAGATTGTTTTGCGCTCGAATGCATTTCGAGGCTTTGTTATCCGATAAGTATGAAGGCATTGAGGGGTTTATTGAAAAGAATGTGAAGTTGTTGATGTCATAGAAAAATCGGGCTGCTCATATTGTATTTCCTGGGGGGTGATATTTGGGAAAGGTCTTCATATATCATTATCGATAATACGGGACCTATCTCCATTTCAAAAATAAGGCGCTCGATGACTTTACTGCAATAAAAAATTATAAACCTCTTGTTCCAACATATATGCGAGAGATAGTAAGAGAAATAGCAGTTTAAAACGAGGTCTGGCAAGCAAAGATTTGCCTGCGCTATTCTGAAATGCCCCTGTAATAGGACCGTATTCGGTTGGTGAAGCTTATAAGTGGATGAAGATCTGGGCGAAGTTTGAGATTCCCCGAACATAAGTTACTCCCTTGCATCATTTATTACAGACCTACCTACCGTTTGGGAACTTAAACACGAAGATGAATGATTCCGAGCCACTTCATCTATTTCAAACCCATCAAATTTTCTGCCGCGTTCGAAAACATTTCCCTCTAAAGCATGTCTTTAAACAATTTCTTCAAATCACCCCATCTAGAGCTCCAATTTCATTTCTCAACTGCTGCACTGAAATTCTCCTAAAGCAATTTCCTTAGCTTCCAGCTCCCGTAACCTCACAAATATTAAATTAGGCAAACTTTCTGCAAGGTCCCGTATATCACACCGACATCTCCAAATTATATCTATTATACGCCAAAAATTCGTAATAGAAATGCCGTATAAATCAGCGGGCCCACTATTGTAGCCTCTAAGAACTTTCGGCTATATCTTACTGGGGTTCTTCTTCTTTTTGTCCTTTTCGCTTCCGGAATCGAGCCAGGAGAGCTGGGCGTGTGGATTCGCGTAAATTCTGAACCCGTTTCCAACAGTTCTGGCTTTTAAAACTTCCCTGACAAATGAAGTGCTAAAATATTATTTCTAAATAATAGCTCTCAGGCTCTATTTTGCGATTATTAGTATCTTCCTAAAACTGCAAAGCTTAGTAAAGGATAAGCGTAAAATGTTTGGAGCGACGCAGTATAAAAATGTTAAAGCCCTGGAGACGTATTTGCGACAGGCAACTTTATGTCGTAAAAGTTTTCCGACACGCACTCGCTTAAGTTAATAAGTCTAAAAGCTCTTAAAAGTTTTAGTAGCATCCATTTCCTGCAGCCTGGAATATTTAGTCTAAACACATACAGCAAAATCTCTTACGTTGGTTTTACTTATACGTCTATCAGAAACACGAAATTAATTACATATTGGAACTATTTATTAATATACAGGGCATTTCCAATTCGACCCTCACCATTGAGATCTCGGAAACTAGAAGAGATATGAAGAAGTTTAAATGGAGACAAAATTGCGAAATTTAACGCTTGACCAAATGTCGTTTTCAAAATTCTAATTTTCTGATTAGTTCCGAAGATATCCCAAACGAATTAAAAATTTGAGCTTGTGTTTTAATTCTTTTTAAGTTATTTGACAAGGAAGCCCAAAACCACAAGCACATTTTCATTGTCACTTATTCTCAGCTACACGATGACGTTTTAAGCTTTACGATCTGACTATTTTTCTATCGAAAAACTCAACGTGGTGCCCATAAGAAAAAATAAAGTTGATGATGGTGGCCGAAAGACGAAACGTCGGATAGCAAATCTGAAAACTTCATCGTATAGCTGAGAAAAAGTGGCAATGAAAATGTTCTTGTAGATTTGCGTTTCCTTGTCAAATAATGTTAAAAAAAAATAAAAACTAAATCTCCTCTTTTTAGTTTTTTTCGGCTATCTTTCGAAGTACTTGGAAAAATCAAATTTTGAAAACAGCATTTGGTTAAGCGCTAAATTACGCAATTTTGCCCCTATTTAAATTTCTTCGTGTCTCTTTTAGTTTCCGAGATCCCAATGATGAAGGTCTAATTTGAAATGCTCTCTATGTATCTCCGTCGGATTTCGAGATATTAGATGATTTATGGGAAAAAGCAATTCGAATCAGATAAACATCATTACAAGACTGGAAACTCGATTTTCTCAAATAGTCAACTCTCTCGACGTTGCCAAATTATATTATGATGTACCACTTCGGAGGTCTATAGACTTCCCCTTACTCTAGGACACTCTGATACATCGCTCATGAAATCTCAATTAACTGAAACAATTCTGAGGTCTTAGATTTTCATCAAAGACATATACAGTTCAGATGTTTACAATTCACTTCTCTTTATAATCTCACAATACCAATGCATTTCCCCAGCGAATTCCAAGTATTACCGTTAATTAAATTAGAGTCTGTAGAGTAATTATTATGGTCTTCTCAAGAAAAACTTCGTATGTTTTATTTTCATCCCCTCGACTAACGAGCAAAATGGAAGCTCAAGACATTTTAGACGTTAATGCTCCTCTCACAGACGTCCGGAATTACGTACAAAGTCCTTCATTTTCCAGACTGGCAATTGCAAGTGAACCTGGAGATTTGAAATGACCACGAGTAAATAAAGCGGAATTGCTCTCCTATTCACCACCTGAGGGATGCATAAATGAAATCTTCTTTTTTGAAGAAGTCTCTATTTATAAATTTTGTAGCCCCAGAACGCTTTTCTATGGAAACACTGGATGATCAGCAAGAACCTGCTAATTTTCAAGAGAATAAACTTTTACAGTCAATAAGGTCTCTAATGAAAAGTTTCCCCCATGGTCTTTAAAAGTCCAAACTCAACAAAACGACACTTATAATTGGTTTATAATCCCCCGCACCTTATAAACTTAAACTCGTCGTTATCACAGTAGCGTTGGACCTCGCTCCCCTATAAAACCCAAATAAGGCGTCGCTCCACAGATCGCTAAGAAAATGGGCCTTCGCTCCCTTGTAATATTACTGGTCGTAAAAAATAGTCTATAAATTAGAGATTAAGCCTCTTAAACCTTTTCTTTATTGCATCAGCCAAAGAAATTAAATTCCTTCTTCCAGGTTCCTTTTCTATACCAAGTTTCCTTCTTTTTGACATCCATTGGACAACGGCCTTAAATGGGAACACGAACACAACTCCCATTTTTCCTAAAAGCCTTAAATGCGAACGGATGGGACATAAAAGTTCCAGAGAAATTTGACCGAGAGTTATCCATCATAATATGCCAGTATATATCCCCGAACTAAAGCCGAAACTAAAGTTTGACGTCCCTTTTATATATAAAGGGTTTAATGACGGATAAAACTTCGGCAGTTTCGAACCTTCTTAAATTCGTGTCAATTTATGTCTGCAGCTTTAAAGGCTCTGAAAGAGGACACTGGGTGCGTCCTTTGCCATTTGGTTTCTAGCTTTAGTTTGACGGGCATACACATTTTGTATTAAATTTGCCATTCGAAGTTGGGACCGTTGAAAGGAAAAATCTGCATTCAACTTCGGATAGACTTTGATTTAATTTACTTCAAACAAAGAAGAAAATGGCTTTTCTTATGCCATTTTCCTAAAGTCTTTCTGATAAAGCCGAGTTGTTTAGCTAAAGAAAATGCATGTATTTCTTTATTCAATCACTGTTCTCTTATAGATTACACCACTAAACATTGAATTCAAGGTCGGGTTTACTCGAAAAATCCCTTAATGGAGATTTTCCGTTCGAAGGTAAAATAAGTTGAATCGAATAATAATTAAGGAGTTTTTTTTACCTAAAAGCTGACTCGGAATTCTGGGAAGTACGTGGGAAGCCGACCGATCCATATTATTGTGCTCGTAAAGTGGAAAAAAAGTCCTCAAATTAACATCGGCAAATAGTTAAACTTCAGTTAATTTACTTCAAACAAAGAGGAAAAGGGCTTTCCTACTCCATTTTCCTCGAGTATTCCTGCCGAGTTCGATCTTTAAAGAAGGCGCATGTCATGTTAATTCATTTAATCATTCTTCTGGGTTCTTTAATTTCGTTCTGTATTAAGGGTGAATTTTCAAGTTCAAACTTCCCTTTTCCGGCAAACCTACAAAAGTTACCGGAAGTCGTTTAGCAGTCCGCGTAGCGTAGCTTTGACCATTGTTGATGACATTTTCTACATCACCATACTTAAGCCTTCTAGCTAACTTCCAGCATATATCAGAATACACCTTCAAATCCTCATTCTTCGCTCCGAGTTCGCTTCATTATTTATATCCATCATATAAATTTGGGCTCTTTCATTTTTAAACGCACCAGAAAGCACCGATAGCTCGCTTCATCTTGTACCCAGGTGGTTGGCTCCTTCAAGAATGCATATATATCATAAAAATATGTTTCATTAAAGGCAAGAATCTGCTCGAGATCCCGTTTTTATTATTTCACCGAGTTTTTACGAGCGCCACCTGCTAGGGAGCTCCGTATTTTAAGCTCGAATTGGATTTTTTCGACACTCAACTCGAATTATCCTCAATGGATGTTTCCTTATCAGTAGGTGTCGATTTACGCGTAGGCTTTAATTAAAGAGGTTTAATAATAACTTGAAACTGACGCCGTAAATCTCCCTTTAGACGTCTTCCAATCCCCCGCTTTGAGCGGGGGGTGTTTAATTTAATGCCGCAAAAAGGGCAGAAGAGCTTAGGGCTGCAGGTAGAGGCGAGCTTTTTTTAATTCGCCCAGACAAATGCGCCGAATTTCTGCATTTATCATGCGGCATTTCCAAGGCGCGAAATTTATGCCATTCCTCCTTGGGTGAGCTTAATGCAGGCTGATTTAAGCCCTTTTCCTGTTTTGTTTGCGGCCTGACGTAGACTGTAATTTAAATGCACTTAGAACCCCAGGCAAAGTGCGTAATTTAAAATTTACATTTACATGTGCCTGGGCAATTATTATAACTACATTTTACATTTTGTGCTTTGTGATATTAGAAAAATCTTTATTACCTTAGTTACCTAGTGTTGTAGTAAATTGTTGATGTTGCGGAATTTTTAAGCTGCACCGCTCTGATGGATACAATAGCAGCATCAAACAATTTTTACAACTTTTTGAAATTTGGAGCAAAAATTTTCACAACAGAACAATTGCGCAACTGTTAACTATGTTTAATTAAATAACCGAAAAAAAGCTCACATAAATTTCTACTGAAATAACTATGTCAAAACTCAGAAAACCGACAATTTTTCCCGCCAGTGCTGGATATTGGCTTTCCTAAAAAAGTGCAACTTCAAACGCCGAAATTAACAATGGCGTTAAAATTCCAAGTGAAACAAGAACTTTTACAATCATGAAAGAAAATTTCTGTGCCCTTAAATATGAGCTTCAAGAAAGGCAGAACATGCATTTTCCTGAAATAAATCGGACAACTTGGACTCAGAAATACTAAATCATAGCGAAAATATATTCATTTGCATCTCTGGAAAACTTTAAAATAACATGAAAAGTACCTTTCCAATGAGGGCGTTAGAACTTCCTTTGGAAAATTTAGGGCAGGAAGGGAACTCAAAATCTTCGGAATTAATATTCTGGATGATAAATAATTGAACAGTGCCGAACATGCACTTTCCTGGATACGTTCAAAAGGCTTTTAATCAAGCCAGGGAAGTAGAAAGGTGAAAGAATGCAAGAATTTTGATCTTTTTTTTTTCATAAAAATAGTAAGAAAATGTTCCAAATGAAATCGGGAAATTAGGAGAATTCCACCATTCCGAAAAATACTTTTTAGTCTTCAAATCATGCACTTTTAGGATGATCGGAATTTTCTTAGGGCAAAGTAGAAGCCAAAATGAAAATACTGACAAAGGTCAAACAAGTAGAAAATTGAATTATTTGGAAATAAATTGACTGGCGTCCTTAGCATGAAATAAAAAAATAAAATTTTGTGTTGCTTATTAAAGTAATTTCTTGTACCCTGATTGCTCAAAGACACCCCGTCGACTACTATCCAGGACAAAGACATAAAAGATCAAGTTACTTATAGCGTGTCTGGATAGAATAATATGCTGATCATAACCTGCCATCGACGTATTTAAATTTTTTAGAATAAGCAGTTTTATAAGTACGCACAAACGATGATATTAATAGGAAGATAATTTGATCACAAAATTCATAATATTTTCCCCTGTATAAGGAATAGACATATGGCACACTTTTTCATCAGGACACAATACAATTGATAATTTGAGTATAGTATAATCGCTCCTGACTTAGGATTCTTGAAGACTGAAGCTTCGAAATTCATCAAAAGTTGTGATCACTATTTTCATAAGCGTTTATTTGCCCAATTTTTCTACATTTCTAGATAGTTACAGTGCAGTAAGATGATGAATAATTTTTAAAGAGAAAGAACATTTCTATGCTGTTAGAATGGATTTTCTAACCCGTAAGTGCACAAATACGATTTTTATTTCTCCGCGATATTAAATTTGCGCAATCAAAACAAAGAGAAAATCCTACCACAAAGGCCCTTAAGGGCATTATCTAGTTTGCGGCTCGTCCTCATCATTGCACTGCTATGAAGTTTCTCGTCGTCTATCGACATAAGACGCTGCTTAATGGATGCTTTGAAATCAAAACGGTTTGACTTGGGGTAAGTCCAATATTCGGTTCCGAAACATTGCCTTTGAATTAATTAAGGTAATTTCCCGTCAGACTTGTTTAAAAACTAACCAGGTAATACATTACACCCTCAGTGTAATCAATCTTACTCATAACCAATCAGGGCCGTTGTTGACGCACACACAATCAGATTAGTCCGAAGACAAATCCAGGCGAAGCAGAAAAAATGCAAATTTCGAATGTAGCAGGGTCTGGCATAATGAAGTACAAGATTCGGTTTGCTTATCGTCGACGAATGAAACGGAGCACAATGGCAATTAAATTAGTAGGAAAAAGATTTCGGTATTATTTCGACCGTTAACGTTTTTTCTTATGTAAATTGTGGTCGGGATCGACACGCAAAGTCGTATTTTCATAGCTGTAAAACTACGTTTTTATTGTGGGTCCGCGTAAATAAACAGTAAAATACACGACAGTTTTCAATAAAGCCTTGTTGGATTTGCGTAATTAGAAAGGCGGGATTTATCGGGGAATTTAATCAATTAGGCCGAGTTTGATGTAGGTTGTAATTTTCTTGTTTAGCAGCCTTTGTCCGCTGTTTACAGAGTTTATGCTTAACTTTCTAAATACGCTCAATTTATGTACGATAAAAGATGAAAAGCGAGGTAGTCCAATTACATAAATTTGCTTAAAGATGTATTAAATTCGGAATTGTACAAAGGGAGCCAAGGGATATCTGGAGAGCTGAACATTTTAGGAGCGTTCGAAATATGATATCTTCGAAATTCGAAAACAAAAGTCCGCTTCTTGTTGTTCCAGAGTGAAAGTAGTCACGTCTCAGAAGTCGATAAACTCCCCTATCCCTGTACATATATACCTCCACATATATATGTATATATGTAATTACATTTTTCAACCCAAATTCCTCTTTCGTGAAACAAAATAAATATTATATCTTGCCAGCTTCCCTGATATTTTTGCCACACTCATGCATCTAACTCTCCAGATATTTGTACTCTGTAATTGCCTCCAAACGTGCCCTTCAGTTGAAATTATTGATGATTAACCAATTTCTCGACTACAATAGAGATAAAGGAGGCATGTCAGAAAAATTATCCTCCTAATAAGCAGATCTTTTCCGCCATATTTATATGGAATATCACCCCCCGTGGGGTAGTGATTTTCGCTATAGATATCGCTTATTGGACATCATTTTATAACAGCTTAATGTAATTTAAAGAAGTGGCTACATCTATTTCTGGACATTTCTACTAATCCTGAATCTCCTACGATCCTATAAAAGATTATTATATTTACTTTTCTTCTGGGTAATTTTTAGTTCTCCTTCTTCAGTTGGGCCATTCAAGGTTAATTCGGGCTGCTGCGTAAGCTCTAGACTGACGATTCGATTTAAATCTTGTGGTCGAGAGAACTGACGAATGTTGTATTTATGTTTGAAGTAAGGTCTTATGTATGAATTTTGTTTCTTCTTCTTGAGAAATCATATTCAAATTTGGGCCAAGTTCTATTTAAGCTAATGTAATCCGCCCACTTCCTGCCTAATTCTAAGGGAAGTCTTGCAAATTCCTTTAAGGAACTTGCCTTTTCCAATATCACAGCGCATCCCGTTGCTCCGCAAAGTTGGCATGCCTCCTATCAAAAGATTAGACATTCCCTTATTGGAACTTTGAGAAAGTAAATAAATTTGTAACGTATTACATTTGCTTGGCCGGGCAAAGCCGAATTCAATACAAAGAACCCATCGGCTTGCGGATCGCTTAGGCTGATCAGTTTCCCATCCGCCCCGCTCGCAACTTTTATATTTATAGAGCCTCACTTTTGCTCTTTTTGACTGCGACTAACTTTGAAAACAATACTTAAAGATGTCGTCATAAATATCGGAAGTCGAGCAGATAGGGGAGCGGCAACAACTCGAGAATTAAAATCAAGATCTCTCGAATTTTCATTGCTCCACGATCCTCCAAAGAAAACAACCCTTCAAAACGCCTTATCGCAATTCCGAGCTTTCGCGTTTAAAATGTATGAAATAAATTTTCCATTTTGTGCGCTCCTCGAGAGCACTCCTCATCGGTTTATCATTCCGTGCGTCGACAGTCATTTCCACCTCAAAGTAAAATATAAATTTTAGAAGTAAAATAAAGTCGAAAATGTGGGGGAAAGTCGCAGAGTTTAACTGTGAAGTGTCACTGGCAGTTCAGAATTTCTGCCAAAAGGATTGAGCACATGGGACACAGCTGGTGAAATTTTGCTCCTTTGTTCAAATATTATCGAATGCTCTAGAGAAGTCCACGCGTCAGAATGTTATCCAGAAATAATGTATGCATGTGTGGCTAATATGTGTTTGATGCACACTCCGAGGCGATATAAATAACGTTTTAACGCTGAATTGTTATTCAATACTTACTCGCAAAATATTACCGTTATCCGAAGCAAAGCGAAGCATTATATTAAAACAGAAATCTCTTTTAAAACCATTAATCGATTTTCCACCCTCCATTATCTCCCTCGCTCAGTAATTTATTATCTATAAACGAAAAAGCTCGCACATTCCACCACCGAAATAAAAAAGGCATTTTGCTGCAATAACGGAAAATGCTGCCTTGTTTGCCGAAAGTAATTCCCAACGTAAAGCTCGCATGCCTCGCTGTGTAACTGCCCAAATTTAACCGTTAAACTTTAATATAGCGCCCCTTTAAAACAACTTTTTCAATGTAAATTACATCCCCAAGTTTTAATACTGCGGACCGGGGACTATTGCTAAGGAATATATCAAACAAACGCTCTTCCTAAAGACGACTTTCCGGAATGACAGAAAGCTCTTAAAAAGTCCGGAGTGGGTGTGCTTGCCGTGTAATTTGGCCCCGGGTTTATGCTAAGGAGTTTTTGAATCCGAAATAATTTAACGGGACAAAAGGAGAATCATTCGGGAGATATTTAGGGATTTCGATAACCTTTAGATTTTTCAAATGAATCAAGCAGTGAAATTTTAATAAGGAGAAAACCATCAAAATTCCAACGAACAGCAAGATTCTGTTAACAAAATAAGTATACTTAACGTAAGATCTTTCAATGTGGAATAAGTGTTTATGCTTTGGTATTTGTATGTACATATACAGAATGTTCGAAAATAACGATGAAATATTTTGGGAGGTGATTCTAGAGATTAAAATAATAAAAAAAGTTCTTGTAAACATAGCCTTAAAATTGCTTCTTAAAGAGGCCAGATGTCCTTAAAAGGGGAACTTTTAATATTGTTTTTTCGCAATATTTTCGAAATGGTTTGTACTAAAATTATGAAATTCGCTTTACTATAATAAGTTGGAATGGGAAATTTTTTTTTTTGTTAATAATTACAGGTTTTAGTCGGGGGCGTGATATACAGGGGGCCTCCTACGTAAATGTTGTCCTAATTTTTTTGTTTGCGACATTTCTTAATTTTTTAAATCAAATTACTGAATCGTAAAGATTTTTAAATAAAGAAGGTCCCCATACTTCATCTTGTTAGAATAGACCGTTCTCCAGAAAAATGGATTTTTATGAACCGATGCACTATTACATGGACATCAAAATATATTTTAATGAACAGAGATGCTTGCAATAGAAATATTTTTTTATTAATCAGTAATAACAAGACTACAATTAGTGCGGATTTATCACTTATTCACAATAAATGTTGAAAATGGCCTCCGTTCATCTCAAAGGATCTTCTAATTCTTTTCTACACATATTTCGAGATCCATATAACCTTATATCTGTTTATAAAGACTTATTTTTCCGAAAGTAGTTTATTCTAAAGAGACAAAATAAGAGGATTTTTTTCAACTAAAAATATTTTCGATTCAGTAATTTGATTTTAAAAATTAAGATACGTCACAAATAAAAACACTAGGGCTTAGCTAGAGTTAATTAGGAGACCTTTTGGGTGTGACGTCCTTGACTAAAATCTACAACAATTAATACAAAAAATGTTTTCCCATTCCTACTTATTAACTTATTATAGTATACTGAATTTCATAATTTTAGCGCAAACCGTTTTGAAAATATTTCAAAAAAACCATCTTCAAAGTTCTCCTTTTAAGAAACAATTTTGAGGTATATTCATAAAAACCTTTTTTATTATTTTAATCTCTAGAATCGTCTCCTAAAATATTTCAATGTTATTTCCGGATACTCCATCCGGATAAAGCATGGAAGTAGACATCCGACTTCCTTCCAAGACAAAATTTTTATCAATGACTGACTTGGCCCTTTCAATTTCAATTGTAGTTTCCTGAATTTTGGTCTGAGTTAGAAACAAAGTATGAGATCATAAAATGAGCTTTCTCTCTTCATACTTTTATTCATCAATGGTTTCCCTCAGCAAAGGTAAAAGTTGTGCACCTGCTGTGAAACTGTTAGAAATTTGGGGTGCAAATGACGTCAGTTCCCATTTAAATGCGCTATATAAGTGGTAGCGTGCCGTTCAGCGGAAACCGCAACAGTTGACTCGGCCGAATGACCCATTGGCTCAAATAAAAAATTAACTGGAAATTCGCCTATGTAATATCAAAAAAAATCAACGAAAATGGATTCTATCCAGCTGGACGGAACATAAAGTTGAAGTCACAGATGTCAGCCCAGTAAAATGTAGGTAACACAAGTGTTACAGGGAGAAAGGAAAATTCAGAGAGCAAGCTTCTGCGTAGACTATAAAAGGACAGCAAACATTTTTATCAATAATAAACCTTCGTCTGCTCTTTTGATGTTAGTTCATTAATCATTCCAAGCACCCCCCCCCCCTTTGTAATTGAAATAAGAGTCACTCTTTCCTGATTTAGATCTCGCCCACACTGCTTTTAGTTGTAACTTTTTCTTAACTACCACTACAAACCTTACGGCAACCCCTTGAATAATAGCCCTTAAACGCCATACTATTAACCTACTTACCTGCACGCACATGTCTGCACTCTCATCCCTTTCTTTTTTATTGAAGGACCGGCCACACACATACACAAACCAATTATCGGCTGCCTGTCAGAGTTAACACAGTGTTATGGACTTCTCCTTTTCCTCCAGGGAGATTACGTCCAAAGAACTCTAATAAGCTGGTGTTTATCGGGAGAGGTTTTTGGTTTATTACGTCAGGATTACACGCGAAAGGTTTCCACCGTAATTAGCTCTGTAGGGGGAGCCGAGATAATGAAAAGCCGGAAGGGTATCTATACATAATTTATTAAGCTGTATTTACACTTAGATGGGCCTAATATCGACTCAAAATATGCACGTAACCGATTCATACGTCTTATTGCACTCTTACAAAAATAGCTCAGTCTTTATTTACAAAAATGACTTTTAACGAAAATAGTTTCACGGCTCCGTTAAGGCTCCAATTTGAAGCGTTAACAAAATCATGAAAGCCATATGTTACTAATATTAAAAATATTGTAGGAAAATGTATAAGCATCAACAAAAGCTGCCTATTCCATGATTCTCTCTAGGGTGGATTCGCTAAATTAAAGACAGCGAGCTATACGTTGAGTATCCGACAATTTGGTACGAATTGGAAATAAGTATCTATACATTCACATGTAGTAATCAGTGCCTATTATGCATGTATTTGGTAACAGTAATAATCTCGAGTATTCATCGAAAATATGTAAATTACAAAAATGAACTTCAATTAACCGATAGGTGCGCGTAATGCAAGTAGTGAACAACTATACGGTGTAAAAATTTATAAATAGAGTACTACACATTCAAATGTAGCGTTAACACACATTACAAGATATTGAACAACAAAGGTCCGTCTCACTAATCAATACACACTCGCGTCACAGTTCAAACCCACTTATTTCCAGCCATTATACGGTGTATCACAAAGGGTCAAAGAAAAATTAGTGTTGGGGTTGTTACGTCTCTATCTACGAAGGCCTTTGGGTCCCAAATTGTTTTAATTAAGGAGGAAATAAACACCGACACAGACACAATGCAAACCGTATGTGAAAAGTGGACGAATTTGGTTGCTACTCAATCCTTGGCCTTGGTTGGTGGAACCGTATACTGCTGGTTGAGCTGAGGGCTCGATGAGGTTCTCCATGTCTGGAAGAAAGCACCCGTGGATAATCATTAAATCTAACGGTACTACTTGATTATTTAACTACTTAATTTCAAGTCAAGTAGCTTAAAAGTCGGGCGATGTCGTGAAATTCTACTTAGTGAACACATCATGCGAGGGGCAGCACGAAGAACAGCCGTCACTGATAATGAAAGTAAACTTGAGAAATCCAAAAGTTGGCTATTTTCACGATTTCGATTTGCGTTTTTATGAGGAATAGCAGGTCTCCGATATTAACAATCGTAAGTAATAAAACAAAGCTGCGGCAATGGGATGGCACGGCTCTATGCGTCGATATAAACCAGTCGCGCCCCGCGCGGTCAATTTAAATGGAACAATGTGGTCAGTTGTGCTATCAACTTACCAAGGCATAAAAAATTTATTATTTATTTGAAGCAACAATACAGACATTAAACATCATCCTGGCAGAACACTTTCCGATAAAATTATAAAAACTTACCATTGGCTCTAGTAGTAAAATGAAACACTGGAGACAACTTATTCCACCCTTGATCGTTTTTAGCTTGCACCCTCACTTCATACGTAGTCGCTGGTAATAAATTTTGCAAAGTATAAGTCATCTTTTGCTTCGTAACCCCCGGATATGGAGGTGGAGCTGCTTGAGGATAATTAGTGTTGACTACCCCAGGCCCGGCAATGCTCTGCAACAAGAATCAACTTCTCCAATCATCTATCAAGGTCAAAAGACCTAATCCTTACCAAGGAAATCCATTCGGGCTTCATGCCGACCAATCGAGTTCCATTTCTCGAAGCCCTAAATTCATCTTCTGGTCTGTGAGGGTGATGCGCTTGATGATGCCTGGGCTGTAATCTGTAGAAGAGACGGTATTCGATAATAGAGGAGTGGCTATTTACTGCCCAAGTGAGCTGGTATTTATCCCTTTCATTGCCCATTAAGGGCGAATCAAAGGCTGCAGTGGTGGCTGTTCCAGTGAGAAATATGTGGCCTCGTGATTTGCCATGTTGGTTTGAGGCCATGCAACTGAAAACAAGTAAACAAATCTCTAAAGATGTTTTCAGTAAAAATGGACACAAATATGTCAAGCATCTACTTGTTTATATAAATTTACATGTTGTTAATGCAAAACAAAGGCGAAATTATGTATGGACAATCAGCCATAGCCAGTGGAACGCAAAGGGGAGAGAATAGCTATACACCGATTGTCTCGGTCAATCACTTCCCAGGGCTGTTTACGACCAAAGGGAAAGGGACATAATGCACCTTTCGATTAGTTCAAAGGGGGCCTACAACGTACGAGCGATTCCCTGCAATGCTTTCATGCCTGTTGAATAT
The DNA here is from genome assembly GCF_039881205.1 of Euwallacea similis. Lineage (NCBI taxonomy): Eukaryota > Metazoa > Arthropoda > Insecta > Coleoptera > Curculionidae > Euwallacea > Euwallacea similis. The sequence continues at coordinate 5,995,156 of NC_089609.1, forward strand.
TGCAAAAGGCCCTTCTGCTGGTATGTGGCTATCCTCTGCCTATAGTTTGCGATAAGGATTGTTTGCAAATTATTCTAGCGACATTCATTAAACACCCAAAAATTGAGTCACTTAGAAGAATCTAAATAATCGAAAGACTGCAACGAATTAAGACAAGATGAAAAAACAATCCTCACAACTGAACCCTTCTTGACCCTCTTAGCATTACAAGACAATCCCGATTCTTTTTCCTTTTAACCACTTTATTGAAACTTTTCCAAATGAATTTTTTTCTTTTCGTTGCATTATGTGAAAGGCTATAAATGTGCAGATGTAAGTGGTTTTGTCGCAGGGGCTGACCAATGGTCAATAGGCTCTTTCTCTGAAAGTAAAGATTACTGTTAATAGAAAAAATGCAATTACTCATGACCTCAGAATCACATTTTATGGTTTGATACTGTCAGTTACCAAATGATTCAATTCAGTCTAATTGAAACCAAAATTGAGGAAATCCGAAGCGAAACTCAAAGACTAGAGTCGGAAATCGGAAGATGCGCTTCATTGAAAGCATATTTGAAGGCGCCTTAACTTTCGTGAAATATGGCTAGAATTCTTTTGAAAGCCTCAGCAACATCCTCTCAAATTTTGAAACTCAGTCCGCTAATTTTGCCCAATTTAATGGTTTATTTGAAAACGTTAATCGTCACAACTGTAGGGAAGAAACCACCTCCACTCACAATCATCCATTGCTCATTCTATATCAGTATTAAAGAGTTCTATCTAAATGAGTTGGCGAAGTTTTGTCACATTTTACTCTGGCCTTTCCTTTTTTAAATGTTTGTGTGATATGCCACAGGGCGTGCAAAATCCTGAACTTTGAGATGTTTCTAATTAAAGATTTTGAAAGTATTTTTAACGACAATTTTTACAGTAATTCCTTCAATGACAGATAATAAATTGTCTCACTCGTTTCCTTCATCAAACCGAATTGCCCACCTTTAAAGCTTTGGTATTCACTCTTGGGGGCGATTTTCTAATTGCAACCCGCCTATATTCGAGGACACTAAGTACTGATCTGAGCTATCAAATAGCATCTAATAAGTAATTACCCGCTTAATAACTCTTATGAATATTTATTGCTAGATGTTTTAATATGCCCATGTTATTTGGACCGAAATTTTCGCAATCCCCGAGGCTACGAATGTAATCTAAATTATGCATAACGACTTTTTGCTTGTTCGTTTTTGTTGCGGAATTTGCGTTCACGTATGATAACAATAAGTATGTAATTTTAATGTGAAATTTAAGAATCTTTTGTCTGTGTGTAAACTGTTTTGAGCTCGATCTCCCTCTATTGCAGTCAGCGTTCTTAGAACAAATAGAGCGAGGCAAACATGGAGATAGTGGAGCGTAATAGAGCGCAAATAAAATTTAGTTGAGCTGAAAAATATGTGTTATGAATACGCTTTCGAGTTTAGTGTATGTATTTCCTCTATGGCTTTTAATTTGAAATTAAATATGGGCTAATGCTCAGAAATTTCAATCTTTAGTAAACTGCGGATTTGCTCGCTTTAAAGTCAATGTTTGCTCTTTCGACGGATAAGCTTTAAACCCATTTTCTCAGTGAATATGTTTTCTGGCAAGTTTCTCAGTTTGTCATAAAAAGTTTTTGACCTACTGCCCACAAAGTTTCCTTTAACCTAATAAAAGTCGGCGATAACAAAGGAACGAGGGAGCGAAAAGCACGACTCAGTTCCCGGTTGGAAATCTTCGCAACGGATTTTCATTATATCTCAATTTTTAGTATAACCACCCGCAAGAGAGACAAAACAGCAGACAGCGACATATTTCCTCTAACTTTTAATAAAGATAAAGAATCCCAGGGAAACGTATTTCTAAATTATGTTTTCCCGTGCTTTTTTGAGAAAATGGCCGCCGAGGTAGGGATTTTTTTAGCAAAAACCTTTTAGTTAAAACGGTTCTTTCGAGGCCCGTTCGTGTCACGCTGTTACAACCAGAATTAAATGTTCTCATTTTGCTGCGGGATATTTAATTAAGTTATTTTTTTTGCTTGTCAGGCTTGGAATTTTAGTTCGTTTAATAATAGGAATTAGAACCTCCCACGGAAACAGTAAATCAAAGAGGTTTGGGCCTTCGAGAGAGCTTTCCTTTCCCCTGAATAACCTAATTTGGACTTAAGGACAGTTTACTGAATTTTTTGACAGGGCCGGTTTTATATCCTAAACTAACGTCAATTAACCTTAATGAAAATTCTCTTCTAAAACGAAGGCTAACCTGGGTTGACCATAATACGATTTTTTTATAATCTCGCTAAATATATTTTCTTTCTCTTAATATGCAGAGAATGTTCCTGAAAGTTAGCTACGGAATGCTATATCGTATCAAACAGTCAAGAAAATTCTCCATAAGATCACTACAGGTTAATATGAATAGGAACTTCTTTCAATGAAGAATCAAAAGAATTAATGCCAGGTTACTTAATGGAATGGAAAATAACTCAACTTCAACCAAACCTAGAGCATTTCTTTTAACGCAGTATTGACCGTCAAGGCGGACAAAGGACACCCGCGCCCACATAGATTTCGCGCATAGGTTACGCATAGGTTTTTCAAATCCAGGACGGACACGAAGGTCGGCCATATTTAACCACCATTTTCAATTTATAGTCATTCATATTTATGAATATTTAATTATTAATGATCGCTTTGATGTTTTTAAATGAGCGACACGCAATGGTTTCATGATAATATATATATAAAAACCAGACATTAGCGCTCTGGATCTCAGAAGGAAATAAGCACTCTTCCAACTTTTAAAACCTTAAGTTTTTTCCATGCTGCAATGGAAGACCATCAACGGTGTAAATGCGGCTAATACTGTAACAAATAACGGCTGAATGTCGGCAATCTATAATGCACACTGATTTTACAGATTGCAGGAAGGTAATCCATCTTAATCTAGGCCATGTCTATCCCAAGGACTTTTGCGAGTTTTCCTATTTAGTGAACTTATTGAGAAGTTCCAAATGGAAATACGTTCGATTCTAATGCCATAAATAACATACTAATTTTAAGGACAGTTCTCTAAATTTTATGTAAATAACTGTTCAATAACGATAAGGTATTAGAACTGAACTTAATTTTTATTATCTTGAATTTCGACTAGATATCTAGAACGTGCTTAATAACATTTTATTCAAGGTCTATTTTTAATGGGCAATTTTTATCCTGTAGAGATGACAACTGACAATGTAAACGTAGTCAATATTAATAAATAACGTTTTAACGTGAGAATACATACAGACATACATATAAATTGGAATAACCTAAACAAGCTCCATATTGGCTAGATTTACCTCGAAGGAGTTACGACGTTTTGGTGCTGGGTAAATTAAGTTTTAATATCTTGAATGTCCTAAACTAGACAATTTTCTGAATGTAAGAAATAGTATTGTAAAACGTTGAATAAATTTAACTAGAGAGCACCTTTTTCATCATAAACGACCCTAATTGACCTTTATGGAAAGTTTCTTGATTCTTGGCAACAAGAAGTTCTTTGAGTTACGTTCAGGTTACTTAAGCTTTATTTTCCAAGTTTTTCTGGATCGGGTAACGATGACTAATAGCATCGCTATAAACCACCCAATAATATACATAAAAATACTAGAATGTTTTAGTCGACCATATACATACATATTTTCTTTCGCATACCTCAGTTTACTATATTCTTAGCTACAAATTCTGGTCTTTAGGTTTTCCTGTATTTAATTTTTCATGGAAGTTCAAGCCACGTTGGGGTCATAACAACATTTAGAAAATAAAGTTATACAATCCCATTACAAGCTTCGGTTTTTAGGTCATTTTACGCGACCCAATTTAATACATATTTCTATCACTTTCTGATTGTCATGGAGCTAATAAATCGACACAAATTTAATGAGCAGAAATGGTGTCATACTTGCTTGATTGCAGTCATTTTCATGTTTAACCTAATTTGGTGTTAATTCGATCAATTCTAATGATTGGGATCACAGTAACGAAGCGAGTTGAACTGCATATGAATCTAAACGTAGCTTTCATGTTTTTGTGTTCTCTTTAACATTTTTATTATAGAGAACTAGGTAGTTTGAAAAACTAGCGTTGTGTAAACTTACTAAACATAAACTGAAACAAACAGTTTTGAAGGTTTTCACAAAACACCAAGCCGACGTCAGACCTGGAACTGGGCAGCCGTTTCGTCTGTACAGCTTTTATTGTTCGTATGGTGGAGAATAGAGTCCGAAGCTTTCACTGAGCGGAACAGAGAGTTCTTGTACACAATCCAGTATCGTCTTTTTTGGGCAAAAACAATTTTCCCTTATCTGACTTTTATTTGCAGCGCTTGTTTCTCTTAACTAAAACTCTCCCCGTTGAGAGAAAATATGTTTCTTTTTACGTTTTTCTGAAATGAGGATATTTTATCATCATGATGTTGTTTAAATTCAAAGTACAGCTCTTTTGAGAAATGATTTAAACCACTTATTTGTCGAGAGAATTAGCCGATTTAAATTTAATAGGAATTGCAGCGCACGGGTTTATCAAAAAAGGGCTCTGGAAATTTCCTGCAGATGCTTTTATGGAAATTAAAATTTTAGCTCAAGAGAATGTTTAATATTAGTTTTTACGTGAAAATTTGAGAAACATTTATACATATAACTATTGAAACATGTGTAAATTAAGGCTGTTTATTGAGTGTTCACTAACTCCATTCTACTAAAGTAAAAGTCAAAAATTGCCAACCGTTTTTAGATTTTTTTCTGTCTAGATGTCTCATTTTCGATAGTTTTGCCAAGTATCGGGCTTATCAATGAAGAGAGTAAGATGTAGTTTTTGAAAAACAAACAACACTACTGATTTGTACTACGAAAACTCGCTCAAAGTTTGTGTCTAGTTTCTGGATACCTTGTTGGATAAATCAAATAGAGTGGGGCTACCAAACATTTCGAATATGAGCCCTCTGTGAAGATGAGAATCCACAATTAAGCTACGATATTTTTAGGATCAATGCTCCTTCTTTAATTAATACTTATAATTCTTTACTTAATTTATTTTATTTTATTTAATTATTAGAGCATCAAAATGAACTCTAAGAGTTTGGTGCAGTTAATAACACGTAAAGTACACACCAATACCTCTTTATCACTCATGTTTTAATTTTTAGTTAGATGAAGACCAAATCAACCTATTCAAATTTAGCGGGTAACAGCGGTAATATTACCGCTTAAAATTACTACTTTTATGCTGGTGCCCCCTAGCGGCGGTCATACTAAGTTAGTTTCCCTCGCATGGCTCGTCATGTGAAGCTCCGGTTATTTCCTTCTTCTGCTCGTGTTTTTAGTTAAAATTCTCGTTAATTAACCAAATTTGAGTGTCGTGTAGTGTTTCCACAACCTTTGAGTACGTGTTTTCACAAGAGACTATCTTCAAGGCGAAAAAGCAAGGTAAGAAATTGGCATTATCATAGTGAAAAGTTGTAAAATGCATTACCCGGCATTTTTTGGCTTTTTAATGTAAGATAAATGTTAAATTCGGTCATTATTGTTATCTAATGTGTCTGGGTCAGTTTTACATAATGTGTACCTGTTGGTCTCTTTTATTGTTTTATGGAAAACTTTGAAATGTTGAAATCATTGTGGGGCTCCATGTTTACGAATGGTAAGTTCTAATTGGTCGAGGCGAAATGTAAGGTTTGGCGGTATATTCAAATAAGAATTCAATCAACAGGGTCTTTCGGAATCTTACTCAAATTACTTACTACTCTAGTAGTCTCAGGACACTCATCTTTAATACATTTTGTGTGTAATGCAATCTGAAGTAAACGAATATTTAAAGTTCACATTGTAATCAAGAGCTTTTACTAAAAATCAGATATTAGGAACCTTCATAATGCAAGACATTTTATTTTCTTATTTGATGAAAAATAAAACTATTTTTTGTCGCACCTAAAAACGTACTTTTGAAATATGTAGTTTGAACCATTGATTTTCTAAATTTAAGTCAGACTCACACCTTAACCTATAAACTATTGAAATTAAAGAACTTCTCAATAAAGTAAACATTTCTTTTTTCAACATAATGATCTGGCAATTATTTTTTATTACATGCATCAAATATAAATTCCATAATCAATAATCCGACTCAGTGTAATAATAAATGGTGGTTATAATTTTTGGCCTTCTAACAGGTTCAAAATATAAAGTATTGGGAATAATACACTTTCCAATTAAGCGTGTTTTAGAGCATTGCTCCCCAAAATGAATATTCAGCTTATCACAATCACAAGATGATAAAAAATATTTGAAAACAAAAGCGACCTCCGAGGGCTGTAATGTCAAATCACCAACAGAGTCGACACTGGCAGCCGTTACCGCAATCTCTTTACCCTGAAATTTTTTTATAATAGACCAAGGGGCCTTAGACGCGTTTTTCGACTCAAAGATTCGAAAACGATAGAATGCTTGCTGTTCTGATTGTATATGTATACCCATTGATCGTTTTTTTTTATAACTGAGATATCCATTCTTGACATAAACTACTAGATGGAGTATTTTTTTACCAAATTAAATACTTCAAGATTGTCAAACTCTTCTCATAAATTTTCAGAAAATTCAAGAGGCATAAAAGACTGAACTTTATTGTGTTATTTTTATTAATTCAAATAGTAAGTAATTTAGTGAGTCTATTGAACAACTGGATTTGAATCCCGTAAATACTGTGATACAGGTATTTCAGCACTTGTATTCGGAAATTGGAGAGGAGGATGCTAGGCTTATAGGTTAAAGTTTTTGCACTAAATGTAGAAAATACAGCGCATAAACAAACATGAGATATGCAGTAAATATTGCTTCAAAACATAATGACGTAAACCAAATTAATTTAAATGTATGTAGCACAAAGTATCGCGCACTAGCGTAGGTATGTAAATGTTCCTCTCTGGAACATTTCCCTAAGCAGTATTACTGCATGTCTCCATGTATTTCCGGTACGCGACCTGCCTTACAATTGGACAAGTGTTTGACGTTAGATGTGTATGTTATAAGAACAATCTGTGCATTCTTCCTCGAAACCCTTACGTTCAGAGTTTGAAAACTTTATTAATTATTTTTCGCTTTCTTAATCTTTAATTGCTTTTAAGATAGAAGACCATGTACATTATTAGTACATTTTCATATTATATTGTTCTGAAAGGAGGAATCACCAATATTTCTGTATCAGCTTTTTATTCGTGTGTAGAGTAACATTATTTATAGCTACGGCTCATTATCATGAATAAACAGTGGAAGAAATTGCGATCTGGCGCAGTTTCTGTAACAAAGATGAACGCAGATTTGCCCAAATCCTCATCATCGGCTCTTATGTTTTCAAATGCAAGAACATAGCAAAAAAAAGCATCTATCATACTAAAATCAATTTCTAACCCATTTGACGTCTAGCTTGGTACCTTTTCCCAGTCCAACCCCACTTTTATTACGTGTGCGCCAAACTACGAATAAATTATATTTAATCAGAACAACCCTATGTTCAGCAAATGAGTTCATTTCGCCACCTTTGTCGTTACTCGAACTGGCGTATGTCGACCTATAAAATGCACATAGAATAATTTATAAACTTAGGCTAATTCTGCACGGAATAAAAGTACCCTCCGTGACAGAATAGTTGTGTTAACTTGAGATGGACCTAAAATATGTACTTTCGCTTCGAGTCTAAAAAAATGAAGAAAAAAAATGGACACGTAGGCTAATGCATATCCCAGGTGATTATTTGCAAACACATTTTTGCAGCTTGTATGTACAGAGTTTTTGATTTACAGATGTAGGCCAGATATAAAACATCTAGAACGTTCATTATTTTGTCTAGATTTTTATTGAATGACTTCAGTAAAGAACAAAATTAAGATCGTGATGTTTACGAACAAAGAACACTTACCTGTAGTTGCCCATATCGATCAAGGAAACATTTCTAATAGTTAACGTGTAACGATTACCCCTCGCTTGAGTGGCGTGTTGTTCAGTGACCCCCAATTGTGTTGTCTCTTTGTACCACAGCACCTGCAATTTGTTAAACAATTCCCCTGAGTTTATATCAAAGTTTTCATTTACGAGCGTGGAAAATAAAAATTTTTGCTGGGGGAAAACTAAAACTTTCCCCTCAAAACCAACAGCACAAAAATAATTTTCATTCCGTCAGGGAGAAGTCGCTGGCGTGGAATTCCGGCATAAAGTGGCATAACACGCCAGCGAATCTAATAAAATGAAATCCAGAACTTGGCTGAAAAGTTCTTTAAACAACTTTTTTTTCAAATTTGATTTGTTTAAATGCTTTTCGCATGTCACGTGCATTGGACATGTCGTCAACATGTTATTCAATTAAATTCTGCAACTGCGCCGGAAAACAATGAACAAATGCCAGGAAATATTGTTTTGCAACCCTGAAAGAAATCCTTACACAAAGCAGAAGTCATGAAAAGTCGTTGGAAAATGTTACATTTTTGTTTGTGGGGAAGCGAGTTATTGTCAAAAGAATAAAATTTATTACTTCGTGTTGGTTCCGTGACGAGTAATAATTGCCCAAAACGTTTTAGGTGTTAATATAAATTGGTTGCAAGATGGAATTTCTTAAGTGATTAAATATTCATTTGGTAACGGTTGTGGAAAAAGCGTATCGATAGATTGTGTTAAAAACGTATTACGTGAGGGTTTTAGAAAAATATGAAATATTAAATTTCATGTTACCGTAATTATCGATTAGATCGGCATTTTTTACAAATAATATAGCCAACGAATCAAAAATAATGTAGATACCATTATTGGAAAAAAAGTCAATAGTAAATGTTAAATTTTTTATACTTTATCTAGAATTGGCTATCTAATCAACTGTGCATTTTTGTATGTTACTTTACATTGGCATTGGCATTACTTTAGATTTACATGACAGTGTAAAATTTCCTAGAGGTTATTTCCTAATTTTAAATAAGTGGTTTATTATGAAGTGGGTTTTTGCTGTACAGCTATTTGCGATCATAAATGGTAACTTATCAACATTTATTAGGTATACATGGTGTTGTATTAAAAAAACTGACTTTAATAATTAACGCATATGGAAGAATAACTTGTGGAACAAAATTCGCTTAAAATCTGTCAAGATTGGAACTAAAATTTACTGTTGCTAATACTGTTATTTTTAATATACAATGGATATGCCATAAAGTGTAGGAAACCCAACAGGTATTTTCGTGTCTTCCTGCATGTATGTGCACATCGTTGCTAAAAGATTTTGCTTTTCTCCTTTCAATATTCGTTCAGTAGCATCGGCACTTTTGAGAAGTAAGTTCTAAAATCGGAAGTTAAGAGATAAATATAATTGTGAACTTAAAAACTGCCGACATACCTCTCGGCTTTGAGAATTTATGTGAAATTTTAGAGCTTAGGTAGTATGTTAAGTCGAGTTTTATCTCGAAATTTATCCTGCAGGATATTGACTTTTGAGGAATAAACTTGAAAATCTCAGCTTTTAAAGACATAGTTTTCATCATAAAAATGTTTATAAAACAACTATAAAGCGTACTCTGAAATTTTTGTACACTTTTTTTGATGCGTATTAAATTCGAAATTTTTAGTCTTTACAAACTAATGCAATTACACAACAAACTTAGAAGTCTTTTCATAGAATTTAACTTTAATTTTTGGATGTTAAGGTAGGGAAAAAACTTTCTCAAAAAGATAAAACTAAGTTTGAAAAAATAAGGTTGAAACTATAGGATGAATATAAAATAAAAATCCTAATATAATTTTATAAAAATTGATGTCTGCCAATAGTTAAGCTCCGACAATAAAAATTTGATGGCGCGAAAGAAGACTCTTATGTTCAAAGCAGCCATTAGCATCGTATAATATCGACTGTTGCTGTCATAAACCTGAATAGCATAAAACCATACATAATATATCCATAAGAGTAATAAAATCTAAATAGACTCAGAACGAAACCGTAAATTGCTCTTTTACGATGTATAAAATGAAAAACTTAACTGTCGAGCTTTAACTTCCAGCTTGACCAACATTATTATTATTTCAGGTAGCCCTGAAACCATTAGAATAAAGTGGAAGGAACTTGCTCCTGATTTAAAAAGCCACAGGGGTCATTCTTTTGCATATTGAATATTTAAAAATATTTACGAAGGTCCACGTAAGGTTATGAATATTTGAGAAAAATCCTACCTGAGCCGGAGGTTCCGAGTAAACTATGCAAACCAATTGCGCTTCCAAACCAATACCCGTGTGGACTGTTGCCCGTTCCACTTCCACTTCTGGAGGATCTGGAAAATGAATAAATCAGGGTATTTATTACGGAGCAAAGTATGAAATGCTCATGTTTGCAATGAGCATCAATTTAAATAGAAAAAGCATCAAACTGCTGTTTACTTTCTAGAAGCCATGCTCGTCATCAGAATTCATTGCGAACGACATTACGAGACGCAAATTAGTTTTCTAACTGCTTTTTAAAATATTTTAATTCCAACTTTTTAACTTGGTTAAAAGCTGGCAAAGCTCCTTTCATATTTACCTAAAATAATTCCGAAGAAGCACGGAAGACTGTTTGTAGTACTGCTTTTTTAATGAAGTTTCTCGTTAGGCGCAAAGTTGCGGATTTATGGAGATGAGGCATTTATAGAAATTAATTTATATGCTCAAAACGTGAAAAATAGTTTGGAAATTTTGTGTCAATCCAAATGCACCTTGTTTCCTTTTAGATAAGTTTTTCCTGAAACAGTTTTTCAAAAGTATGTCAGACAGATGCCCACATTTCCACATTGATAAAATAAATACGACTTGAGTAATGTTAAATAATTATTTAGCTGTGGCGATATTTTATTTACCACTTTATTATAAGTTTTATCTACCTCTAGTAACTTTAATAAATGAATAACTCTGGTTTCATATTGCGTGCTTTGAAATTTGAGTAAACGGGTTGGTTAGATGGAATTAAGTATTGATAAATAAATAATTTCTTTTCATTCCGTAAAATTATAAGGTAATTGAAAATTAATCTGCCGTGAAGTAATTAGTTATGTCTCCTTTGCAATCAGTCTTGTAATCAGCTGCAAATATTCCCATAATTAATCTCCTGCCTCTGTTATAACAAATTTAATAACTATTATATCAATTTCTGAATATTTCTATCAGTTCTCTCTATTTTCTCTTTTGATGCGAACATAAAAGGATTTTAGACGCAACATTGTTTTAATAATTTCTGCAATTTGGCCCCACGATTCTGCTCTGTAATTGCATTTGTTGCAGGTGTGATAAATAATAAATCCCTCTCACAGATCAAGTTTTAATTAACAGACCACCTCGAAATTTAATCATATTTAAAATATAACTTTTAACATTGAAATCGGAGGGAATTTATTAGTCATATCATAACTTCCATGATCTATTATTCACGTCATGAATAATCCATTTATGAATTTCTATTAGTAGGAAGATTTATTTATTTTTCATGATATTTTTATCGATGTTTGAAACAAATAATTAATTTTCCATATATATTTTATCAACTTTTTGCCATATTTAAGACTATCTCAGTCTCAACTATCTAGTTAAACGAGATGATGTGATACCACCGTAGTAAAATTGTGATAGTGATTATGGTTTTCCCTCTACGGTGACTTTTTTAACAGTTTTCAATAACTATGATAAAAGGTATGACCGAATACCGTGAAAGTGAGCTTTTCTCTCTGAAGTCGTTTTTACGGTGATAATTTTTGTGTTAGTTGTTGTTACATGATAGCAATTGTCACAAAAAGTGTTCCTACGTATAACAACTATTACGGTATTTCATTTGACAAGATATTTGACAGTAGTGCCACGATAATCCTGAAATAATGGCGACTCTGAATATGCCGAGTAACCGCGACACAGTGTAAACTCCACAGACAGCGTGATAGTGTTTTATGTAATGGTTCTCTCTCCAATCTGTAATTAATTCAGTGCCTACCATATTACTAGCTATCACAATTTATATTTATGCCATTTTTTTCATTCCTCCTTTGTACCACAACTCAGTCACGATATTAGCTTTTGTCAAATTGATCAGCATTAATAAAATGCAATTCAACATGAGATATAATTACAATACTTACACAATACGTTGATTACAATATGCTTGGTATCTGGTTCCCCTACTGCATTATCGGCTGAACACTGATATTGACCTGTAGTGTGTCTGTCTGCATGCTGAATAACCAAAATCATTCCCTGAACACTCCTCTCCCCACTAGGCATCACGTTATTTTTCCTCGTCCACGAAATGGTAGGAACTGGATTTCCTGAAGCCCTACATTCCATTTTCACCATCTGTCCCTGGGTCACTTCCAAAGTCCCTGAATGGGACACATAGTGGATTCTTGCAGGAACTAAAAGAAACACGTTGATATTAGAAGCTTAAAACCTGTAAAAAAATGAATCTATCAAACGGACTGATTTTTTTTCATTTAACCTGGAACCTTTTAGTTTTAACTGGAAATTCAAACTTCTTGAGGTTCAACTAACTAATTTTTGATTAAGGCATTGCTATGTTTGCTTTATCTTCTAAAGAGAACTTGATTTGATATCGGATTAAATCCTCTTGAAAATTAATTTAAAATTCGTGAATAATGTTTTTTTTTGCTGACTTGAAAAAAAAATTAAAATTGCTCTTCAACATTATTTTGAAATCAATAGCTGTCAATTTCCTGTTAGTAACATATTTTTTATTCCCTATATTTCCTGTTTTAATTTCCTATTATTTCCTAATTTCAAAGCGGATCCCAAAAGTTTATCAAATTAGTAGGGGGAAGGGTACAATATAATGTAATAATAAAGGTATGCAGGGTGTCTCATGAACTATTTGCCGTGGTCTAAATCAAACTTAATCTTAACGGAATCCCAAGCATTTTAGTTTTTTAAAATTATTTGGTAAGATAGAACCACAACTGATAGTTTGGTGCAGTTGCTTGGTAAGCTTGGCCTCCATTAGTTTCTTTGTTACCCCTTAAATCTGATTTGAATGCACAATAACAGTAAAACATACTCAGAAAACACAAACTTACCAAGCACTTCCAGAGTATGGACGATCTCCTTGGGCTCGATAGTACCCAATTGGCAAATATAATCTCCTGCATCTTGAGGACGAACATCGCGAAGTTCGAGACTGTAGCCGCCCCCGGAAAGTTCGGGAACTCCCCCGATATTGGACGCTGAAATACAAATGTCCAATATAGCGTTAAATAGAATTTGAAATGGTTCTCGAAATTGTCGAAACGAAACTTACATCCAGATTCGATAGTAGGCGAAGGTAGGACTCGGAGTCGAGGATCCGGGGAAACTTTGATGGGGCCAGCGGTCAAAACTGCAATATTGCGTTTCCACGCCAACACGTAACTTCCTGGAATTATTAAAATTTTGTTCTATAGAAATTCTTGTTATATTGGAAGAAAAAGAAAGGTCTTCCCTGGGGACCCTTCCGAGATAGAAAGGAGGACTTTTTCTAATTTATATCCACCCTACGTCCATGTATTACAACCCTTACCTGGCTGCGTAATCCTGCATGGCAAGATAACAGTGGCCCCTGCGGCAATCCTGTAGGTTTGACCAGGAGTTACGAAGGTCGGTGTCTTTCCTGGGGGTATGTCGTATTCATTATGTTGGGGATTAGCATGTGTCCCTGAAAAGAAAAATGTTATGTTAAATTCTAATTAGTGAAAAGATTGACTACAAGTAGTGAGTGAAAGGGTGTCAAATTTGACACACAGAATCAGCTAAATAGAAGTAACATTTTGTCATCATGAGAAGAATGTTTTAAATTTTCAACATACCAATAAATTCTGACTACTTTCGGCAATATAGTCAACTCTTTGACGAATTTGTCAACATTTTGGAAAAATACTGTTTAGTGTATAGGTGTAAAATACTTGTCACTATGTTTTTAGTAAAATGTGATTTGACAAAAAAAACATTTTAAAATTTGGAGCATCTTTAAGTTTCACGTATAGGAACTCATTCGGATAATGTGCTTTGTTGCCACAAAAAAAAGTATTTTTCACCAAACGAATGTTTCGTTTTGAATTTCTGAGAATTCTTCGTATTGAATTCTTCCAAAAATTCTTCAAGTTTATTATTCATTAAATGCCGAAATTCTGAAATTGAAATTCTTCCGAATTGTTATTCATTTACCATACTATCAAGAAATGTAAGCGTTACAAAGAAAATTTATCCGCAAACAGATATACATTCAGTATGTAAATATCAGTTAATAAATTAAAAAGTTATTCTAGCAACCTTTTTCAGTTCCAATATCATCATCAACTCTTTTACCAACTACGCCGGCATTTCATTAAAGAGAGTTCCCAGTATTGTTATTAATCATTTATACCCCATCGGGCAGTAATTTATTTGACAAACAAAGCAAGCATTGCGACTGAAAAGAAAATGGGAATAGACAAGCTCTGACGTGTGAAAGTAAGCATGTAAACAATGGCAACACAGAGACGAGCTTTTAGTGTTGTTTGTGCCTCAGTATTCGTGACTTTTTGTCTTCTAAAAACTACCGAGGTTTAGTTTGGAAGACCGCACCTAACCAACACCCAGCGTTCCAATTCAATATTGGCCAAGAAATCGTCCGCCCCAAATAAAGTTGTTTTCGTTACGTTTTCGACATAAAGGAATATGGAAAACCAACAAACGATGTTTTGCGCTTATAAAATATTAATCAATTTACTTAGATATTTTTTTATTTGGGAGCAGTAAAATGTTCGTTGAAATGAAGGCACATTGAAAACATCGCTGAAGGCCGGACAGAAAAAAGAGACTGTGCATAAAATATTAGCATGAAAAGAAAAAAACGGAAAAGCTTCCAATAATGTATATTCTTGAAAGCTCTCAATTAGTTTTGATTATAAGGCAATACTACAGTACTGCTATGGTTATTTTTGCTCTGTTATGTTGTTTACGATTGATGTATACATGTATAGTTGAAATGAAAAATTTAAGAAAATGGCGTCTAAAAACGTAAAATATATATTTTTATTATAATTGTTCGACCTCGATAGAAAAAATAACATAACATAAACGTTTCGTAAAACCATTGACGCATTCATGCATTACAAATTCATCGGTTTGCTTCTTGTTTTGCGAACTTGTATTCGTACGCCAATGTGATGTCTTGTGAAACTTGTAATTTGATGTGCATACTATTATAAAATTTATAAGCCTCTATGTTCAAAACAGTTTGGCAAAATTTCATTACTATTCTCGAAGATCTTTTAAAAATCAATAAGAAAGACTAATGTTTATTAAGGGGAATTTACAGATTTTTTAATTATTATAAAGTCTGCAACTACAATTAATTTTTTAAACTTTGTGGAATTTTATTTCGAGTTAGACGTTAGAAACTTTTTTGTTAAAGCCACGATTGAGGGCTTTGTAAACATGAAATCCTGGGGGTTTTAATTTTGAAATAATTGACTTAAAAAAAATGCACCATATCTGACTAATTCATAAGTATAAAGGACGCGTCGGACATTAGATCAACGTCATTGAAACGTTTCTTCTGTCTCCATGTGAAAAATGAACTCCTATTTGATAGATAATTTCATTAACTCATTGATGGTGAACAAATAATTTAAAATGATGTTCCAATTTGCTAAAATTTTGGAAAAAATAATGTTAAGTGTTTAATATTAGGTATCAAATACTTGTTTCATGCCGGGATTCCACACACAGGAAATTACTGTCCACACTAACGATATAACTTGGTCAAATATAATTTGATTAAAAACAAAAGATTTTAAAATTTTGGAAAAACTTGGTGTTTCATCTATAGAAACTAACCTGGAAAATTTGTTTTGTTTCCAAAGCAGAAAATATTTTCCATCAAACGGAAGTTTCGCTTTGAACTTCTGAAAATTCTTATTATTGAATTCTTGCAAAAATTCTTCAAGTTTATTACTCATTAAATGCGGAAAATTCTAAAACTAGTATTCTTTAGAATACTTCTACATTCACCATGTTATCAAGAAACGTAAACACTAAACTACTACGAAAATTTGTCTGCAACCAAACATACATTGAATATATACATTCATAGTATTTAATAAATTAGAAATTTATTGTAACACCCCTTTGCACACCTCATTTCTGTAACGAATTAAATAGAATCTAAAAATACACTTAAATATATTATGTTAACATCTCCTTATTCTTTAAATTTCTAAAATAAATAAAAACCACGCTTGTAATTCTTTTTTATTGTTCGTTTATACAAAAACTTAAAATCATGTAAATTTAGTGGTTTCCGCCCGTAAAGGACCAGCGTACGCTACTGTCACAGCTACTGTTTCAAGGATTATTCAGTATTTAGGATTTCACACATTTAGTGCCATGGCAAATACTGATGTCTGTTTCAGATTTGCTTTATAAGGCTACAACCGACACCGAAGTCTCCTCATATTTTATTGTGGCAAGGCACACAGAGTAAAGTTGGAAGTGTAAAATTCGTTGTAGTTTCTGCCGTGAACCAGTATAATATGTTGTTATATCTGGTTTTAGCAAAAATGTTCCTCAAGCTCTATCCTTAAATGTGATATCTTTTGTGAATGCTACGGTCCTTTGATTAACATTACTCTTTATTGACATCAAATGGCTATAGTAGACACTCTTGCTAAAAATTATGAATAACTCTCAGAAAGTTCAAATGTGTCATTTTTCGTCGTGAAAATTTGTGTTTGATGAAATGAAAATATCTGCCTGTGCTGTCTAATGGCCACTTCAACCTATCATTAATATCTGCAAATCGTGTCTGCTCTGATCCCCTAGTTGAACCTTCTACCAGAGAGTCACGGAATACATCAGCGTCTGTTAATCACTTCGTTATGCTTTTTATTTTTATTATTATTATTTTTGATTATCTTTTGTAGAACACTCAGTACGGAGTCAGGCGCTGAATGTGTTAATATATCTTATTCCAGCGATAAAAAAAGAGGAATGATTAAAACATTTAAGCTTTTTTACACGAACAACCTTTCAGGATCTTTTTGGTTTGCAAAATGTTGAACAAGATAAGAGCGTAGTAGAATTCATCAATTACCTTTCTTTCATTATAACTTTAGATATTCTTTTATTCCTCGAAATTCTTTTATAAGTCAGCAGTCTCTTTCAAATATGAACACAAACATAAATTTTGCATTCAAAAGCAATCGTGCTGAGCGCACCCGAGACATAGACGACTTCCCCATTCCAGACAATGCATTCTCACCTCCCTTTCCATCTGACCCAGATGCAGAAGCTGCAATTTAATATCCAAGTCGCAATTTTCTGGAACAGACCTGCACTGTACCCAGCTTATTTTCAAATTAGCATGCCCTAACTAAGTAATATCCAACTAATGGGTGGAAAATTCAAAATGGCGTTGCCGAGAACCGACTGCTTTTCAGATCTTTATATTAAAGTTTGTTATGGTGATGAAAAAGTCGATATTATGTGCACAATATCGAGTGTTGCTTATTAAGCGAATAATCCACTAATTGCAGTTCATATAATATGAACATTCGCTGCGGTCCTTGTTTCGGTATGCATTCACAATTGGGGCTTACAACAACGAATCTTCCACTCGGATTGTTGCGGATTCCTAGAAGCAGAATTAATTCCGAAACTGTTGACTACAAAAACTCCGCATGTATTAAGAGCGAATTGATTATTAGAAAAGTTTAAATTAGTTGAGCCACTCCAGGAGATTAAGCTCCAAAGAACCCGGTTTGGATTTACCTGTTCCCGGGAGATAACATTTTAGAGTCAGGACTGCAATAGAATGTATTAAGCTGGTTAATATTTAAGACGTAAGTAAGTCTAAAATAAACTTCGTTAGAACTGTGTTAATGTTGACTCGGAGGTAATACACTTCTTGGGATATTGGCACAAAGTTACGGACTCATTGAGGCACAATAAAGCGCGAGGAAGGCGAAATATTTACTATTAAATAAGAGATGATAATAATAATTTGTTCTATATTTCAAGAATTATTTTAGCGGCATTAACATTTTAAATTTATTTGTACGATTAAGAATTGAATAACATTAAGAAGCGATGATGTATGTCCGTAATTTTGATACAGTAACAGTAAACGGAAATATTATTCTTTTTTTAATGAAGGATTAGGAAGACTAAGATGAACCAGAAATCTTGACATAGAAGTAAAATTAATCAAAATGGCGACAAAAAACAGGATAATCTCTTAATATTAATTAAAATTCAATCAGTTATCTTTGATTCCAAGACCGCTTGTTCAGGAGTTTTAATTAGTGAATTCTTGTGGAGAAAGTTGGCAGTTTTGGTCTTTGGAGTATATAATGAAAATAAATTTATTTCTTTGACCTGACTAGATAGTTCAAATTATCAAAGTTTTTCTTTTGCATTTGAGTAAGTTCATGTCAATATGCAAGAGCTTATACACTTGCGATAAAGTTTAGAACATTTCAAATTAGAAATAACAGCACAATTTTAAACTTCCTTAACTTCATTTCCGTATTTTTGTCTCCTCATTGTTATATTGTAAAACTGAAATTCATGATCTTACTGAACATAATCAATTCAGAGTTTGTTCTTATGGAAGTATCGCTAAGATTTCATAGGGTCACTAAAAAAATTCAGGCAAGCACAGGTATGATTTATGGAAATTTTCAATCTCCTCATCTGTCTAAATATTAAACCACTTTTAAAAAGACTTTACCAATCAGATTACACTAAACCTTGCTTCATCAGTCATTGCAATTGAATCATAAATAATAGTAAAGATTCACTTTAAGGGTTGGTCCTTAAGTCTCTTACTAAAACTGCATGTGAAGTAACTTACAGTCACAGGTAACCATCAGTCACGTGTGTCTATTAATTACGAAGATGGTTTATATCGCTCTCCGTACTTCAACTGGCGGTTAAGCCTTAATTTGAGTTTGAAAAATACTTCATCTGCCAGTTAATTGTTAACTGATAGCTGTCGCTCTCTCACCGGACATTGAAAAATTATTGGGCCCAACCGCATTTGGTAAAGATCAAGTTAGAGTAGGTTAAATGTGTGTAACAGAGATTAAGGGAATTTGTCTTCTCTCTGTCTGTCTCAATCCGGATGGTTGGGTCGTCAGGGGCTAAAATTGAAAATTGAACATGGACAATCCTGAGTAACATGGACGTAAACCGAGCCCGAAATTGTTAGTCTCAATTTACGACGAATTCTCCAAGTCGAGAAAGTCAACATAGAGTCTAAGAGATCTTAAGGTCTTAAGGTAAAGACATCTGTGTTTATTTATTTTAGTTGCTGTGCGGGTAAAAAGAATAGTTTGGATTCAAAAATATATGAAGGCAGTAATCATAATAAGGGAGGAAATTCTAATTTCAAGGCAGTAGGCCGATAAATGTTACTGACCCTATAGTATTCTTGACTTTATTTTAACTCGTTGGATCGCGTTCCCACTGCGGTGCGATCATTATGTTGTTTTGTTTATCTTGTTTTAAAATGCTTGTTTATCTATCTTTATATTGGATACATTGTGTATTATTTTGTGTTGTGCATCGTTACCGTGATTCGACCGGTGAGCTGTATGCTTGCAAAAAAACATAGAAATTTTCTGAATGTTTGGAATCCATTGTATCGCCGGTATCGATCGATCTGTAATTATAATAGTGCCTTTGCAAAAGACAGATTGTAAAGATTTTTATATATTTTCGTACCGCTATTGTTTCTTAGATGATTCAGTTGTGTATCACCGCGCCAAGGAACACATCGGGACAGTCAGGCATTCTTATGTTTCAAAGACTCGTTAGAGACGTCACTAGTGTAACTGACATTAAGTGATTGAACGTGGGTGTCATGTAGCTAACGTTTACTGACAGAAAATGAATGTGTGATGTAAATGACATTTAGTGAGTGAAAATGCGTGTTGTGTAATTATCATTGAGAGTCGTGCGTCACAGTGGGTGCCGCCAAAAACTTTTTTCTCCTTTTATGGTAAAAATCGAAATTGTAGTACTCATTCCCTACCCCACCTGAATTCCTCCTTCACGAGTAAGTAGAACAACGTCACTATGAACGAATCTTTCTGTTGTAAAAAAGTCGCAATAACTTAATACATGATTTACGATAATACAAACAACAGCATAATATAAATTTATACATTAAAACCATAACAGAAATTAAAAACCTTTCATATTCCAACACATATTTTTGTACATAAATTTCGATAGTAAAACAACAAAGTTAATTTACAGCGAATTATTGACAGACATATTTGTTTATATTTTATTAGTTTCACATCTTTCGTGTGAGTTATTTTAACATTGCCTAGGCTTTTACCCCTGAGTTTACCAAGCTAATTGAAAACGCGTTTTCCTCTTCCGGCCGCTCTATTTTATATGCGTTATTTAATATAGTTAAAACGAAATAAATTCCATTGATATGAAAAGTTAATATGCAAATAAAGGAGACAACGCGAAAGAGCATCATGTAACTAATACTTCAAAGCTGAAAGAGGATTTCCGCTAATGGATTCGAGAATTTGGTAATGAATATGGTGCATATAACGTTCACTTCGCAACCCTACTGAGGGATTAAAGCATCATTTGAATATACCCTAAAGTGAGTTTGGTTGAGAAAAGGATAATCTAACATCCAAAAATTTCTATTAAATCCTGCTTAGTTGGATTTTAGGATGGAATCAACCAGACAAAATTTACCATAATAATAATAATAATAATCTATTTGCTTGCAAATAAGCTGTCAGTTTCCATACTGAAAGCGACGCGTTTATTGCACAAACACTGAGAAAGTTTCTCCTCATTTTCTCTTGATTTTATTATGTATAAACGTCTACAATAATGGCAGAAAAGGCCCATGTGTCAGCCCAAAACTTTCATATTAAAACCCGTTTTTCCAGCAAATGTTATTGTTAACTTTAGTCAAAACTCACTGAATAAAGCTGTTTAATTGTGTACCACCCAGGGGATATTGATTATGAACTGCTCTAGTCCAATTATAACTTTGGCGAATTCGAAAAATTGACTCGAAATTTTTTCTAATAACTTTGCCAGTCCCAAAAGAGTTTTTAATTTTCCGGATGCATGGTGCGAGAGTATTAAATTCAAAATTGATGTCAAATACCGGTAGAGAAACATTCATGTTTTACGTGACACGACCCGATTTAGCTTTTGTGTCGAAAAATTATTCTGTAAATTAAGAATTTACTTTAATATTTTCATTCGAGTCGATTGGTGCTTGATTAGAGCAATATTTTATATGAAGAAAAAATGTTCAATTTGAAAGGACTGTTAATAAAGCAATATTACATTTTTCATATTTACAGTAATTATTTATGATTCAGTTTTTTTAAAAACTGGATTAGATACTGCACAGGCCCAACACTCTAGATGAAATATATGATTTTTTCAAACGATAAAAACTCGATGTATTTGAAAAAAACATCTGTCAAATTTTATTCGATATTGCTTTTTAAAAAATTTCCCTCAAAAGCTCGTAAAGCTTCGAAATTTGTATATCTCTGTGGTTAGGGTCGGAATAAATGTTTGAAAATGAATATTTTTTTTAAGTGGGATTTAGCTCTAACTTTCCCAAAATGGGCAACCCAAAGCTCGAAATGTATTTGGAAGGACGGAGGTTTTTTATGTGTTATAGTTGAGAAAAATGAATTTAATACAAAGGTGTTTATGAAATATTGGTAAAATGCATTATTAATTTCTCTGTGTAGAAGGAATACAATCATGTTTTTTTTGTTAGAAAAGAATAAAATGAAATGAGTTCAATTTCCTGCACGCTCGTGTAAAAGTTCAATTCAATTGTGCTCGTCCTCTGCAAAGTTTCAAATCGCTTGTTTAACTTCTCCAACACGAGAAACTCCTTAACTTTACTTGTGTCACACTAAAAGAATCCCCACTTTCAATGCACTTTTCCCTACTCCTTATAGCTGAAATAACTCCACTTTTTTTTTGTTTTTATTTTTTGTGGAAACTAGGATATATTGTGGATACTATCTACAAATTATCAACAATAAGTAAGAAATACTATTAAGAACGATGGAATTGATTACAGGGCTAATTCGATGTAGGTAGCTATTAGGGCTTTTAGTTAGAGTTCTTAATATAATTATTTTTTGTTAGGATAAATTATGTATTTAATTAATAAAAATAGTTTTATTGAAAGTAATTCTTTTCATCTTATATTTTATTCTGATTTTACGAACTGTTTCTGAAGTTACTAACTGCACCTTTGCTGTCATATGCATATTTGCTATATAAATCATTAGAGGTAGAAGATCGCTTAAATAAAACAAAAATTGGTTAGTTTGGGTTAGCTCAAACCGAATTTTTACAATTACAATTTTTAAGATTTTCTGGATAATTCTAGGTTGGAAGTTGTTAATTTTTGTATCGTTTCTTGGCATTTTAGTATCTTTGTATTTTACTTTTTTCTTGGTAATGACAATAAAAATCAAGTCTCATCTCGTCTAAAAATCTAATTAATGTATAATGATGAAATAATAAAGTAAGGCAAGTTTCAGACATCTCCTTTACATTTTCTCTGCTTACCTACATATTTACCAATTTTAAAGATTCTTGAAATGAATCTGCAACAGCAAAACCAATATAAAGCAGCACACAAATCAAATTCGTAAACCATCTTCGCTAGCAGGCATCAAACCAGCATCGTTTTAGTCTACTTATCTTTAGCGATAAAAGAAAAATATGAAACACTCGCAGCAAATAAGACTGCAGCACATGAACCGTAAGCGAAATTATTGCTTTTATAGATTTTTGAAATATTTTCCTGACAGTTGCATTGGATACATCTGATGTACTGCAGTTGACTACGAACGTGAGCTACATTTATACATTCGGGAATATTTATATTTGGCACACGTGTTGTTCATGACTGATTTTAAGATTATACCTAGTGATTAGATAAGCACATTCACATACGGCTATTAATATTATAACTTTGTATCTTTACGTTAGTTATTGTACTTTGTCATGCACCCAGAGGCGACGCCTATGAACGGTCACTAATTGACATTATTCCAGAATGCCCAGATGTGGGGAATCCTTTGTTTGAATGATGATGGTTCCTCGAAAGGGACTAACTTTCTCTCCATTTGTATTGTCGTGCAATAGCACCACATTTCTAACGGCTGCTATTAAGAGCACCCTCTTTGTCGACAAGGTTTCTATTGGAGTACGCCTATGGGTGCCGATCCCTGAATGTGGTATTTAAGATTCAATAGGGCAGTTTTTTTCAGCTCTCTCACTGTAAGGAGACCTCACAGCAAGTGTCCCTTAATCACCATATTTATTTAAACTTGTACCAAATTATATCATCCAGAAGTGCAAGAGAAACGTTTTATTATACAGTCCTTCAATCCAGAGGCAAAGTTTCTCTAAGTCAAAACATGGTCCTTCGAGCCGGATAGAAGCAGGGCTGTACGGTGAAATTGTGTTGATAACCAAAGGTGCCGAAAGTTAGTACGTCGTCAAGAAAGTGTCAAGACATTGTGATAAAGACAGTACAAGAAAAACCTGGAGAACGCAGCTGGGAAACGGAGCACGGCAAAATCAAGATGCAAATCATACTGGGTGAGTCGGTTCCAATTAATCCCTTTATCCTCTGAAATTTATGCTGACTTGACGCGGTGATTAGGGAAACAATTTCAAACGGTGATCAAATCCTTGGGCCTAAATTCAAGGATTGGTGACAAAAGTACATAGGTACCCAAGAAAAGGAAAAACGTTACAGTGCCCTTTTCTTGAAGTGTACAGCGGGAATCTAAACAAGGGAGAGGGCAATAAATTAAGAACAGGTTACTGAATATTGTACAATGGCTCAACCAAACAGTATCCGTAAAAGAGCGGCATTAAAATCCAAAATGACCCTTTTCAAAACCTTTTTGGGAGGATTTGAGAAGCAGCTAAGTGACCAAACAGTCACAGAGCTCGATTATCGACAACTTCAAACGAGAATAGATGCCTTGGACAACGTCCTTTTCGAGTATGAAGAAATTCAAGCCAAAATTGAAAGTGAGGAGAATAGCGCGGATGTAGATCTCGCAGAACGCACCTTATTTACCAACCAATATTTTGATTTAATTTCTAGAGCTAAACATCATTTAGAAACTTTTTTGCAAGAATCAAATGACCTAAGTAATAATAAGTCTGCGTCATCTCCAACCTCGATTAGGCGTAATGCTTCTCATGATACAAATGTTAAGCTTCCTCCCATAGACATACCTAAATTTGATGGTAACTTTCAAACTTGGCTAGAGTATCGGGACACATTTGAATCAATGATCCATGCTAGTACGGTTCTGAGTAACATTCAGAAATTTCATTATTTGAGAGGTAGCTTGATGGGAGCTGCGGCGTTGGTTATAAAATCTTTGGAATTTTCGGCAAGCAATTACGAAGTAGCGTGGATGCTGTTGTTAGAAAGGTACAATAACCCCCGCGTGTTAGTTCAGAATCATGTAAAAGCTCTTTTTCAAATCGAATCTATATCAAAGGCTTCGGCAGAGCGTATAAGACGGCTAATAGATACGGTCTCTAAACATATGCGATGCCTCGAACAGGTGAAGGAGCCCACCGTGGACACGTTAATCATTTTTCTGATAAGTTCAAAACTAGACAGCGTCACATCACGGGAATGGGAGGAATATAAAACGAAAAGGGATCTTGAGAACACCTCCCCGTCTCTGGAGGATATGAAGAAATTTTTAAAGAATAAGGCTGTTTTATTAGAAACAATAAAGATGAACCAGACTCAGGCACAAGAACCCAAGAATGAATTAAAATACAGGCAGCAAAGGGAAGTACGAGGGTTAGTTACGGGGACGTCAAATTGCGCAATTTGTAACCAAGAGCATGTAACCGCAAATTGTGAAAAATTATCAAGTCTAAACGTACAAGAACGTATCAAACGGATACAAGAACTTAAACTTTGCATAAACTGCTTAAAGTTCGGACACCATAGTAAAGTGTGTAGGGGACGTCCTTGTCAACGGTGCTCATTAAAGCACCACACGTTGTTACATTTGGATAGGCGTCTCAACGCTAATCCCTCGCAGAATTTTCAATCTGGAACCCGATCTAATATTTCGGGTACCGGAAACCATGATACGGGGAACAATAGTCCGGGCTCCAATGCGTCCACCGAAAAGAGATCGGGTCAGGTACAAGAAACTAGCACTCTTTGTGTGAATTCTGCTCATCCAGCACATGTGCTTCTTAGCACCGCGTTAGCGAAAGTTTCGACTCCCGAAAAGAGATCAATTAACATCCGGGTACTATTAGATTCAGGATCTCAATCTAACTTCATACGTGGAGAGGTAGTTGAAAGATTAAAGCTGAATAAACAGGAAATCAACATGACTGTAACAGGTTTAAATCAACTAAGGTCGAGTGTAAAACACAAGTGTGATATCATAATCGAATCGTTGTACAATGCCTTCAAAAGAAAAATATCGTGTCTAGTACTTCCTAACATAACGGGAAACTTGCCGAGTGTACGTGTTAACACACAAAATTATAACATACCCTCGAACATAAAATTATCCGATCCAGGGTATGGTGAACCTAGTGAAATTGACATGTTAATCGGGGCGGAAGTTTTCTGGTCGCTGATTTGCGTTGGTCAGATCTCTCTCGGAAAGAATAAACCGATTTTACAGAAAACAAGACTGGGATGGGTAGTTTCAGGATCGATTGAGACATTTCCTAGTCACCCGAAAAATAATATGTACTGTCACTTGACACAAGAAATTGACATTCAAAATCAATTATCGCGGTTTTGGGAGATAGAAGAAGGGTTTTCATCTCAATCTAGTCAATCCGAGGAAGAAATAGCGTGTGAAAATCATTTTAATCAACACACCGTCCGATTAGAAAACGGAAGGTTTCTAGTACGCATCCCGCTCAAATCTTCTCCTGACGATCTCGGTGATTCATTTCATCAAGCAAAAAGGCAATTCTTTGCGCTCGAACGAAAACTCGATTCAAACCCAAATCTAAAATCTCAATATGTCGAATTCATGACCGAATACATAAAATTAGGGCACATGCAGAGGGTGTCAAGCGCAATGCTACATAAGCACGCATACTATATGCCACATCATGCCGTAGTACGTGACGAAGCCAGAACAACAAGGCTTCGAGTTGTCTTTAATGGTTCCATGAAAACGTCGACCGGGGTCAGTTTTAACGATCTTCAGATGATCGGTCCTACCATACAAAGGGATCTAATGTCAATCCTATTGCGGTTTCGGCAGCATCGGTACGTAGTTGCCGCCGACGTTGAGAAAATGTACCGGCAAATTCTGATCGAACCCGACCAACGGTCCTTACAAAGGATTTTATGGCGTGATAATGCACAGAAACCGGTGGAAGTTTACGAACTAAAGACGATCACCTATGGAACAAGCTCCGCTCCGTTTCTAGCGATAAGATGTTTGTTCCAATTAGCCTTTGAATGCGAAAAATCAAATGCAAGAGTGTCACAAGCTATAAAAAATGACATGTACGTGGACGATCTTTTAACAGGAGCTGATACGTTAGAAGAGGCGGCCGAAATTGCCCGCGACATATCTCATATATTGAACGAGGGTTGTTTCAAGCTGCGTAAGTTTTTCTCGAATGAGAAAAACGCACTGAGGTACGTCGAATCTTCTGATTCGACAAATCAAACGTTGAACTTTGGCGAAAACGAGCCAGCAAAGACGTTAGGGTTAATATGGCATTGTCAGGCTGATACCCTGACGTATAATATAGGTACAATATCCAAGGAGTTTCCAGTCACCAAACGCACGATTTTAGCTGGTACGGCACAAATATTTGACCCTCTGGGACTGCTTGCAGCATGTATCATCAAAGCGAAAATCCTATTGCAAGCTTTATGGCTAGAAAAACTATCCTGGGATGAAGCGGTTCCCACCAGCATTCATACCGCTTGGCAACAATTTAGAAACCAGCTTGTAAGATTAAATACCTTACGGATACCCAGATATGTTCGGTGTACGGGGGCAATTAAGGTACAGATACATGGATTCTCCGATAGCTCAGAAGCAGCATACGGAGGGTGCATTTATCTTCGGTCGGTTGATGAAAATGGAGATGTGCATGTTAGACTTCTATGCGCAAAGGCCAAGGTTGCCCCGCTTCATACCCTTACTCTGCCCAGACTCGAACTTTGCGGTGCGTTGGTGCTATCTCGTCTTTTATTAAAGGTCACATCCTCTATCAATATAAAATTTGACGAATGCGTCTTATGGTGTGACTCATCAGTGGTACTTGGGTGGTTAAAAATCTCTCCAAATCTACTGAAAACCTTCGTAAACACTCGTGTTGCAGAAATTCAAGCGATCACGCACGATTATGTGTGGCGGCATGTCCCTTCGAAGGACAACCCCGCAGATTTATTGTCTAGAGGGTTAACTCCATCTCAAATGCTAGAATCGGAAATGTGGTTTCATGGACCGAATTGGCTGAAAGGTAACCCCTCGACATGGCCGTCTAAATTTCGGCGAAACGAAAATTTACCCGAAATGAAAATTATTTCCCGAGCGTTTCTCACAGTATATAACAGTGAATTTCCATTTGAAAGATTTTCGAGCTATCATCGAATCAAACGTACAGTGGCCTATATGTTTCGTTTTCTACGAAACTGTACGGCAAAGGGTAAACCCAGCACCACAGAGCGAGGTGGGGCGTTAACTAGTGCGGAAATAGCCAATGCCGAAATTCGCTTAATAAAGATTGCCCAAGAGCAATCGTTTCCTGAAGATATCTCTAATCTCATGACAAACACTGAGCTCAGTCATAAGAGTAGAATTTTGGGACTTACGCCCTTTTTGGCGGAACAGTCAATGCTACGAGTGGGTGGCAGACTGACGGAGTCAAATTATTCCTATGAGAAAAGGCATCCTATACTGTTAGACTCTAAACATAAGCTCACTAAACTCATTTTTCAATACGAGCATCATCGGCTATTGCATGCCGGACCTCAGCAGTTGCATTCCTCCATACGGGACAAATTTTGGGTTATTGGGGGAAGAAATTTAGCGAAATTAACTTACAGAAAATGCGCCCTGTGCTTTAAATATAATCCAAAGATTGAAACACCACTGATGGGTAATTTACCCAAGGAACGCCTACTGGCAGAATTCCCCTTTAAGGTATGTGGAGTTGATTACGCAGGACCGTACTTAGTGAAAGATCGAAAGGGTCGTGGATCAAAAACTTCCAAATGTTGGATGGCATTATTCATCTGCTTTGCGTCCCGAGCAATACATTTAGAACTTGTATCAGACTTGAGTAAAGATTCCTTTATCTTGGCTTTAAAGAGGTTCATATCACGTCGGGGCAAACCGGCATTAATTTATTCAGACAATGGCACTAACTTCAAGGCCGCTCAGTCTGAGTTGTCAAACTTCGGTACCTTTTTACAAAAAACACAAGGCGATATAGTCAATGCCATGACAAATGAGAGTATCGAATGGCGCTTTATTCCCCCTAGCTCGCCCCATTTTGGCGGTCTTTGGGAAGCGGGTGTTAAATCTAGTAAGTATCATTTAAAACGGATTTTGGGTGCTCAAGTACTGACCTTTGAGGAATTGTACTCCCTTCTTACCCAGGTAGAAGCAGTATTAAACTCCCGACCACTTAGCCCTCTTTCAACCGATCCTATCGATTTGAATCCTTTAACCCCGGCTCACCTGTTAATTGGACGACCCTTAGTCGCCCTTCCAGAACCCGATTTAAGGACGATCACTACTAATCGGCTAAACCGATTCCAACTGATTGAACAAATGCGCCAGCATTTTTGGGATAGATGGCATAAGGAGGTGGTGTCTGAGCTGCAACAGCGAGTTCGTTGGAAAAGGAACCAGCATCAACTGAAGGTTGGTACCTTGGTTATCATCAAAGAAGACAACACACCAGTGATGAATTGGAGACTTGGACGGATCTTAAGTGTCCATCCAGGCAAGGACGGAGTGGCCAGAGTGGCTACCATAAAGACTGTTCGCGGTGAAGTAAAGCGAAGTTTTGCTAAGATATGTCCGCTCCCATGTAATGATAAGACTGATAGTGACTAAAACAGAAAGTGTTATTGAAAGTGGACGCTTTCAAGGTGGGGGGCATGTTCATGACTGATTTTAAGATTATACCTAGTGATTAGATAAGCACATTCACATACGGCTATTAATATTATAACTTTGTATCTTTACGTTAGTTATTGTACTTTGTCATGCACCCAGAGGCGACGCCTATGAACGGTCACTAATTGACATTATTCCAGAATGCCCAGATGTGGGGAATCCTTTGTTTGAATGATGATGGTTCCTCGAAAGGGACTAACTTTCTCTCCATTTGTATTGTCGTGCAATAGCACCACATTTCTAACGGCTGCTATTAAGAGCACCCTCTTTGTCGACAAGGTTTCTATTGGAGTACGCCTATGGGTGCCGATCCCTGAATGTGGTATTTAAGATTCAATAGGGCAGTTTTTTTCAGCTCTCTCACTGTAAGGAGACCTCACAGCAAGTGTCCCTTAATCACCATATTTATTTAAACTTGTACCAAATTATATCATCCAGAAGTGCAAGAGAAACGTTTTATTATACAGTCCTTCAATCCAGAGGCAAAGTTTCTCTAAGTCAAAACACGTGTCCTAAGTCAGAATTAATAAATTTTAAATAATTGCATAATCTATAGATATTTGACTCATGTTATTTTGTATTAACAATGATATAATTTCATCATTTCTATTTTGAAAAAAGTAATCTTAAAAACATTATTGCTTAATCGATACGTGGAGGGCTCACATTTTTATTTTCAGCAAAGTTCAATTTACTTATTGAGCTTGAGTGATCTAGATTCTGAATGAATACCTGCCCTTTTCGATAGTCAAAATTACGAGTAATATTTCGGCATTGAATGGCAAATTTCATGACCAATTGCCAACGACCCTCTCGCAATTTGCATAAGCTCCAGTTTAATTGCGTTTTGAATTTCTCCCCGCTTTCTAGTAATTGTCTACGTTTCGGTTTATACAGATATTTCGCTTTTGTTGACAATTAGGATGGCGCTTTCGTGAAGCCAAAGAGTTTTAACTGTTCCGAATTAATTAAGATTAATTACGTTTACTTTAATTGGCTGTTGCTGAGATTTCCGCCACGAAAGTCGCGCTTTTTAGTCCCCGAAGTCGAATTGAAGATGCCATGGTAAATGAAACTGACATTTCTTGAAGTAAGAATAGTCAAATATTTATCGTATGAATCTGCAAATTGTATGCAATTTACATGCTTTTCGTATCCATGAAAGTTATCTGCATAGAACAACTGCCGCCAAGTGAGCATATAACCACGTAGCGTATTTAATCCTCCTGGAGCGGACCCAAAAGGAAAATTGTCTAGAGCAATCAGAATTTGTAAACTCGTTTAAACTTTTCAAATAATCAAATAGGACTTGATATATAATAGCTCCTATACACTTACTTGGTAGTGCTTTAAGCTGAGTGAGATTAAATGCAGTCAAGTATAATATAAAAGTTAAAGTTTACATTGAAGGGATAATCATCCCCTGAGAGTGTTTCAATCAATTCATCAATCATACAACGTCTTTACTTTAAATGTTGATTAAACTTTGGTTTCAGTTTGAAACATGTTGCTAGTTAGTTCTTAACTGGGAACTGTCGCCCCTTAACTGGACATTAAACACCGACCCTTAGAGTTTCTTCCTAAACAATGCCAATGTTTCCAGATCTAGTTTACACATTATAAGTTTTCTGACATTGAAATTAGTAGTTAATCTTAATGAAAATTCTAAAAATCTTGGATACCTACATGAATTACCTACACCGCAATTTTTCACACATTATGAAAGCTCTAATAAATTTCGATAAAACCTGTGAATTTTAAAATAATATTATTAATATACGGTTCATATCCAGGAGGATTTAAAATGGAAACCAAAAATTGGAAAACAAAATTAACTATTCATAAATCATTTTGAAAAATTCGTTAAAGTTGCAAGAACCAGTCACGACATTGGTTTTCATTGACTATTAAAGTTAACACAGTTTGTATAAAAATTGTCAATTTTAAAGTGATACTACAAATATAAGAAGTATACCAAGAGAAGTTGAATAGAAGGCAAAGCAACCAAGGATACCGTTCATTATGTTCTTGTTCAATTTTGGAAAGTTAGTACAGTCTTTAAGAGGCGTTATACTGCACTGAGTTTTGATAATTTTACGAAAGTAACCGTGTAAACAGCAGGATGGTACCCAGGATTGTTTTGAAAAAAAGATGAAAAATCAGAAAAAATATTGGCTATGTATTTAGTTATTTAAACATAATATAATTTTAATGTCATAGTATTAGAGCTCCTATAAAAATAACCAGGTTGATTTGACAACACTACACTTCCCATTTGTTTAACATTCCTTATTACACTTGAGAGTGTTGCCAGGTTTATTTTAAAGCCGGGGATTTTACCAGACCACACGACAATAAAAGAGGGATCAGTGTGGCAACAGTTTGCCTCGGTTTTGTTTAGTTTGGTGTTGGACACTTGTCCTTGTTACCAAATTTGATATAAATTTGGGATTAGCCAGCAATATTAGAAAAAGAACAATCACAAACAAATCCATAAAGATTTTATTCCTGAGTGTCATAAGCGACTTATTACTTTCCAGATCGTATGGCAACATAAATGACGCCGACAATAAATCAATGTTTAATGCCAACCAACTTGAAATGAAAAATTTGTTCTGATTTCTCAACGTTTACGTCTGTTTGATTTATGAACGAGCGACTGTCTCAAGGTGATATATCATTTGCCTTGGGAAATCCAAGGTGCGAAATGCAGTCAGTCGACGTTATGCGACAGGCATAGTTTTGGTGCATTACGTGACTTCGTTTATTCAAAACTATTTGCTACTGCGGTTTCAGCTATTAAGATTCTTAAAGATTCTCAAAGATTATTCTTTGTGCTTTAATCGAATCAATTTACACGCAGCTGCAATGCGCCTTTTCCATTTGTCGATTTTTTTTTCTAATTTGTCTGTTCTTTTAGTCGAGGCGATTGACGTGTGTGACAAATAACCCTGGTGAATTAAATGTTTTTGTTCCATTAAAGTAGAAGTTCACCAAGTCAACTCGGCTAATTAAAAACGTGGATTAGAAACGCGATTCTTCCACTTTACTTAATTTAGCTTAGGCAGCATAATACGTGAACATAAGGTACATTTTCCTCTTTGTAAGTAATTAAAAAATATTTTTAGCCCAGACGTCTTTATATCGATTTAAGGTTTCTTAAACTGTTTGCTCCTCATTAAAAATCGTTTATTGCATCTTCCATTTAATTACCAGGCCCGTTTTAATTAGGGAACGTCGGGGTGAAAAGAGTAATAAAGTCCAAAACAACCAGGAGCGATCCAGAAGGGTGATAGGACGAACTTAAAGGAGTTTCAGAGTAGAAGGAAACTCCAAGTGAACATATTTTCGTTAAGATAGAATTAACAATTTTGGTTAGAATTTAGAAGCAAGAAAATAAAATCTATGTCTAAAGTTGAATAGAACTGTTTGTTGTTCAACCAGTTTGTTTGAGATATTGATGTTTCTCAACAAAACGTAGCTTTTATTCATCAGACATAAAAGTTTGATCACCTATAGGATTTTGTTATTGATGGGTCATGCGCGAATT
Source organism: Euwallacea similis (assembly GCF_039881205.1). Taxonomy (NCBI): domain Eukaryota; kingdom Metazoa; phylum Arthropoda; class Insecta; order Coleoptera; family Curculionidae; genus Euwallacea; species Euwallacea similis. The sequence goes on from NC_089609.1 coordinate 6,027,977, forward strand.
GATAGTTTTCGGATATCCATTCGATTTCGGGTTACAAATTCATGGGAAGACGTGTGCAGCATATAACTAGATGAAAAAATGTAGAAATTGCCAACGAGGCATCTCGGAAAATTCATCCTATATAGGACGTCCGAAATAAGGGATATACAGTTTTTAAAGCAAATCATATTTAATATTATTTTTATACCAAAAAAAATTCATGAGTTTTAAAAAATATTCTCGTTGAAAATTTTCCTGATTATCAGCTTTCATCAGAGATTGATTGGGATGAATCAAGTTTACGGCATCTGAATATGAGTAAGCTAACTTTTAAGCTCATTTTACTTTTTCCCAATTTACCCTCCAAAAGCGGCGGAATATTTGAAGTGTATAGTAAGCTGTGAGGATATCTTAATAATGCTCCTGATCCGATTTTCTAACGTATCTCCACATTTTTTGTTACAACCAAAGTTGTTGCAAACTTCCTGTTTCCTTTTCCTCGAATGTTCCTTTTCCATTGAGGATGGCAGTAATAATGGCGTTCTTCTGTCTCTCAATAAAATATGAGGATGTTTCTGTCTCTGTTGGCGCCCTCCTTTGTGAATCAATATTCTAATTCCTCCATTCTCTCTTCTTTTTATGAAAAAACTTTTCAGGTGATATTTTTTTCCTCTCCTATTACGATTCTATACAAATACTCACACAGTCTGTAATTACAAATAATTGTAATAATTGAAATAGCAGTTATACAAATAATTCATCCTGAATTTGTCGTGTTCGATTAAACGAATTTTAAACGTCGAATTTCCAATTAAACACCTAGTTCAAATCGAGCAAGTGCTCGGGCAGTTTATTGTTTTCCATTCAAATTCGCAGAAAATCCCCACTCCACTGGAAAAGCTGGCACGTTCAGTTTTCCATCCGTCACGAGCTTCAAGTGAAAAAGCCAACAGCTGTAACAGATGGTTTCAACAAATTAGACACTTTTTACATTTCACCAGAGGAAATTCTCCATTCTGGTTAATTAAAAATGTCAACCGACGGTTTAGAACCGTAATTGGCTCGTTTTGGCCGTCTAGAATGAAGTTAAGAAACGCGAGTCGTATATCGTGAAATTATGAACAACTTCGATTCGAAAGTTGTTTTAGAGCTCTCGCGATTTTAACGAGCTACTGCACACCACTCAGGGCACTCCATGAAAATTAAAAAACTTCCCCAAAGGGGGTTGTAAAAAGTTTGTGTGTGCGCTCGGCTAACAGTTTGTTGTGTTAGTTTTCCCCAGCGAACACACAGCGCTAGCTGGGCTTAAAATATTATGGTTGCTCCTATGAAATATTCAGAAATGTTAGTTTGAAATGACCTAATTAGGCGTTGATTAGTAGATACAAAACGTTGAGGTTTATATCACTACAAAAGCAACTTATGATTTAAAAAATCAAAATTTGGATCACTATATTGAATTTTCTCTTTAGTCTAAACATTACTGATGTTTCTCAAAAACACATTTTTCCAGAAGTGGGAAACAAGGCATTGTCAACAAAAAATGCCGTACATAATGACCTGCGTGTCTGATCCAGAATTCCCGACGGCGAAACCTTAATACCAGATACGAAAACATATTTTGCTTCGAGTTTTCAAGAATGATAATGCCAAGTTGCCTGCCCCTAGAGTAAACACCGACTATCTTGGATATTTTTTCTTTGCTTCGAAATCTGGTATCACGTTTCAGATTGTCTTGCATGATTTTGTCAGAAAACTGTCATTCACATTTATAACATGAAGATTATCATTGAATACAATGTTCAACTCATTTAAAGATTCGAAAAGTGTTAATAAAATATAATCGATATGAACTTTATAGCTTATTTCTTTTTCGGTTTGGTTCAGTTCTTTTTCATTTCCAAAAATTACTCATAGTTGGATTAAAAATTATTACAAATTTTAGATTTGATGAAATTAGTATAGTTTTATTTTTTTTTTATTTTTTATTTTTTTTTCTAGACGGTCGTTTATATTACTAAATTCAAAATTGTCTCCTGAAGCGAACTTCCCTGAAACTTATTAATTCCTTATAAGGACACTATCTTAATATTATTTTAATAGTTATGCAAATATTTCTTTGGATATTGGGTTTCATTTTTTATGAGTACCAGATTTCAATTATTTACATGTAAAGAAATATAACAGCTTGCCCGAATAATCTGAAACTTCTAGATGATTTAAGGGAATTGTTAGTCGTGCAAGCTGTTTTCAATAAAATTATTATTCCTTAGCATTCAATTCTGCTCCAGTGGAATGACTTTAGATGGGGGCACATATAATTCATTCGTCTTTTATTACAATTAGCGTAGCGGCTGTCACAGAAAATATAGCTAAAAGCTTTAGTTGGACCATTTTCCTTAGGAAAGAACACTCCAAAATTGAAGCTGAATAGGAAAGTCACTTGATTCTAGAAAATGTTATTTATGAAGATAGAAATCTTAAGGATCTACAAGGGTGTAACGATAATGTAAGACCAGATATGATTTTGTCCTATAACACTTACAGTTTCTCTAAATCCTTCAAAAATTAAAACAACTGGTTTCCTGAAGTTCAAAGTTTCCGGTTTCAGAGAAAACGGAAACTCCAAACGAAACATAACGAAAGGGAAAAAATAAAAATAGATCTGATGTGACATTATCCCATACGAATGATCCCAAATTTACTGGTCAAAAGATCTCTACCAATTTAAGAAAAGAAAACTTTTAGACATTTAGTTTTCAATGTGGAATTCTAAACGAGGCAAGAATGACAAAAATGGAGAGCCAGACATTTAGTATCACATTAAGAATAGAAAAATGTTAGTACCTTATTTTGTCATGACAAAAACACAATGAACTTGATTTGGATCTTCTCTTCTTGTTCTTTTTCTTTGTTGTGGACATTTATACAGAATATTTAATTATTCCTTCATTTAAAAATCCCGTTGTCGTTTTCGCCTCAGCATGATGACAAGCTGTTTGAAGACGAGACATGCTAAGTTTCAACTTAACACTAAGAAAGTATATTGATCAAGATTAGGAAGGGTCCGGGCATTACAACTAAAACCTTGAGAAGGGTATTATGTTTTGGTTGACGGGTAAATTGGATCACGGGCTAATGTTGTTATTAAAGGATACATACACAGCTTATTGTTTATGTAGATTTAGGGCTTTTAACACAGCTATACCAGGAAGAAATCCATAATGATGAACTTAATAACTTTGCACCAAAGCACTTCGCTTCAATCGTGAAAATTTCTGCATCTATTTCTTAGAACTTAAACTGAATAATTTGAGTTACAAATTTGTGTGTTTCTGAGATAAAAGCGCAACTTTTCAAAGGAAACAAACTCCTTTGAAACGTTTTATCGCATGTTTTAGTTCTCGCCGCTCATTAGCAAGTTCCTCCCCTTCTGTAATGGTTAGTTTCGGGGCTGGAAATGAACAGAGACTCTATGGAAACTTGAGGAAACTTTATTTCACAGACACTCTCAACTAATAAAACACGATAAAAATTCATTTTCATGACTCCTCTGATAACCCCGGCCCTGATTTCATTGTGGCGTCATAATGAATACGGGCATGTGGCTTCACACATGTGACTAGTACCCCCTGGAGTGCAAATTTACCGTAATTTAAAGCGGTTTGTTGCCGAACCGGCCCCCTGCGGTCAACGCGATATTTTAGCCTGCGGGACGCACTAACAGCAAAGGGGTTCATAATTTTTTTAAAGGTTTTTTCCATGCAATGTGGTCGGCAAGGCACGCAAATCATTTCCTTGAAATGTGGCTTTAAATAGGGAAGTCTCCAGGAAATGAGTTTTCATAGCGGGAATGTGATTTGAGAAACTATTAATTCTGCTAACACTCAACCTTACAACTAGACAACATAAAAGAACTTTTTCCATTCCTATTCAATACAATATTGTGAAATCCGCTCCCGACCACTAACACAATAAAACAAAATCGAATTTGTCAAATTCACAATCACCCAGTTGCAGTTGGGCAGGCAAAAAGATAATTCCGGCATTATCATCGCCGGTTTACTGCGATAATTGGCAAGAATTATGTTCCAATAGCGACAGATGATCATTAACCGTATAAATTTATTGTAGTACGGATCCATTGTTTCATATATCTGGGTGGCAGCTTATGGTGCTATGGGCCTATAGGCTATCGCTGACTTGCATTGATTTATGCTAATTATAAGTTATTTGTTACTATTGGTGTCTATGAGGAGGCTAGGCTGATTGGGCAAGGGGAAAAAGTGATATAGAAAATTGTAACGAAAGCTCGAATATACTTAACTGTTTTATACGAATAATATAAATATGACACAGATAGAACAGAAAAATACCTAGAAAAAATTTTTGTTAAGTTGTCTTATAGCGGTCTAAATAACTAATATTTGCAACAGCAACAGTAGCATTACGACAATTCAGTTTTTTTTTACGCTTTTGTAAACGGAACAAGATTTGTCAAGAACCTAAATTTTATTTACAGCCATCCATCCATTATTCAAAACCTCTAAAAGATTTAAGAAAAGTTTAAGTATGTAAAAATTCAAAGGGTCAAGAAAATTTAATTATTAGATTCTTTTTGAAATACATCGGGTGGTCAATAAATATACAATTCACTAAAGTTATATATTTTAAAATAGCACACCCTATATTCTTTTAATGTAATATTGAGACACTACTTACCTTTATATGTATATTACACTTTTTACAAGACAATGTTTTTGGTTTATGTGAAATGTCGCTTCTGGTGATTATCCTATATATGTACGTATATGTAAGGGAGATTTTTAATATAAATTTTACACATCGATGGATTAGTTGGGATAGTAAACATTTACAGCCACCACAAATTCCCGACTTAAACTCATTAGATTTGTTTATTTATTTATTTTTAGAAGTAATTCGTATTCAAATCCATACTTAACAGCTGAGATGAATTCACGTTTCTACCTCCAATTTTTCTCTTAAAGACACCTTACAACTTAGTACCATCATTATCGGATGCATAAATCATTCCTCGTCGTCAAATTTTCACGTTTCAATTTCCGGTCCATCAACGAAACAACTTTCACGCATCGAACAAAAACAATCCGACTCGCATAGCCTGCGAATGACAGATATTTCGACGTCGAACAGACAAATCGAGAAGAATTTGGCATTCTAAAGAAGAATAATGAGCCCTTTCCCCGTCACAAAGGGGGACAAATATGAAATCCCCCGAGGAGGCTTTTGAAAATATATCGAGCGCACCACATTAAACACGCCGTGTTTGGACAATAGACACTTCCCATTGTGTATCGAGTGTTTTATATGGATACACGCAGTAAGAAACAGTTGGATGCACTTTATTTCGCAATTATTCGGATGCCCTTTTAATGGAGGGTGGGGGTGCACTGCATTAGCCCGAGTGGTTGGATAAGGGCGGCAAGTGACAGCTCGGATTAGGCGGCTCTCGCTTTTTCCCTTCAATCTATTGACCAACTGGCTCTTATGAATTATTCAAAGCGTCGGATTTGAATTCGACTAACGACCCTTTGCTTTATTGTAGTTTGTTCTACTACACGAATTTTTTTTTTACTTCTAGTTTTGAGAAAATTCAATCTTCCTTAGTCAACGTCAAAGACAACCAAGACGAGAGTTTGTTTTACAAATTATTATTCAGACTGTTCTTGACAGGATATTGCGTCTTCCAAACAAAAAGATCCCTCGGCGAGCAACTTTTAAGAAACATCGCCTTTATGGCATTTGCAGCCTTTATTACCACTTCATCCTTAAACCGGATTCCCCTGGAGCGGATATTTTTATTCTCATATTGATTTTTATGGGTTCCTTTGGGAACAGATTGTTCTACGAATTATGCGTCTCTAGAAAGTACTTTGGATTGTCTGCAATTTGCTCTTTAGAGAATTGCTGTCGTTTGCCTGGAAATGCGCTAGGAAAATGCGACCATTTGGGGCCAAACAAAATTAAATTTGTGCGACAAGTACTCATCAAAAGTATAAAAAATACTTAATTTAAATTAACTTAGTAAAAAAGTCACCATTGAAGTTAAATTTCAAGAGATGGCAGCCCTTTAATCAGTTGTTAATGAAGTTTCCTAACTTTGTTAATTTATTGTCAGCAAAGTCACATAAATAAGATAATTGGGCCTATACAAAGGAACCGTGTAATTCCTGTTTTGATACAGGGGCGCGAAAATGTCAATTTTGTTTCGGGTTTTTCCTGTTATCAAGTTCTTCAAAGGATTTCATCCAGCCTCAGTGCCTGAAAATTTCCTTTCTATTTAAATCTGATATGATTTAATTTTGAGTTTATCTTGTCATAAAAGCCAGTTATAAAACCTCTTTAAGTTCTAAAAAATATCATATACTACTATTTTATTTTATAATCTTAAAATCGAATAATTTCGAGTTTTGTTCAAAGCAGAAACGAAAATTGCTAAAAAAACGAAAGTTATCACTCTCCTTGAAGGCTATCGACATTTCGAAAATTTACTTCAGTTACTCAACGAAACAAAAATTTTCTGGTTTTCACCTTTTTGTCTGACAAGTACGGCGTATCAACAAAATAATATTAACAAAAGATTGAAAATGCACTATTTACTTGATCAAAACGACACTCCATAGATTGTTTTATATTATAGCATTCTATTTCAAAATTTCTTTGGTGCGATTTCCGAGTTTAAAACTCAACTGCCTTAGCTATCCAGATCCCAATCCATCTTCCAGTTTAAAGTCTAAAGGTGAAGTAAACTGAAATAAACCCTTCACTCGGGAAACGGATTACACTACTTCCTCTATTACGGGGTGGTTTCGTTTGCGTGCAATTGGTGGCTCTTGACGGAAACGGATCGTGAAACTCCAGCCCTTATCTCGGTCGAAAATTGCATTTTACCTTATCTTCATTGGGTCTGGACAACTGATTCATTGGAAAAAATCCTTAAAGGTATTTAAATAAGAAACAATAAAAATGTATTTGGAATGTAAGTAAACAAGGGAAGAACACTATAAAGAGGAGTTTTATCTGTGCGAAATTTATTCAAGTCCTTAAGAACAAAGTTAGAGGACACAAAGAGGAGTTCCTGGAATTGGACAAAGTCTCGCAACTTATTTTAAACGATTTATCTCATTCCGCTCTCTTTTTCATTGTTTTTGCAGTTCACTAACGAGTTGCCTTGAATTAGGTGTTGGCAGGGTGAAAAAGAAACGAGGCGAGGACACGGATGCGGAAGAGGAGATGGAGAGAAAAAGTTTGGGATGTGGCGAGGAAATCTGATAGTTGAAATACCAAAAATATATCAATACTCAATATCTCAAAATTTTAGTCCTTTAGTAGAAGAATTTTAACAAAAACTTATTGTATGGAGTTTGTTTAAATCATGAATACTCCTCTTAGTTGGCTGCAATTCAGGAATTTTTTTTCAAGTCACTTCATCAAAACTGATGACACAGTTTGATGCTTTAAAAGATTTCCTCTATTGGTAAAGTAAACTGCGACATAAGTGCAAATAAACCGATAAATTAAGGCTAATTTACTGTCACCCCGGCCACTTAGAGGGGCAAATAATAATGATGGATAATCCGGGTACGAACCCGGAGACTAGAAAACTTTTTGAACTTTCACCGAGACTTTTAACATTCATTTACTTTAGTTGCGAAGAACCGAGTTCATTAATTATTAACAGGGTTTAAACTTCTCTTGATCTTTGAGCTGTTGGCCCGCGAAGTTAAATTGCCTCGTAGATGGTCTATCCCGCTCAAACGTTCCACTAAGCTGGAAAGATACGGGCCAAGTTTCTTGAATTTTTTCATCTGGAAGTTCTCTTTGTTTAATTCTTGTTTAGAGTGTTGTCGTCGGAAACAAAAAGCCAGAAAGTGTCAGAACTATAGCTGACACAGACACATGGAAATTCCATTAGAGAATTGCAGCTTTAACTGAAGTTTCACATAAAAAAAATTAGGAAATAGCAAAGGTTAATCTGATGACAGGTTCGAACTGAACAGGTGACAAAAGACATCGGTTCAGAACATTTTTGGAGGGCAGAAAATACGGTTGCGTTATAATAACTATGCCGGGCAGCTGGTCATGTAATTGGAGCAGAATGTTTGGGGTACTTGTAAGAATAATAATTGTTGTTGCCATGCCCAACTTAAAATTTTCTAATTGTTTGTTTTGCAATTGCAATTGTTTGTTCCCACCTTTAGAATAAGAAAAGACGATCTGGAGTAAAGGCCCTTCCAAAATCTCTTTTTTAATTTTTTTATTGTATTTAGAAAACAGTTATTAAACGCCTTCTAACGCCTTCTAGGATTATCTATCAGGTTAATAGACAATTTGCATAGTTAAAACTTGAATATAAACTTGAAATTTTTATACTGAGAGTTAAAGGTTTAACATTTGAAAAATGTATTTTGAAATAAAAACTGAGAAATTTCACGTTAAAATTAAACATAGAGGAAGCAGCTTGACATTTTCGTGTCAATATTGAAACTTAAAAATTTAACGAGGAAAAAAGTTGATGTTTTCAAATTATAAATTTTATATTTTTGAACTTGAAAATCTTGAATTTGCCGCCAGGGTCAATCTCATTCAGTCCGTCCCTGTCTAATTCCAACCCATTTCCATAAAGTCCTTAATCCAATAACGTATCTACGTATCCCATCTTGAATTCCAGGTTCTTATTATAAATTTGAGGAACGTGGGATAGTATTTGTGTTCCGGACCGTCATCAGCAAAAAGGTTGAGATCCACCTGGAATGGTGAATTAGGATTCCTCGATATTTACAAAGGGATTTTTCACTGATTTCTAGTCTCCTGAAACTAAAATATTTGAATATCCACGTAGCTAGAGCTAACTTCCTTATCATAAGAGTCAGGTTGTTCCCACGTTTGAAAAAAGGTATAGTTTGGTTTAAGGCGTAATAAAATCTTTGATTCAATCGTAAAATAAAACGTTTGCCTGGGAAATCAGCAGAAATGGGGCGTGAATTAACCTTTCAATCGGCTATTACTTAGAAAAGGGTCTGGCTCTAAAGGCAAATGTTAGTTGTGAATTGATCCTATTAGACCCGTCATTATTTCTTATTCTTATCTTATATTTTATGCGCTGCGAATACTCACCCAACGTGGCACTCTAAAGTTTCATTAACATCATACCTGAAACAAAAAACACAAATGTTAAATTTCCGTTATTTCTGCCAGGGAAGACGTCGAATGGAAAACCTATTAAACCCACGTTCCTTTATCTGCACTTTTTCGATGGAAAAACGCAAACGATGTTTTCAAAAAACTGAGGACACGAAGAATAATCAATCACACCTCCGGACAAGGCCATAAAGAGACAGAATGCAAGTGCCTCTTAAACAGGCGATTAATTTTGTATTGAATTTCGTTGGAAAATCGTCTTCTCAGCGCTCTCAGCTATCTCCTTTAATGGATTCATTACGGGATTAATCAAAGTTTAAGGGCTCCGGGTACACAGGCGATCAGTAGCGCACTGACACAACTTTAAATCACCCCGACAGATGTTGCAAGGATTACTCAATTAAGGAAAGAGGTCTCGAGTTTATCATATAAATTGAGTCGTCGAATAAGAAGTTCGATCCGGACACGAAAAATTTATATAATTTGAGTAATTTAGTTTCGATAGGTTTGGGGTTGATGAGGTCAGACCAGCAGAAACTAAATTTGCGATGGTTTTGGTGGGTGAATTTGATGAATCGATCAATCTTCTTTATAGAATTATAACTTGGTAGGCTATATATCCGGTATAATCGAATATGCAGATACCAGAATAAACTCTTCGACGAAGCTTAAAATTACATAACTACAAAGATATAACATGATATATTATAACATAAATAATATCCCATTCACCCGACTCACCGGGGATGTCTACGATATAGACTGTAACAGACTGTGTGTCGCAACTACTTGCGTTAGCGCAGCATTAGAGAAATTAGTTTAGTACCTTCTAACCTCAATTACTGCCCTTCTTTATCATGCAATAATCCACATTACCATAGTCCCCTTAGACCATCAAAACAAATTAGATAATGGGCTCTGTACGAGTACTCTAGTTGCATTTATAAATTTACAAGCTTATAAGCTTCTAAACAGGCATTAAGAAAATGAAACCACGTGCTCTCATTAGCTTTACCCGGACGTTTATAATTCTGTTTACCATTATTAACACTTTGCCCATTACTTACCGTTAAAAGCTAATTTCGATAACAACTTTGTCGAAGCGTTCGTTGCCATCCCCCAAAGGACACAGCTCTAAAGGGGCCTTTTAGAATTTCCCTACAGACCTTTCAATGTCCTTCAACCAGCTTCCTCATATCTTCTTTACCATTAGAATTTTAACCTTTCCAATTTATTTGAAATGGTTTTTCACTTTTAATTAAATACCAACTTTCGCATTTTTTTACGAATTAGATGGTCGATGTGATAAGAGGAGTCGATCGAGCTTCTAACACAATTCAGGAAAATACGACAATTGTTTGAGTTAAAAACATAATGAAGTCTTCTTGTCTATTTCGAGATTAAAAAAGAAATTAATGTTATATATGAATAGTACAGTATATAAGAACCTAGAATGAAGTTACGACCTTACCTGGAAATAAATACCCAGATCCAGAAAGTAGTAAAGTTCTAATACTCGAGATCGTAAAAATTCTCATTATCTCTCGCTATCGCAGTTTTATTTCTCATGCAGCATCTTAAAAAGGCCATTTTCATAAATCCATAATTTAAACTAAGCCCCTCTAGGGTCCTTGTAGACTTTAAAGGCCAAATTTAACAGAATTTAATTTTCTTTCCTGTAGCTTAGGAGCTTTATTACCTCTAATCCTTAATTTACGGACCATTTTTTACGACTCTATACAATATAGAGACTTCAGCCAATGTTTTCTCCCATAAAAGCAAAGATATGAAGGTGATAGACGTGTATCCGACCGCGGAAGCAGTCCTTGAAATCTTTAAACCATCTGAAACAAGCGTTTGGCTAAAGATAAGACGCGAAACGAGACTTATAGATCCATTCCACAGGTTTATAACCAACATATTTCACCAGCTTCCACGGAAAACACCATTAAATTTCGCATTTATGGGGCGGTTTTAAGGGTCCCATGAATTTTTAGCATCCACTAAATGCTGCACCGAAAAATAATAGCTCTTAACTCCCATGTTAGGTAAACTGTATTGGGTGATTGGGTGGCAATATCGGGGATAATAGGAATTTGCCTGAACGGATAATATTAGTCCATCAAATATGGGAATATCGGGTGAAATTACACGAAATTCCTCTGCAAATAACATCTGGATTGTCTTAGAATGTTAGGTAATATGGTACATATTAGTTTAGTCCTGTAAAAGAATTCTTGATTTGATTAATATGAAAATGTACGCAGAATTCTAGAGATTGTAAGCTGTACTGTATTCAAATTAACACCAGAATTTCCTGCTTATGGAAATAAAGCCTTGTCAATGGATTAGCAGGAATATCGAAGCGAATCCTGCTTTGTAATTACGTTGGCTGACGTTACGAATACGTCTATCTATAGTGCGAAATTTGCAATGATTTGCCATTTAATTTGAAATGTTTATTGACGGTTTGAGAGTCTGCAACACAGATCCATTACGTGGAATCAGGTTATCGAAATGTGTTGGAACTAGTAAAGAAGGAACGTTCTGTAAAGTTCTGTAAATGTTGCCTTTGTCACCAGATTTGATAGAATCGATGAGAATATGTACCGGAACGGAACGAGCAAGAATATAGATAAATACACCATAGTTTTCGAGGTTATCTACTAAAGTCTAATAGTTTTCTTTAGTTTTAAACACGATCTGGAGTTGAAGTCTTGGATTTTACCAATGCTCCTTTGTTTATCTGTCAAAATCTCCAGTTTAACTGCAGGTACAGTGTAAGACGATGATTATATTTATATGAAAATTTAGATTGTAATAACATATAATGAAATAACGTAAGAAAAGTGTTGGAATATCCAGTCCAAAACAACGAATAAAGCGCATTCCTATTCACAGATATATGACGCAATGTTATCAATGCCTCAAAGAACGACCGGCCTAAATATGATTATTGCTTAGGTTAGTGTTTTTTTTTCCTTCTCTGGCTTAGCGATAAGAGTAGTTAAAAAAATCTAGAGTTAGTCTATCGCCTGTCGGGTATATATAACGATCGTTGATAATAAGAAATAAAGGTTTAATTAATTACGCCTACAATTTGATTTTTACTGTCACACCATTAGACGGTCTGGTTAAAAAGGATTATTCAATAAAAAGAAATATTGAAAACCAATATGAGTAGGTATACGGTATTAACTTAAACAAATAAAATACTCATTTAAACCGTACGATTCAATATCAACCAAAACATTATATGCAGCTTTCTTAACATGACTGATATTTGACATCACTTTCATGCATACTAGCAGCCCATTATATAGTTTATTACAGCTACATATACATGTATAAACATGTACAATGTATAAAATGAACAATGTTTATATGTATATTGATAGTCTATGTAATGGAAGGGTGTAATTTGATGTGCTGTTTCTATAACGAGGAATTGGACGAATTTACACAATATTTTTGTAAAAGAAAAATAAACATTTCTGAACTTATATAGCTAGTGCCGTTAGTAATTCGATTTTTTTTAATATACCCCTACAGTTATTCTTCATGTACATTCCATTGATTATTCTCCGCTCGTTTCTATACTAAAAACATTTTTTCAAAAATGTGTGCTTTAACCACAAAGAATTATTCCTTATCTAATAGAACGTTCAAAGTTTACATGATAAATCATCCTTTTTGTTTGATTATTCTGTTTTGTTCTGTTCAGTTGCTGAGTAATCGAAAGCTCTAGGGAACTTATTAATTTTTGAAACCACATTATCAATTTGTCTTTATTCATATATGAATATTAGTAATAATCAAAATTTTACTAAATAATTTATGCAAAATTTTTTTACTACAGTTCCAAGTTTATGTTGTTTGGCCCTTCAGATAAACATATTGATTCAATAAACTTATAGGTCGATAATTTCCAACCTTAGGTTGGTCACTTTTCTTGTGTACTGGAATAATTAATGGTGTATTATATGTCTATTTATGCTCACTGATCTATTGAAAGTACGAGCTCAACGAGCTAATTTTCTAGCGAGATCTAACCAAAAATGCATGACAGGAAAATAGACTACGAAATGAATTTAATTGGCAATCTAATTGGAAAATTTTTAACTCGTTGGCAGAGTGATCTAAAATAGTTATTTTGTGCTGAAATTGGGCATCCATGAGGGTTTGCCTGTAGATATCTACAGGTTTATTATATGTTGAACATATTAGCTCAATAAATTAATTCTCAGGGAAGATAAAAAAAATGTATGAAAGGACGCCTGAGCTTCCATAATGTTGTGTGTCTTTTATGCAGGTGCTTTTTTTATTTACTTAAACAACATTATATATTTTTATATTTTATTTAACGTGCTTGATATTCCATCTGTTTTCAATGAAGTTTTCAAAAATTTCCGTTATTGTTTCTGAACTCCTGTCTTCAAAATTGTATTTGTTCAGAAATAAAATAATTATTTCTAAATTTTAACTTTGCAAAAACAAAATCTGAACTACACAAAAACAAACAAAACGGTATAATTCAGGCATTCCTTATATGAAATTCAAGGGCATTCATTCTATCAAGTTAAGTACATTTAATATTTATAAGCTTATCTACTCCTAAATGCTTAATCTAGAAACTTCGTTAATGTTTTTTTAACTTAATTATCTTTCGATGGTTTAGTACAAAAGTTTTTGTACAAAGAGAACAAAAGCTCTATTAAATATTCAGAACGTTGTTTACGAGTGGTTTATTTGTTTAGCTGTTTGTCGTTTTTGAGCACTACATGGCTTCGGCCATTTAATGCAGCAGATAAAGAAAGCCATAACTTTGAAAACCAGCAATATCCGAAGGCCATTTTCGAGCACCGAATGTTAGACTTAAATTAATGGGAAAATAAACAAAAAATAATGGCTCGGGGCGGTCCGGCCAAAGCACTTGCGCAGCCAGAACGATATAAATCAGTCCATTAAACCGTGATATTTATTGTACGATAACTTTTTGTAAAAATTGGGGTTAAAACTGAAACTCTGCATTGTTCTTCGCAAAGTTGCCATTTATTCCCCCGACTCAATAAGAAATTAATACACCCATTAGGGGGAAACAAACAAGATCAAGAGCTATACAAATTATTCCCAACTTACCCCAACAACGTTACCAACAAGCCACTTAAAGACAAAACATTCTCTCGTGCATTCAATTACATAATTCTGTAACGGCTACAGTGCTCGGAAACATATATTTCCGGGCACAATAAGAACTTCTAAACTGGCAGATATGCGGTCGGTTAGATAAGATCGGCTTAAATGGCGGTTTTTATTAGATAATTGGCTAAGTTGGCTAAATGTACTTATCGAGAAGCATGCCTCAAAATTACCACCTGTATTGTACTAACGGTCTGGCCGGGAGCATTTGCTCTAAGCAACGATCCCAAAATTGCTTGCTAAAACTTGGATAATCTTAGATAAACTCCGGCAAGCTCCAAATTTATATTAAGGGATAAGTCAGGTATTAGAGGGCTGGAGGAAGGTAGCAAGCTACCTGAATAAAGGGGTATTAATTGGCAATATATCTTTGGTTTAGTGTTAGTTGCTGCAAGGTACTGGGATGAGTTTAATGAGTTTAATGAAGGTTGGGTATTAATTATTGCGAATATATTTCCTTTGAATAGCAACCGATTTAATAATTATTGTCCATCTTATTTACTTAAATCTAGCTTCAACATTCTCTAACGAACCACTATTTTTCCAAAAACATTGATGAATGAATTGGTAGGTTAAAATTGCTGATAAGTGTCATAACTTTCTTATATGTTTTTTATATAGAAAATTTGGAAAAAATACATAACAGCGTCAAAAAAATTATTAACATCGAAAAATGAGAATATATCTTTGTGTATGTGTAAAACTGTAACGAAATACGAGCTGTTAATCTTTATGTGGATGGTTTTGATTTGACATCTGGATGCAAAAACAAATACTAGTCAGTATTTAAACAACGGACATTTCTCTGTATATTACAGTATGATTACTCAGGGACCCTAAACATAATGAAACCATTAACAAAAAGCAGGAGATAGAGAAGATAATTAAAATGAAATCAGAACTAACCTAAACTTGACAGCTTATTATTATATTCCTTTTTCATTTTAAATACCGTCGATACTATTATGTGCTCCTTTATAATAGTACTTCCTAAAAATATTTTTAATTAAAAATAAATCTAATATTAGCACTGTCTATAGAGTCTATTCATATGCTTTAATTGCCAATATATTTAGTGTAAATTCAACGACTATTAAAGTTGAAATAAAAAAATACGTTTACCGTTATAGCCGTACATGCTGTAAGATACAGGGAAAAGTCGAGTGTTAAATTGTAACTTGGTATTTTATATTCATTTAATTTCCAATTGAAAACCATCAACATAAATCTTTGTGATTTTTAAGAATAATTATAATTCCTCCTTATTTTTATTTAATTCATTTTTTTATATATGTTTATACAATACTGTGATACGATGCCAAGAGTAACATTTTTTAAAAGTGTTTCATGCTTCACGAAAAATGTTCATTTTGGTTTACGGTTGGTCAATCAAAAACAATTCCTAAAAGATTGAGTATGCTTGACAGATTATCGCTCTATTAAGAAATATTTGCAGTTTGGAGAAATTGTGTAGAAACTGCATAAAAATTATTATTATTATGGTGACTGAGATCTATAGGTCTGCCTCATATTCATATTATCGACGTTGATTATAAAACGTTATGATAACGTACCTTGAATAAATTTGCTCAGCTCTTTTAGGCTTAACTATGATTTTGCCTTCTGGTATTACTCATTCAGCATTGTAAGCAATCACTCAGGAGAAATTTCTAATATAATACATATAATATGAAATAAAATTCGTGAATATCAACAATGGCATTTGTCTACAGTTTGGATTAGAGAAAATACATAGCCGCTCAATACAGGTTGATAACATGGATGATGGGATGATTAAGATCTGTCCACATTACTGTCAGTTTGGAGCGAAATTGTGTCTTTGAGATGTGTGCGAGTGTACAAAATTATCACCATATCCCTTTGATGTCAAGACATTTTGAAAATTTATTTTATCATAACCAAAAGACACCTGCCCTAATTTTCAAGGTGTATGTCTTTTAAATATGTGGCCAAAATGTCTTCATATTGTTAAAAATTAAATTTAAAAAAATGAAAAAAATTAGCAAGGAATAAAAAAATCTAATCCTCAGTATTAGAGAAAAATATACAAGGTGCTAAATAAATCTAATCTGCAAATATTCCATGATACGGCAACACAGAGCTGCTCTTTTGCTAATGTGAATACCCAATCGATCTATTTGATAAACCTATAGCTAGGATCAGGACGATAGGATAATGAAATGTGTTCTTGGGTGTTTGCCATATTGCCAATTGTTTAATTTAAGTAAAATTAACTTATTTTCAACTAATGAAGATGGTAGCGTCATTTTGTCTACGTTTTTCTAAAACATTCCAATGTATATAAAATACCACATTATAGGTTTTTCGACAATTAAATTGATTATAGTACTAATCCGAAATCCAATTTATCCAACTGAGTGAATTACGCCACTAAGCCAATGCAATCGAAGAATTGTAAGTGGAAACCTCTTTGTTCCTCCGGCTACCGGACATTTAAACCGTCACTCTAATCACACTGTCCCGTTTGAAATTATCTCCCTAGAAACTAGTTAGAAGTCCATCTAATAGTTTATCGAACTCCGACCTCAGCCATCAATCTTTGGTCTCGCAAAACCCTTTAAAATGGCTGGAAAACGACCCGTCGTAATTGAGATAATTTCGGAAACTAGTAGTATATCTATCTTAGTTTAAATCCGTAGTGTCTAATTTCAAATCAAAGCCACAATCCCAGCATAAGGAGCAACAGAATTTGGAATTAGTGATTGAGTTTGTTGGCGTCTTCGTTTCTTCCAAGACCTTCGTTTCAAGTAAATTAAGTGGATATTAAACCTAATAAATCCAGGATGACAAAGAACATATTAACTTTTATTGCTGGTTGGAGGCGAATTAAATTCTTTTAAAATTTGCAGTTAAGGTGGTTCGAGGAGCCGGGAGACGCTTAGTCTGAATTTTATTATTCCGGAAATGGGCTTGAAAATGGTCTATATGAGCTTCTAAATTGGGTGCAAAGTGGCGGAAAGAGACGGGCGTCCCAATTTTACTCAGGAGGGCGAACCTACTAAGGAGGAGCATGTCTCATGTATTAAAAAAATATTACTTTCCGCCATTAACGTCACAATTTACATAGAAGCTTTCATAGAAAAATTTAGACCATTTTAAACATTTTTTTCTAGTTATAAATCTAGACTAATCCACCAGGCTCTTTTAATTGATCGCCTGTTGAGCTTCCTCTCACTCTCACCCCTGTTAAAAAAGGATAATTAAAGAAATTAAACACTACGTATATTAGGGCCGACTACCAGAGGGATTAACTCGACTTTACATAAATTTGGCTAACTTATTTTACCCTCGACGAAAATGGGGGATTATTAGCGAAGTGTGTTTCCATGTCCATGAAGAGTAATGAGATTTATATGTTTCTAGTTTCCCCGAAGAGGCGTCAGATACATATGTGTTGAGATCTCAGTGGCAGAAGGGTGAAAATACTGCTGAAAATCGTTATAATTAGATCTGAATGTTAGGAAAGCCACTGTGGCATTTTCAGGAAATGAAAAGAAAACTGAAAAGAATTCCCCCCGGGGGAAATTAAAGGAATTTGTCCGCACCTAACGTTATTTACAGACGTAATAATCCCTTATAAACATCTGGTCTTCGTTTTTTAAACCGGCCACGTCCGCTTTAATTAAAAGTGGTAATTTAATAGAAAGCAGCGCAAATGCGTCACTTGCAGAAGTTCAGCGATCGTGCAAATCGCAAACAAATCCAGACAATTTAAAGGATAATGTCAGAGAATGTCGAAAGGAAAATGCCGCATCCGTTTTAGAAACGTTGCCAGAAGAAATGAAAAAGAAGTGGATTTGTGTTATGATTATGTAAGTATTTAAGGATAAATCTGGAGGGATTGAGGCTTTTTTGTAATACTTTGACGAATGATGTACCATTTACATGATGTAATCAAATCCATACTCTTCAACATTCATATTATAATTTAAATTAATCTTATTCGAGAACGCATTCCAAAATCCACCTAATTGCATACCAGAACCCGCAAGTTTTTCAATCGTTCGTATTGCCTTCTAAACTATCTTTTTCACCACTTGAAGTCGAAGATTCATGAAAGGTTTAATATTAATGAATTGTTTTCTCGGGATCTAGAAGAAACCCCTAGAGAACGTAGTACTAATTTAGACAATTACTTCTTTCTTGGGTACAGAGCGATGAGGGACGGGAATTTTATAACATTTCTTAAAAACTTTTCTCAAATGAAGAACTGCGTCTTGCCTGAATTTTATAATTACCAAATTTAAAATTTTTACTAAATAACCCAATACAATCAATTTTGACCTACTTTCAAAAGTTCAAAGCATAGATTACGTTGCTAGATATTCCAAATTAGTTATTTAACTTTGTGTATGTATTGACCAACTTCCTGAACTAAGTTTACAGCCAAGTTCGCTTGATATAAAGCAAAATTGACATGTGTACTAAATAGTTGAACTGTCACCCAGGACTTGAAGTTTCTATTTCAAGGAGGAGTGTTCTAAGTTGGTTTAAAGCTTCTTAGGTTAATTTAGAGTTTTAAAGAAACATAGTTCCATACAAAAAGCTGGGGTGAACTAGGGTGTAAGTGAAAAAGTGACGCAATATTAAGGAAAAGGGAAAAAATCTTGCCGAGCGGATGGTGCAGGGAAATTGGTTCATTTATTTCCCAAGATTGAAATCCGTTGTAACCTACTGCTACTGCTTTAAATGCTATTTTTCAATGTCAGGCTTTACTGGCTTTCACTTAGTTGCAGGTCATAGTCTACGCAATTTTGTTTAATTCATCATATACCATGAAATATTGGATACCTTCCTCATGACTAATAGCAAAAAATATACAGGATTGCCCGATGTAGATAACTGCTAGATTAATTATTTACCTAACAAATACGGAAAGTGACCCCACACGTCAATTGCAGTTGTATGAACGACGCAAAGCGGAGTTCGGTGAAAACTTGCTGAATGCGGTAAAGGCAGTTGCGCACGAGTTAGGTATTATTTTTTTCGATGAACCCATTGGTCTTTAATTTAATGTTTCCTATAAATTCAATTAAATTTCCAGTAGCATTACATTTATGGAAATTCATACGGTCACTTCGTTTGAGTGCTATTTAAAAAGTTACCATTATACTTAGTTACCATTATAACGTAGAAGAAAAGTAACTGCATGTTATATTTTCTTGATGATAATCATGTAATAATTAGTTCTAGTTACCGAAGTTCTGAAATTTTCTATTAAATTAATGGTGAATGTAAAAGTATGGCCATCTCATAGTATGTAACTTTAAGGTGTAAAATAATGGAAGCTCCCACTATCTATATGTATATTTTGTTCTCACTTTGAATTGAGTTTCGCAATTTCTTCAATTTGTCAGCAGTCGTCTCAACTCACACATATAATTTTCCATTTAGCTCCAACGTGTTATACATACAATTTTCTATTGAGCCACTTTATAATCCTATTTGTACCTGTACATTAAACGCCTTTTGCGGGGAAGATTTGATATCCCTCCTGTTAATAAATGTAAAATAAATATTTTTCACTTAAGTGTCACAATAGTGACTTCAAAAGGTTCCTGTGACAGGACTTAGTAGTTCGACCAGTAAAACATATGGTATAAGTAAGCAAAATTTGATATGTACGAATAAATTATTGCTAACTAGATCTTTCAAATATATTTGTAAATCAATAATCACCCATTAGCACCAGTTTAATGCAGTATTTACTGCAAGTTAAATGTTGTACGATTGTGGCGACATCGCCGAGCTGTATTAAAATGACCGATATAAGATCATACATATGTATAAAATGAAAAACACTTTTTACGTATTTTAATTTGGTAATCGATTTTATTATGCCATTGAATGGTATTTTTAGAATTTATATAATATATGAAGAAGACTGTAATTTGAGTTTGGACATTGAAATTTTATGAACTTTAAAGCTGTCTTATTACTCCCAAACTCGACATCTGGCCACTTATAGAATTTTAACATCAATACATTTTTAGTTATTGAACTTGTGAAAAGGTATTTCAGTTACTTAAGTCGATTTGAAATATTGATTGATTGCAAAGTACCTTCATCCTGTCTGATCTCAGGAAGAAAAAGGCGCTATTTTTCAATATCGCCGCGCTTAACTTTGGAGAAATACCCGATACTCTGACGTTAATGTTCGAGTTTCAGCAACTCCATCCCTACAACTTTCCATTTTACATAAATAAATGATGCTCGCTTTTTATTTACGACACGGCCCTCCGTAAAAATATACAAAATAACGACATTGATGGGACTCGAATTGAATTTTTGATGGGTACTCGTGTTTTCCGAGCTTTGTAAAACACGTAGGGCTAAGTTTGTTGATGCCTTTCGTAGATATCTACATAATATTCGACAGTCGAACAAATAATGCAAACGACAATCTGTTAGTTCTCGCTCCGGGGTCGCGTGCCGGAACATGTGCTCGATGAATAAGCATTTCCGGGTTGGAGCCACCCCTCCGGGGTGACTCGAATAATTGCACCCCAGGAACAATGCGAGAAACTGGATGTAATCCGTTTATGGCACGGATAGTTGTTTAGGACCGCATGCGGTTTTAGGAGCGTTAAATTTTCGGATTGTATTTGTACGTATGTGTGTGTGTGTATGGACCTTAATTTTACGCCACTCCTCCAGTGCATTGTAAATTATACCGCACTCTATCTGCCTCCTCGAGGAGGGCGTTTAAAAACCGATCAAGCGGGAGGAGTAATAAAATCAAGTCCCCAACAACAGCGAATCTAATTTCAGGCAAGGAAAACAGGTCCCTCGACAACATAAATAAGGGACATTTCTAACCTCGAAGCCTGGATAGGCGGAAAGAAAAAACTCTTTAAAAATTGCGACTTTTACGTTTCGGGGTCTCAAGTGACCGATCCCCTTTGTAAAACGTTCCCGTAAATTTATATCCTTTTTTTAAATGCAAATAGAACGGCCCCGGATGATCTTTATCTTTATGAAGAGCGTATATTTTCGAAGCAATTAGTAGAAAAAGCGAGGCTTAATCAGAGGCGGAGAGAGAGTAATTAATTAAAGGTCGTAGTGGACAAGGCGAGTGCTTTATTCAGATGTGGGGCGCAATTGGTTTTAAGTCGGAATTTGTATACGATCCCCCGGGGTGCATAACAGAAACAATTCCTTTTAGCGTTCGTGAGCGGTAATTAAACTTCGGAATGGAGTCGTGAGTGCGTTAGAGGTATTTGCTAATGAAGTTCAATAATAAATAATGCAAGACTGCTTCCTGTTCGCGACTCAATGTAGCGGCATAAGCACGAGCTCAGATTAGACTCTGTAACTTCGATTATTGTTTATCGATTATGTCATACCTGTTGTGAAGAAGATTTGGATTTCTAAAACCTGAGTTGAAGCTTACCTGAAATAAATAATTATTTATTAAAATGCAATAGATACACTCAGGAAAATTAAGCTAAGACAATATGCGTTAATATTTATTTAACTAAAAAGGACTGAAAGGTTTGATCCGCTTAACTCGATTGAAAACGTCATCCTTTTTCAGCCCGCGATCCGTTCAACGTTTTACGCACAACTTCTAATTTTTTAATATTCTACGTTCAACTAAAATAACTAGTTATTTGAAGAAAGTGACTAAGAAATTAACAGACGTTATTTTTAGTTTATGGTCCGTTGCCAAGAGCGACGGGCATCATTGTAACTTTACGGTCCGTTGCCGTGAGCGACGAGCCGTAAAAATAAAATAGCACCTCTTAGTCGTAAACTCATTGTTTTCGCCATGGAAACTAAGATGTAAATAAACAGTTTCCGTGCATGTGTGAGTGAAGTTCTTCCAGTATTTGTTGCTATTACGGTATTGTCATTACATTAGTTATGTTTACCACTGAAAAAGATGCCAAGAAATAGTCATAGTAGTAATAGTAATAGGAAGTAAAACAGAAAAGCCCAAGCCCTACGATTAAATATTTAGAGGCCTTTTTCTCTCCTGAATACATTCCCAGAATAATATCACATTCAAGAGTGTGAACCTTCTCCCGGAGGAGAGAAACGGTTTGGAAAACCTTCTGCTTAAGATTCAAAAATCAATTTTGTAACCCTTTTCTATATGCAGGGTGCATCAGAAATAAATACGTTAATTTTAACTGGTGGTAGACCTTGTTAAGGGCAACATTTTTTTCTATATACCATTTTCCTCGAAAACTACTTTTTCATTCTTACATTTCCCTCCTTAAAAATTATAGCACGCCAATGATGCTTGTTGAGTTAACATTATTTTTCAGAAAAAAGGGTCGGAGACTGATTTGCTGATACGAGTATTTTCGTCAACAAATCAAATTTATTTGGTACTGCGTAAGTACAAAAACTTGCCAACCTTTTTTGCGATTATTTTTGAAATGTGTTTATCACTGAGTCAACTACGTCAGTGCCAAGTAATGAAGATTGTTCAAAACTATGTTTAATTTTAACTTCATAATAAGGGGTGATCGAAAAAAAAAGTATTAGGAAAAGTTGTTGTCCTTGAAGAGTTCTACCACCAGTTAAAATTAACGTACCTATTTCTGATACACCCTGTATATGAAAAGTTTAAAATTTAGAAAATTTTCCAGAGAAATTTCGACACTTGTAAAAAAATCCACTAGTGAATCTGGGAAACCACTCTCAAAACAACAAACATATTCACACTTGCTTTAATTAACGGCTGGCAATTAAGGCCTAAGTGGCAGCATGCCCTATACAACCTCTGGCTTTCCATGGACCCTTTTTGGTCCGTAGCCAAATACAGGGATTTGGAGCATACAAAATATTCATTAAGGAAACTACACGCGTTTTCACACACACTATTTTGACCTTTTGACTGTTAAAACTATGAGAGTTTCAAGAAAATTCCTACCTAACGAGGTCCTGTGGACGTAAATCGATCATTTAGACGCTCGACAGACAACTAAATTAGTGATAATCCATCAAGCAAATTATTTATGCATACTACTTGTAAATCCAATTAGGGTGTTTAGAAGACAGAGTAATCGCAGATAATACCTGCTTTGTTACGGTGTTTGCATATTAATATTAAATGTGTATACTATGTTTCTAGGATGTTATATAATTCTGAATACTGTATTAATAGGTGTAAATTAGTCTGTGATAGGATAAAGTATTAATACGTAAGTTTATAAAGGGTTTGTTTCATTTAGTGTAATGAGAAATGGAGATTTGATGCTATTCGGCTATGTTCTCATTATGACCAGTCTGGTCGACTGGGGGACTGGAATGTTCCAAGTAAATTCTGGCTATTATTAACTGTTGTCATGAGATACAATTCCAAACATTGTCAATATGGGTTGATTTACTGAGCTTAGATGCATAACAGTAGTAGTTTCTGTTCAATTGATATGCGGTCAAAATTTAGTATGAATTTCTTTATGCAATATCCAATTGTGATGAAGAGTAAAAAACGACAAACCAAATGTTTGTAGGATTTCTGATTTTCTTTTCCAATCAAAAGCGCACTTTTTTGGTTTTTATCAAATTTTATAACGAAGTTTGGGACAAAACTTTTAGACGTAGTTGTAAATAACAGTTGAAACTTTCAAACGAACCGTCAAAAATTATTTTCAAATGTGTTATATTTTTTTAAAGTAAAAAAGTGCATTAAATTTGCATTTTTATTACATAAAACTAGAGGCGTACGAATAAAATACTTAGAAATGCCATTTGAAGATTCGGGTTATTTTGATAATACTGCAGAAAAAATGTATGTTTTTAACGTGAGACGTGATTCATTAATAGTTACAGTTTGAACGACATTTCATTTGAATTATTTAAAAAATCATTTTACTGTATGATATATTAGTTATAGCTATAACATTAATAAGAAATAACTTTCTTCCTCCGTATTTTTACTTTTCATATTCGAATGTCTCAAGCAAAAGGCACAAAAGTCTTTCTCATTACACATACTGATTCCCGGTAATTGGAATCATCCCAATATCGGAAAACTTTTAGTGATTCCCATAAAAATAATATCTGCAAATCCAGTAGCAGTTTCCTAGAACAGAGGTAAAAGGAGGCCATTAAGTTTTATTGGCACGCGAACCTGAATTTCTAATAGCTTTTGGCAACTCTAGATTCAGCACTTACAAGTTCCATTATGCTAAGTTGGATTATGTTTGTTCGCTCATTATCAATGGAAATTTTTAATGGA
Source organism: Euwallacea similis (assembly GCF_039881205.1). Classification (NCBI taxonomy): domain Eukaryota; kingdom Metazoa; phylum Arthropoda; class Insecta; order Coleoptera; family Curculionidae; genus Euwallacea; species Euwallacea similis. The sequence goes on from NC_089609.1 coordinate 6,052,575, forward strand.
TTTCTTTCTCTGAGGCGGAATGTGTTTTAACCACTAAAGGTGTTTTGTTAACAGTTTGTTTGAGAAGCATAAAATGGCAAGAAAACCATTATGCAAACGTGGAAAATCGTTCCCAGAAATTATTCAAATCATGCAATTGGTGGTCGAAAGATGACTTTTCACACAAGTGGATAATTTTATGTTACGAGTCATAATAGAATAGCATTAAGTCGCACAAGTATAAAAAATATTTTTTTGTCTACAGTACAGAGTTGGAGAAAAAAATCAAGTGTTTAAAAAGAAATTTAAAAGATCTGATTTTATTTAATATATGCTAATATTAAAGACAAAGATAATAGAATAAATCTCAAATGTGCAACCGATCGTTACCTATAGTCCTTCAAAGAAAGAATTAAAATAATCTGAACTAAACTGAATGGGTCGTTAATTTATGCACGACACCTGGAGGGTGTTTCCCCATGAAAAATGTGCTTTTTCGTAAAAATGGCGTCCGATTTCATTCGTTTTGGTCCGGGGGGCAATCGCTTAATTTAATGAAACACCGCCGTCCAGGACGGAAAAGTTAATGTCCATTTTATGACGCGTAATTTTTTATCGACTGTCCATGAAAAACAAAAATCGACAAGGAAAATTCGTGTTTTGTATCGCGCCAAATCCGGATACAAAAGTTTCGGGAGCGTAAAATCATTTGTTCCGTGCAATTTATCATGCGAGGTTTGGGTTTTACCAACAGCTTTGTAATTTTTCATACAACTTTGCTCTGTATGTGCGTGAGACGTACAATACTTCTCTTTGAGCCGCTAGTGTCCCTGATCGAAACTATAGGGAGACAATAAAACCGCTATCTAAGGGACGCAGCCCTCGTATTTGATTTTATGGCTCGGCTTTTTTCCTCTTTATTTGCTACTCTCCTAGCACTTTGTCTTCCGAACTACAGTCTTTGTTTATTTTTATGAAGACGTATGGGTTTATAAAATATCTCCGCGACTTTCGAATTGATAAAATGCGACTCGGCTTCCGGAACTTCGCAGTCGCAGTTGTTTATTTTACAATACTTGTTGAAGTTCCGAGGCTTTAAATTTAAGAGTAAAACTTGGCTGAAACTAAGAAATTCAGAAAATCATATCGTTCCACGGGAACGTAATAAAACCGATCGTGTCGCTATCGAAAAGTGGAGCATTCCTTTAAAAATCTTCAAGGATCATTGGAAAACTTTTAGTTCCACTTGAGTCATCCGCACCGGTTTTGCTTAAAGTATGGCGGTAAATATTTTTCGAGCAGAACGGGAAAGTTAATAAATAATGTGCAGCCCAACTTTAAATAACATAATTTATAGTTAGTTCGGGTTCGAGAAGAGGGTTTTTATTAGGGTCCGTCAAGCATGAAATTCGCCTTGAATTTAATAAAAAAAGTTTCCAAATTATGAACTTTAATAAGAGAGTATTGAAGTCTGCATAGTTCTAGACTAGAGAAAATTCGTTACTTATTAGTCGAAAGAAACAAAAAACGGCAAAATTTCAAAAGCAAAATTAATACTAATTCGAACCAAGCAAGAAAATTCCATAAACCTTTTCTGTTTCGGCAACCTTGAAATAAAATTTTATGAAAATAAAGTCTGACCGCTTAGCCTTCTTTTGTGACCATTTATCATCTTTGTCGCACATACATAAGCTTCTTGCAAATGCACCGGAATAAAATTAATTCCACAGTATTAATTTTTGAAATTTTAGAGAAAATTTCGAGACATTTTTCATTTTGATACCCCTCAAAGAAAATTGGACGAAAATTTATAAGTCTTACGTACAGGGCTAAAGTTTTTATCGTATAATTCAATGGAGTAGTTTGTTTTTCTTTCAGGACCATGTTACAATCAACTATAATTATGATTTTTTACATGGGACACAAATCAAATAATACAAAGATATAATGTTTAACTCAAAAATTACATAAAAAGATCCTAAATTTTTTTCATCACATTACTCATGATTTAAACGAACACGTATGTGAATAAGTCAGTCCTCAGAAATTAAAATTTTGGAGGAAATTGGAATCCATTCCTACTGTTCATGACTGATTTTAAGATTATACCTAGTGATTAGATAAGCACATTCACATACGGCTATTAATATTATAACTTTGTATCTTTACGTTAGTTATTGTACTTTGTCATGCACCCAGAGGCGACGCCTATGAACGGTCACTAATTGACATTATTCCAGAATGCCCAGATGTGGGGAATCCTTTGTTTGAATGATGATGGTTCCTCGAAAGGGACTAACTTTCTCTCCATTTGTATTGTCGTGCAATAGCACCACATTTCTAACGGCTGCTATTAAGAGCACCCTCTTTGTCGACAAGGTTTCTATTGGAGTACGCCTATGGGTGCCGATCCCTGAATGTGGTATTTAAGATTCAATAGGGCAGTTTTTTTAGCTCTCTCACTGTAAGGAGACCTCACAGCAAGTGTCCCTTAATCACCATATTTATTTAAACTTGTACCAAATTATATCATCCAGAAGTGCAAGAGAAACGTTTTATTATACAGTCCTTCAATCCAGAGGCAAAGTTTCTCTAAGTCAAAACATGGTCCTTCGAGCCGGATAGAAGCAGGGCTGTACGGTGAAATTGTGTTGATAACCAAAGGTGCCGAAAGTTAGTACGTCGTCAAGAAAGTGTCAAGACATTGTGATAAAGACAGTACAAGAAAAACCTGGAGAACGCAGCTGGGAAACGGAGCACGGCAAAATCAAGATGCAAATCATACTGGGTGAGTCGGTTCCAATTAATCCCTTTATCCTCTGAAATTTATGCTGACTTGACGCGGTGATTAGGGAAACAATTTCAAACGGTGATCAAATCCTTGGGTCTAAATTCAAGGATTGGTGCCAAAAGTACATAGGTACCCAAGAAAAGGAAAAACGTTACAGTGCCCTTTTCTTGAAGTGTACAGCGGGAATCTAAACAAGGGAGAGGGCAATAAATTAAGAACAGGTTACTGAATATTGTACAATGGCTCAACCAAACAGTATCCGTAAAAGAGCGGCATTAAAATCCAAAATGACCCTTTTCAAAACCTTTTTGGGAGGATTTGAGAAGCAGCTAAGTGACCAAACAGTCACAGAGCTCGATTATCGACAACTTCAAACGAGAATAGATGCCTTGGACAACGTCCTTTTCGAGTATGAAGAAATTCAAGCCAAAATTGAAAGTGAGGAGAATAGCGCGGATGTAGATCTCGCAGAACGCACCTTATTTACCAACCAATATTTTGATTTAATTTCTAGAGCTAAACATCATTTAGAAACTTTTTTGCAAGAATCAAATGACCTAAGTAATAATAAGTCTGCGTCATCTCCAACCTCGATTAGGCGTAATGCTTCTCATGATACAAATGTTAAGCTTCCTCCCATAGACATACCTAAATTTGATGGTAACTTTCAAACTTGGCTAGAGTATCGGGACACATTTGAATCAATGATCCATGCTAGTACGGTTCTGAGTAACATTCAGAAATTTCATTATTTGAGAGGTAGCTTGATGGGAGCTGCGGCGTTGGTTATAAAATCTTTGGAATTTTCGGCAAGCAATTACGAAGTAGCGTGGATGCTGTTGTTAGAAAGGTACAATAACCCCCGCGTGTTAGTTCAGAATCATGTAAAAGCTCTTTTTCAAATCGAATCTATATCAAAGGCTTCGGCAGAGCGTATAAGATGGCTAATAGATACGGTCTCTAAACATATGCGATGCCTCGAACAGGTGAAGGAGCCCACCGTGGACACGTTAATCATTTTTCTGATAAGTTCAAAACTAGACAGCGTCACATCACGGGAATGGGAGGAATATAAAACGAAAAGGGATCTTGAGAACACCTCCCCGTCTCTGGAGGATATGAAGAAATTTTTAAAGAATAAGGCTGTTTTATTAGAAACAATAAAGATGAACCAGACTCAGGCACAAGAACCCAAGAATGAATTAAAATACAGGCAGCAAAGGGAAGTACGAGGGTTAGTTACGGGGACGTCAAATTGCGCAATTTGTAACCAAGAGCATGTAACCGCAAATTGTGAAAAATTATCAAGTCTAAACGTACAAGAACGTATCAAACGGATACAAGAACTTAAACTTTGCATAAACTGCTTAAAGTTCGGACACCATAGTAAAGTGTGTAGGGGACGTCCTTGTCAACGGTGCTCATTAAAGCACCACACGTTGTTACATTTGGATAGGCGTCTCAACGCTAATCCCTCGCAGAATTTTCAATCTGGAACCCGATCTAATATTTCGGGTACCGGAAACCATGATACGGGGAACAATAGTCCGGGCTCCAATGCGTCCACCGAAAAGAGATCGGGTCAGGTACAAGAAACTAGCACTCTTTGTGTGAATTCTGCTCATCCAGCACATGTGCTTCTTAGCACCGCGTTAGCGAAAGTTTCGACTCCCGAAAAGAGATCAATTAACATCCGGGTACTATTAGATTCAGGATCTCAATCTAACTTCATACGTGGAGAGGTAGTTGAAAGATTAAAGCTGAATAAACAGGAAATCAACATGACTGTAACAGGTTTAAATCAACTAAGGTCGAGTGTAAAACACAAGTGTGATATCATAATCGAATCGTTGTACAATGCCTTCAAAAGAAAAATATCGTGTCTAGTACTTCCTAACATAACGGGAAACTTGCCGAGTGTACGTGTTAACACACAAAATTATAACATACCCTCGAACATAAAATTATCCGATCCAGGGTATGGTGAACCTAGTGAAATTGACATGTTAATCGGGGCGGAAGTTTTCTGGTCGCTGATTTGCGTTGGTCAGATCTCTCTCGGAAAGAATAAACCGATTTTACAGAAAACAAGACTGGGATGGGTAGTTTCAGGATCGATTGAGACATTTCCTAGTCACCCGAAAAATAATATGTACTGTCACTTGACACAAGAAATTGACATTCAAAATCAATTATCGCGGTTTTGGGAGATAGAAGAAGGGTTTTCATCTCAATCTAGTCAATCCGAGGAAGAAATAGCGTGTGAAAATCATTTTAATCAACACACCGTCCGATTAGAAAACGGAAGGTTTCTAGTACGCATCCCGCTCAAATCTTCTCCTGACGATCTCGGTGATTCATTTCATCAAGCAAAAAGGCAATTCTTTGCGCTCGAACGAAAACTCGATTCAAACCCAAATCTAAAATCTCAATATGTCGAATTCATGACCGAATACATAAAATTAGGGCACATGCAAAGGGTGTCAAGCGCAATGCTACATAAGCACGCATACTATATGCCACATCATGCCGTAGTACGTGACGAAGCCAGAACAACAAGGCTTCGAGTTGTCTTTAATGGTTCCATGAAAACGTCGACCGGGGTCAGTTTTAACGATCTTCAGATGATCGGTCCTACCATACAAAGGGATCTAATGTCAATCCTATTGCGGTTTCGGCAGCATCGGTACGTAGTTGCCGCCGACGTTGAGAAAATGTACCGGCAAATTCTGATCGAACCCGACCAACGGTCCTTACAAAGGATTTTATGGCGTGATAATGCACAGAAACCGGTGGAAGTTTACGAACTAAAGACGATCACCTATGGAACAAGCTCCGCTCCGTTTCTAGCGATAAGATGTTTGTTCCAATTAGCCTTTGAATGCGAAAAATCAAATGCAAGAGTGTCACAAGCTATAAAAAATGACATGTACGTGGACGATCTTTTAACAGGAGCTGATACGTTAGAAGAGGCGGCCGAAATTGCCCGCGACATATCTCATATATTGAACGAGGGTTGTTTCAAGCTGCGTAAGTTTTTCTCGAATGAGAAAAACGCACTGAGGTACGTCGAATCTTCTGATTCGACAAATCAAACGTTGAACTTTGGCGAAAACGAGCCAGCAAAGACGTTAGGGTTAATATGGCATTGTCAGGCTGATACCCTGACGTATAATATAGGTACAATATCCAAGGAGTTTCCAGTCACCAAACGCACGATTTTAGCTGGTACGGCACAAATATTTGACCCTCTGGGACTGCTTGCAGCATGTATCATCAAAGCGAAAATCCTATTGCAAGCTTTATGGCTAGAAAAACTATCCTGGGATGAAGCGGTTCCCACCAGCATTCATACCGCTTGGCAACAATTTAGAAACCAGCTTGTAAGATTAAATACCTTACGGATACCCAGATATGTTCGGTGTACGGGGGCAATTAAGGTACAGATACATGGATTCTCCGATAGCTCAGAAGCAGCATACGGAGGGTGCATTTATCTTCGGTCGGTTGATGAAAATGGAGATGTGCATGTTAGACTTCTATGCGCAAAGGCCAAGGTTGCCCCGCTTCATACCCTTACTCTGCCCAGACTCGAACTTTGCGGTGCGTTGGTGCTATCTCGTCTTTTATTAAAGGTCACATCCTCTATCAATATAAAATTTGACGAATGCGTCTTATGGTGTGACTCATCAGTGGTACTTGGGTGGTTAAAAATCTCTCCAAATCTACTGAAAACCTTCGTAAACACTCGTGTTGCAGAAATTCAAGCGATCACGCACGATTATGTGTGGCGGCATGTCCCTTCGAAGGACAACCCCGCAGATTTATTGTCTAGAGGGTTAACTCCATCTCAAATGCTAGAATCGGAAATGTGGTTTCATGGACCGAATTGGCTGAAAGGTAACCCCTCGACATGGCCGTCTAAATTTCGGCGAAACGAAAATTTACCCGAAATGAAAATTATTTCCCGAGCGTTTCTCACAGTATATAACAGTGAATTTCCATTTGAAAGATTTTCGAGCTATCATCGAATCAAACGTACAGTGGCCTATATGTTTCGTTTTCTACGAAACTGTACGGCAAAGGGTAAACCCAGCACCACAGAGCGAGGTGGGGCGTTAACTAGTGCGGAAATAGCCAATGCCGAAATTCGCTTAATAAAGATTGCCCAAGAGCAATCGTTTCCTGAAGATATCTCTAATCTCATGACAAACACTGAGCTCAGTCATAAGAGTAGAATTTTGGGACTTACGCCCTTTTTGGCGGAACAGTCAATGCTACGAGTGGGTGGCAGACTGACGGAGTCAAATTATTCCTATGAGAAAAGGCATCCTATACTGTTAGACTCTAAACATAAGCTCACTAAACTCATTTTTCAATACGAGCATCATCGGCTATTGCATGCCGGACCTCAGCAGTTGCATTCCTCCATACGGGACAAATTTTGGGTTATTGGGGGAAGAAATTTAGCGAAATTAACTTACAGAAAATGCGCCCTGTGCTTTAAATATAATCCAAAGATTGAAACACCACTGATGGGTAATTTACCCAAGGAACGCCTACTGGCAGAATTCCCCTTTAAGGTATGTGGAGTTGATTACGCAGGACCGTACTTAGTGAAAGATCGAAAGGGTCGTGGATCAAAAACTTCCAAATGTTGGATGGCCTTATTCATCTGCTTTGCGTCCCGAGCAATACATTTAGAACTTGTATCAGACTTGAGTAAAGATTCCTTTATCTTGGCTTTAAAGAGGTTCATATCACGTCGGGGCAAACCGACATTAATTTATTCAGACAATGGCACTAACTTCAAGGCCGCTCAGTCTGAGTTGTCAAACTTCGGTACCTTTTTACAAAAAACACAAGGCGATATAGTCAATGCCATGACAAATGAGAGTATCGAATGGCGCTTTATTCCCCCTAGCTCGCCCCATTTTGGCGGTCTTTGGGAAGCGGGTGTTAAATCTAGTAAGTATCATTTAAAACGGATTTTGGGTGCTCAAGTACTGACCTTTGAGGAATTGTACTCCCTTCTTACCCAGGTAGAAGCAGTATTAAACTCCCGACCACTTAGCCCTCTTTCAACCGATCCTATCGATTTGAATCCTTTAACCCCGGCTCACCTGTTAATTGGACGACCCTTAGTCGCCCTTCCAGAACCCGATTTAAGGACGATCACTACTAATCGGCTAAACCGATTCCAACTGATTGAACAAATGCGCCAGCATTTTTGGGATAGATGGCATAAGGAGGTGGTGTCTGAGCTGCAACAGCGAGTTCGTTGGAAAAGGAACCAGCATCAACTGAAGGTTGGTACCTTGGTTATCATCAAAGAAGACAACACACCAGTGATGAATTGGAGACTTGGACGGATCTTAAGTGTCCATCCAGGCAAGGACGGAGTGGCCAGAGTGGCTACCATAAAGACTGTTCGCGGTGAAGTAAAGCGAAGTTTTGCTAAGATATGTCCGCTCCCATGTAATGATAAGACTGATAGTGACTAAAACAGAAAGTGTTATTGAAAGTGGACGCTTTCAAGGTGGGGGGCATGTTCATGACTGATTTTAAGATTATACCTAGTGATTAGATAAGCACATTCACATACGGCTATTAATATTATAACTTTGTATCTTTACGTTAGTTATTGTACTTTGTCATGCACCCAGAGGCGACGCCTATGAACGGTCACTAATTGACATTATTCCAGAATGCCCAGATGTGGGGAATCCTTTGTTTGAATGATGATGGTTCCTCGAAAGGGACTAACTTTCTCTCCATTTGTATTGTCGTGCAATAGCACCACATTTCTAACGGCTGCTATTAAGAGCACCCTCTTTGTCGACAAGGTTTCTATTGGAGTACGCCTATGGGTGCCGATCCCTGAATGTGGTATTTAAGATTCAATAGGGCAGTTTTTTTAGCTCTCTCACTGTAAGGAGACCTCACAGCAAGTGTCCCTTAATCACCATATTTATTTAAACTTGTACCAAATTATATCATCCAGAAGTGCAAGAGAAACGTTTTATTATACAGTCCTTCAATCCAGAGGCAAAGTTTCTCTAAGTCAAAACACCTACCTTCGTCCTTTTTTCACTCCTCTTCCTTCAAACCTGATTATGCTTATCAACCTATTGTCTG